>NC_054875.1:18439656-19075548 GCF_018320785.1 Cheilinus undulatus | reverse complement strand
TCTCCATGTTAGTGTAGCCAGTGAAATACTTTAACTACTTGTACTATTCTGCAAATGTAAGACAAATGTATTCTCTGTAAATACTGTGATATCCTTTGAATGGATGAACGTTTTCTGTCAGAGTTCCAGAATTATTAAGACACTTTAATTCATAACAAAGCTGTAAATCTGTGGATTTGTCACATATGAAAAAAAACAGCATAGGGAAGGTTAATTTGGTCAAGGCTGGGTGAAGTTTGTTCATGGTTAAAGCTGGTTCCAAATCAAGCCACTGTTTGTTTCAGCAACATAAGGTTTACATTTTATATTTGCACAATATTAAACAAATACTAAAGTGTTATGCTGTGCATGCTTCTCTTTTAAAGTCTGCCGTCACAAATTCACAGTTTAAAGAATGTTCGTGCAGTGGTCATGTTTCCTGAAGGTTTTGTCTAAAGTCTGTGTAGAGTCTGCCAATAAAGACGTTCATGATCTGTCTCACCTGAGTGGGAAATAAACTAATGAAAGTGTTACAATGCTAAGAACAGGTTACTCTGAATGACCAGTATCTAAATCTAAAAAGGGCAAGGTTAATTTATGTGAGCATAGTTCAAATGCAGTACTATGATTGTTTGTGTAAGTAGTCTGTTTTATGAGGGTTCCAGTGCCCGCCTTTTAATGCTTTCTTTCTCTATCATTGACTCCCTCTTCCTCCCTGAACACAGTGCTTTATCTCCAGAGAAATGCACTTACTGTTATTCAGTTAGTTGCTGCAGAAAACGTGCTGCTGCTGCTGTCTTGGCCAAGTGTCATTTGGAACAGAGATGGCTCTAATTGTTTCTTTTATAGCTGCCACAATTTAGAAACTTAGTTGTAGAAATGGCTCTTTTATTTATCCAATATTCCTGATACATTCTCATTGTTTCATCTGCATTCAGATTTGTGTTCGCTTGATTCAACTCTTGGCCTATTCTCTCTCATTTCAGCCACAACAGTATCTTATCTAAAGTGTATGGAAATAGAAGAAATGTTTGGTTTGGGTTTTGAGATTGAGCAGAAACCTTAACTCCTGGTGAACTTGATCAGAATGTGGAAGACAGAGAAACTCTTTAATGTCAGCTTATTACATAGCCTTGTGACATCTGTAAAGGATGCAAAAAACCATATAGATATGGTAATGCAGATGGATACTTGATGGACACACATACACAAAAACACACACACAAACACACCTTAGCGGTGACAGATTTTTGGGCAATGTTGGGATTTAACCCCAATCAATCACAAACTAGAAAGGTTGAGTGTAAATGTCATCCTAACAGCAGGAGCTGGCACTGTGTGAGCAGGCTAAATATCTGTGTGCATGCGTGTGTTTCAAAGGTGTGCGAGCACAGCTTTTGGAGGTGCTGTCAGTGCTCTGAGCTTTGACCTTGGCTAAGTCTGGCACAGAAGTGTGTGGACATGTCTTGCACCTGGGCACACAGAGCAACACACACCCTTCCAGATACACGCTCACTCAGACAGATTTCAGTCCCATGTGTCCCGCCTGGTCTCATGCTGGCTAAGTCAAATTTTGACTTGACGTACAAATACGACAGCATTAAGCTCTTGCACATGGTTCTAAATCCCGTTCATTTCATTGATACATTGACCTCACATTATCCAGTTGGCAGAATTCCTCCTTACACCATGACCTCATCCACCATGTTTGTAAAAACACACCAATCTCCTGATCATTTGGCAGTGGAGACTTAGGAGTTTAAGCTACATCCCGATGTTTTCTTATGGAACAGCCCCCTGTTCTTCGTCTCTCCTCATACCCCCTTGTTTTCAGATGGGCCAGGGCCTCGTTAAAAATAGCAGAGCAACACTGGAACATCGGTATGTGTTGGCAAAAAAGGGGGTTCAAAAAATGAAAAACCATTACCATGCAGTGAAATTTTGTCTTGACCTGAGGCTGTGTATTGAGTTACATCCCACCACCACTGGACCATGTCAGGAAGATTCCATCAGGTTCTTACAGCTAAGAATACACCAAGACTGCCACAGTAATCCCAGAGGAAATACCTCATCCTTACTACTTGAGTGTCCTGATTAATGCTAAATGATTGTCTCTCTGTGTGTCTGCTGTGATTGTGTACCACCCGCTGTTAAACAGTGTGTGTTGTTTGCAAAACAAGGGGGCAAATGTGTCGAGTCCCTAATTAGTGTGTTTTAGCAGCCCTCATGATTCCTGGTTGCATTGTGATATCCCAGGGATTGCTCAGCATTGTGACTAGTCTTATCTGGGTCTAATCCTGATTTGTTTGGTATTAGCCTGCTCACTTTGTCCCTCTTTCTCTCCCTTTTCTTTTATTTCTTCATTTGTCCTCACCCTGCTCTTTTTTCCTCATTCAGTCCTGAACTTCCTCCTCCTGTCTTTTATTCGAGTAATGTTCTTTGTTCGCTGTGCAGGAACTGGCACAAAGACACCATTTAACAAACAAAAGCTGAGATATCAGAAAGCATAATGTATTCATATTCATCTGTAGATTTTCATTGAAACTTATAGTGAGAATATGTGCTTATAAATTGGATGAATTAACAAATTTATTTTATTCAGCTTTTGGTTGTAATGAAGTTGCCAGAAGCAAATTGTACAAAATGACTTCATGTCTGAAACAGACAGACTAGACAGTTGATGACCTTAAACTCAAGGTTTATTTTCTGACATGCATTGTAAGTAAATAGACTATCTTTATAGCTATTCATACTAACAATATTCTTTGGGTCACTTCCCCAAGCAGCCTTCTTTAAACCTGTCTTAACAAAGATCTAACAGCAGATAGGGAGCTATAGTCATGTTTTCAAATACATGAATATTTAAGTGATATGGCAAGACACACTGAGCTGCAGAGTAGCTATGCACAGTTGTTTTTGTACTTAGCCAAACCTTTCTCATCTGTTTATCAATGCACTTTATAAAATGTTGAATTTTCCTTTAGTCACAATGTTTTCTCTCCTACTTGCATAGTTGTTTGAAACAATCAGCTCATCTTCACACACATAGAAAAACACACACTCCCTCCACAGTCCCAGTCGGGTGCTGCTGATGATGGCTCATCCTGTGCAGATATGATAAGCAGACAAACTGCTCTGTCCCCTGGGCTGGTTGTCTGTCTGTCTCTGAATCAGACAGTGGTGTGTTGCAGCAGTGTTGCCCTTAACTCCCTCAGCCTGTTTCCCCTTTCATCAGACCGCCAGTTCAAAGTCTTGGCTCCATCTTCACTTCTATCTCCCCCAATGGTCTTTCTCACTGTGTTTCGTCATTACCACAAAGAGATGGGCACGCAGTGTCTCATTAAAGCGGATTAGAACCATCTCTGCGTCTCACAGGGGCTGAGCAGGACTATTTCTCTTCTCTAGTCAACCCCCCACCCTTTTCTCTCAGAGATCAGGTTCTTTGATTCGGCCAGATAAAGACCTCTTTCATGTCGGTGGGGACGGTTAGCGATTACACTGTCAGACCCATCGTTTTGGGGAGTTTGACAAATTTGCCGTGTTGGGTGGGGTAGCTGTAGGGATTGTACCAAGGGTGGGGGGTGTACAAGGAGATTCACTGTAATTGAGCTGTCATTATCCAGTGACCCTGCCAGGCGCTTGTGCGTAGGGCTCACCAGTTCTCTATTTGTTTAATACTTGGCTAACTTTCTTTGTGAGTATGATGGATAGAAAGAGAAGGACGGAGAGCGAGAGGGGGTGGGGGGTACTGGTCCCCAGATGAATGCCTCTGCTTATTTGACCACCTCTCTTGAGTGCTGCTGTCCATGAAAATGGGCTCCACTACATCACTGCCTCAAGTTTCCTCTCTCACCAAACTCCACCTCTGTGCAACACAATTAGGCCCATATCACCGGCTGCCATTCATTTTCATACAAAATGAAAACTGTTGGCATGTTGATTACTGAAATCCCCAGAGACAAAGGGCCACAATTGGTGTGGTTTAATTTCATTAAGTAGAGTGTGGTGCACAGGATAAATATATTAAGAGCTCCTTCTCATTGCAGGCCCTCCATTCACCTCAGCCACTTTGTATGCTAAGCAAATCCTGACATGTTACAGATGAAGAATTGGAACAAATCTCCTCCAGTGGTTCTGTTGAACAGCGGCAAATTTCCATGAACTTCTCCATTTTGTGTGTTTTTTTTATTGACCGGCTATTTCCTGTTGCTCCTGTAATCTGTGAACAATAGCCGTCGAATAAGAAGATTATATTTTCAAAGGATATTTTTTTAGAATTAGCTAATGCTGATTTTTTTATGCGCCATGTAAGTAGCCTTGTGACATACTTATTTAACTTGTTCTGCCACTCTCATTGTTTGCTGCCAGTTAACAGTGAGTTAGCTGGCAAAATGTCGTCTTGTGTGAGAGAGGGGGTGAAAGTCTCCTGGCAGGATAGAGTGTTGCTATTAGCCCAGAAATTTTAATGATGGAAGTACGAGTGCTTCATGTTAACTTGGAGTCAGATTGATTGTGAAGGGATGAGTATTTCAGAATGTGTGTGTTACCATTCTGGGCCTGTGTGTGTAGGTGTTGGAGGGGTCCTGGCTAAAACATTTCAAGATGGCCCATTAGTGGGCGCAGGGCCATCCACTCCTGACACCAGGATTCCTCTGTGCTGACCCCCTCTGCTCCACCCCTCCACCTCCCAGCCCCTCTGTCCCAGAGGCCCCCAGCCTCATCCTGCCAAGTGTACGGTTCCAAAGTAACGATGAAGCTGCCTGCGTGTGAAAATATTGAATTGCAAAAACATCCCTGGGTGAGAGGGTGTGTGAATGGAGCTTTCAGCGCTGGGTCCGACCCGGGCCCTGTGCTACTGACTGACGGACAACAAATGGCATTTTGTATCCAGAAAAAGGAGAAAAGCAAGGGAGTGAGGGGACAGAGAGGGGAAAGAGCTAAGGAAAGATGAAGACAGACAACAGAGAACAGAGAATGGGGGGCCATCCTTAAGGTTTTTCAGTCCTCTTCAGTCTTGGTCCCATATATGAGGGTCTGAAACGCCTTATCACATGACCTGTCTGACCTTTGGTCCCCACTCAGCCAAGGCTGTCAGGCTGCTCTCAGACAGGGAGCACAAAGCCTCACTGCCTCAAAGGCCACTATTCACCCCCCCGGAGCAGCTGCACTCCAAAGGTAATAGGTAAAAGTAATGTCAGTGACCTCCACTTTCCTTCTCTCTACAGGAGGGCAAAACTCTTAAGATTCCCTGATAATGTCAAAGGTAGATGGGGGCCATTTTGGCGGCTCTACTGACTCACTGACTCTACTTAGCTCACATGAAAAAGTGTCAAGCAGACTGGACCACCTTTATGCATCATAACTTTTCCTTTGATTAGAGACACATCTTACTTTGGATCTGATGAGTACTTAGATGGAAGATGATGGAAATGTAAAAAATATAATGCCATTGCTTTTCATTGCAGTGGAGTTTAGGTACTCAGCTCTGTGTCCTATGTGTGGTTGTGTATGTGTGCAGGACAAAGTGAATTTCTGATGTCTCAGCGAACTGACTGGGTCACAGTATGACCGTAACCTCCTGTCTCGCTTTGCAACCCACACACTGGCATCCCTCTCTCTGTCTCTCTCCTGACCAGTCCTCTGAGTCTTTCTTCTCTTTTTCACTTCTTCCCCTCCTTCTCTGGAACACTGGAGTTTCTCTCTCTCTCCGGTCTCCTTTGAAAAGATGCGGCGTCTTTGTCCACCCTGATAAAGGATGCCATAGTTCCCCTTTTCCCCTTCTTTGTGGCCTGGGGCTGGCGGCTCCTGTAGAAGTGCAAATGGTATCCTCTCAGAGGGGCTATCCCCGCGGGCCCTGGAGGGCCCTCTCTCTCTCCTCCAGGCTTGGCTAATTACCACCCTGCTCACCCCCCACAGCCCCCACCAGCCTCCCGGTCCCTGGAACCATGGACGGCACATTCCCACAACCAGCACCTGGCCCTCTTTTCTCCTGGCCCGCTTTGATGGCTGACACCCCAGCTTACCCCTCCCTCCTTCCTCATCCTCTTCTTCTCTCAGCCTTACTACCTCATCTCTCCTTCTTTCCCTCCCTTTAACTTCTCCCTCTCTCACTTTTCTCTCTCGCTGACTCTCATTACGAGAGGTTTTAAATTGCTTTCTGACCCTGACAAACTGCTCTTGTTGAAAAGGGAGATGTAGTGTATGTGGGCGTGTGTGGGTGTGCGTGTGTGTGCGTGCGTGTGTGTGTGTGTTGGGGGGGTTGAAAGGATGTATGGAAGAGATGAAGGAGGCTGTTAAAGTTGTCCTATGTATATCTATCATACCAAATTCCTTTAAGGAAGGTTTCTTTAAGGAGCACCCAGTTTTAAACAATAAACAGTGCTCAGGAAGACTGTTAAAAGGCAAGAAACCTATGTTTAGTCTACATATACAGTTCTTAACCTAAATTTAACCAACATGTTGTTGAAACAGATTCAAAAAGATGTTTTCTAAATTTCTCAAACTATCAAAGCCAGACCAGCATTTTAATAGGAGACAATTAAGGGCTTTGTTATTTGCTCATTTACAGTATTTCTATTAAGATGATACATACATACTGCCAAATAAAGAAATGATAATTTAAAAAAAGGTTTACCAAACAAAATTACAAAATTCATGCTTTCACTAAGGTAGCAGGTCAGTTTGACAGGCTTTGCCAAAAAATATGATAATGTTTTGTTCAATAAGAAGATGCCCTGTTAGTAAAACTTGATCAGTTACTGATACAGATTAAGCTGATTTTACTCCCTTCACTCACACACATCCACAACCACAAATATCTAATTTAGTTGCATATCTGCGTCCTACTAGCTGTGGGCCTAATCAATAGCCTGCCCCTGTGGAATTGGCCAATTCATAGCTCGCCTTTGTGCAGTCTTGCGATCCCAGCGAGGGCATTTGGACAGCTTTCTGAGGAAAACAAATAGCTCTATTACAACCTCACGTCTGTGTGATGCTCAGTGTCCCAAAGGCAAAGTCCAAGGCCTCTATTAATTGTGTAGAGTCCATGCAGGAAAAGGATAGAGTTCCAGTATAACACAGGCTCATCTGGCAGACCTCAGACAGAAAGGTTCTGCACAAAAACAAACAAATTTTACCTGACAAGCACAAAAACAACATGCATGTCTAACAAAGCATCATGTAGATTAGATTTTTCAGGAGAGGTGCAAAGCCCACTATGAGAGGTATTTTAAATGTAATTCCTGTGCTAGTGGTGCTGCTAGATGCACAAACACACCAATGCAGACATAATCTGATGTTCAAGTGTTCATTAAGTATTTTTTTAAATACATTAAAAATGTGCATGTTTAAGAAAAAGTGTCTTATACAGCTGAGGGGAGAGCTTTCGGGGACCCAGCAAAACTGAGGGCCTATGGAGCTCAGCAAATTCATGTTCCATGATAAAGTTATTTATTTTATTGTTTTTTTATACCTAACAGAATTAGTGCCGAAATGGATTAAAAGTGGCAAAATTGGGTTTAAAAAGGAAAGACATAGGCAGAAATTGGTTTAAAGTGGCAAAAAATGCCGAAAAAGTGGTGATGGGGGTTACAAGTGGCAAAAACATAGTGGAAAAGTGGAAAGAAATGGCATTAAAAGTTGCTATTTGTAGTTACAGTAAGCAAAAATGCTTGTCTGGAAACCTAATAGCAAATGTACAACCAAGCTTGTGACCGTGTTCATTTCAGGCTCAGATACTTACATAAAAATAATATGCTGCCAGCTTACAAAACTAATGATAATGAAAGTGGTAGCATCAATGTTTTTTCCCATTCCAGGTCCCTTGTTCTTTCCTTTTGATACAATACTAGATCTATGGCACACTGGACTCTCATCACTGATGCTAAACTAGAAAAAATTGCTAAAACTCTCTGGCTAAAGAAAAGTGAACATAGGCCTTTTTCTCTGAAAAATATTTCTTTATTGCTGCCTACAACATGTAGATACAGTATAGTACTTTTATGCTACTGACCAACTGAGGGGAACAAAAAATAAACCATAATATGATAAAGAGCTGTTACTGTTGTGAAAATCTACTGATGATCAGGTTTTAATGATAACAGATCACTTCCTTGAGAATTTTAATGAGGCACAGTAGACAGGACTCTGCTGTACTGATCATACAGGAAAAACACACCTAAGAAAATTGCCTGCAAGTGTACGCACACACATAAAAGTGCAAGCGCATAGACATAAAACCCCAGTACTATAAAGCATGGCTGCCTGTCTTATGGCCTCCAAAGCTGCACAGGCAGAAGCAAGAGTAGACTGGTTCCACCAGTGTGGCAGTGTGTGGCTTTAGCTTTAAACTGAAAGTGGCTTTGTTATTATACAGAAAACACTGTTGCTCCCAGAATTTAAATGAAACAACATTCCAGTAGCCTCATTAATGTTTTGTCTGGCTTTTCATGTCTCAGCCCAGTCTTGATATAAAACAAAATTATTGATTTTTTTTACAAAGCTCTCTACAAAATGAGTTTGATTTTAGGATATTTAATGAGTGCTGCTTTAGGCTAACAGCTTTTAAAAAACATATAAGGCACAAACTATTGAGTTCTGTAGCCCCACAATTATATCTTGCCCTAAACATTGTCTGCTATCGAGAGTGGACATCACAAGTACCTCACTCCTGCTGCCATTTCCCAGCCACAGCTGCCTGTCCCTGTACAGTTCACAAATCATCACCTACAGGACTCACAATGATGTCATGAACTGGGCTGTCTCTTTGTTGTCAGCTCCAACTATAACGGCCATTAAATGGATGTTACAGCTCTGCTGGAACATTGAGGCAATACATTGAAATTCCACACTCAGATACTTAAACATTTCAAGACATCAGTTTGTGGTGTTTATAGTTTTCTCCCTTTTTTGGGGGGGGTGGGGATGCATTTTTATAGGAAATGTGCCTGAATGTTTTTCATTAAATGGACTGTACACAGAATCATTACTCCATTTTTTCCAAGTCTAGTGCAACCTTATTGTCTCTAAATTCTGAGATGTGCAGTTAAAATTCTGAAGTTTGGTTTAACAGAGACTTCCTAAGTCTCATGTCTTCGTTCCTCTCCATCTCTCTCCTCATCAAGTTTATCCACATCCTGTCTTTTGGGTGCAGAAAAGGAAAGAGGAAGATCCGGTTTCTAAATTGTGTTTTATGAGTGGTTGAAACGGCCTCTTCTGTGGCTTTTGTCTGTCCGCCTTGGCTGCTCAGAACTTAGTTCTCTTGTTTTTGAGAAATGTTGATTAAGCTCTGCTAATTAAAAAGATGTTACCACAAACAAATGCTGGCACTATGGAACCAGCACATTGTTCAAAGTGGGGTTGGAGGGTTGTGGAATTGCTGCTTGATGTATTTGTTTTTGCACCACTTTGGCTCAGCTGATACAGTATATAATCTGTAGTGTACCTGAATGTACTAGTTAAGTTGTAGTTCTGCATACATGTGACAGAGGTATCTTGGGTTTTTGTTTTTGTTTTTTTGTAGATATATTTCTGGGCTTTTAAAGTCTTTATTTTAGAGAGGACAGTGGACAGAGTCAGAAACAGGGATGAGAGAGTGCAGATAAAACATGCAGGAAAGGAAATGCAGGCCTGAAACCTAGGCTGCCTGTGCACATGGAAAGCGAGAGGCAGATGGGTAAGGCATCCATTAACTGGCACTATTTTAAGTTTTTACGAGAGTTTAGGACATTAAACTGCAAAAGGAATTTGATATGTGTTTTTTTGTGTCAGCATTATACAGATCTGAACTAAAATGATACACTTTTCTATGGTTTTCAGTTTTCTTTCTCTTCTGCTGGGCTCACTTAATACTGAAAACATCCCATTTCCTGCTATGGCAGTTTTTGGATAAAAGTATTTGAACGATACATCAAATGGGGACTGTTATTGTAAAAATGTTGCCAGAAATAATGTGTTTATCATTTAATTAACTTAGTGGAACTACAATAAGTAGTGTTTGTAAGGAATTGCAGTATTTACAGCCACTTCTATGACCACGATCAGAGCCACAGACCACATCTTTTTATTACATTGGATCAAAAATCAATGGGTCATGTGCACAAACTACAGTCAGTGGGTCATGAGCATAAACACACTTGTTTTATCCATGGAGCCATGGAATGGAGATGCAAATGCTGCAGTGATGAGCTCAACCTAAATATGTTTCCCTGATTGCTGTGCTGCAGTTCACCCTCACTGTGAACACTAACACCTGCTCTGATACAAAAATGCGGCAGTTTAGTCAATTAATGTATATCCTCAGGTTCTGCTCTTCAATGTCAAGCAGAAGACTGGGACTCTATCTGAGCTGCTGTTGGTCACAAATCACTTTGTGATGCTACTTGAAACCACCATTGTAGCTGGCTGCTTGAGCTGTCAGTGGCATCAATGTTGCCTTGTGTATGCACTTAGAATAAATGTGTGTCTAAACTGGTGATGAAGGTATTGCAAGGCGTGTCAGAAGTTTTATCAATGATGGTAATGATACTTGTTTACCACCCACCATGACCCTGATGGCATTTTTTACCTAAAGAACAGATTCACACATCTCTGTGTGGTTCTTTCCCTGCTTCCCCCTCTTTGTCGACGCTGCTCTCTTTTAATTAAAACTAGATTCAAGGTTTGCCGTCTTCTCTCTTGACACCTCGCTATTTATCTAACGGACACAGGCTCAGGGCAGGACCCACGGAAAAGAGGGGCAAATTTTTGTTTTCGGAGGACTGTAGGGAACTTTGATGCCAAGTTCCTCTGCGGCAAAAGGCAAGGCCCCGACCCAGCACATCTGAGAGTACTTTGGTGAAATAACAGCAAATGTTTGTCTTGTATTGTATGGCACGCTGCTAGAGGAGTGCTAAAGCCCCTTCTTCCAGCGCCTAAAGCACCTCTTAATAAAATAGTCAAGAATAACTCCTTCACCTTAATCTTCCCCTCAGATTACTGCACTCAGGGCGGGAAATTAGCAGCAGGCCCATGCTCTTCCCTTTTTCTTTGAAACAGTTAAAGTCTTCATTTGTAAGCCATCCCTTTCCCTCTTGCTCTTCATCTCTGTCCATCACCGTATCCCTCCCTTGCTTGTTACAGTTTTTTATTTCCTGTCTTCGTCTATCTGTGTGGCAGGCGAGATGAACTCCTCGTGGCAGGGGGGGAAAAGGCATTTTATTGGGTCAGTATTAGAAGCAACATGTGGCTAATGGGTGGCTGCATTTTCCATGGTCTGGTCCTCATCAGCACAGAGAAGGGGCCTAAACAACTAAACATGGCCATTGACAATTGATACGAGGGCTTTTAAGTGGATCTGCTCGGTTGAAGAAGGGGTGGGGTGGGGCGTGTGAGAGTCTGTGTGTGACAGAATACATGCGCGTGTGCGTGTACATAAACCTTTGCATGTTAAGAAAGACAGTAACAGACACGTGTGCACACACACATACACATCAGCACAGTATCCTTTGGGGAGGAGAAGAATGCGTGTGTGTGTTTGTGTGTGTCCCTGGTGTCTAGCAGTGTAACCCACACCTTGAGTACGGTAGCGGCGGTAGCTTTGACCGTGGTTCGTCCCGCCGTCTGATCCTCGTAACCAGAACTCTCCTTTACTGCTTCCTGTCCACTTGGCCCACCTTGCCCGCCTGCCATCTGGGTCTGCCAAGACACACACACTATTACACACACTAACACACACAGAGCATACATAGGACAGGGGTTGTTATTTGCTAACCTGTGTCTTTTCTGAACTCTTCCTTTGAAACCAGTATCCCACAGAAGAGAGGGGATGAATGAACTGCACCAGCTTAACTTCAGTCCCCTTCCTGTTCTTATCTGATAAAATAAAACAAAAACAAAACAGTAATCACATCCTTTTTAATCACATTTAAAAACATACTACCTTCCATTAAAAATGAATTTGGGCCATTATAGTTTTTTCTACTGTCTTAAACTAAGAGTAATTGGCTTCCAATTTGAATGCAGACCTGCTTTTACAGGAATTTCTGAGATTTTAACATGAACATAACCATGGCAAAGGGAGCTTAAAGGTGAATGCTTGATACCACAAGGTGAGAATGAATTTTTGTTCGTTAACTGAGCTGTTTGTGAGTGCAGTGGTTTACTTGTTTCACAAAACTGTGACTGCAGGGAGATGCCTTAACCAGAATGTTGTGAAAGGGACAATTAATTATGTGATTAATCATGATGAGACATATTAGTGCACAAACAGTGGGCATCAATTAATTACGATTAATGCAGTTAATCTTGCCAGCCCTAATATATGAATATACAAACTAATCTGAATCAGTTAACTTGTCTTTACATCAACGATCCGAGTGCATCGGTTCATGGAGCCCTGGATTGGTAAAAAAGGTAACATGAGTCAGTCAAAGCATTGGCTTTAACACCAGGGACTGGTTCATGGGACTCTCCTCCTTCTTATCCTAGCTCATTCTACCATTGTTTGGCTCAGTGTCTTTAATCTTGTTTGATTCGCTTTGACCTTTTTCTCAGTGTGTTACACTGAGCATTGCCATAACGTCTTCTAGTTAGTCCTCTCTCCCTGAGAAATAAAGTCATGTGGGTTTAATATGAAGGAAGAGGTCAGGGTTAAAGATTAGCCATGATGCTAACTCTGGCAAGCAGCATAATCAAACCTGGGTATCAAACACTTTTCGAAGTTAAAACTCAAAGAAGTCTTCAGTCATCATGGAATCCACATCCTGTTTTATTCCCTAGGCCTACAGCTGTAACATGTGAATGATTTGGTGACATGATCAATACATTCTGACCCACAGATATGTTTTAAACAGAAAGTTTTCACAGAGGTAGATAAAAACTCAAGAAAGAAAACAAGCCAGAGCATTCAGAAATAGAGTGAATGGGGGATACGATGTCTGATTGACAGAGGTGGGAGAAAGTCATTCTTTTGCAAGTCTCAAGTAAGTCTCAAGTCTTTAATTCCAAGTCCAGAGTCAAGTCTCAAATAAAGACGTGCAAGTCCAAGTCAAGTCTCAAGTAAAGACAAAACAAGTCGAGTCAAGTCTGAAGTCATAGGCTTGAAATTTTCGAGTCCTTACAAGTCATAAGCACTGTTAACCAAATAAAACACCATTTCAGCAATGTAACAATCTATTAAGTTTGACAAATACAATTAATGCATTTTGAATTGTTTTATTTTTTTAAATAAAATAAGACCAGTGTGACAGAACTTAATCACACAGAAAAAGAGTGCTGACATAGTATTCAGGATATAATCAATGCTAAGCGGTGTAACAACAAATGAACTTCTGAAGATGGTGTACAGTCATTTTAATTCATCTAATGTGAGTGTGTGTGTGTCTGTGTGGTGAGTGTGTGTATAGGTCTGTGAGTGGATATAGGGTTTGTGTGTGTTTGTAAGTGAACATGTTTGACTGGTCAACATCAGGTTTAAAGTGTTATAACCAGTTCTTAACCTCAAGTTATGTGTTATGTGTTAAGTTATAAGACCTCAAGTTGTGAACACAATGACTGCCTCCTAGTGAATAAACAAAAAAAAAAAAGAGCTGATGAATCATGGGTGTCTGTTTGGGTATTTATATTTAATATTTTGACATTTACTGTAGTTCTGTGACTCTGTTAACTTAAAGTTATGCTTTCTGTTTTTTTCCCTCTCATTATTATTGCTTTTAGCTAAAGGGGGAGGGTCCCCATATTGGTCTTTGCCCTGGGCCTCCAAATGGCTTAAACCGGCCCTGCCTCACACCTGCAGCTCCCCCTCACAAATCGTTCTGTCCTGCCAGTTTGATGCTTTCATTTTTCTATTTCTGCCCTTTTGACAGTATTTATCATTAGTACATTTAAGATCAAATAAAACACCCACGTTTGGACAAGTTTTAATCAATTTTACATTATTTCAGAACATGATCCGTGTGTGTTTGTCTTGTTGATGATGATGCGCATCATAAAAGTCATCATCAAATACGAGTATGGGAGAGCATCGGCAGGGAGTGACTGAAGAAATGTGTTAAACCGAGGGCATTAGAAGCTTATCTTGGAGCACAAGACAGCACACCTCTATGAATTAACTTGGTCTGACTTGAGTCCAAGTCGCGTGACTCGAGTCCACACCTCTGCTGATTGACATGTAGAATAAATATTCACATGAATAGTAATCATGAAGAAGAAAATGTCATGTTTAGAAAACTTTTTTGTTTTACTGTTTACAGTACTACTTTAACCCATAATTCTCCTGTACTAGTAAGCACATGGAGCTCTGTAACCGTGTTTTCTCAAGTGTCTTTAATTGTTAGATTAGCCGTAATTCATGCTTCTTGGGCAAATTTAATATCAGGTATAACTGTTATCAGTATTAACAAAACCAGGGAAGCTACAAGTAGTTGGTGTCGGGCCAAAACTTCATATCTCTATTTTTCTTTTTCTTTATAAGATTTGTTTGAAAAATCAGTGCTTATGGTCACCCTTTATGTCTGTCAGTGGGGTTTTATTTTATTTTAATTACAATCAGTCTCACAACTTTGATAGTTTACTTGCTATCAATTGCAAATGAATCACACCATTTAATTTTTATTTGTTCTAAATGTGCCAAACAGGAATATTTCTCAAAATTTATATACCCTTTTCAACACGAATGGACAAAAATACTTTCTTTATGCAAATGTTTGTTCATGGCAACAGCCACAAACAATGACAGATGATGTCCAAAAAATTCTCTACATTAAGCCCAAAGATACTGAGTGCTCCAAAAAACATGCTGAGAGTATAACATGCTAAACTCAAGCCCAACAAGCCACAGCAGATGGAGATACTGACCTTAATGTACTGTCTAAGTTCAGACTTCTAGAAGTTGAAATAAAAAAAAGAAACTATGCTGAATAGGACAACACATTAATGCAACTATATCAGTATAATAGCAAACTACTCACAGGTAACATTTTACTCTACTATTAATTGTTTTTTCACTTTTATTCTTTTAAATCTATCTACAGCACTGATATCACTTTATGAATACATTTATTATTATTGCTTTTATTATAAGAGTAGTCAGACTTAATGTTATAAAAATACTGGCACAGGCCTCCATGTATATTGGGATAAAGTCTGAATTCAGGACTTTCACCTTAAAATAGAGTACTTTTAAGGTGTGCTAAGAGGACTTAACCATGTCTTCATTCTTCAGATAATAGGTTTAATCTCAGACACTTTTTTCCTCATAAATAAAGGGGACCCACACTCCAATTATGCTTGTTAGCCTATCCATTTCTGCTCACTTGCACTGCATCATGACAGCACCGCTTCCTGATCTCCAAAACTACAGGATGGGTTGAGGGTCACACAGAACGTGTATGCGTTAATTGTGTGACAAAAGAATAGTGGCGTTAAAAGTAATTTGAGTTAACATGTTTTTAATGCTCTAACTTTGATGCTTTGCCTTTGTTTTGTTCACAGAGCTTTCAAATGATTAGAATATTGAGTCGATAGCAGGTGACTGATGAAAGGTTTCTGTTTACATCTGCCTAAACTTTTGGGGCTCAGGTGGATCAGAGTAGTGATTGCAGGAGATTAAGGAGCCAACGTTCAGCCTTATTTTCTTCTGCAATGTGTAGAAGAAAATTGTCTTTTTTTTCTGGCATTATGTAGCCTGTGAAACTCTAAAATTTGTATCTGTACTAGGCTTCCAAAGTCATGTAATACATGATGTAAATGACTTGACCTTTAATTTTTCTCCCTGATCATCTAGCATCAAAGGCCTGTTCTTCTCATTGGCTATTTAAATTACGTACCTGAGTAGGTTGCGTTTCCAAGCTTGGGACACTGGTTTTTAGTATCAGGGGATCTTGTTGACACTTTGATCACTTCCTCGTCTCTTCATACCTACATTGTGTTTAAGATCAGATCGCACAGACGCACACACAGCACAGGTGGAAGGGGCAGTGTCAGGTGTATCAGGGAGCAATGCAGGGATGCGAAGCAGTGAGCCAACACGGTGTCTGTGACAGTGACGGTAGCAGACCGCCTCTCAAAGCTGCTCCTCTCCTCTTTCATCACACATGGTCAAGTGTGTCAGGAATGCTGCTGTCCAAAATATGAACACATTTGTCTGAGTGAAACAGCTGGCATGATGAACACTACTCACAGTGAAAAGTAATTAAGGTGGCTGCAGAAACTCAAGAACACACAGGGAAAGTGGGCAAATACAATTGTTTTCACAGGTTTCTTAGAAGGCGATGATGGATAAGCTGAGTGTGAACAGGAAAAAAAAGACAACTTATTTATTTTCAGGGCTGCAGGTGCTTTCTCACAGCTTATTGGTTTTTTGGATGACTCTTTTACTCTAAAGAGGGCAATTTATGTCCCTCTCTCGTCTCCCTCCAGAGGCCAGAGCTGAAGTGGCTTGCTTATTTTAGCTGGGTCTCGTGGTCTTGACTTGTGGTGACATATTAATTGAGCAGTTCCTGTAAAGAAAAGAAAGGCCAGTGTCTCAACTGGTCCAGTGTTGTTTGCAGAACTTTGAAATTGGTTTTGTTTGGCTGGAAAGCTCTGAGGTGTTTATTTACACATCAGAATGTTTCAAATGGCAGCTGGCTCACACTCTTAACACGCATGTTTGTGTGCATGTCTGGATGCGCATATGCTGTATTTGCTCACTTGTGTACTTAGCAGCTGTGCAGAGCATGTTTGGCTGTAAGAGATAAAGACTGACACAGAAGAAAATAGGCGAGTGGGACAGTTTCCTCTGGTCACCTGCCTCTTAAGTTTCTGTCCTCTTCATCCATTATTGACCAGATTCATCGACACCAGCTGGAGCTCAGTACAACTTCTGTGTTGCTTTCTAAGGAGAACAGCACATTTGTGTACCTAACTTCTCTAAGAGGACTTATTCAGTAAAATCATTGTTGTCATGAGTGTTACATGTGGCTGAGGTGACCTTCATCATAAGATTGTGTGGTGATATGTATAGAAGTCCTGCACTCTTGTATTGCATACATACTGTACATGCATGTACACATACATCCTGAGGGTAGAATTGTTGTTTAGCAATCTACTGCATCTGTCTCTGGTTACCAAGACAACAATTGTTTTAGCTGGCATGTCTAGAGGAACATTAAAATAACAACACGAGGCCTAGACAAATTAGCCAGTTGGAAAGCTGGGAAAATGACACATTTGCTCTTTGTTTGCTCTGGAGAGAATGCCTTATTTTGGGGAAAGACAAATCAAAGTTTGCTTTCCACCTTTGTTTTCCATCTTCTGTGATAGGAACTTTTTAGAGGCTCCTTGGGAGACATAAAAAGTTTCAATTGTGGTGTATTTTACAACACTGGATGTTCTATGCAAGCTTTTATGATGCCCTAATGACTAGTAGTGAAAAAGACCATGTTAATCACATTTTGGATTATAAAAGTATTGGCTGGTGTAAACTGGCTGTTAAAACAATGGAGAAGTCCTAAGAATATATGCAAAGTCATGACCCATGACCAGCCCATACACAGTATAGGTCCTTTGCAGATTACATCACTTAGCAACGGAGCAAGCAGGGGTTTCTGCATAAAGAAACACTACTAAAAAGGCCATGTTTGGGCTGTTTACAACTTTGCCAAGTGTTTAAACTGCAAAAATAAAAACATTCTTAATTCTTAAACTACTTCTGTGTCCTGAAAGCATTGTTGATTTTGTTGGCTAAAACTATGACAAAATATGTTTGTTGACTTTCTTTTGTAAATCAGAATGTCTCGACTAAGAAAAGCTAAAAATAGGTATGTGATGACTAAAACTATGGTGGTAAAGTCTGTTTAATTTTTAAAACAAGACTGAAATGTAATTTAGGTTTGTCAGACATTCCTGATCCATGATATTGTTCTGATGTGGGAAAATCTGTCAAATTCTAACAATCTGTTGCTCTTCTGCCCTCAGCTGTAGAAATCAGAGATCCCAGGTTTTGCAGGGTGCAGAAAAGGGACACATCTGATTTGGGCAAACAGAATAATTTCTGATAATAATTGGAGTAAAAGTTTGTGATTGTGTTTTAGTTTTTGTTGACTAAAACGAGACTAAAACTATAAAGAGTAGAAATAACTAAAATGTAACTTAAACTAATGAACATTTTAACTGTAAGACAGAGAATAAGTCTAGAATTAAATAAAGCTATCAAAATGAAGTTCCCAAAAGTACACTCTAAAAAATGTTAGTGCACTTAACTTAATTAAATCAGTGAAACATTTTAACACTAAAAAATTCTGAATAGATTTTAAAGCTTTGAAATTAAATTTTAAAAAATCATTAATAATGAGTAAATGTAACTAAGATTTTCAATTATTTCTACATAAATTAAAATAGAATTAGCAAATTAAACTGAGTAAATGCAATTAAAATTTTTTGTAAATCATACATGAAAAATAAATAGGAACAAAAAAAGAAAAATAAGTACACATTGCTCAACATTTTTGTCAAAACGTATTTTGTCAAAGTTTTTAAGAAGTGAAAAGAGATTTTTTTTTTTAGTTATCATTACTCATACATTCATGTTTGATACTTTTCATAAAGCTATGTGTTCTGTATCATATGCTGTTTCCCCTTTTTGTATCATATAATTTATTCTTGAATATTAATGCTTCCCCAGGTAGTGCAATTAAGGGGACTGGAAATGACGATAATTAAAATGTGTACTCTGAACCAGGAAGTTCTCTTCGGTCATCTTTACTGTATATTCTATTTTCCTCTACAGGTGGAACTTCTCTCACTGAGTCAGAGACCTCACTCGTGGGGCAGAAGTGTCTAATGCCCAAAGGAATTCTGGGACAAAACATAATTACAATGATTGAGTACTGTTTACCTTAAACTAAAAATGTGGTCAACAACTAAGAAAAATAAAGTAGAAATAGCTATTTTGGGTTTTTAAGTTAACACAACCTATTTTCCCAGCAACTTTCAATTGTTTGGTCTTATGCTGTGCTTAGGTGTTGCTTCTGTAAGTGTTGCCTATGTAAAAATAAGAGTAGCTTTGCCAGTCAAACACCATTTGAATCAGAGCAGTTGGAGAAGGACATCACTCACTCAGATCTGCCCCACTTACTCAATTATTTTGAGTCAAAAAGTCAGGCCACTAATAATATTGAGTAGAACTGTCTAATAATGTTTGTTCTTAAAACTGATAATTTTTCATAGTTTATACTCAAATATGTCATTGAAATACACAGAAATTATTAAAGATATTTAAACAATTTCATCTGTTGGTCAAGTAATCATTTTTTAAACTTAATTAACTTATTTAATATATGTAGATTTCACTCAAATATCCATGTATGAGTTTAACTCAAGAATATTGATAACTTAACCCAAATACTTATAATAATGATGTTCACTGGTTTTAGTGTAGTGAAATATTCAGGAAAAAAATAAAGTTGGCAAAGAAAGCTCAAAGAGAAATGATGGCAGGCAGGAATTAAAAAAGCCTCCTTCTAAAGCCCGGATGAGCAGTGTGGACTGTTTCCACAAAGCAGTTTGGTCCAGTACTGTTTTGTCACAGTTTACCACATTGACCTTACCTGTATTTCCTCAACAGATGTCTGTTCAGTGTTTCTCATTGGGGCAGGAAATCTGTCTCTCTTAAGAGATCCAGAACATTTGGCTAAGCTCAGCTGGCTGTTATGCTCCCAAATGGCTCTTCTTTTTTAAATGTGGATTAAATAATGACAAAAAATGGAGGAAAGGAAACTGGCACTCAAACGGGAGCTAGCTATAGTTTCTCCCATAAAGAGCCGTTTCATAGAAGACATTGAATAACACATTATTACTCAGTCGCTTGACCCACAAAGTTTATTCAGTTGATAGGATATTACTGTTTTAATTAAAAGCATGAAATAATGTTTTGTTCTTTATAAGTTAAAGGGACTCAGCTAGCCACTTAGCTAAGTACAAGACTCCTCTAGACTCTTGTCTCCCCTCATCTGGCTAGACAATGCTAGAGGCTAGAATGTTTGCGATATATCATTTGTGATTGATCACCTCCACGACAAGTAAGTCAGTTAAACTTTGGGGAAAAAACACCTTTTTAGAGTGTAGGATTGTACTCAATGTACACTGATATGCATACGTTTTGGACATGAATGCGCTAAGGATTCATCAGGGGCCAAATGTGCCACAACCTAGGACTGGAGAGGGAGGAGAGTACGACCAGTTAAGCTTGACACATGTGGACACACGTGTCCTTTAGCAGCCAAGGTCAAGCTAGATGGCATCTCTTTAGTCCAGGTCTTTGCACCCCGGTTATAAGCCCAGAGACTGCTGGCATTTTTTGGGCCCTTGGGACATCAACAGCACAACCAGGGGATTTTGGCAACCCTGCTACAAGCCCAGACTTGGGCCGTGCTTACTTGCTATATCCACCTTTTACACTGCCCTAAAGGTGTGGTCTTCGTAATTTTTTCAACAGATGATTTTTCCATGCCCCTGGTAGTATGCAGCGATATCCATAGCAGGACCTGGGTTGTCTCAGTTCTCCTTCCCACCTGATGGTGCCCTAAGACGGCCCACTCGCCACATTTACACCTCACGTCAGCCTAAGTTTTGGTCCAAAATATTCCTAAGAGTTCTGCACAGGGCTGTATTTAGAAAATTTCTGATGGTAATTGCAGTGTAGAGGTCCATTTTGAGCTGTACAGTACTAACTTTCTTCCATTCCTATTCATCCCCACTTCCTGAACCCCATGGAGCATTCTGAATCAAGAGATCGCAAACAACCTAGGCAGCCTAAAGATCCAAAAATGCTTGCTGTCTTTTAATAAAGTGAGACGATCTTTCTCTCATTTCTTCCTAATGCTCCGTGTGTCTCAGCTCAACTTGAGTATCAATAAAAAGATTTATCTGTCTTCCCCTGCAGCCTTGATTCAATTATCTTCATCTCTCTTCCTCTTTCTTTTCCTCTGGCTCCCCTTATATTTTCCTCTTCATCACGGATCCATTTCCAATTGATGGCAGGTCATGCTTTGTGTTTCTATTTGTCATGACAGGCTTCCTTAATGAGTGGAGTCTCTCTTCCACTGCCGCTTAATCAGATCTGGATAGAAGGAAGGAAAGGACAGAGAGGTGGGGGTAACCAGGTATAAGTGGGGTCACAAGTAGTTTACCCTCAACCTCTCATTGTCTGCATTTCCCCTTTTTAGCAAAATTAGATTTGTGTGGTCCCTCCTCTTCCCTCTATGAGAAACGTGTGTTTGGTTTCCAATCTGAAGTCTTTGAACTTTGAAGGGTCCCTTGCCCCCTACACACGCCCTGCTCAGACAACCCCCCAAAGCCTATACTCTCACTTTATCTTGCCCCCTCCACCTATTTCCAGACATACCTCATTACCTGAGGCTGTATTGGAAGAAAGAGTCTTGGCTAATCAAATTGACTGCACGTTTTCTGCCACTGGAGGAAATGCTGGCCATTGTGGGGTCAGTGGTTCAATGCTAGGCTTCAGAATAGCGTCATGAAGTGGAAAAAGTTCTGAATTAGTCAGGGAAAGACCAAGGGCAGTTTTTCAATTTCAAGACATGATAAAAACATATATTGATACTTTGAGTTTATATTTATTCCTATGCTGATCTTTTTCAATCAAAAAATTAACAGGGCTTTTAAAGACTAACACAACTTCAGTACAAATACAGACTGTGAGCCTTGTTTCAAGCCACCTTATCTCTGAGCCCTGTGTACAATAGAATGTTAGAATTACAGAGTGTCAGAGAAGAATGACTCCTTTACAAATAAAGGCAAATTACAATCACAGGAAGAGAAGCATGAACTTAATCTTGAGTTACTGCTGCACAGCCAATCAAATTTGCATCAAAGAACTCATTGAAACACAGATTCAAATTTGACTTTGCATATAAATAATCCTAATGCTTCACTTTCTTTCAGCTTACTCCATCCAGCCTTCTCAAAAAAGGTAGAGAGAGTGAGGTAGTGAGTGAATTCAGAAATATAGAGCTGAGTCTGTTTACAATTGGCAGGTCTGGAGTGTGAACATCTTGAGGTGAGCCTCTGGCTAACTTCACACCAGCAGTGAATGAAGTCTTTCTCATGGCCTGTGCTATGCAAATGGCTGTATGCACCAGCACATAAACAGTAAGTTCACAAAAGCGCCTCCGCCGTCAGAAACAACTCACTTGCATTTACACACACATCATTTATAAGTGCACATGAGGGATGAGGAAGGAAAGTGCAGCTGTTGAAGTGGCCAAAGATATTAGATGCTACTGTTCAGCAGCTTTGCATTGTTTTCAGGCTTGCTAGGCAGTGGTCTTGAAATTCCATAGGAAATACAGGGTATGTGAAAGATATTAGGCATCTGTGTTGTTAGCATAGAAATCACACAGTTTTTAAATTTACCTGAAGAAGTATGAATGCACATTTCTGTTGGACGTATTATGTGCTGTATATACCATGCTTGATTTTTTGTATGAGGAAATAAAAAATAGGGAACCATGTGCAGCTCTTTCAGATGCTCCTTTACATGAATGTAATACACGTGACAGATACTTTTGTTAGAAATGCACGTACCTGGCAACATTGTCCTACGTGAGGTCTCTGTATTTCAGCCATCAGCAATCTTCATTTATAACAACTGTTTATGGGTGGGTGAAATGGTATAAAAAAATCATTATACGATTTTTATGGCTGGATTATGATCCTGATTTTATCACAATTCTTTTTCATTCTGATTTTTAAGGCAAATTTTTTATTTTATTGACTATGAAACAAACATATTCCCAATATATATTATAAAATGAACTGAGTTTAAATGTAAAGTATATTTTTTTTCAGCAACAGCCTATTGATCAATGCATGAAACATTTCAATATTTGACATTTTGTAGTTGGCATCACCTGGGAAGGGGGGTCTGGAGGTTTTCTTCCAAATATTTTATTCACCCATATTTTTTTCCTCCCTGCATTCATCATAGTAAAAATCAGGATTTTGTTGTGTGTCCTCTTTTGTCTTTTTAAATCTATTTTAATGTTCATCAGGCACTTTTTTACACAGTAATATTTATTTTAAAACATGGACTTTAAGCAGAATTCATACTGCTGCAGCTTTAGCCTGTACATATGCGATATTATATGACAGGGCTACTAAGAATAAGTAATAATTACATAAAGAGCTCATTTGAACACAACACAAAATTGGATGCATTTGTGTGATACATGGCCATGCAGAAAGGGCTTTATTTTATTTAAATATAACCGTGATCTTTCTAAATGAAGGGGTATGGGAATCATTTATTAACGGACACAGAGCAATGTTAGAGACATTAGCGTCACACACCTGCCTTCTGCTCTCTGAAGGAGCACTGCATAATTACTTCTAGTATGTATCTCTTATGTAAATCAATGAATATGCTGTCATGTTTGAATAACAGCCAAAGTTCCACACGTCGTGGACATCCCTGCATCCCTCCATTAAAAGAGACTCATAATTCCATTATCTTGTATGGAGAGGTGGAGAGGCTTGTTATAACTTGGTTTAACACAGAAAAGGTAGAATAACAACATTGGCTGTAACAAATAAAACAACTGAACTATCTACAACACTGACTGTGGCGCCTCCGTCTCTCACCTGTTGACTCACAGGATGCTGCCTCTTTAGAGTGCTAAAAAAATGTGCAAACTTTGTGCATATTGTCAAAATAACTATTCCTTGCACCCTATCGGCTTAGAAAAACCCAGTGCAGTTCCATATGGGCTTGTTGGAGCTCTTTTTAAGGATGAAATCTTAAGTTTCAATTTCAGTTTGACTCTCTGCCAAAGCAGATGTGGAGGGGGTTAGTGAACATAGATCAACTCAAGTAGAAAGTGATTCTCCCGATATCTCAGCAATGGCAGATTACAGATACATTCTACTTTTTCACGATCTAAGATGTCATTGCACACCCCTACTACTGGCATATTGTATCTGTTTCTGACAGCTGTAAATTCACAAATTGTTCTCTTTCACTGCTGTGCCATAAAACTCGGCCAGCTATGGAAGCCCAAATGGCTACATTTGCAAGCTGGAGCATAATTTTTTTACAGTCTATTGTTGAACAGGCCATTCATATCTCACATATCACTACTTTTGTCTTGCTTTATTCTTTGTTTGACTGAAAATTGTAACCAAAAAGAGGACACATCAATAACTCAGTGTTTTATTAGTCATAAAACAGTCTCTTTTTCAAACTTTACAAGACTATCGTCTTCCTCGCTTTGGCTGCATCCCTATGTGTATGCCTTTTTGACCTTCAGCCCTCTGCCTTTTTTGAAGGCTGAATTCATAGGAGTAGGGTTAAGAGCTGTGAGGATGATACTGAAATGTTGAATGTACATCATATATGGAGTAGAAATATAGAAAGGATCAGCAGTTTTATGGCGAACAGCAGCTAAAAGTCATGTCATCTTGGGTGAGCGTCCCCTGGCTTTGGCTTTGTGTTGACCTCTCACCCAAATTAAACTTGTACAGTTTTCTCCCTCTCCTCCCTCAGCCTCCCTCTGCTGCCCACTGCCAGGCACTTTTGTTTTCACATGGCCGACTTCTCAGGGAACACACTCATATTTGTGGCTTTCGGGGTTGGCAGCAGAGTGTGCTGCGCCTGTCAACTTTTTTTCACTCCGACTTACCCCAGCACCCAAATTGAACTATTCAGTCATTTCCTGCCATCTCCCCTCAGCCACCTCCCTGCGCCATATTTGCCAATAAAGTTATATTTCAATGCTTAATCCTACAGGGCAAAACACCACGTTTTCTTCTGCATAATTGTTGCCCACACTCAATGAATAAAGAAAGTGGCCTTCTGAAAACATGATTGCCGAAAACCTCTTAAATCCAGATAAGAAATTGACTGACGGTAACATGGAGCTTCCAGTATAGTTTGGCTCCTGAGGATTACATTTGTTTAAATGACCTGCAAAGGAAAAGCAAACATTTTGGTCTTTTTGAGTACCTGCAAAACTGTTAGCATGAGCAATCTCCTCAACGAAAAGGCCAGACTCACCCTAAGCATATCCCAGAAAATGAGCGAGAGAGAAAGGGACATGCAGAAAGAAAGAGAGAGAGCAAGATGGTTATCTGAAGTGAGGTCAGAAATGAAACATGTCATAGCAAATTAGAGCCATGTTGTTTGAATTACTCCGGCCTGCTTCTTTAAGAACAGTCTACTTGGGGGGAAAAAAAGTGGGCAAAGAGAGCGTGTATTGAGTAAAAAGAGTGAGACAGACAGAGGGGAAAGTAGAAAAAAAGATAGACATGAGGCAATTTAAAGACTAGAAAAAGATAAAGACGTAGGAAGATATGAAAAGAAAGAATAACAGCACAAGTTAGTAGGAGAGAAAACAGAGGGAGAGAGAGACTTGACAAAAAATGATGTTTTTTCTGGAACAAATAATATGACTTGGGCTGAGTCATGGGCCTGCCGAGGAATGATGATGATGATGATGATGAGAAGAAACCTTGGACTCATTCCTACTTTGAGCTAAGTTTGGGGCATCATTTACCAAACTACTGGAGAGGGGCCCCTGTGTTAGAATGTCTGTGTGTGTATGTGCAATAATAACCACATTCTCCAAGCATCTTCAGCCACCAGGGCCTGTTTTTATAGCTGGGAAAAGGGATAGGCCAGCACTCGTTAGGAAGACTATTTCGGAAGATAGGAGAGGATAAAAACAGAGCCTTTGACGGGAGGAGGATGGCCAGGAGGGGGTGTGCAGATGGACAGGGAATCTGCAATATCACTGACTGTTTTGTCCTGTTGGGACACATTTAACGAGGGATGAGCCAGAGGTCTGGCCTTCTTTGGGAAACGGCCTCCTGAGAGGGAGATGCATGCAGGCTTCCCGTACAAGATTTCTCAACTCTGAAAATGGCATGCACAACAAGAAAGCATTTATACAACAGGAATGGAAATTCTACATGAGGTGGCTAAATATTTCTTTTCTCTTTAAAATGGCTTACTCATTTGACTTACTTTTCTCTTATCCTCTTTTGTCCTGTCTTTTGTACTTGCTTGCATGTTCTACAATAGATGTCCAGTGTTTTTAAGCGTATAATTTCCCATCTGATTAATCACAAAATATAAAATTACATTTAGCAGATTTGTAGAAACTTCACACTGCAATGGCAAAATGTCACACCTATAATGATATGAAGTTGGTTTGCAGAACGCGGCTACTGTTAGCAGCACTAACGCTACCAGCCTTTGTGTTGAATGTCACTCAATGTTTCAGTAAGACTCGACTCCAACCTGACACAGCCTCTGGACAACAGTGTTAATTTTGGCAGCTATTTTTATTTTAGTCTTAGTTTTAGTCTTTAGACAAAATATTTTTCAGTTTTAGTCCCATATCAATCATTTCTACCCTTTTTAGTTTTAGTCCAGTTTTAGTCGACAAAAACTAAAGACATTTTAGTCTAGTTTTAGTCCATAAAAAGTCCTCACGTGTAAGTCTTTACTTTTAATTCAAGCATTCCTTTTTGCCTAAATCTGGTACCAAGTCATGATAGGGTATTCTATGCACTCTGCCAAACCTGGGGTCTCTGCTTTCTACAGCTGAGAGGCAGGATAGCTACAGCTGCATTGTTTTTTGACAGATTTACTTACAGTGGAGAAATATCATAGATTTTGAATGTCTGGCGAAAACAAAATTACATTTTTAGTCTAGTTTTAGTCATCTTGACGAAAACTAAATTTAGTTTTTGTCAGTTTTAGTCATCACAGATCTATTTTTTCTTAGTCTTTGTCTAGTTTTTGTTATGGAAAAAAAGGCTGTCAACAAATAGATTTAGTCATAGTTTTAGTCAACGAAATTAACACTGCTGGACAACTGGATCCCCATTTCCTAGATTAATGGTTTTCGATGAATTTCTTGGAGGTCTGGTTGGACAAAATTTCCTTTAGTAAAAGTCTGGCATATAGTTTCATCTAACCTGTGATATAATTTAGTCTAGTTCATTAAAAAACATTGTAAACAAAATTTTATGAACTGGAGGTAATAATAAAATTATGATAATCTAACAATACTGGTAAAATACCCAACTAGGTTTTTTGTTGCAAGTAAAAGAGGCTTTGTAGGCTATTTAAACTTTAAATCTGATCTGAACTCATGCCAATATCAGACAGCCCAGGACTCATAAAGGGATTTGTATGTCAACCTAAAGCCAAAACGTCATCATTAGGGAGCATCATTAGTCAGAACATGTCCGTGTCAGGTACCAGTGTTGCTCAGTTGGTTGAGCAGGCACCTATAAGCAGACGCAATAGTCCTCGGTGCACTGGTCGTGGATTGGCAGTGGGGTCCCGGTCTCGTCGCATGATGCATGTCTTCCCCCCATTTTATCCCCCCATGTTTCCTGTCTCTCTACATCTGTCCTATAAATATAAAGGCAAAAAGCCCCCAAAACTATCAAAAAAAAGAAAATGATTGTGTTATCGATCATATCTGCCTATAGTCATTTATTTTCCACTCCCACAGGTCAGATGTCAAAAATGTGTCCTTTGACTTGTGGTGATGTTTGGCAGTACTGTATTTAATGATCACGAGTGAAGTGCATGAGAATAGTTTTTATCTGTGGGAAGAATGAACATATAACTTGATTAAAACTCTCTTTCTGTTATCATCTTTTCTTATTTAACAGCACATGGTCCCCACTTTTCCCTAACCCACTTCCTCTGCTGCTTTCTGAGACTTCCCTGACTTCTTCATGCAACTTCTCTGTGCATCTCTGCAGCTTTAGGCTGCTCAAACACCCACCTCCTCTCTGACTGAAATATCTGGCCATGTAGCATCATGTGCAGCTACCACTAAGATAAGAGTAGCTGGACAGGTGAAGACAGATTATTGTAAATATAAAAACACTGCACAGGTTGAGAGAAGAGTGGTCATCAGAATGATATTACAGTTATGTATGGGTCAGGAATGGACATGACTTTGGTCCGGATCTGGACTCCGGTCCAGTAATCAGTGGCCTTGGTTATAGATCCAAATAGTGCTGTTACTTAGAGATGCTATTGGGTTAAAACAGTTTGCAGTTTATATTGAAGTAGTAGTCTTTCAGAACAACTACATTGGCAACTAGTGGCAGGCATCTGTGTTACAGTTTAGAGTGTTTGACCGAGATTGAGCTGGGCGATATCTCGAGAGTTTAATTAATATCGATATATTTCTTTATGAGATATGACACAGGACAATATTATTTTATTGATATAATTAGTTTTATGTTGAAATACTTAAATGCGAGCTGCCATTTCGCCTACTTCTCTTGACTCTTTGTTGCTCTTTGTCCTTCCTCTCCTCCCTCCCCCTCCAAAACTTCACAAAACTCAGTGACCCACCCCCTCCCCCTCTCACCACAAAAACAGAGAGACAACATGGAGACTGCTAACAAAACCGCTAATGAGGTCCGTTTCAGGTGTGAAAGCAAAGCAGACCAACTTGTGAACCAAAGGCAGGAAGAGGCATAAAGCATAATGATATACGGATTTATGTGTGATTTAATACACTCAAATACATGGTGGTACCTTGCTTGGCGTCGGTGTATCCATAGCAACACGTTGTACTCTGTGCTGATTTATTCATATTGTGTAAAGAACGACATGCTGGACAGCTCACCACCTCGCTGGCTGTTTACAATGCCCCAATGCAAAGCAGAAACCCCAAGACAGCGTAAATTATGTGTTTTTTCATTGTTTATGTGGAAAAAAAAGACCTGCGGAAGGAACTAAATTTCTGGTTTTGTCTTCTTCTACGCAGTCTTTTCTTCCTGGTTGCCATTTGTTTGTGACAGCAGCACCCCTAATGGGCACATATTTCCTGTTTTGTGAGCTTAACACAGAGAGGCATATTTGTTACATTGCCCATGTCAGTTTACATTGTTTATTTAAACAAAATATTTGAATGTTCGGGACTCAGGGACTGTTCACAAGAGAAAGCACTTTTAATAGAAATAACTACCAATCTCAGAGAAAAGCTACTTTGTCAGATGTAGCAAATTATTTGTGTTTTGTATTATCTCTTTTTACATTTTGCTTACTTTGTGTAACTACTTATTACTTTACTTGACTTATTACTTTCATAATTTACTTTATTTCTTGATTTAATTTATTTAATTCTTTATTAATTTATATACAGGTACTTTCTTTTCATGTAATTAATGTACATGTCAACCTATGCAACTGGTTCAATAAAAGACAGTATTCAGTTCATGTGGATTTAACTCAAAACTGAATCTCTTTATTCCTTCTTCACGGACAAATATGTCGAGGTATATATATCGAATATCGAGATATAGCTGCCCTTAGATAGATATATGGACTGCCTTTAGCTTTGATTACAGCACGCATTCGCTGTGGCATTGTTTCGATAAGCCTCTGCAATGTCACAAGATTTATTTCCATCCAGTGTTGCATTAATTTTTCACCAAGATCTTGTATTAATGATGGGAGACTCTGACCACTGCATAAAGCCTTCTCCAGCACATCCCAAAGATTCTCAATGGGGTTAAGGTCTGGACTCTGTGGTGGCCAATCCATGTGTGAAAATGATGTCTTATGCCCCCTGAACCACTCTTTCACAATTTGAGCCGATGAATCCTGGCATTGTCATCTTGGAATATGCCCGTGCCATTAGAGAAGAAAAAATCCGTTGATGGAATAACCTTGTCATTCAGTATTTTCAGGTAGTCAGCTGACCTCATTCTTTGGGCACATAATGTTGCTGGCCAACTGCAGCAACCCCCTAGTTAAATCCAGGTGGCGACTTTTTTTTTGGCCAGGCAGTGTATATCGAGATATACACCTCGGTCCATATCACCCAACCCTATCAAATAGTTTATCCCTTTGATAATGGGGTAATGGACCGATGTTGTTGTATATGACAGTAAAAGACACATTCTTCCTCTGGTTGCCCTCTGCTGCCGCTATGCATTTTTGATCACCTCCACCACTAGCTTGGCATTAGCCACCATGTTGCATTCTCAAAACAGTTGTCATATGAGCTGTGACAGCCAACAGCAAGCTGCTCCATCTTCACATCATGGTTTTCAAATCAGCGTATGTGTTAACACTTTGAAGGAGAGACGGTAAGTCCAAGTGTAACAAAATGGATAAAAATAGCTGAGGCCGCAGAGGATGAACCTACTTGTAATTCTGGTGCCAGTGACCAGCTGGCTATTTTTGTATGAAGGTCTTATTTTTATGTCTCTTTTTTTTGTTTCCCTGCAAAAGCAGAGACATCATATAAGCAAAAATCTATATACTGGGTGTCCATGTCAGTGTCAGTGTGTCTGTGAAGGAGAAAGATTGATTGGGATGTTTTGGATTCAGCATATTCCAGCAGCCATGATAGGTATTAATGGATGCAAAGCACACATACACAACGAATACACACACAAAAAGAAAAACAGTGCCAAACAAGCCGGGATAAGCTGATCTGGTAATCTTCCCTCCAACAATGGAATGCATTTACAAGACACGTGTGTTTGTCTGTTTTTGTGTGTGCCTCTATGTGTGTGTGTAATTGTGGGGTTGTGACTACGTATTCGTGTGCAACCAGCATAAGTATCTGATTTTTCGTTTGTATTGTGTTGCAGCCGGCCACAGTGCAAGTCATGCCATCATAAACACAAGGGGGACAGGCGTCTTTGAATAACAGCAGTGTGTGTTGGAAGACATCAGGCGGTGAATCCATCATGCTACCACTGACAGGCCCAGCGATGGGAAATAAATATTTACTCTAAGCTTCCCTAAATCACATCCAGAGATGTCTATCTGAGCTTTCTGTCTCTTCATCCCTTGTCCTCAGACCTTGTCCCTCTCTTTGTTTCCATTAGTGTCCCTCCTCTGTCGAGATTCTCTTCCCTCTTATTTCCTTTGATACTTTTTCTTTACCTACGCTTTCTCATTCTCTCTATCATGTGTCCTCCACAAAACACATCACAGTGCAGGGGCCCATGTAGACGTGGAACACAGGTCATGTTTCCACTCAAGCACACACACAAACTCATCCAAATGAGGGTACAAACATACACATCATGCCCACCACACACACAAACACGTACACGCAGGGTCAGCCTGAGATATCCATCTGGGGTTTGTCATGTCAGACATGGCCCATGTCTCTCTCTTCTGTAATTATGGCAGTATTTACTTTTTCAGATCGTTCCCGCTGGGTTAGGAGCGTCCCGTGGTGTGGTTTGGACTTGGAAACACACTCGGCTCAAGACATCCAGCTTAGCAGAAAAAAGTGCACACAGTACATCAACTAGAAATCAGTAACCCATAATTCAGAGATTTAATGTCATGTGGAGGAAGCGTGCATGAGCTTGTCCTGTGTGTTTGTGTGTGCACAGCTGTGAATGCAAGTTTAGGAGAAAGGAAAAGAGGCTGTAAGTTTTCACAGTGGTAGAAATGCTTGACAGATTGAGTTTTACCATTGCCAAGAGAGTGAGATTTAATATTATAATGTCTCATTGCATTACATAACACTTATGAACCACCTATAATGCCTGTGTGACTTTATAACAACTTCTGCATGTGAGATGTGTCAGAGAATTCAGATCTCACTTGCACCAAATAGAAAAGTCTGTGAATTTCATGTCACATTACTGGTTAGTGTAATCATTTTGAAATATTTGACAATTCAGACATCACATGGGTTCTCTCAAAGGCTTTATTTCTCAAGCGAGCATTTCTTTTACCATTATTTTTAACTAACATTATGGTTTGATAAGAAAACCGTTATGAATCTTGATCTGATCACTCTGTATCTTTTTTTAAATGGAGGATTCTCTTCTTTTCCTAGGTCATAATTTATAATGAACCAATTTAAAAGATATAATCTGACCTTCTGCTGGTATGTAGTTATGTAGCAATATGGCAACAGGTGAGACAAACAGAGACAATGCAGATGCTTCAGGGATATTATTTTTCGAATATTGTGGCAACAAAAGTGAAAGGAAGTTTGTTCAGTAACAGATCAGTTTTATGAATAAAGTCTTAACAGATTACCTTATTTACATAAATAACTTGTTACATTATATAACAACAAAAAAAAGAATAATCTGGGTACTCCAGTAGATTACATTGCAATGTGTTACCCTCAACACAGGTTAATTGATGGGAACTCTGAGTTCATCCAACTTTTTGCATGCAAGTGTGATGTCTTTTGGTGACTGCAAGACTTATTCAAAGTTGACAAAGCTTAATACATATTTTTTTGTCACAAAAGTTGCAAACAGGAATAAGAGAGTTGTAGGAGGTGATGCCTAATGGCTGAGGAAGGTATGAACCCAGAGCTGCTGCTCTAACCTAAAGCCTCTGTACATACATAGGTTGTGCAGTTTCACCACTGAGCTTAACCATCACCTCAGTTAAATCATAGTCATGTAAAGCTAGCCTCTTACCCCTTTCTTTTTGTAAAAAAGGGCTGCAGCATAAACCCACAAGCAGTCACCAGGACAGTCCATTCTTGCATTGTAAAATAGTAGCGTGGTCTCCATATAGTTGGTCAAAATTGACTATCTAAGGAAGCTTTGCAGATATTAATAATGACAAAATTAGTAATGTTAATTCAAATTTCATTTTAGACTCAGGGAAATGGAATAACTATTAAATCTAAAATTACTAATTGTCACAGCTGTCTGAAGGTCTTGCATTTGTGTGTAAACCAGATCCATGAAAAGTATTTTCTAACCCTTCCTATTTCCTCTTGGTTGCACAGCTCATAGTAATGACTGTGCATGTGTGTGAGCGTCTAGCCAGCTGAGTGGAATCACCCTCTGTCCTGGGCACACTCAGTGAACTTGGCACTCATACCACCTGTTTCACTACGCCCCGGCTCCCTTTCATTTTCTATTCCCTGTCCGTTGGTCTCCTCATTTCTCTTCATCACCTTAAAAAGGCTTTACTCGCTCACTGTCTTTTTAAAAATCTCTCTCCTCCAAGTTGCGTAGATGAGTCCTCTCGAAAAAACACCTAACAAGATAGAGATAATGGCCTATGTCCAATCAGCCCGTGGTGCTAATCAACGACTATCGTGGGAAAAGCACAGAGGGAATGGGGTGGCGGTGGTGGTGGTGGAGTTGGTGGTTAGGAGGAAAACCAGGCCAATTGTCCTGGGGAGATTAAAGTCCCCGAAAAGGCGGTATTGTCCACCGACGGGGATAAATCTTCCTCCTCCCGTCACTCAGGGCCTGAATTCAATTCTCCTCAACCCCTCCTAAAAGAGAGGCTTATCTCCCGCTCAATAGCTTGTTGCGCTACAAGCCAGGCAGGAATGCACCAAGTTGTATCCCTGACACCCGCTCACTGAGTTAAAAAGGAATTAAGGGGGGGGAAGAGAGAGAGCGGGAGAAAGTGAGTGCCTGAATTGCGACCTCTATTTTGCCAGAGGATGTGCGCTGGGAGGCAGATTGAGGTACCGATAGAAGCTGACAGAAGGAGAGGGGACGGGAGTGCAGGTTTGATTGACTGCTGCCCGGGGATTGAGGCCAGTGGAGAAGAATAGTGGCCTGCTCAGTCTGCTTTCTGTAGCGCTGCGAGCAGCATGGTAAACTGCTGCCCCATTGGAGGACAGACAGAAAAGCCCCAGCGGAAGAAACCACTTGGAAGCTCCTGGCATGCGGTCTGGATGCCACCTAACCAACTCACCCCTCCTTCCTTTTCTTTCCTTTTCTCTGCCCCCTATTGCTAGAGCAGCATCTCTCTAACACCAGTCCAGGGGGCATCACCAGTTGCTAAGACCCACTGCTTCACAACACTTGGATGCCCATTTCCCCTTCTAAACAGATTCAATTCAGACCCCCATGGTCCCACGAGAAGGGATAGACACAGAGAAAGGATAGTTGGCAAATAAAAAAGAACTTGTGCGGACTCAGGCCCATAGTCTTGCTCTGTTTGGCCCACGGAGAAAAAACAAGCCCTTCGTTTCCATTTTTCAACCCTTTCTCCCTTTCACTCTAACCCTTTTAGAGCTATCTCTGGGAAGAGATAAAAAGAGTGAAAGAAATGGATAGTAAGAGGAAGAGAGATCAATTTAACACTCACTGAATTTCCCCTTAAATTTTGATTCACCCCCTCTTTTAGGATCTTTCTCCATACCCTCCTCCTTATGCCCTTTCTATGAAAAAACAGGATTTTTCCGCTTTGCTAACAATTTCCCCAGTTGTTGTTTATGCCCGCTCTGTCCTGGCTTTCACAATGCAGCCCTCCTTCCCTTCACCCCCAGTTTTCTGTGACTTGGCTCCACTTAATGACGGGGCTTACACCTGCTTACAGGATTAAATTAATTAGCACGAAACAGGGATCGTTGGAGGGAGGAGGGGTGGGAGAAGAAGGGGAAGAGGCAGGGGGTTGTAGAGGAAAGACAACAACAGGGGGTCAGGAGAAAAGTACAGCAGGAGGAAGGCAATAGAAAGAACGGGTGGCTCGGCGGCTGGTGCTCGGCCCCATGTTCTGCCGGATGCTGGGGGTGGCAGAGTGTATGGGAGGGGGTGAAGGCTTGTTTTCAGAAGAGGATATTCAGTTGGCCAAAAGGATGGGGATACTTGGGCAGTTGGTTGGTGTGTTGCAGGGACAAATAATCTCCTGAACAATGTTTGGGTGAGCAGGGTCAGAGGTTGCAGCCACTATTGTGGGGAAACGTCTGCACAACAGCAACTCTTCTGCTTGTTGTTTGCACTTTTTCCAACTGCTGCTGCAATATTTGTCTTTTATCATTACCTTTGCCTTCTGTAATAATAAGTGGTTGTTCCTCCTCAGACCTCTAAATATATTTTTTTTACTCTATAGATGTATGCAATGCCTTCATAATACATCATTTCTAGACATGGTTGGCTTCAAGGTCTTTGTAGCCTTAGGTTAGAGATATTTGAAACAGTAAAAAAATTTAGAAATAGTTTCAGATATATTTTAGAAACATATCCTGAGTTTGAGAAAACCCAGAAAGAGTGAATCTTCCTTGTCTAGTATCTCTCATCTGACCTTATAATCATCAATCTATTAAATATCATCCTCACTGCAGTTAATTATATGATACTTGCTTTCATCTTTGATTGATACAAAGTCTTATGATATGTTCTTTATTTAGACAGGGGTTTATGAAAATGTGCAGGCCTCAGCCTCTTCTCTCTGGGCTAGGCTATCCTCTGTCATCTGTCTCATTTCTCATGGCCGCAGTCCTCTCTCAGTTCTTCTATCTCTGTCCCTCTGGAGCAGCAAGATGTGCGGTTGCAAGGCTGGATCCATCACGATAAACACTTTCAGATGGGTTCCTAGTCATGTCATAGTGGACGTCTCAATTCCTTTCCTTTTTCCCCTCTCAGTTTAGCCTAAACTACACTGAACTTGCAGACAAAAAGACAAACCGAATCCTGACAGTGTACCCAGAAAAACTGTGTTGTTTCTTATGAAGATGCAGAAGTTACCACACAATCATCCAATTTTTATTGGGGTCTTCCCTCATGGTGTGTTTCATCATCTTTCTTTATAAATTAAACCAATTAGGAACTTAAAACAGACAGCCTCCCCACAGAAGTTTGTCCACATTAAAACAACAGTTGCACTACCTGAATGCTCATGAATATCAGTAGCCTGCAGTCTAATCAGTGTCCTTGAGAAAGACTCACAGGAGACGAAGTAGGTGACAGATGCAGTGGTGAATTGGTGTTGTGTGGCATTGGTCACTTCAATCCTTTCCATATGACAGTGATTAGGTAGGACGCACATGATGCTTATAGATCCCTGATCTGCCATCTAACACACTCTCTCTCTTACACACAACTGCACTCTCCTCTGATCCTCACACTCTGCAGCTTAGCACATTCCGTACTTGTATTAACAAACAGCTAAACTAATTTTTTGTTGTACAGTACATTTTTTGATTGTTTCAGCTGTTTACTTGCAGAGTAGCTTGATTGTTTAACATATGGACCAACGATGCAGTCTTGTATCACTTGTGTAATCAAGCTATTGTCTGGTGTATTTGGTAAATGTTCAACAGTATGTCACAAAAGTTCATGTTTGCTTCCTTTTTGGTTGCCAAATTGTTATTAAATCCAAAACTTAATTAGGAGACTTTCTTCTTTTTGTTGTGTAAGGACTTTTTAAACACACAGAAGTGATAGTGACTCTGTTGGTGTGTGTGAGAGTTTACAGCTGTGACAGCCTGTGGCCTTGCTGAAACTGGCCTGATAGTGATAAAACATTGACAAGATACTGGCAGACAGTACTGACGCTACTGTGAGGGAACTGTCACAACAGCTCAAAACTTTCAGCAGGTGAAAACATGGCAGGAGGAAGCTGCAGGCTGTTAAAAGAGTAAATGTAGCTATTTATGTTGAAGAATCATAATCCATTTCAGGTATCTATTGACAGTTACGAGACATCATACATTTAACAGTAAATAACAGGAGACACCATCAAACTGAGTGAAATTGTGCATACCAGTGAGAAAAAAAAAACCCTCTGGACTTTCTCACTCAGTTAAAATGTTAAATCTCTTTGGTGCTTTACAAAAATGGATCTTCATCATAATGATGAACTTTATCCGTAGGTTCAGCTGATGTTTGTCTCATGCAATGAAAGCAGTTTAGGAAGTGATTTGCGCCCCTAAAACCTCTTTGAGATGCCCTTTCTTAGTCTTTTTTCTTTTTAACCGCCATAGTAGGATCTCAGAGCTCAGTAAAGGATGGCTCATTTTCTATTCCCCATCCCCTGCTGAATACAGTCAGCAGACACAACTGGTAATAACTTTCCTTCCTGTACCTTTTCCCCTTTGTCTTCCATCTGTGGCTTTCTCTCTTTTTGTAATGTTACCTACCCCTACCCCTCCACCTGCCACTCTTTACTTTAATATCTTAGCTGCCTTACCCTCCTATGGTAGATGGTGAATGGTAAATGGAGTTGAGCTTTTCTAATGCTTTTCTAGTCTTCTGATTGCTCAAACGGTTTTCTAGACAGCAGGTCACACTTACCCATTCACATACATATACTCCACATTCAAACACTGATAGCAAAAGCTGAGTGACCACCAGTATTAGTGAACCCCTTTCATACACATGCATATACATCAACACATGCCACTGACGCAGCAGTGGGAGTAATTTGGGGTTAAGGACACACTGACATGTGACTTTAGGAGCAGGGGACTAAACCTACAACCCCTCCAGTTGCAAGACGAAAGACTCTACCTAATGAGCAACAGTCACTCTTGTCTATTCTGACTAACAAAAAGTGGTCATATGAATGACACTTCACCCGTTATAATTGAAATTATAAATTTGAACTTCCATTAAGAGAAAAGATAAAGAAAGAGGTTGTGAGAGGCTAATGGGACTTTAACATTACATTAAGTGGCTTGGCTCTACTTGGTTTGACTCGGCATGGCAGCCCGGCATGGTAGGGGACTTGCTATTCCACAGCAACTGAGCTACCTGTTTGACAGCACATCTAGAGCTGATGACGTGGTGTTTTGAGTCAATGAATTTAATGCTTTAGTAAGCATTGTTTTGTCCAAGAGTTAGCCATTGTTTCTACCTCAAAGTTCCTTCTTCATCCTCTATTGGTAATCCGGCAGGTATGTTAAAGTTTGGTGCAGCGGTTGCTAGGTATACACTTCTGCTTGGCGGCCCCAAATGATATCAAACCACTGTGACTTCAAAGCGGAAAGCTTAGAGGCGGGGCACATGCACTTGGACCCTGCTCCAGAGCAGGACCATGCTGGGCGTGGCTTGACATAGCCTGACATGGCCAAACTGGTGATGGAAAAGTAAAACAGCACAGCCTGGTTTGGATCAGTGGGGCAAAAGTCATAGTGGAAAAGCACCATAAGGAAAAGAGAAAATTACCCCTGTTTTTAAAAACCTTTATGGTAGTTATTATGATACATGCAGAATGCAGAAGATGAAAAACTAAATTAGACATAAGAAAAACTACATCCACACACACCTGCCTTAAAGCAGATAAAATGTTTTTTTTTTTATATAATTTCACACCCACAGTATGCATTTATAAACATGCTCTATTTGCCTGTTGTCCAACTACTTAAAGTTATCTCAAATTTGGCATTAAGGGGGCACAAAAGACAAAAAGCCATCAGAGGCCCAATGCAGCAAAGCAAATTGTGGCTGCCCAGGTAACCTTCCCAGTTTTTTACCCTCCCTTATCCTTTTCCCTCTTATCAGGCTAATTGAAGACAAGCTCTTTGAGACGGACACACAATAGGGCCAATGGTAAAGTGGCATTTGAGACTCAACGGGTGGACCGGAGAGAGGGAGATGCCGGGGTATTCTGTGAGCACCCCCATCCAGCTCCTTGTCTAAATCCTTTTCTCTGTCTATCTTTTATCCCATGGCGTCTCATTCAGCGGCCTACTTGACATAGCTCGACCTCTGAACCCAGAGTTTATGAACTGAAGCAGCAGCTATTTATTTGGTGTGGAACAAATGTGTGGCCATGCCATTGTGTAGAGATTTGGAGCAATGTTAGCATTGTGTTTGGTTCGCTGTGTGCTGGGATAAGCTGGTGGTCAGCAGGCTTGTGTGTTAAAACCATTGCAAGACTACGGACAGATGGGCCTGACTGAACTGTCACCTTGGAAAACCAGCAAAGTTATGCAAACAAGACAAATCAAAAAAATTATGTTCTATTACACATACATATAATAGCTCATGCCTGCTTTGACCTGAGAGACAAGTATTAATAAGAATGTTCTAGATATCAGCTGTAATGCCAACATAACTACTTTGCAGGGAAGGAAAACATACAAATAGACACCTGCCTTTTTGAGCAGTATAAGGCATTGCATCATTCTGTTACACTGAGAGAAATCCAACCCTCCACCCACTGAGTAAACAGCTATAATCTTCAAAAAAGATCAGTCTCATCATTCATAGTTCAAAGGTAAGACTGTCATCTCCTCCTTTGGAACTATTTGTCAAATCTGTTTGTGCTGCTTTTAGCACACAAGGAAAGCTCAGGATCTATTAATACAAACAATAAATCATTCCACAATTACTCTGCACTTCATGATAACAAAATTTAGCTTTAGAAATTAAAGTTTGATGATATGAGACCAAGTAGTCCTAACAGAGAAGTTAACAAGGTATCAGCAGTCTTTGCAGTATCAGCTGAAGTTTAACCAGAAGCTGCTTCAGATATCTTAATACCTGCAATAATTCCAGGGATATTCTGAGACAAAAACCCTTGGTGTTTATCAATAAGATACGTGCATGAAAAGTCAAAGTCACAGATTAACAAGTCATGGCCTGTCCATGTGCTATCTGCTTGTGTTTATGTGTAGGTGTGTGTGTGAAGGGAACAGGTTAGGTTTTGAAGTGGTTGCGTTGTTGCAGTCTCTTTGGAGGACATGCAGCTTCAAGCAAACACAGAGCTCTGCTTAAACAAACAGGGGAGGACAGGAGAGAAAGACTAATGATGGGATCCATGCAGCTTACATACACATGTACGCACACGCGTACACAGATGCACATACTCACTTACAGACTCGCAAAGACAAGAGGAACTTGTCCCCAGGAAGAGGAGTGGTAGAAATAAACGGCCAATCTGTAGAATAGGAATGAATGAAAAGCGTCCATCTCTCATTTGTTACATCACATCCAACATTTTTAGATAGAGTTTTAATGCAAAGTACTTGATATCGTAGATTATTTAAACTTTTTCATTAGCGGTTAAGAATTTTTTTAGAGATATGGTTTTTGATGGTGTGTTCAGTGTATGTTGTGTTTGTGCACGTGCGTTTCTTCACATGCACGTCTGCCTGAGCGCCTTGACAGTATTGTGCAGCAGAGTCCTTGACAGAAGTGAATTAATCAGACCCCTCTGGCCCATTTGTCTCTATTTGGAGGGCTAATTGGAAAAGAAGCAGGTGTTAATAGAGAGAAGAGAGCTACAGCATGGGAGTGTGTATGAGTGTGTGTTTCTTGTGTGAGTGTGTGCATGCGTGTAATAGAAGTCTCAGAGCTAAGTTAACCAGACTTAATTAGGCTTGCTCAGGCTCCAGCCAACCTTATATCTTTCTCTTAGGTGAGGCAGCGATTAAGAGATGGAGGGATGTGGGGGGGGGGGTGAACACTCAAGGCAGGCCTCTTGTGTGTTGGCTTGCTGCTCTCTTTGTAACAATAAATAATAAAAACATTCAGATTGAAGCATGATGCTGCACAGAGATTGTGCACAAGCACACAAAGTTGAATTTGTGATGCCGCCTGCTGTTTAGAGTGGGCACCGTGTGAAAGACAAGAAAAGACAAGGCACCGCCACTCCTCTCTCTGCAGATATTTACCTCCACTGCTGTTGTCTGGGATTGTTTGTTTGAGATGCTCAATTGCAAGTGTATGGCAGGCCTGTGTCCTGTCCTGCGGGTAGCTGGTGATAAAGTTTGAACCTGTTTTGAAGCTCAATCAAAGGCCCCACTAGCTCGTTAGCTCCCTGCATATTTAGCTGGCTAAGTGATGTCAGCAAGTTTTAATGGTCGGCAGCTTTTTTCAATTACGCAGGAGGGAGGCGAGCAAACTGTATCCAGTGCTATATGTGTGTGTGTGAGAGAGCGTGTGTGTGTTTGATGTGGTGTTTACTCAGTTGAAAGCTGTCTCCTGTGTGGTCTCGCCACAAAGTTATCCCCCTCTAGATCACACACACGCTCACCTGAGGCAGTGTATCTGTGTTTGTGTGTTGGTGGATGTCTTCACGGAGACAAGTAGATGTAGGTTTAATCCATCACACATCTATGAATTTTTGGGCATACTGCTCTTCCCACTGATATCCTGGACACTCATGTACACATAGATCAAAACACACACACACACACACACCCACCCACCCCCCCCCACCCACACACACACACACACACCACACATACACTAGCACTGACACCAACACAAACAGATATACAGATTTTCAACACATAAACATACAACAAAATCTTCCATAATATTTATATATTTTTCTGTGCGCACCATTCCAGCCATGTGCACAGCCATGCATATACACATGAAGACATTGTTGTGGCTCCTCTTCTGTTTTTGTTTCAGTCTCACACACACTCAAGAGTTAGAGAATACTAAAATCTGTGATGTCAGACAGCCCACTCATCCACCCATCCACCCATCCATCCATCCATCCATAAGGCCACATATAGGACCTCCATACCTATTTGTTACTAACTGTGGTAATGCTATGTCAGATGTAAGACTTTTTATACTTTCAAACCTTTTTTTATTGTGTGCTTCGATTTGAAATTTTAATATATAATACTTTCTTTATAGTTGTTTTTTCAGTAATTTCCCAATAGTCTCTTTGCAGATGAAGTCACACAGCGACAGAGAACATGCTACCAAAAAACATATGTTTTGTGCTGTTAAGGACTATGTCACGCATTCAAATTGCAAAGAAAAAAAAAAAACATTCCTAATTCTTGCGCTACTTTTGCATCAGAGGGTAATGAAATATTCAGCCAAAAACAAACAAACAAAAAAAAAAGCGAAAATTAAGAACTCATGGAGAAACAGCAGCAGGCAGGAATTTAAAAGGCCTCTGTCTAAAGCCTGGTCAAGCGCTTCCACACAACACTCCTGTTTGGTCTGTTTCCCAGAAGCGGTCTATGTCTATGGTTATGTACAGTTTGGTCATGGTTTAACACATTAAACTCTGATCTTACCCATGTTTCCTCAGCTGATGTGTCTCATCAACCTCAAGCGTCTCTCATTGTGCCAGGAAATCTGTCTCTTTTTACAGATCCAGATCATTTGGCTCAGCTCAATGGAGTTGGTTGTTTGACTATAAAACAGGTCTTCATTTAGTACCAGTTTGGCTTTTTAAATGTGGATTAAATAATGACAAAGGATTGAGGAAAGGAAACTGGCACTCACATGGGAGCTAGCTCCCGTGGCTTACATTAAAGCCGTTGAACAGGCTTGTTCGTGAACAGCACATCATCGCTTCGTCGCTCACACCACAAGGTTTATTTGGTTGAAATCTATCACGGTTTCAGTTAAAAGCATGATTTTGACAAATGAGGATTTTTTTGAATATGTTAAAAGGGCTCAGCTAGCCTCCTAGCTCAGAATAAGACTCCTCTTGACTCTTGTTTCCCTTCATCTGACTAGACCAGTGGTTCTCAAATGGTGTGGCAAGGCACACTGGTGGGCTTTTAGGCAAGTCTAGGTTTGCCTTGGGAATCAGTACAAGAATAGATTATTACTTAAACAATACACTGTCTGAGGATATTATCACAAGCTTAAAAGAGGCTATTTTGCAGGCATATGAATATGGTGTGCCTTGAGATTTTGGCTTGATGTGCCTTGGGCAAAATGTTTGAAAACCACTAAACTAGATGATGCTGGACATAGGAGGTCTGCAGGACTTTGTAAATCAGTTAAACAAGTTAAACTGTGGTTAAAAAAAAAAAAAAGAAGCGTAGGGATATTATTCAATGTAGAGACATTTTCTGTTGAAAACTGCAGTGCAGAGAACCATTTAGAGCTGTTAAGCATTAACTTTCCTTTGTTCCCATGCATTTGTAATGGATGTCCCCCACTTCCTGACCCCAGTGGACATTTGGGGTTACATGATTGCAAACAACTTGTTGTAGAAGTTTGGCTATTCTTCACAAACAAAACAAGGCTCATAAAGGTACAGTATGTAAAACTGGAATTAAAAAAATATCTGTCTTTTATTTGGTCCCCTCTTTTGTATAGAGATTCTCATGAAAATCCAAGTTGGCGGGTCCTTTGGAGGATCCTATCTATGAATGAATTAAAGGCTTATTCTAAGTAAACAAAAATATAACAATGTTGCATATTAAGATATGCCTACTAATACACACAACATTTCATTTTACATAAATGTGTTTAGCTAACTGCTACTAGGCTAAATATTACACACTGCACCTAAAGAGAAAATACATACAAGATACTTTCAAGTAAGGTATCAGAAGTAGAAAATCCTCTGGAAGTAGACAAAATGTTTTTTGAGTTTTTTTTTCTGCATTCATTCATCTGATTTATTAACGGTATTTCAGCCATTCAATCTTTGAAACTTTCTTGTATTTTTTTCTTTCTCCTCCTGTTTACCTGCGTCGTGTTTATGCTCTCTTCTTTCACCCATCTTTTTACTCTTCAGCCACTTTACATCTGCAAACTAATACAATATGTCAAACTTAGAGACAAATTCATTGGTTTGGAGAAAGTTGTTAGGGAGTAGGGTTATGTTTATTTATGTGTGTTATTACTTATTTATGTATTTCAGGAATGTTTTGTCTAAAATGTTAGGCTCATTGGTGCACATTTACATGTGTGTGTCTTTATGTGACTGTGTGTGTGTAAGAGTGTGTTAATTTGGCAAAGTGTGCATCTATGTGAACATACCGCCCTCCTGAACCTGGGATGCCCCCTGACACATACACGCACCTACCCAGACACGCACACACACATAAAAAACACAGGCAGACACACATACTTGTCAGAGGTGGGATGGCTGCAGGCGACGAGGCAGGTCGGCAGCGATTAGAGGGGCTGTGTGTGTAATGGTTGCCATGTGCAAACCCATCTCATCCACCATTACACACACGCACACGGCGCCCACCTCCAGAATCCCTCCAAGATACCGTACACTTTTAAAAACATTAGCCACTAATGCTTTAATGCCCTCGCATCGGCGTGGGGTTTGACTGGAGCTAAAATGGCAGACACAGAGGAATGCTGGCTTGTGTTTGCTTAGTGTTTGAGGAAGGGCTCTGGCTTACTTTTGATTCAAACATGATGGACCTTTAGCCTTGCAGCATACTATTTAAAACATGCTATGTATCATAAAAAAAGCAATATAGCAAAAATGTTTAGCTTTTTTAGGACAACTTGTGCATCATTCATGGCATTTTCAGTGCATTTACTTTGAACTGACTGACACACCCCCTTTTCTTTGATTTAGATCATTAATCATGGGCCTTCATGCAAAATGCCAACCGGTGCTGATATTTACATGAGAATCGTGTGGCCATGCTGCCCAGCCTGTAATGACTAACGAATGCAGGGCAGGGCTAGTGGCCTCTCCTGAAGTGTGCCAGGTGTTTGTTCCAGACCAGACTGCATGAAAAGCAGCGCCTGACCTTGGTACGGGTGGGTGACGGGTGAGTTGCTTAAACCATGTCTAAATCTTGGGCACCTGAAAGTCTGAAGCTCCTCCCTTCTGTTTGCTCATGGTTTGTCTACACTTTACCTGTTGCTCCACCCTCCAATGATGTAAAAAAAAAAAAAGTGGGAAAGTACTAGTACCCTCCTCCTGTGTCTCCTCCCTCTTCTCCTCCTACCACTACCATACGCAAGTACAGAACCTTTGGCCATTGGACACTGAACAGCTTCCTTGTCTGTGAGCTCAGTGAATGTAAGCACAACCAGAGAGGGTGCAAAAACAAGAGTGTTATTGCGAGGGATTCATTGTGTCAACATCTTAGCTAGTGAGCTCCAGAAGGGAAAAGAGGGCACAGTCAAGACTATTTACTGACAAAGGGGAGCGGCATACAAGGGAGTTATTTAATGTGCAGTTCACCTTTACATGCACCCGTTAACTAATCAGCAAGAGAAACATTTCTGTCACGAAACGGTGCTGAGATTCTCCCCTTAGGTTCCTTACAGTGTTGTCGCTGTGCAGATGTATCAGGTTCAGAAGACAGGTATGAAAAAACACATTGTTCCGCCAAGAGTTCATGGCAGGAAATTGATGTAGAAAACAAGGTCCTAAAGTTTGGACGTCTGAATATTGGCATTGAGGAGGTGTTAAAGACTCCGGCTTTCAGGCATTACAGACGTCAGCTGGTACTTTTACCAAACATTGTTGGTCTGTTTGGCAGAAAGAAGCATTCCTTGAAGCATGAATGATTTTCCTCAGCTTGTTCCTGGAAGGCAGGGCAGTAAGATAGACATCTGTACAGAGTAAGACCCCACCCCACCTGGCCCACAACACTTTGACACATACACACGTGAATGAATAAGGTGTGGGTGTAAACCACCAGAAAAAAATGTCATTATCAGCATGGCATGCTAAAGCTCTAACTGCTGCTCACGGCAGACTGTGAAGAGTAATTGTTCCTCGGATCTTGATTAGTAATTTAGGGAAATGTGTGATAATGAGACTGCCGGTAACTTAGCACTTGAGTGTAATTAGTAAAATCAGATGCAGGTTAGTATGGACATTAAGAGGTGCTTGACCAGTCTGTCAATAGAATGGACTGACTTTTTCCATACCTCCTTTAGCCCAATACACTGGTTTGTTTGTATCGGAAACCAATAAGCTAGCCCACCTGTAGTTCAAGAGACAATATCAGGTAGGAAATTGGTCTGTAAGCTTTATCCTACATGCTGATTGATGAGACCTATTTTGAGTAAACTTACAGAAAAAGAAAAGGAGGGTAACGTAAAGGTAGGTGTGTGTTTAGTCAGAGAATACACAACAAGTGAACAACACAGATGAGGAGAAAAACATAGGAGATTGGGTAGTTTGTCATTCTTGACAAGATTTACTTTAAACTATTATTTGTAATAAGTTTGTGGTAAATGCTGTGAATTAAGAGTGCAGTCTAGTTTACTGTGATGTTATTTTCTGTGTGGGATTTCTGCAAACACCACTCTCGATAAATTCAGTGAATAAACTTCTCTGATCTTTTTTTATTTTGTTTCAATCTATCACTGTGAACCCTTCGCCTCTAGACATTAACCAAGTGGGGATCAGCGTGATCAATGTAGAGCTCTTTCTCTCTTTCTCCCTCTTTATTTGGCTCTGTTTCTCTCTCAGTCACTCTCCTTCACACTTGACTTGTCCCCCGGGTGTAGTAGATTAATAATGTTAGCTCTCTCACCATTCAGTGGAATGCAGACGGAGAATTGTATAGAGGTCCTTAATGAACTGGGTGGCCAGTGTTGGCCTCAACACCAATTAACACAGATTTTAATTATGGTTCTAATCAAAGCGACTGATGGTAAGGCCCCTGCAACCCTGGATATAAGTGCCCTGCTGAGGTTGCAGATGCACATGAGCACAAGCATGCTCTCTGCGGGAACACAAAACAAAATGGCTTTATTAGAAGATGTTTCCACAAAAAAAACTTTCATTCCTCACCGAGCTTCCCTCCTCTTTTATCTCCTTGTAGCTGACCCTTGCTCTGTCTGACCCAACTAAAAAAGACTAAAAACAAATCTGGCCCCATAAATAGCCCAACATTTTTTTTATTTAGAATCTCTAAGGCTGGGGGTCAAGGCTACATGCTGCCCCCTTCCAGAAACTTGCAGCAAGGGAAGGGAATGTCTACTACAGAAATCTGCTGACTCCCCAAGCTAAGGGATTGTCTTATTCATTTTAATGATAATGACAGAATGTGAACAGTTTGTCTGAAGAGCTGGGTTAAAAGTTAATTTTGCCTCAAGAGACAGAAAAATGAGACCTGTGACAGGGGTCAAGTTGACAGAGGTTTGGGGTATTAACATGATTACTTGCTCACAAAGGCTTTTTTTGTCTTAGAACTTTGTTTGTCATATTTAACATTTAACAGTTGTCTTTGGAGGTGAAGGGCTACCATATATGGGACACATCTTGTTATAGTGATGAATATTTAGCTCTTCAGGGCACATATGTGTCTAATTGGAACTGTGCCACCAGGGGACTCAGTAACAAAAGATAAGTATAGACACATGCTGCTCAACATAGCAGCATATGTTGAAGTTACTAAACAGTAAACCAGTGTTAATAATAATGTTAATAAAAGTGTAAAGCTGTTTAAAAAAGGTGCTCTTGGTTAATGCTGCAAGGAAACTTTGATCACTCACAGCAGGAAAACTTGATTAAAAAAAACAGATGTAATCAATCCATAATTCACAAAATGATCCTATCAAATGATACACTTTGCTTTTAGAAACATATTTGTTGGCATTTATACTAAAATGACTTACAAAAAATAACAGCTCTTCACAATTTGAAACCTCAACCTGAATCAACCCATCAGCCTGCTATATTTGAGATGCAACAGCTCAGTTAACACAGTTACAACTGTCCTTCCTGATGTTTTTAAATGGTTTCATTTGGGAATATTTGTCTGAACTGTATACTTGAAATCAACTCTGGTCTGATTTCCCGGATATACGGTTGGTTTAGAGGGTGTGAAAGCTCATTTGAACTCTGGTGCAGAACAAATAAGTGTACTCTGGTCCGCTTAAGTATGGGGGTCTTGGTTTGTTTCTAGGTGAACTCCGATGCAGTTTGTTTGAGTTGTGAAAGCAAACCTGTAGCCCAATGGCAGGAAGTGGCATGAAGCATAATGATTTACACTCATCTACACTCAATTACATGACAGTACCTCGCTTGCCGTCTTTGTAACTATAGCAAGTTTTTGCTAGCCTTCTTCCTCTGTATTGATTCATTCATCTCATGTAAAGAACAACATGCTAGATGGCTCACTGCCTTGCTGTCTGCTCCGATGACGCCCAAGTAAAAGCAGAAATCTCAGTTGTTTGACAAGTGCAGTGTAAAAGCTAACCAAACCACATAAAAGTGCAACAATGTTGCAATTTCAGACCCAAACCAAACCGAACTAAGTCCCCTGGACTATCAGGTGTGAAAATGACCTAAGGGTGGAATTGCCAACCTGGATTCAATTTGACTCCTTCTTGATCTGATTCCCAGTGAGACCTGGACATGACTTGGGGTTGGGAGTCCTCCCTTTCTTTGGAACAAAAGGGCATTTTTCTTTCTTTCTTTCTTTCTTTCTTTCTTTCTTTCTTTCTTTCTTTCCATTCATCCATCCATCCATCGGTCAGAGGTTAGGAAGCAAATGCTATTGACAGCTTTCTGTCAGATGCAATTGATTTAATAGTTACTAATGAATTATGGAGTACACTACATGTTTTAGTAGAAACATGTAAAAATCTAAAAACACAATGCTCCATGACAGATGAAACTTAACCTTTCTCTGTCCTCACTACTTTCATTTCCTTTTCTTTCTTCACCACCTATCTTTTTGCATATTCACTTGGAATTGTCAGCAAAGCTCACCCACTGTTCCTCATCAGCCGCCTTTGTAGAGTGCTGTGCCCCAATACCTGAGCATAGCACTCACCGGCATCACATACACTTTAACACACTCTCACCTACACACTGAGGGGAAAAGAATAACTCTGGAAAATTTTAAAGAATTTCATTCTCGATCTTTGCCTTTTTCTGCCTGGCTTTGTCTCAACACTGGCACTGGATATATGTCGGTACACACACATGCAATCTTGTTCACATACAGACAGCAAGATAGCGTGGCAGACAGAAAGGCATTAAGAATGACAAATAGAGAAAGATAGATTGTAGGGAAGACAGACAAAGAAAAGCAGAGCCTAGAAAATGACCCTCTTTAAAGCCTGTTAGAAATCAAAGCCGTCAGCACACTTGGAGCTGGCATGGCAAACTGTCGGAAAACAGCCCGTCTGTTTTTCAATTCTGTAAAGAAGTCCTTCTTTTTCTTTTGCTGCTCTCTTTTTCTTTGCTTGTCTCTTTGTCGCTCTCCAACTTGGTTGTACTTCCTGTAACCCTGGTAGCTTTTATTCCTTTCACTGGGAGAATTGGTTTGTAGGTGCGCTGCAGCTCCCATTGCATTGTTGTACTTTAGTGTCTATGGTCCCTTTAATGTTCGAGGCAGAGAAGGAGACTGAATTGATTCTGCAGAAGTGTTTTCTTCATCTTCAACTCAGAATTTATCATAAATATTGGCTCCATTTCATTTTAGGTGAGAGCTGTGTATGTTAACTTGAGTTTTGCAAACATCCAATGGTATTTTTGTGACTGAAACAGAGCAAAAGTCCTTCAATGCAAATTTTTTTTTCATAATATTTTTTCCTATTATCTTTCAAATCTGTAGAACATGACACTTTTTTTTATTATATATCCTTTTAGAATGGGCTCTGAGTCAAGGTGTCAGGGTCAGACTTAGGTAGGCAAACATGATGTGTAACACATATATCATCAAAGAGAACACCTATAAGAAAACAAAAATTAAGAACTGTTTTTTCCCCCCTTGGCTCAGTTATTTGTTGAGTCTCCATACAAATTGAGTTGGTTAATTTCAAAGTAGTCCTGATCTTTTCATCGCCTGCTGTGTTTCATTATATAAGCTTGTAAGTCTACGGGGGCTTGTTGCTGACACACACACACACACTCGCACACACACATCTAACCTAATTAAAATGGCCTGGTTAAGCACCATGCATCAGGGCCTAGCAGGGGTAGGTGTTAGGCATGTGGAGAGGGTGGGGGCGTTGCGTGGTGGGTGCACACAAATCTCAACTTAAACGCTAAGAGATTAGACAACTTTTGCAAGATATTAGCTGTTCAAAAATGAGAAAAATGTCCCTAAGCCTCTTGTACGAGCGCTGGACCTGGTCAGACAAGGCCTGCTTTTGTTTAAGAGGCTGGGGCACAGAGCACTGTGTGATTAGTGTGTGTTTGTGTGTGCGTCTGATGGCTGAGAGTCATTATGCCTGTGGTGTGCTGGATGAGGGGACAAGACTAATTCAAGCCAGGGTGTGTGGTTGCTCAGTCAGGTAACAGTCTTCTCACTGGGGAAAAGACACAAAAAATGACAGATAATAAAAACACAGTTTAGAGAAACCAAAACAGATAAATAAATAACACTTTTAATAGTATGCTACCTGAGTAACATTTATAACTAATTTTAAGTGTTCACAACCATTTTTTTCTTTTTTTTTTTCCACACTGCTTCTCTGCGACAGAATCGCAATGAACCTCCACTGTCTTTACACCTTGAGACATTCATACTGATAATGGGACAATGCAATAATTTGTGCCTCATCTGTCAATTCACTATATTTACTGACTGTAACGTACCAACTGAGCTAAAGCAGTGCCCTGCATACTGTGTTTTAAATGGAACAATGCTTAAAGTACCAGTACCTTAAAAAAAACAGCTCTACGGTCAGATTTTAACTCTGGGCGGCAAAAATGAACGGCAGAGAAGATCAGCTGATTCTGATACCTGTTTCTGTGTGGCTGTGGCATCACATGACTGGGATCAAAGGTTAAAGCAGAAAACTGAATAAAATAAAATGAATAAAAGTACTCTAATGAGACATGACACATCTTATTTTCTAAGTAATGTTAGTGGAGAATTAAAAATAGGAGAGTTTCGTGGCAATATATTGTGTAAGAGATGGATGCAGAGGGAAACACAACCGTTTAGCAGAGGCCATTGAACCAAAGTTGCCTCAAAGAAGTTAAAACAGGACTAGAGCACCGATTTAGTTTAGTGGGTAGAGCAGGCACCAAAATACAGAGGGTATTGTCCTTAATGCACTATTTGGGGGATCGATTTCCAGTTTCATCACTGTTCAGTGCATGTCTTCCCCCACTTTCTCTCCCCAAATTTTTTCTCCATCTTCACTATCCTATCCAAATAAAAGCAAAAAACAAAGCTGAAAGAAGAATCATTAAAACCAAATGGAGCAATCTGGCAAAACCTGGATCTCTTGACATGACAAAAAAAATGTTTGCATTAAATATCACTTACGATAAACCCAGTGACATTGTTTTTTACCCTTATTAACTTCTGAAAAATCTTCAGGGGCTACAGACCTGTTAGTGGTTATTTTGCCTCAGGGGGTGGCTGAGGCAAAACAACTGTTACTTCTCTAGCTTGTTAGCTTTCCTGTTGGTTGACAATGTTACCAACGCTACAGAAGTGAATCACGATGAACACTGTGACAGCTGTGGTGCCGCTGTGCAAACAAAGCCTTGTTCAAGGAGAAAATAAAACTGAATATTTTATGTGTTGTCAAAACTATACATATACAAGATGTTAGACTACATGGGCAAGGAGAAAGACAACTACAAGAGAACAGCTGGACAGAGAACAGACAGAGCAGCAATGAAGGCGTCATGGAGGACTGCGTGAAACAGTGACCTGTAACAGATTATTTTTCTAACATCCACCCCATTGTAACAGATGCATGTGAGTATGTAGGCAGTGAATTTTTGGTTTAAAGCTTTTAAAACACATTGTACATTTTTGTATATAAAGGGAGCATAAACAAGCCTTTAGAGCAGTGCCTCCTAAAGTGTGAGTCAGAGCTCCCTGTTGGGCTGCAAAAGGTCCATTACAGGAAAGGAAAACCATAAACATAATTTTAAAAACTGAAGTCAGGTTTTGAATAATTAGAAAATACTTGATAACATGCTTATATTTTCTCATGAGTTGTGGGATATCAAGAAAGAGTCAGAAGATTTAGCTCACATGTCACCTTTTTATTAACTTTGTCTGTTGTACAGAACCAGTGTCACAGTTTAACTAGTGTTGGATTAAATGGGGATACTCCTTTAAGCATTCTACTACACTGGTCACTTCCTGATTTGAAGAATTTATCAGTGCTTTCAGAGACATTATCATAGTTGTAAGGGGTTTGCAGAGTTATACAGTACATTTAAAGGGATACTTCAACATTTTGGCAAATTTGTCCATTGCCACAATTCCTATAGTCTTAGTAATAGGTTTGTTACCTTTAGTTGTCGGTGCAAGCTATTTTTAGATCGGCGCTGCCGAGTTTGGACCTGCTGTGCCAACTCAATGTAAGCAGATGGTATTCCGGCTTTCCCTCATCAAACTCATCAAATACATAATCCAACAACTCCAAAATACTCTCGTGGACAAGTTGTGACCTGCACATTCACCACACTATGAAATAATAACGTATAATTATGTAACATTACGACACATGAAGCAAATACTCAGAACTATTTCTTGAGTAAACCACTGGGCAGAGTGACACAGTGCAGCAGCCATGTCTGGAGTGTAGTTCCGGCTTTGCATTTAGCTTTAAAACATCTCCGTCTCATAATGTTCCATGATTATTTCATAGCGTGGTAAATGTACAGGTCACAACTTGTCCACAAAAGTGATTTGGAGTTGTTGGATTGTGTATTTGATGAGTTTGATGAGGGAAAGCCGGAATACCATCTGCCTACATCGAGTTGGCACAGCAGGTCCGAACTCGGCAGCGCTGATCTAAAAATAGCTTGCACCAACAACTGTAGGAAACAAACCTATTACTAAGACTATAGGAATTATAGCATTGGGCAAATTTGCCAAAATGTTGAAGTATCCCTTTAAAGGGATGAATATTATAAAAGAAAATTAGGTGAATTTACAGATACCTTATGAAAACAAAACACATGGTGATGCCGCAAACCCTTACCTAATAAAGTTTATGTCTACATATGAAATCATGTTGAAGTTCACTGTTTATGAAAATAAAACAGAGAACTCAAAAATTCTTTGAGTCTCATCCTATGGTTGTATGAGGGTTTTGGTGGGCCCCAGTGGCTTGTCTTTTGTTCAATTTGCCACATTGGCACACAGAAGTTTGGGAGCATCTGCTTTTGAGTAAAGAGAGAGACAGAGCTGCCACTCAGGAAGCCAACTCTCATTATCTTCACCGGAGGTGAAGATAGAGGTTCAGTGCTGAAAATTGTGTAAACTTCTTTCTTTGTACATATTTGGTTCATTCATTTTCTTCTACCTCTTTTTATGTATGTTCATAGCTGTGCATGTTAATAAGTGCATCCATGTTGGAAGTTTTTTGGACACACAGTGAGTGCATTTGTCCTCATCAGTTGTGTATTGTTCCTGGTGCTCTACAAAGACACAGAGAGATAGGAGGAGAATGAGGAGGGGTATTTAATGAAGCCCTCTCTGCGTGATAAGGAGGGCCACCAGTTTCCCTGGTGTGTGACATGGCCTGGCCCCTGTCATCACAGAGCTCCTGTTGTGGCTGAGAAATATCCACCTCAACCCCTCCTGTGTACCACCCCACCCTCATGACCAGCCCAGAGAGAGAAGGAAAGAGAGAAGGGGGGAGACAGTCAGTCAGACAGACAGAAAGAGAGAGTCCAGACAGAGGCCATGTGAGTGTGTGTCATATGGAACAGATTTAGTGCTAATGACCCCCTATCCCCCACCCCACTCCACCCTGTGCCCACCCTCTGCCACCCATTCCTGCCCCCACCTCACATCAGTCAGTCTGGCCAGTATCATCCCTTCGTGAGGAATGCTCCTGCTCCAAATGTCCCACAGCTTCATCCACCCAAGCACCCGTTGACCCCTCTCAGCCTGCCCAGTTCGCCTTGTACCTGAGACTTAAGTTAAAACCAGTGAGCACCTGTGATGTTAGCTGTAGAGCCAACAGAGTTGGTCATCTCTCAACCAAACGTTGAGGGTTCAGTCCCCAGTCACATGTCGACTTGTCCTTAGGCGAAATACTGAAACCCAAACTTCTCCCACTGCTGCGTGTGAATGTGTATGAATGGGATTAGCTAATAACGATGGACACTTTCTAGGGCAGCCTCTGCCACCGGTGTGTGTGGAGTAGTCAGACGACTAGAAAAGTGCAGTACAAGCTCAAGTCCATTTACTTAGGAGCCTTTCTCTTTTGTAGACCACAGAAAAACAATTTCAACATTGGGGTTTGAAGGGCATTTTTCAGTTTTAGTACAAGAGTACCTAAAGTCTTGTCTTGATAACTGAAATTTCCACTGAAAGATGACTTATGATGTCCTTTAAAGCAGACTTTGTCCTATACAAACTTTGATTTCGTTGAATCATTTGAGACATGACTTTGGCATTCATTTCTCAGGAACTATTCCTTGACACTGATGTAAGCTTGATTGTAACATACTGAAATCTTTGCTCCGTCTTCTGTTTTTTGCACATGAAGGAGGATCATTAGAAGAGGAGAAGAAAATGAGGGGTGACGCAGAAGAGGAAAATGAGAATAACCAGTTGATAGTTAAAAAGTGGTTCTCTCTCCACCATCTCTAAACAGCAAATGTCACAGCTTGAGCAAGTGTAAGACAACACATCCCCCAACACATTTTGGTTTGGAATTACATAGATAATTAAACAAATAGGTTTTTAATGCCTTATTTAAAAATGACAGCAAGTGAAGTGTCCAGTGCTTCATGTGACTTGACCTCGACACCGACCTTCACCCATCTCACTGGCCCCCTGCACTTCCCCTATCTCAGTCACATTGACACTGGCATTCTTTCACGTTAGCCCATCACAGCTCCACAGATAGGCCTCCCAGACACCCCATGTGCTCTCCTACTATCTGTGTCTCACACACACACACATTCACACACACACACACACACACACACACACAGACAGAGTTAATTGGTAACCAGCGTTTATGATCAGCTGGGAACTTATAGTTGGACTACGCTGCAGCAAGAAGACCTATGATATAATATGTCAGCTTTTGGTGAGTTGTGAGTACGCATGCATTTATATGTGATGTGTTTTTGAAGTAAGTTGCTAGAGTATGTTATATTAGGGTCCTTATATGTGCTTTCCTTATATGAGGAGGTGTCAGGCTGGTTTCCTTTTTCCGCAGCTGTTTGTTGAGATGAGCAATTTTTTTAACATTTAAGTCTTGTCGGCTTTAGATCATTCTAATTTTTGCTGTCTCACCCAGTGTGTGTGTAGTGTACACCCACGTTTGCTTCTACAGTATCATCTGTCTTTATATCTACATCTGCCAGTATCAGAAAAAATACACCCTTAATTTGCTGATACTTCTGCTGAGCCTTGTCAACATTTGTCATAATATCTGGGAAAAAAACAGGGGAAGTTATTTTACCCCTTTGACTTTTAAATCAATATCAATGAAGTGGTCTAGTTATTTATTTTACCCTCTTTAAACAACTGGATCAATACCCATCTGTCATGCTTTCTCACAAAGAATGTTATCACTAGTGCTGGAGATTAGGCGGCTGTAGCATCTTATCCTGAGACTTTTTGTTACCCTGCGTTATGTAGGTTTCTCACTGCTCTCCAGACTTAACTTTATTTGGGATACCTTTAACATTAATTTTATTTATTTTAATTTATTATATTTTATTTTATTTATTTAAACACTTCTGAAACTCGTCTGTCAAATGTTTTTTTAAAGAAGTGCAGCACCATAAGTAAGTACTGGCTGAATGAACAAGTAAGTTTTGGAGGTTTAGGCTGGACCAACAAACATGTTTTAAAGAACTTACATGTGTAAATTTGTTCACCCTCAAACTTTAAAATGTGTGCTTTAAGAACTGAAATTTTAGGGTGAAGTACTACATTTAGATATCAGTAGAGATATTGGTATCAGAATTAATTTGTAAATATTGGCATATTGAATATTGGCAAAAAAGAATATAATGCATCCTTACTTAGAATTTATCATGTGTATTGCCTCCATATTAATGTAGGTGAGAGTTGTGTATGCAAACTGTAGTTTTGCAAGCATCCATTGGTATTTTTACTACTGAAACAAAGTAAAATTCAACCTGAGCCTTTTTTTTTGTATTTTTTTCCTCAATATATTTACAATCTCTAGACTATGAACCCGCCATAATTGCTGATCCTTAATTTTATGACAGAAAATTTCAAAGAAAGAAACCGCTAAACCAGAGTGTTAGTGCATTGACTGGCATTCTGTTATTATTGTAGTAAATAAAACTTCAAGTGGACCCCAAAACCAAATAACCAAACCAAAAACTGAACAGGTTTCAGTTGAATCCTGATTTTTCATAGCAACAACATGTTTGCATTCCTAGCAGAGAGGTTAATGTTAGACTGTGCTTGAGAACGTCAGCAACTGTGATATGTATGCACATTTTCTTATAATGTTTATTAAATGGACTCTTGGTATCAGGATCAGACGTGGGCAGCCACATGTGTAAAATACAAAGATCATCAGGAAAAGTATAGCTAAAAACCAGTCACCTTCATTGAGGGCTTCATTAAATATGCTCTCTATTCTCTCTCTCACTTTCTGTGTTGTACTGTGCTTTTTGAATGTCTTGTTTTCTTGCTATTTTTCCTTTCAGAGCCTAAAAAAAAACCTCTATGAAGAATAAAAAAACGGTCAACTCCTTTTGTACTAACCCATTCTCTGTCACATTGGTGCAGAGGGTCATCCATAATCTGGACTGTCACACCACCAAACAAGGTCTATCCTTCATTCCTTTCTCCTCTTTCAGGCCCTGTCCACTACACCAATCCGTCTGTCAGGCCAGGACTTGACCTCTGATCTCAAAGGGCCCGCCCATCTTGTTACCCCTAACCCTTAGTTGATTGTGTCACTGACCAGCACTGGTTATTGTGTCCTGTCTTTTTCAGTGTTTAAAAACATCAAATGTAGTTCACAGAAAATGTTGGAAAATGTATCATCAAACATCACTGATGATGAAAAACATCTTTGTGTTGTAGTAAAACACAGAAGAGCAGATGTTTCCTTTGGTTGAATAGTAGAGTGGGATAATACCACAAACACCACATTTAATCATGTGAACTGAATCTCAAACTGATTTTCATTGGGAGACAAAAATCTTGAGATGTCATCATTTTCAGTGACATGATGAAAAGGAAATGCATCACATAGAACTATATCAGTAAAAATATTTTTTTCTTTTTACTCCTTATCCCTCTCTTTCTCTCCTTGTCTCTCCCTCTCTCCCCCTGTCCTTGTACCTAGATTCCTGCTTAATGTCTAGACTGATGAGCCCAATTTGGACTGGTTCTACAGCCGGCCCTGTTTGATTAATGGCTCTAGTTTAGGTAGCATCAGTGCTGCCTCGTCCTTGTTTCATCACACACACACACACACACACACACACACACACCCACCTACACACACACCCACACACACAAGTCTAAACACTGACACAGACACACACACACATATATAGCCACTTATTGCCACCAGACCAGCCTTGTAATTGATGACAGAGGGCTAAGCATTTGCAAACCAAATGTGCAAATGGGAGACAGAGCAAACTCTGCTTCTTACACCTCTCCACCACCCCTCTTTCTCTCTTTCTCTCTCTCTGTCTGCCTCTCCACCTGCCCTCACTGTCTGCACACCCACTCTTTCATTAGGCATTTGTCACAGTGATATGAAGGGCCAGGGCAGCATTGTGACATGCTTAGAAGGCAGTATAAATATTTGATCAGCTCTAATGGATATCGTCACAGCGCACTAATTGTGCCACACATTATCTGAGGTGTGGTATCAGTGGCGGACATCCCCTTTGATCCTTCCTCTGCCCCCCCCTTCCTTCAGCCCATCTCAGCCTCTCTTTCGTCTGTTTATGCAGTTTATTTTGGGCCACATGTCATTATCTGCCCCCCCCCCCCTTGTCTTCCTGCCTTTTTTTTGTTAGTAATCTCTCTTGTTGTTGTCATCTTTCTCTCAGTGACGTCACTGTCTAACTCTTCAGTTCACCTCAATGTGTGTCACATATTCTGTTGTTCTCCGGTGCCCTTTTGGCCACTCATGCACACAAATAGATGCACCCAAGGGACCTGAGGACAATACACAGCAGGGAAACCACATGTACATGTTTTGTTTTGCCTCTGGAGCTCATGGTCCAGCACTTTTATATGCAAAACACAAATAGTCAAAAAGGAAAGTGTATTTTTTAAATATGCTGACATTTAACATTTCAATCAAAGTTTTATAAAGCGTAGTGTAAAGCTGACTGTGTTTGCTTCGGTAACCTCAGCTCAGTGAAGAACTAGAATGACTACTGCATGTCTTGCTCACCTTAGCCCAGTCTTATGCTAGATTTGTATTTTTGGGGCAACCGTGATCCTTTAATGTGCTCAGAATACGTTTTTTTTTTTTTTTTTTTCCCCCCACATGTCCTCCTTTAACCTCCATCCTGTTTGTATTTACTTGTTGTTATTTACGGCGCGTCTCCAGCAAAGATCTGTGACATTGTTCGGTGTCCCTCCTCTTTTCTCTCTCTCTCACCCTCCCTCGGACGTTTCCATTTAGCCAAAGACAAAACAAGTTAATTAGATCGGAAGTGCGGGCCTATCAATGGGGAATCAGTATTCAAATCAAGGCCTTGTCTGGACACAAACAGCAGGAAGCCAAACAAGACCCCGGCGCTGCTCAATGGGAAGACGGCAGAAAGAGAGAGAAAGAGAGGGAGAGAGAGCCTGTACGGGGGACTTACATTGGCCAAAATACACACACAGGCAATGTTTATGTGCTGGATCATTGTATTTCTGTGTTTCCTTTCATGTCTGTGTATTTTTGTGTGTTTGCATTAACTTTTTTGCCTTTCAGTTTTTGTCCTCGCTGAAAGGTGAACAGAAAGTTGGAAGCCGACACTGATTACAGTGTTTCAATGATTTTATTTAGTTTGGTTTTGTGAGCTGCTGCATTTATTCTCTCTTTGCTCTTTTATTACACTTTTACAAATCAGCAGAGTTTAAATGAGAGCTTTCCACCCTCAACATGCATTCTGTGATTTAAATAAGGGGCCCATAAACTGGGGCACTTCTACTTCACAATGAAGTGGTACAGCTACATGTTACCACTCTGTGGACTATTAGACACAAAGCTACCTTAAAGATCATACAACCTATTCTAAAACTTAAAGCTGTATGTTATGAACATACATTAATAACTGGGATGAATGTAAAGATGGATTTGTTAACAAATTCTAAAGTCTATATTGCTTTGTTTTACCAGTATTGTGTCTGGACACACACTAGAAAGTTTTGTTTTTCAGTTTAGAGATGTGGTTTTTTTGTTTGTTTCAGGAGTTTTTTTGAGCATCATCACATTTTGTTGTGTTTTTCTAATAATATTTTGGTTTGTGTGCATCTTAATTAACCTGTAAATTGATTCAACCCTGCCACCTCGCAAAACTGCAGCTCTAAGGCTGCCATAGATGAGAATCCTTGAATATTGGAATTGTTTTTCTGTTATTTACGTTACATTTTTTACATAACACACTTAGGAAGTAAAAGGAAGTGGCAAGGACATGACAGAATAGGAGAAAAGAAAGAAAGAGGATAAGAGATGGAAAGAGAGGGAAGTAGAGTTAAGACAAGAGGGGAAGAGACGAGAGGAGAGGGAAGTGGAGAGGAGAGGAGGGGTGGAGTTGGGAGGGAAAGGTCCCATTATCTCGTATGGAGGGCCACCTGAGCTAAAGACAGCCATTTGTTCCCAAATCGACCTGTCGACCCCCGCCTAATTACCAGCCAATTATTTCCAAATGGACCACATTCACCCCACACCCTGCACACTTAAAGAGGAGAGGGACAAAATTGCTTCTCTCTCTCTCTGAATCTGTCAGACACATTCATTCTTCTAGGTACACTGTCTTTTTGTCTTTGTACAACTCCCTCTGTGCTTTTTAAAAGTAAAAGATACTTTTTCACCTATTGTTGCGGTTTGCTGATTTTCCAACCCACGAAACTTTAGGCATAAACACATGAATGAACATCTGGTAGCGCACACTTGCATGTTTATTCCCAGTTCTTCTAGTTCTGTGACTTTTAACTATGTGGCTTCATTATGGGCAGTTTGACACTGAGCTTCTGTGTGTGTTTCGTGCGTCTTTGCCCTTTTCACACAGAAATATTATGATACAAGCAGCTCTCATATAACTGCCACATATCTATAAACCTCCCCCTCTCTCCCTCCCTCCCTTTCTCTGGCACCGGTCAGTCTCAGCAGGCCGATGTGTATCGATGGGTCCGGCATGCAGGAGCCACCCGAAGGAGAAGAAGGCTGTGCCCCTGTTCCCAGAATTCTTTGTGGTTGGCCTCCATTGTTCGCCACCACTTGTATACAGTATTGTCAGACTGATTGTGAGCCTCCGCTCTCTTGTGCTCTGCGGACGGCCAGAGAGGGAGCAGAGCAAAAGAGGGAGACGGAGGGAGAGGGGATGAGGAGGAGGAGGAGGAAAGGAGCTGTAAGCATTGTGTCCCTTGCTCGCCATTCTCCTGCCTTCCCATCTGTTTCCCTCTCTTCCTTCCTGTTTCTGTGGGATAGTGAAAAGATTAGTAATAGCACCGCCACAGCTTGTAATAGGGGAAGCCATGGTTGGGAAATACGATGGATGGGTTTGAGATATCATCTGAGTGGTGCAAATAGTTTTGAACTCTGACACCTTACTTCTTGCTAGTAGACTTTGATGTGTGCTATTGTGTTTGTACGTGCAATATTGAATTTACTGAGCTGTTATAATACTCCACTTCCGGATGTTTTATTCAGCTAGCACTTTTATAGTCTTTTCTTCTAAATATGCCAGAGCTAGTAAACAATTTTATTCTGATTTACATGGAGTGAGCACACAGAAAGTTTTCATTTCAAAGAAGTTAAATGCTTTAACTCCAAAGCCTTTGGTATAGTTTATATTTCTGTACATTTGTTGGCAAATGCATATGCTAATATACATGGTAAACCTACATATTAGCATAGTACTTATATTTTTTGAGACTGGACTCCATTTAGTTTGTGCTGATGATAGACTTATAAAACAGATGCAATGAGTATCTCTTTCCTTCATTTAATACACTAATATTTACTTTTTAATTTGATTATTTACTTTTTGAAATGTCAAATTTAGTCTTGCTTCTTTGCTTGATCAGTTTGTGAAAAATCTGCAAGTATTAAAAAAGTTTCTATTATTTTTCACCTTAATTATAACTTCTGTACTAGTGCTGCACAATGAATATAATCACAATGCTCAGCCATAGAATGATGTAACTGCATAAATATGCAATTATATTTGTAATAAGTAATACTTGAATGATTGTCAGAAATGCAGGAAGGTCTTTAAGTTTCCAGTTGTGCCACTATTACAGTTTGTAGAAATACCTCTATTTTCAGAAAGAAAAAAAACTTTAAATTTTCGTTTTTAAATATGAAGTCTTTTCAAATGCAGTATGGTGACAACTTCAGGTTTTGTGTTTTTTGAATGCTACTCAATATTTTTATGTTTTGAGTTGAGAAAAACACACTTCACAAGCAAGTAAACTCATGATACCATTGATGTATTACATAGCAATTACAATCGCATATGGCCATGGTACTCAACCCTGCTCAACCAAAGAGCCAAATTGTTGAAATCCAATAATTAATCAGGGCATGCAGAAAGCTTGGTTTCAGTCTGTATTTTGTGTCTCGCAATGAAAAGGAAAAAAAAAATACAAAATAAAAAAAGAAAGATCTGGTTTCCCCTTACATTTTAATCCATTTTCTTTATCTATAGTTAATTAAGAATATTATTTGGATTAAAATTATGCTAAGTTGCCCTGTCTTATCCCCATTGTCAACTCAGTCAGATGTTGTCAACTCTGTCTGATGTTAGTCAACTGTATGATTTTTGTCAACTCTGTCATGTTTTTCAACTCCATCGTTGTTTGTCAACACCGTCCGATTTTTGTCAACTGTCAGATGTTGTTTGTCAACTCTGTCGAATGTTTGTCAACACCGTCAGATGTTTGTCAACTTTCAGATGTTTTTCCAACTCTATCGTTGTTTGTCAACGCTGTCAGATTTTGTCAACCATGTCAGATGTTTTCCAAGTATGTCAGATGTTTTTTTCCAACTCCACTGTGTTTATCAGCAGTGTCAGAAGTTTTCTCAACTATACTGGATGTTTCAACCCTGTCAGTAGTTGCCAACTCCATCATTGCTTGTCAACACTGTCATCATTGTTCAACTCAATTGTTGCTTGTCAACTAAGTTGTCAGAAGTTTTCTCAACTATACCAGAAGATTGCCAACTCTGTCAGATGTTTGCCAACTTTGTCAGAAGATTTTTTTGTTTATTAAGCAAAAAATGCATTGTCCTCTGGTCATTTTATTCTGCTTCTTTGTGAACCTACCAGCTAATACATATGCAATAATTATATGTTTAATTAAAAAATTAAAAAATTAGTTTGATCTAATTAAAAGTAAAAATTAAATTTAGAAATCATTAAATTCAGAGATGAGGTACTTCAGATGAGTAAGAAAATAGAAAGTAAGAGAAAATAATGCATTTTACTACTAAAAATACTGAATACCTGTATTAGATAAGAAAACTTGACATTTATCTTGAAATAATAAAAGAAAAATTAAATACATTTCACCATGTCTGCTGAAGATGACAGAAATCAAGATTTGATTGCCAAAAAAAGTCATGCTTTGGAAAAAAATGTTAAATTAAAAATGTGTTCCTACACACAGCTGTTAGTAGAGACCTTAACCTACACAAATATCCCCTTCACATTAATGAAGTAAAACAAAATTACAAAGTCAAGTTCGGGACACGTGTTGTCCCTTTTCTCCAGAATCAGTGATATTTATCTTGCATGTTCTCTGTTGAACATGTCTGATGGGAATATACAGACAAGAAATAAATGATGGGAATTAATTTTGACATTTAAAGATAACTGAATAAGTGTGTGTATTGGTGTGGGAAACAAACTGATTGATGTGACTTGCAATACAGTAGATCATTTTTGAGGTCCAACTTTCCTTTTTTTAAGGTTTTCTGGGGGATTTTTTTTAGCCAAGTAAGACTTAACGAGCCAGAAGTCATCACAAAAGAGCCACATGTGGCTCAAGAATCACGTCTTGAGTATCACTGCTCTAGTTTAATTGCAATCGCATATTACTATCAAATCATGCAGCACTATTCAGTACTTAAATGCCTTAAACAAATGTTCGAAATGTTAGATGATATACTATTGGAATACATTTTGACAAATCTGAAAATTGAAAGGTATGTCAGGTTTTTCTTCATGTAATACAAGACTTGTGCTTGTTTTATGTTAAACCTTCTGTTCTTCTGTTATTGTACATATTCTATTGAGTGCCAGCTTAGTATCCCCACAGGAATCATTAAACCCTCTTCTGATTGAGTCTAATATGAATATTCTGGAAAGTCCAGTGTTACATGGCTTAATGTGTCTGCCACAGATGTGTGTGTGTGAGTGTATGTGTGTTCTGCTTGCTGTGGGCCGAGACGGAGCTGCGTACCGGCCTTCTGGCAGAGTTTGAAGCTAAGTGGATTAGCATATCTCCCATGTCAGCTCCATTCACTGTGACAGCCTGATGACATGGGACTGTGTGACGGCCGCGACCCACCTGATGTCCATGGCTCAGGCCTCCCAGCAGGTGGTCTGATGGAGGCAGGGAGGGAGAGTGAGAGGGTGAGAGATGGGGGGGGAGTCAGGGATGGGATTATGAGAAGCAGAGTCATGCTCGTAGCAGTTTTAGGGAGACAGAAAATATGTTGTCTTAGCTGAATGTTTGTCTCTGAGTTCAGTTGTAGAGAACAAATGTGCTTTTCTTTTAAATGAGGCTCTATTATACTCTGAAGGAGTTTAGCTGTAAGTATTTTGTTTGATATCCCTGTGCAGTATTGGTTAATCCAGAGCTATTACAATCTAAAAAGTTGCAGGGAAGTTTTTATTTGGCATAAAAGTCGTTCTTATTTCATAAAATTGTCTATGGGAAATATAATTTCCTCATGTAATATGTTTATGTAGGGTTTGTTTGGTTGTTTCTGACCTTCTGGGAGTTATTTTGTTCATGAAACAAATATCATTTTTTCTCCAGTTACATTTTTTAAATTCAGTAGGTACTGTAACAGAAATTAAAATTAAACACATACATGACATATTCCTTGTTTTTTTGGCTTTCCTGTCCTCTACAGTTCTTAGTACTTTAATGAATACTAGATCTCCTTCCTCTGTGTCATACTTTCTTCACTATCCCTCCATCCTTTTCACCTTTCCCTCCCCACTCTCTCTGGTCCATTGTAACATTTCTATTCACTCTCCCTTCACTGCAACCCTCCTCCTTCTCTTCATCCACCTCTTCATCCTCCTCTTCCAACATAGTCTTGTGCCGGCCTAGCCAGGCAGTGCTAACACTTTTGTCAGGGTGATTAATAGCATGCTGGATTGCTGTTAATTCACTGGCTAATGACAGCAGGGAGCAGGCAAGAAGAAGAGAGGAGCGGGGCTGCACAGTAATAGACTGATGTATGAGTATAGGCTACTTCCAGTGGCAGAGGTGAATATCATCACCCTCCAAAGCATACACTCATACACACACACAATTCATATCCCCCACCCCTCATGGGACACACTGGTGTGGCCTCAGACAAACTCCCAGGTGGTGCCTGACACCAAGGTAACATACTCCATACTTTGAAGAGAAAAGAGATATTGGGTATTTTGTTTTATGAAAAACATAACAATATTTTTTTTCAAAAGTACATCAAGCACTTGTGTGCAAAACACAGCACCTTAAAATCACAGCAGATCTACATATCTGACTGAAGTAAAGCATTAAGATTTAACAAGAGTCAGATGTAAACCTTTCCAAGGCAAATATGTTTTGCAAAAATTACAGTTTGTTTTAAATCCAGCAATTACACAAATCAAAAGGCTTTGTATAAGTAAAAATATGAATCTTGCATGCATGCGTACAGACCATGGAGATGCAATTTTGAAAAAGTTTGGATTGATGCCACAAGTAGCTGACCAAATATTCATCAAAGATGTTCTCACTGTGAGCAAATGGCACAACTATTTCAGACCAAAACTAAAGCAAAAAAGAAAAAAAAAGTCTCCCTCACGTTTACACACAAGTAGGCATATCATGCACCTCACCCTCTCTGTCCCTGGTTAATAAGAATGGATGGGCTTGTTCTGAACACTGTCTGCCTTGGTGCTCCCTGAGCTCGCTGCCTGGTCTCCTGAGTGGGTTGCTAAATGAAGCTGCACCAGAAGTAGGTGTAGGGACATAAGCTCACCTCCACACACATACACTCACCTGCAGAATGAAAATAAAGGAAAGAAAAAAGAGGGAATAGTTTGTTCCTACACTGTGGAAGGTATTCTCTGTTAAGCCTGACTTCTTACAGTCTCCTGGGAGAACTGCAAGTTGTTGGAAACTGTCATAATATTTAATCAGACTTGGTCAAAAGAAAGCATTGATGTCCACTGATTACAAGTATTGGCCCGTATAGGCAAGATATAGCTTGGTGGACATTGATATTTTCCCACCTGGTCTGACTTTTTTGAGTTCAAGGCACAGTGTGTAATATTAAGCCTAACAGCATTTAGCAGAACAAACTTAATATATATTATATGCAGTGCATTCAGAAAGTATTCAGACTCCCTTCACTTTTTTTTGTTTTCTGATGTTGCAGCCTGATGCTATAGATGATTAAATTCATTTTATTCTCATTAATCTACATGCAGTACCCCATCATGACAAAGTGAAAACATTATAAAAATTTTGTAAAATTATGAAAAAAAAAAAAAAAAAAAAGGAAATCTCACATTTGCATAAGTAAAAGCAAAAACACTGTCCCAAGTGCAATACACATGAAGATCACTTGGAGTTTACAGAAAACTCCAAGTAAAAACTAACCTGGATTTGTTTCACACATCCATCTGGGAAAGCTTCAGTAGGAAACGTTTTGGAAAGGGCAGAGGATTTGAAAAAAACTCAGAGTGTGATTGGATGAACGTTCTGTCTGTCACATCTCTACGAGCCAATCACAGCAACAAAACACGTGACGTAGCCGCTATCGAGCTGCACATGCGCAGCTTCCGAGGAATAATGCGAAACATGGCAACTGTAGACATGTAAGTATTCGACTTTTGTCGTTTTTGAAAAGAAAACAACTCACCCCTGTTCTTTGTTCCTCTTTTAACAAAGAAATATCATCAAGTTCTGATAAACTGGTGCTTTAGCAGCATTCACGCTAAGCTCTTCCACCATAATTGCAATGGCCTCTTGCTGCTGCTGGCTTACATCACGATTCTGCCATACCTGAAAGTACTGCCCCTCGTCCTGATTGGTCCTGTCACTTTCTAACCGGGCCCAAACGGTTTAGATGGGAGCTTTGCAAGATGGATTCGCCAGTGAAAAACAAGGAAACGGGTGTATCCATCTACTTTGCAAGGTTAAGTAAAATCTAAGTGGGCTTCCGTCTAGCCACTCTGCAATAGGCCCAGATCAGTGGAGGGCTGCAGTGACAGTTGTCCCTCCACTGGAGCTCCGTCAGTGACCATTAGGTTCTTGGTTGCCTTTCTCACTAATGCTCTCCCCTCATTACTCAAGTGCAACAGAATTTTTTTGTATCCTTCCCCAGATCTGTTCCTTGTAACAATCCTGTCTTTGAGCTCTGCAGGCAGTTCCTTTCACTCCTATGGCTGGGATTTTGCTCTGATATGCATTGGCAGTTGTGAGGCCTTCTATAGAGGAGTGTGTGCCTTTCCAAATCATGTCCAATCAATCAAATTTTACCACAGCTGGACTCCAGTCAAGGTGTAGAAACATGTCAAAAAGATCAAGAAAAATGGGAGGCATTTGAGTGAAATATCAAGTGTTTATGGAACGGGAGTATCAATGTCATTTTTTTCCCATAAATTAGCAAAAAATGTCTCAGATTCTGTTTTCATTGTCACAATGGGGTACTGAGTGTAGATTAAGTAGAATAAAAATATTTTTTTGACAGTACCATCAGGCTGCAACATAAGAAAACTGGAAAAAGTGAATCAGGTCTGAATAATTTCTGAATGCACTGTAAAGGGCACTTAGGTTAACATGATAAAATCAACATGTCTTAACATACAGGGTTGCTGTGGAAGTGTCTTTGACTAATTTTTACTGTTTCAGAGGTGGGTCATGACAATACTAAACTGCCCCTTTAAAATAGTTTATTTCTTAAAACAAAAATCTATTTGTTTTTTTATTCTTAGCCTTAAAGTTGCCATTTTGTGTTGGTATATCATGTCTTAATTTCACTCTCTTCTTGCTCTATTTCAATGCGGTTCCTCCCTCTCTCTCCATCTAGCTCTTTTCTCTCACCATCCTTTTACTTTCTGCCCCCCCACTCCCCCCTGGGTGATGTTTGCAACTCAATTTGGCAAATGTAACTCAATATTGATTACTATTAATATTTATCATGTTTGTGAGCATGTTTTCTTCTTGTGCTATTAATCTGCCCTGTTAATAAATGTCTGCAGTAGCCTGGGCTGAGGCCCCTAGGGACAAAGGGGCCACCAAACACACAAGCACACATGCACATACACATGCACACGGGCACACAAGCATGCACACCTGCTCTTAGCTGCAGGAGGTTGCCTTCTGTCTTCTGTGTGTCTGGAGGCCGAATCTCATCCTGCACACACACACACACACACACACACCCACCCACACACCTACGCACACACACACACATACTCTCATAATATTGGAGGATGGAGTGCCTCCAGGCTGCTCAGCACAAATAACACATCAATACATCAGCAGTGTTGTGCTGTAGCAACACAAACACAAAATGTGCACTAACGTATAAGATCACCAAAAGCTTTAGTCTGCTCCTTATTGAGCTAAAGTGACCACATTGAGCACACTTTCTTGTTCTTTTTGTGGAATTGTTCGAAAAAGTTGTTTTTTTTTACTGTTCTCAAAGAAGGTGAGAAAGAAACTACAGCAGAAAGAGGGAACCAGACAGGGACAGCTCCCCCTAGCAGCTTAAATAAGTTGATAACCAAAGAGCAGGAGAAGAAAACACAAAGATACAAACATATGCTGCCCAACAGTATGCAAGCAATTAAGTGTGTATTTACATTCTGCTTTAACTGATTTTCTTCTTTATGGCAAGTTAATGTAGCGCTCAACAAACATCACTTTACTGATCATTTTCTCAAGACAAAGTAATTAAAGCTGTGAATCTGGAATATGTAGCAATAGCAATACTTCAAAACTTTGAGTTTAGTTTCTATGCAAAGCAGCATACATGTGCAACAGCCACAAAAGCTGCAGATTTAAACTTTTCTTTCTTTCTTTTTCTTTTTTTCTCGGGGTTACTTCTGCCCTCTCTAAAGAAGTCATGTTACAGTTGCTTGGAAATGTTCTCAGTGCTTTTACAAGGGGAAACATTATGGCATTCGCTCACAGTGAAGTTTGCTGGTATTGTAGCAAACTGGGCCCTCATTGCTCACTTACTACTTAATGCCACACACTCCAACAGCACACACCCTCTCTCCCCTGAACGTCCTCCTTTGGCTGCCTCGGCACATGCTTCCATTTATACGTCATTTTAGATATATATTACCCCCGTGCCACCTTGGAAAAACACAGCATTGTACAGATTTTCACCTCTCACTCACTCCTCCTTTGAATTGCACTCATTTGATTTTACAGCCGCCTCTCTGCTCCGCCCCTCCTGTTTTAAAGCACAGAGTATTTAGGCTCTTTTGTCTGGAGAAAGAATCATCAAAGGTCTGCTTACTACAGAGAAACAGGTACCAATATCACTTTGTGGTGCAATAATGCAGCTAAGTAGGACCATATTGACACAATATAGCAGCACAAACAGCAGATTAAACCCTCACACAGATGTGAACATGTACGCGCAGTGCTTCCACATCAAAATGTTTGGTCATTTATTGCTCAACCAGCACCCATTTTTCATATCTGTCATGGTCCACACATTCTCCCTCTGCCTTCCTTTTTTTCTTTACCAGACAATCTTTTCTTCCCATATTTGGAGCCGATGGAGATTTTTGCATAGTTTTGCCTTTTCCCTGGATACTGTCTTTTCATCAGTGGCTGCCTTTCCTTTTGAATTAAACCAGATCAATTTACAGCCAGACAAAGATACAGTCTCTGTGTGCACTGGAGAGGAGAGGCATTGAGGGACAGAAGACGTGTGCGCTTTATGATGGCTGTCATTGGCCCCAGCTCCCTTATGTTTTAAAATAATTATAGCCACAGAATGTTGTCTGCAGTGCTTAAAATACTTCCTTTACTCATTTGCATTCCAGTGCATTAGTCAAATGCATCTCTAAACTCCAAATGTAACTAATTTTTCTCAATGAAGGAATAGCTGCTCATTCTGAGAGAAATGAGTCAGCCAAGTATTCATAGGCTGTTACCCAAAATCCTTGCTTGGAGTCAGTGTTGTTTCTTTCTACCAAGACTACATCGACAATACAGCTCAGTCTATGCACCACAAGGCACATGTGTTTGTGTGTGTCCAGGCAGACGGCAGAAAATGACTGCAGATCTCTATCTTTCTGCATTTAAGTCTCGAGTGCTCTGATTAAACACAACCACAGAACAATTTCCCTGTTGTAAGGCCCAACGATTAAACCACTGATTTTCAGCACCGTGTCAAGTTATTTTGCCATGGCAACACTGATTACAATGTTATCAGCCATTTATATTTATGTGATGTTTGTATTTTAATCTTGATCATAGAATAGGGAGTTTTTCTTTAGAGGCTTGTGCCCCTTTTTTCCTGTCTGGTAAATATGTGGTACTTTGGTTTATTTCAGCAATTAGTGTCTATAAATGTCATATCTATGTCATATCTTGTAATTTGACTGTGACATGCAGTAATTATGAGATATCATCTTTACCTAAAACATCAGCTGATCTGTTGCGCATGTTTATGGTCCAGAAACTGCTCCTGCAGTTGCAAACAGATGTGCGCTTGTGTGATAGCCAGCATCTGTATTCATATGTGCCCTAAAATCTTTGCTATTGCAACTTATGCTACAAAGCAAAGAGCTGCATTTACAGCATGCATTTACATTTATCAAATAAATGGGATGCCTTCATGTGGCCGGGGCCTGGCTCTCGGGCAGAGCGGCGTAGTTTTCCACTGGAATAACAGCCGCTGAACAAGCAGCCCATTGTAGCCACAGCCAGCACCGGGACCCCCAAGGTGCGAATTAATGATTGACCCCTGATGTAATCAGGATAAATAGCTCCCCGTAAAAGAGAAAGAGATGGCGGGAGGAACAGAGAGAGAAAGAACAACATAAGGAGGGAGAAAGGGAAGGCACGGGTGTTTTTTAAGAAGCCCTCAGGGAGATGAACCTAACATCTCTTTCTGGGTCTTTTGAGACTCTGAGCTAACATACAGCTGTTTAAAAGCAGCTCAGTCGTCAGATTTTAAACTCTGCATCTCCTCCTCTTTGTCCTCTTTCTGGCCTCTTTTATTATTTTCCTGCTTACTTTTCTCATCTGCAACTTTTAATGTATTTATAGAACTGTTGGTGGTCAAATGCCTAACATAGGGGAGAAGAAAGAAAAGATAGCTTTTCCTTTTATCCAATAATTTCAATAATCAAAATTGTCTTCAAGCATTATTTTCTTATGCATCAGCTCAGTAACAAGTGAGGTGAATATCATACGTGTGCCATTTCTCCTGCACTTTACACTTTACGGCTTGATGTCTTACAATAGATGTTTTGTTCATTAAAATTTAAGAGGCTTTTTTTCCTCTCATGCCTTGTTACTTAATTATGTTGTAGCTGTGTGCATTTTTTGTGCATAGAGGCTCCTAAAGCCGAATGCTATTTAATGGATTTTCCACAGATGTCTTTTTGTCAAAATTGCTCTCAGTGGGTCAAGTGCCAGTGAGAGCAGGATGGTTAAGAGGGAAATTGAGAGAAAAAAACTGTTAAACTGCCTGAAAACACTTTTGATTGAGCATAGGGAGCAGCAGATAGGGCTGAGTTATAAAACTTTAATTGATTTGTGAAAAAGTGGAAGCTACTTCTCGCTCACATGTTCCGATGCTTAATTGCACGCCTGGTCTGAGCCCCTGTGAAACAGCGATCATTAAAAAAACTAGTTCTTTTCCAGCCAAAATCACTGGATGACGCAGAATCAGTCATAAAAGGCTGGATTTTACTGCTGAAGCTTTATATGACAAGTTTCCCGGATCCACGGCAGGTTTGCCAGGAGCAGAAAAGCCCTTGTCGCATGCTTTCATAGTTTCATGTTTCACATTCTAAACGTACATGTCAGTTAATTTAACAACTTTCACTGTCCACATCTGTCAACAGGCAGAAAACCAAATATTTATCAAAAAAGCAAAGTTATGATGGACTGGACTATGAATAAGCTCTTGTGCTATTTAACTGAGGTTTTTTAATATATATATGTATTGGTCACTTGATGAGCTCATTTGATTGTTGGAAAACTTCAAGCCCTCAGTGATTCTCTCATCACTCTATCATGTCTGTAAAAAAAAAGAAAACCAATGGTTTAGAAATAAGAGTAGAATTTTTTAAAGTCAAATTCTTAAATGATTTATCTTTTACAGCAACTATTTAAAAGATTCAACCCGCAAACTTTTGTTGTGACCTAATAAACTGTCATGCACTTACAAGCACATTTTAAAATGTCATGTTGCAGCTCCAGCTTGAGCCTGGGAAGTGTTGGCAGCCTTGGCAGCAGGCTGGATGGAGGCTAACAGAGGGAGAGAGCTTGATTGAAACCACTCCTGCTGTAATTTTGGGCCTAGTTAGCCTGCTGATTGCCAAGCCCTGTGTTTAGATAGTAAAACTGCAGTGGTGCTTTGACTACAGACACCAGGATCTGTTCGGAGAAGAAAACAAGGAGGCACACAGAGATGGTTTTAGTAGCACACGCACACACAAATTCATACAGACAAAGGCTGGATGCTGAACTTGGTACACTGGTAGCACTGAATAATGGAAATTGTCAACTGGAAAATAAACAAGAGAAACATGATGAAAGTTGAGGCCACATTTTATGAGCATTCTCACACTTATTTGTATTACTCATCATTTTCCAACATGGTGGAATGGTTGGAGTGCAGATACATTTATACAGTCAGTCTGTGGGCAGGACAGTAATAAAAGGTGACAGGGGTAACCAGGTCAATGATGGACACAACTGTAACATGAGTCCTGGCACAAAACAGGGACTGTGATGGAACTGAGAACTTAACCCAGTACAACTTGGCTTCCCTAAACCTTATTTTCCTCTGTCGACTCTTCTCATATAAATCACAAATCTGTTAACTCAACATGCTGTATCTGAAGGCTTCAACATGATAGATAGGTATTCTTCACTCAGGAATACCAAATTCTCTTATTGCACCGTGTGGTTTTAACAGTTTGAGGTTTGGAGATTGAAGCTGGACCTTTTTCTGTAACCTAGGTTCATAAAGTCATTTCACAGTTTGCATTGTCAACTGAAGAAAGAGGTATGATGTAGGCTGTTTGCAGACCCAAGCCCTTTTACAGCAGTTGCAAATCAATCTATGTCTAATTTATCAACAGAAAAATATAATTGTGTTAATCCTTTACATCAGTGGTTCTCAACATGGGGTGGGGACCCTTTTGGGGGTTGCAAGACACTGAGAGGGGGGTCACCAGATGTCTTCAAAAAAACCAACATTTTTAAAAATGATTTCACATCGTATATTTTACCCATTTTTATTAAAACAGGGGTCTCCGGTCTTTGGCATCTTTATACTGCCCTACTAGGATTTTCCATGTTGAGAAGAAATCAGGCCAGCTGCTCAGCCCGCCCACTTCTGTGGTCCTCATACTGTTTTGAATTAAGGACACTATTAATTAAAACAGCACTCAGATTTTTGTGTGTTTATTAAACAGAAAACTAATGTTTTGGTCTCATGGATACATCTCTCATAATGGGGAAGAAAAGCTGTTAAAAGTACTCTTTCAAGCAAGCAATCCAAGAATGCTTATTGAATAATCACGGCATTAATCAGTAAGGTCATTTTTATAGCAATACTCTGTCATTATGAATAATATATGAATGATACCTAAACATTGGTTTATAGTTTTGTAGATACACCAAAATGGAGTGCAGTTTTTGTTGAGAGTCCGTAAACAGCAAAGATGGGCAAAGCTGAACAGTGTTGCTCTGTATATTGTGTTATTGTTTTGATTGTCGACAGCATTTACATAATGTATAATTGATACAAACTCAGCTCTGCATATTTAATAACTTTGTTTAACTTCATCATATTCTATGATTGAAAATCTATTTAAGAAATGAAGCTGTGCTTTTAGCTTTTCCAGTCCTGTTGGTGGTAAGGTCCAGAACTTGAAGAAGCCAGTGGTGTGAAAATGTGTTTTTAATTTTACCTTTTTATTAACAATGTTCCTGTGTTTGTTTCTGGATTCTTAGATGACAGTGAGCCAGTGGACAGCATGTACGACACAGAGGCTGACCTCCCAGGTCTAGCTCCGAGCAGCGGGGGTGGTGCCGACAGCCCAGAAGATGACGCAGATGACAGTGTCATCAACATGTCTCCCCTGCCCTCACCAACCCCTTCCCATCCAAACAACAACCACCATCACCACCTGCTACACCCCCATATCTACGCCACCCACCACCACCACCTTCACAACAACAGCAACAGCAGCAGCAACGACCAGGACTTCACCACACCCAAAGAGGGCTCGCCCTATGAGGCACCCGTCTACATTCCAGATGACATTCCCATTCCGAGTGAACTGGAGCTGCGGGAGTCCTCAGTACCTGGTGCTGGTCTGGGCATTTGGGCCAAGAGTCGAATTGGTGCGGGTGAGAGGTTTGGTCTGCACAGCATGCTGAATCATGGGGCCATGGGCAAAGACAGCTCTTTTGGATGGGAGGTAGGAACCAGCCCTGACTCTTTGTACTCTATTTGGAGCATTAATGTTTGTCTGTTTTTTATTCCAATGTAACCCTATTTCATCTTTAGCAGCACAAACAAATACTTTATCAACAGAAAAGATGTTGTCTGACTTGCAACCCCCCCCCCCCCCGTGTTTGGACCCCATCTTTGATCAGATCAGGCACACACACAGAGACAAACACACACATACAAAACACACTCATCCAGAAATTCGGCAGCAGAGCAATGTCAGATGGAAAAATCTGGCTGATTAGTGTAGGTATCAGCTTTTCTGGGCATCGGTCCGAGCGAGCACCCTCATTTGGTCACGCCACCCGATATGGAAATGGAAGAAGCATGGCCCAATGCAGTGGTGGCATATTGAACTATTAATTTTCATTTCAACATGACATTAGAGGATATTGAAGTTGCTTCAGTAAGCTCATTAGGGGAAAAAACTGATCTCTGTCTCGCTCTCTCTGTCTCCATCTCTCCTTTCTCATATGCCTAATCAGAAATGAAATTTACTGGCCTGCTTTTCATTTCCCTGACTCCTTGACTCGTAGTTTTTGGAGGCCAGTCATTCACGTGTTCTAGAGTAACATTGATACAGTATGTTATAAGGCAAAGCAACTTTGACAAGTCACTTATTAGAACATCATGTAAGATAGGGCACAGTGTGCTTAAATGAGACACCACCAGCTGATGCTAACTATTGCAACTTTTCAAATTTTTAATAAATTGTACCAACTTTTTCAAACCAAAAGTTTTTATCTATTTTATTTGACCTTTATTTAAAGTCAAAGTCAAAGTCCTGGCATATTTCCATTAAAATACAAAAATCTATTGTACAAGGCAGTTCTGGGAATTCAATTTTATTTAAGAATCAACAAAGCAATATGTAAAAGTAGTATTAGAAGTAGAAAATGACTGAAATGATCTTAAACCTTCTCCTTGGTGCTTTGTTAAAATTTAAGGGTAGATATCAGAGAGTGTAAATTTAAAAGTTTTGAAAACATGGTTTGGAGAGGTTGTTTTCCTGAATACCCCACTGGCAAGAATTTTCAAGAGTCACTAGACCCGAAATCACTTTTTTCTGCTTCAAAAACCTACACACAGGTTTCATTTATATTTAGCATTGTTGAACGATTGAGTCCCAAATCTTGACATTTGAGTGCAAAGTTTTTCTATTCAACATACATTGTGAAAAACATGCAAAGCAACTGCCCCCTACATGTTAGAACAAAGTAACTGAAATTGAGTGTTTTAAATGATTGATCTGGAGGGAGGTTATGTGCAGTATGTGGTGCCAGCTTTCCTTGCCCCAGAGCTCAACAGTGACTGCCCACTTTTTTGAGGTGGCAAACATTTGCAAGGTAACAGTGAGCTCCATCAGACATTGGTGTTTTTCTGACGGAGTTGAGTGTTTTAATTTCCCCAAGATTGCGAATAAATCTTGGAACTAGGTTGATAGCATACAAGCATGTCATCTACTGGAGCATACGGTGCATTTAGTAAGTATTTGGACTTCATTTTTTAAAAATTGTGCTATGGTGCAGCAGGTTGCTGTAGTTGATTATTTTTTCATTAATGTCTATTCTGTCCCCCATCATGACAAAGTGAAAACAGAATTTTAGAAAATTTTGCTAATTTATGAAAAAAAAAAACCTGAAGCATCTTATTTACATACGTATTCAGAATCTTTGCAAAATACTGTAGTTAAATTTAGTTCAGTTCCCCCATTTCTCTTGAACTTTTCTGAGATGTTTCCACACCTTGGTTGGAGTTGACATAGGGTAAAGTAAATTGAATGGACATGATTTGGAAAGGCACACACCTCTCTATAGAAGGCCTCTCAGCTGACAATGCATATCAGAGCAAAAATCCAGCCATGAGTTCAGAGGAACTGTCTGCAGAGCTCAGATGCAGGATTGTTGCAAGGCACAGATCTGGGAAAGGCTGCAAAAAATTATGTTGCACTGAAAGTTCCTAAGTGCTTGGCATTCATATGGAGGGTTTTTTTTTTTGCAAACTCCAAGTGGGCTTTCATGTGTTTTGCATTTAGTCACATGTTCATAAGCCTAGATCAGTCGAGGGCTTCATTGATGGGTGTCCTTCGGAAACTTTGCTCCATCTCCCGCAGGATCTCTGGAGTTCAGTCAGTGTGAAATTCTTGGTCACCTGTCATACTAAAGCCCTTCTCCACGATTGCTTAGTTAGGGCAGACAAAGGGTCCGAATACTTATGTAAACAATAATACAGAGAATTTTTAAATTTTTGACTGTAGCATCAAGCTACAACACTACAAAATGTAAAAAAGTGAAGAGGGTCTCAAAAGTTCTGAATGCACTGTATACTATCGTTTCACACTTAGGTAGTTCGTGATTAATCTCCTTGAATGGTAGTATGGCTAATAAACAAATATGCAAAAGCAATAAAGAGTGTATGATGTTGCAGCTGATGGTGGCGGGATGCAAAAGTCAGAATGTATGTCTTAGTCTTCTCCCCTCCCAACCTTGTCCATGATGTTCTTATGTTTTTTCATATTCCAGGGTAGATAAAACTCTGGGGTTTAGTTACACTTTTGAAGAATGTTTAAATACTACTTAAAGATTCAGTCTACAGAACTCTGGGTGGTTTTCACAGTAGGCTTCATTTCTTTTGTTCTCCTCCTTTTTCTTCTTAACAGTTGTAGGAGCATGCAGGCGATTAGAGCACACAGGCACACGCCATGTGGCAGTATGCCAGGCTGAACATTCTCCTTTTTAAAGTTCATATTATGGCTAGCCTTTTTGGGATACAAAGGGCAACTCTCCAAAAACTACACTCCCCTGTAGCCCTCATGTTTTCTCTCAGTTTTTCTCCTCCTTCCCTTTTTCTCCCCAGACACCTGACTAATACATATTCATCAGGGAAGCTTTAGCTCTCTGGACTTTTGGAGAAAGGACCATGTTCAGCTCCAAGGAGACACATTTACACATGTGCATAATGAAACGTGTTAGCATGCACACTATATACACACACGCCACACTACTTCAGCTTAATTTTATGTATTTTGTTGACATTTTGAATTTTTTTCAAATGAGTTATGCAATTCTGTCAGATCTACTTGGGTACTGTCATCAGCCTAGGGTCTCATTTGCTTTCTTTTCTTTTCTTTGGTACCTGAAGTTGTCAAAAGGGAACATGTCATCCATCTTCTCTGTTTCCAGCTCCTGAGTGGTCATTGGAGGACTCACTCTGGTGTAGTGTGTATTATTTTTTTAGATATCCTGTCTGGTCTGGGGCTGGAAGCCTTCGGGGGGCTCTCCTCTCCCAGACTCTTATCACAGATAGTCATAACAGTCAGCCTGTTGATAGTCATCAACAGACTCCCCTAGGAGTCCCATACACCCTGCTCTACCCTCTTTTCACTTTCTACCCCTGTACTCATATACTGCCTCTGGTCTTAAACAAATAGACAGGCAGGGGCAAGGGACAGAGTATGGCTGAGTGAAGAAAGATGCTAAAAGTAAAAAAAGAAATGAGAGTAAGAAAAGAAGATGCAAAAAAGCTCCAGATACTCACAAGAAGCCTGATACTCTTTGGGAAAATTTGCAATGTGTGCGTTGTGTGTTTCACACATCTCCAGCCAAAACAGGGGTTGTGTTATGAGAGGTAATAAGTGAAGTCATCTGAGATCTCTGTGGTGTAAATGGGATCATATCTAAACAAGGCCTCATGCGTTAATGGCTGAATTAAGTTATCTGAACAATTCATGTACACGTGCTTCCACTTCTTTAAAAAAGAATATGGTGAAAACTATTTCTTCTCAAAAACTGGCCTCTTCTTCTTCTCTTTCATACCCACTTCAATTTAGCTGTAGACTATACTATGCAAGTAACCCTATAATTCCTAAAAACATGAAATCACCAAATTGCACCAACAAGGTTTTCACTCATTGACAACAATAAACTTTTCCATCTGCAGTCGTACACAGATCCAAAACAATTTAACTACACTGACAGCATTTTGTGGATTCTTTTACGAAGACTGGTAATAAGTTATAATGGTGGCTTTGCAAATGCTGCGACCTACCGAAAAGCCCAAAAGTCTGACAACCACATGGCAGATGCTGTAGGGCTTTATGGCTGTCTGTGCTTAAGTGTAGATTGGTACAAGGACACATGGATAGTAATAGAAAGAGGGTGGAGGTATAGGTGGGAAAGGTAAAAAGGAAGCCTACTATTGTCTGTCCCGGGGCTTCAGGGACTGAGAGAGGTGTTAACTCAGACTCATTTCAGCGAGACGGACAGCTCAATCTAAGAGCTGCTTTGCTGCGGGCCATGGCCATTCTCTTCTGTCTCAGACTCCCTCTCTGGGCCAGCACCAAGTCATCCATTTAAAAACCATTATGCTCCCCTTTAGCACAACATGATAGAACGCCAATGCCCCAGGTCTACCATATATATGTGTGTCTTTGTGGCATGTGTGTGTGTAGGGCTGCCAACCCCTCAGGATAGGAAGGCCTAAGAGAACAGAGTGAGACTAAGGCCCTCAGAGGGTCCAGGGTGGGGATCTACTGTCAGAGTGACTGCTGCTATTATCTGGCTGGTAGATTGACCTGACTCACCCATTTAAAGAGTCATGTCACCGTACAATAGCCGGGGGTATTGTGCTCTTAACTGACTGGCATTGATTGGACTCAATGATCTAACTATGTTGGGTTTTCAGATGGCAGGAATGGGTGCATCACGCTTTTTTTTTTTAAATGTTAATACATGTTACTAGGAAGAAATGGCAGTTTAGCAAGAGTGCTCTGGGAACAGTTGATGCTTCATAGAAAATGACTTCAATCTTTAATGATAAACTACAGAATCAAATCTCAGTCTGTATTCACAATGATCTTGATCAAACAAATGCTTTGACCAAGCCGTCTTGAAGTGATATTGATGGTGTTTACTCTCACTTCACCTTACCCTGTGACCATTGGGTGTTCCTTTCACCAGGGATTCTCAGCTTTTGAAATTTCTCCAACACTTTTCATCTCACAGATCTTGCTTAAAAGGAAGTGCACAATGAGGTCACAGAAAAAAATCCCTATAGAGCTGTGATAATGTGGTACCACTAGAATGTCTCTTATGAAAGATTTGGTGAAAGCGAAACTTGTAACTGTAATAATCATAGTGTTCTGCCTCTGTCAAGTTCTCTCCACAGAACTTGAAAAAAATCTTCATGTTGCAATATGAGGCATGATAGAGGGGATTAAAGAAGGATGTATTGTACATTTTATTTTTATGCAGCATTCCTTGAAAACCCCATGTGTTATGTCTATCTTGTTCATGCCATGCTTGTTAAAATGAAAAACAAAATAGGTCCATACATTTGATTTATTCAAATGCAAATACATGAATCTATACAATATTGCCATGCAATACTATGCTGTATCATTTTTTTTCCATCACCCCTATTATGCACTGATGTAGACCTTCTGCACAAGATCAAAATAAAGGCTTTCATACTCAAAAAATACTCATGTCAGCCTTGCAGCTGTATTTATCTCTTTCTCACAGTGGACCTTGTGATGACTTTGTTGCCAGGGCAAACTTCTTTTTGTCAGTCCTTCATTCTTTTTATGTTTACCTTAAGTGGGTTGAATTTCCATATCAGTATCACTCATCCACCAGTGTGTGGAAAAAGACAAAAAGTATGCTAGCTCTTCTGTTTACCCTTTTATTGACTTAATGATAGACTAAGACACCTGGCAGGCACTCTCAAGTCACGACTCTATTTGAGCAATACCTGTCCAGCCTTCATATCACGCATCTCCCTCCCTCTTAATCTCTAGCTTGTCAGCCATTTTTTATGTTGATACTGTGCTCCTTTTGTTCTAATCCTAATAGCTGAGCCACAGTAATGTTTGTGTCTTTAAACTTAAAGCAGAAGAAGTCCTGCCACTTATCTGTCATGACCCACCTCTTGCCTCCTAAAGTGTTTGCTAGCCTTTTGTGTTTTGGCTGAAGCAGGCAGATGGCCAAGTTCTTTTGCTAGATAATTCAAAGGGCATTCTAGGTGCAGCTTGAAACTTGTCTGATCTGTTTGCCTTCCACAAAAAGGTGTTCCTTATCTTCGGCTTTGTCTTTAAAGTGAATGGATAGATGGGGCAGACACTTCTCTGGAAAGCTAGATGATAGCAACCAGGTGAAAGGATAGTACGGACCGGTTCACACTGTGGCTATGTTCTTGTGACATCTGCTCAAGATGAGGAGCTCAGAAATTGTTATCATGCCCTACTGTTATATTCCTGGTTGTTTATCACAAGTAAAACAAAGATTCTGAAAAATGCTTTCATTGAATCAATTCCTAATTGAAAAGTGACTACAAAACCATTTGATTCTTGTAATCATAGCAAAATCAGACCAAATTTCATGTTACTAAAAACAGTTCAATAACCTGTTAGGTACTATTTGATCAAAGCTTATGTTTAGATTTAGCCAATCTTGTTTGATTTTGGTGTTTGATGCTCACTGATACATTAAGCAATGGTGTGTAAAAATTGAAGATATAAATGTTCATTTTGATCATATTTATTTATCTTGCACCTACAATGTTGCATTTACCATGCAAGTCAATTTCAAAGCTCCACTCTAATTTTAACCTTACTCTATCATAAATTCAGCCATTAGTTGAACAAATACAATACCAGTTGAAAGTATTCTCCCCCTTGGATGTTATCCTTTCTGTTGATTTTTCAAATTCATTGTGTGTAATAAATTGTCTTTTTAAAAACCAATTAAGTACAAAAATATGTCCAGCTGTTACCCTTGTTCAACCAGAGTTTGCCAAAAGCACTGTGATAGCCTCTGGTCAAGTAGAAGAATGTTCTTCTGACACAATCAAGACTAATAGACCAAAATTGTATTTCTAGTAGTGCTATCAATTGATTTAAAACAATTAATCAAGTTAATCACATCACTATGCTGTGATTAATCATGATTAATCACAGCATTTCTTTAGTTTTAGTAATTTTTAGATGATCAAATGTTCTTTTTATCAAGTGTTTATGTTCATTATTTTAACTGTATGTACAGCACTTTGAAAGTGCTTTTTACTAAGAAATGTATTATAATTATTATTATTATTATTATTATTATTATTATTATTTTCTATAAATTTACATTTAAAATACTACCATTTATTTGCATTTTTGTTTGAGATAAATTAGTTCAAGTATGGTGTTTAAATGAAGAAAGAAAAACTAGAGTTTTTAAACTCATTTGTGGTTTGTAAATCAGAGTGTCTTAATTCACTGAGCAGTAATATTTACAGACTGCAAACAAGCCCAGCAGACAAACACATCAGGTAGAAAATAACTTGTGCTGTAAAGTGAATGATCAGGTGTGCTGTTACCCCGAGATAGCTGAAGTTGCTGACTGATGTCCAGTCTTGTCAGTGTAATAAATGTTGCTCGGGCCAGCTGCTCCACTTTAGTTGCCTTATTAGCTGTCATACAGTTCACGGATTCTTGTGACAGTAGTTCTCGTAGGTGTTCTGTAGTATGGGTCATCTGAGGCGGCCCGGTTTGAAGCCCCTTGTCGTCAACAATGTCGATGGTCTGCAGTCTCTGGCAACCCATTAGGGATTGCAATAGCTAGCTTAGATGTTGTTTTGAGGACAAATCTGGATTTAACTTGATGTTATGGCTTGATCTCGTGTTGTTGTAAGCCAACATTAGCAACATTAGCTATCATGGCTTGATCCAGTGTTGTTGTTAGTGTCTTTGCTGACATTAGCAAAGAAGCCCTACGCACGGAGGTGGTACTTCAGACTCATGCTTCGGTGTAAAGACAGTTCATCGCCACAGTATGTACACACAACTTTTGTTTCATCCAGACTTCCATTAGACCGCTTTTTAAATCTAAATTTGCCGTGAAGGAGACCTGGGTCTGTCTCCTCACTCATCACTGCTGGCTGCATTTGATCCACCTTTAACCTTTTCACCCAGGGACGTAAACATCCACACAGGGGGACTACGGGAGGAAGTTGTGGTCAAACTTAGTCTTATGATTATATTGTGTCATTACCTTTTAACATGTTAAGCCTTCTGGATTAATCATGAGTGTTAACATGTTAATATTAACAGGCCTCATTTTTGGACAAGGTGGTGGCAGCATCATGCTGTGGGGATGCTTTTTGGCAGGTGGCCCTGGAAGGCATGTAAAGGTAGAGGGTAAAATGAATATGGCAAAATAGAGGAAAATTCTGAGAGACAATCTCATTTAGTCTGACGGAGAACTACGGCTTGGGAGAAGATTTATTTTCTAGCGAGAAAATGACCAGAAGCATAAAGTGAAAGCTACACAGGAATGGCTTAAAGACAACAAGGTGAATGTTCTGGAGTGGCAGAGTCAAAACCCAGATCTCAGTCAATGATTATTGTAACCACTATTTATACTGAAATGGATGAGAGGCCAGTTGAAATAGTAACACACCAACATCTGCTAGGTCCAGAGGAGGAGGTAAATAAAACCATAACAACAACTTTATATGAAAAACAAGAAATGTTTATTAACAGAAATTTGACCCAGTGTGCACTTTCACTTTTAAAGTGGGTTTTTCTTCTTAAAGGTAATATAAATGAAATAAGATATAATAAACCAGAGCTCAGAGCTCTGTTTTTTTTAACAAACAAATAAACACAAAATGAATTGAATTGTCAAATCTAATTTTTCCTTATGTACCTGGGTACTAGTTATTTTTAGTTGTAGAAGTAAAGTTCTTGTAAATAGTTCAAAGTTCAGTTCAGTCATGTCAAAAAGTTAAGTTCAAGTCTTTCTCTGCTTAGTTAGTTAGTTTGGGGCCCCATGTATCTGTTTGTTAGATCTTATCTGTGATCTAAGTGGAGAAGCGAATGAAGACTCTGGGTAAGGATCCTCAACCTCCCTCCCTGCAGCCGCCGTGGTGGTTGGAGTACCGCTTGCCACTGGAATTCTTCTTTAGTTTCTCAGAAATCGACCATAACAAAAACAACCTGCATACCGTGCAAACAAAACTAAAATTAATGTCCACATTTTCTTCTTAAAATATACAAATGAGTTGTAAAATCTTGCACTAGTTTTCTCACGCTAATCGCAGTATTTTCACTTAGAAAATAAACCTGTGTGTGCTTGTAAATATTAAATTCACAAAACAACAGCTTATGAAGCAACAGCATTTTACATTTCTTTTATCAAAATATACAATGTTGAGTTCTTTTAGCAAAGAAGACACAGTTCTCTGATTTTTTTTTCCCTTTTTCGAGCATGAGGTAACATCAATTTAAGCTAGCATTTGACTAAAAACAGACACTCACCGGAGAAATGTCATCAAAACAAGTGAAAGACTAGTCCTCCGTATTCCCCCAGTAAACAAAAAAAAAAAAAAAAAAAAAAATCAAACACTTTAACTCTCTTCTTCAAAATAACTTTCACTAACAAACCAACTTGGTTTCTTCAAGTTTGTGTTAAGCTAGCTGCCAAGGCAATCGCCTCCATGTGCTCTCTTCTCCATGTGCTCTCTGCTCTCTCAAATTAATTTTTCAGTCTGTTTATTCTGAATATTGGAAGGATGTGTCTGCAGCCAGACAGGAGCAGCAAGAACTCCTTAATAAAGGGGTTAGGTTCATCCAGGACTGAATGAGCTAATGAATTAATCTGTTTACTCACTTAGACGGTGCCTGTGTTTGTTCAGCATGCAAGCTTATCAACCTCATAAATATTGTGGATATAAACCTCAATTAAGAGTACCTATTGGTTTTTAAATCCTTTTCAGAATCCTGGCATATTCCTTAAACTAACAGTTGATGGGACAAACAGGGCACTGAACTGCACTGATGATACCATAACATGAAAGTAACAGTGGAGCTTGAACATAGACAAGCACTATTAATGTCGAGCTTAAAGGGGTTATATGTAACTTTTCTGCTTTCACACATCCCATTTTTGTGTATATATTGGTGCACACTTTATCCAGATGTGAAGAACGAGGCTCTTTATTTCTTCCTTGTTTGCCTGTATAAGTCTGTTGAGTCATTTATCTGTAAAGAGCTTGGGCCGAATTTTCCGTGAAATCGCAAAGGAGTTGACATCGGGTGCTACATAGTACCCACACCCCCTGCCCTGTTTATACCTGGCTATGGTGTGTAGAATGGAAAGAAACGACAATGGAGAAAGCTGCTTCCGCGAGTAAACGACCGGCTAGCGCAACCCAAACATCCACACAAACTCAGTGTAAACATAAAAAAACACAATAGTTTTATCTGCTGAAGCCCATCAAGCTAAATGAGACCTTGACGAAAAGTTGGTCTTTTGGACAGAGAGAAAGAAATGGAGAAAAAATAGAGACAGAGTTGTTCCCAACTTCATTTTTACAGATGTTCCCTTTGTGTTCTCACAATGACAGATCTGTTCTGCTGCTTCATTTGGGAGTGCTGGTTAACAATTGAGAACTACATATTCATCAACTGTAATACAGGAATCAGTCTGTTCCTCAACCATTAAGGACTCTCATTCTAAACATTACATCTAGCTAGACGGAAACCTTTAACAATACAAAACAACACAACACAATACAATACAATACAATACAATACAAGAACTTTATTCATCCCCAAAGGGAAATTCACTCATCTGGGATTCTCATCTGTTTACTGTAAAATTATAAAGTCTAATTGCTGATGGTATGAAAGATTTTCTAAATTTTTCTGTCCTGCAGCGCAGGGATAGGGGCCGTCCACCACCGTTGTTTCTTTGCTCACTGAGGGAGATATGAAGTGGATGATCCATGTTTCTCAGAATGGCCTCCACCTTGCTCAGTGCGCGTCTCTCCACCTCATCCTCCGATAAGTTCAATTTGATTCCAACCACGGAGCCAGCTTTTTTAACCAGTTTGTTCAGACGCCTTGCATCCTTGTGTTTTACACTGCCTCCCCAGCAGACTGCAGCATAAAACAGAACACTTGCCACCACAGACTGATAAAACATCTGCAGCATCTTACTGCAGATGTCTATTGATTGGAGTCTTCTCAGGCAAAAGAGGCGGCTCTGCCCCTTTTTGTAGATGAAGTCTATTTTTAACTGTAAACTACCAAAAAAGGTAGCTTCTCTGAAGAGCTTGGCCTTGAGAAAGCTTCTTAGTTCAACCTCACCTGACCTGGTTTAATGGGAAAGTAAATCATTTGAAAGGCATATTAAAAGTTAAGTAAACCAAAATCACACTCTTATATCAGTCTCTTTTTTTCAAATCACTGCCAGACTTATTGTTGTCTATTGTTGGGCTTTTGTGTTTTGTGAAGAACTTAGTAACATCGATTTGAAAATTAATTTATCAAATTCTTTTCAATTATTACTGAAAAAAGTTAAAGTTAAATGAGCCAGAGGCTGGACTACAACCTGGTCCTCCTACTTTGGGACTACAACATCTGTACATGGTATGCAAAAGCACTTGCAGCAGGCCACTGGCACCCTGCAAAATATTTTTGTGATTGGTAAAACATAACGCTGAATATCCCCATCTTGATCTAATACTTGTCTGCTGATAAGGAAATAATCAAATTTTGGAAACACTGAATTACAGTTTCCACTAACTGAGTCATTTCATCTTTTTAGTCCTTCATGAATGAAGTGTTAACATAAGGAGTAACTTTGGCACATGTAAGAACAGTCCCACATAGTAATGAAAAGGAGATCAAACCAGTGGTTTCTAATAACAGTATTGACCAATAGTGTGTGGTTTTCTGTAATCATTATTTGACTTTGACAGAAACCCCAAGTTTACACACTGAGAAAAATACCAGAGTGTGCGTTACACCACAAGTCTTGGGCATGGCTGCTGTAATATCTTCCATTCACGTTCATTTTATGTAGGTTTTAAACATGCCATTAGCCAATTTAATCCAATTTTCCCAGCTTTCGGAGCACTCCAGTGGAACAGATTCCATCTAATATTAAACATATGGTTGCCGTTGCCTGGAAACACCACAGCAGTGCGTTTTTTTTAAGAAAGCCGTTAAAGACAAGCCTTCTGTGTCCCAGTTCAAACCATTGTCAATTATCTTCAATGAACACGATAATTGATAATGAGGAAGCAGGGCAGCAAATTAAATGTCAGGTTTTATTAGAAGCCTGATCCCTTATCATTTGTTCATAACTGGTTAGCAACATCTGTTAATTAGTTAATAAATTAATCTGTAAGGCTCTGATGAAGGTGTGCAGGCTCCTGAGGTAGAACATGGGGCAAAGTCATCCATCTTTGAAGAGAGTGGAACTCGACAAATATTGTCCCTGGGATTTGGACTGTTATTACTTGGTCATTGGTTTCAGACCTCATCCACTACAGCCAAGCATTCTCAATGGAAGCTCTTGTTTGCCTGAATAACCCCCCCCCCCCCACACAGTCTCCTCACGCATCTCCGCTACAATGCTATCCTTTATTGCATGAGGTTTCTCTGAGCTGAGGTTCTTTAAACATTAATTTAAAAGCCCTTACATTGGCCCATCAGTCCTCTGTGGTGAAGTGCAGGTAACTCATGTCTGATCCTCGTCTCCTCGTCTCTTTCTCTGTGTGTCTAGTAAAACCCCATCGTTCATCATTTCCCTGATGAATGGTCCCATCAGTGAGGGCCTCAGGGCAGGAGCAGACAATGACACTGCTCTTTGCCACAGCAGAAGATGATGTCATTTATCAAATGCTGTTTATGTTGGTGAATAGATTTATGCTATCGTGTGGATATACCCCTCTCTGCCTTCCCAGCTCAGGCACAGTTATGTTTTCAATGACTGTTACATAATGCTTGGTCAGTTTCAGTCTTAATTGTGTCTTATTTTGTCAAATATATATATGTATGTATGTATGTTATATTTGTGTCTGTAGTGCTTTCTAGGGCGCTGCTATGGTATCTTTGTGTACAGATCTCTGTCTTAGGTCTACATTTCCACTGATTCCTCCCTTTTTTAAAATCTCAGTCCCTTGTGCTGCTAAACATAACTATGATTCAAGCAGGTTGTGACCTATAAATCAGGTTCCCGTGGCTGTTTTGATCGCAATTTCTAATCAGATACACAACATGGCCCAAAGCCATGGCTTTAGAAATACTTATTTTTTGTTAAATCTGTACTTTTCTCATGCCACTCAAAGACCTCAATCCGTGTGTGGTGAGTCCAGGAGGAAACTGGAGCACACTGCTGTGCCTTTATTAACTTTCTATGGTTTAAGGACATTAAGGTTTACCATATTGAAAGGCACTCATAAAAAAACATTACATTTTAGATTGTATTTAAGAGTGTTAAACATAAAAACATACAGGATTATATGAACTATACGTGCAGGTCCATCCTCATGAACCTAAGAGGACACAGCCAGGCAGGAAAATGTTATTCTTTCCTCTACACGGTCATTAAAAATAACACGGTAGAGTGAGAAGCTAAGCACAATGACGACATTTGATTTTAGAACAGTGTTGAATTGTTGAAGTGTCGAACTCACTGGGACATCTTTACTTTGGAAAGTTTCCGGGATTGCTTGAGAAATTTTTGCTCACTTTCTCCACCACTGAGACAACAAACGGGTTCTAACAGGGTCCAAATTTGACGAGGAGTGCATTTGTGTGCAAGTGCTTGTGTGTCAGTGAATTTTCACACATCCAGGTCTTTGTACTAATTACTTAATGTGCTGATCCACCCCTAGAGAAGAGTGTACATTATAAATGCTTGTTGATGTGTTTTTGTTGATATGCGTTGTGCGTTTAAAATTATTGGTTGTTTAAATACTTTTTAATTTATAAATATCAATCAAAATAAAATAGGTGTTTTTATCTCCTGAAATCTCTATCCAAAACAGAGGCAATAGCAGTTTGATGACATGTGTGGGATGAGGGGGAGTCGCATGGTGAAACAAAAACACTCTACAATGGAAGTGGTAATTGTCTAATGTGAATCAGGCAGATATGTTTGTACATAAATGATCTATGCACCGTTTATCTCAGTTCTGTGCATCATGTAATTTTCTTTTCAGTGATGTATCTATTATCATAAACCTCTTTCCTCAGTCTCTGATGAATCATGTTGTTTATAACAATGCTATTTTTGTTTACTTTGAATAAAATTTTACATTTCTTTGTGTTAAAACCTGGTAGGACCATTTGAATATGTCATTTATAATGTAGTACATAAGCCTGGTCAAATTTACTTCTGAGATTTTCAGAATAAAACAATTTAAAAGCTGCTTAAATTTACACAGTTTTTTAACAGCTACAGGAAAAAAAAAACTGTTTACAAATAGCTGGGCATATGGACTGAACAATGGGAATTACCACAAAGAGTTCAACTTTTTTGGTCAAGTGAGCTTTGAAGATGGATATGGGGTTTCTCAGTTAAATCAGGCGTTCAGTTTGAAACTCACCCCAAAGTGGTGTTAAGCGTGCCATTTGATGCTTCTGCAGAAAGAAGAATGCTCACCATCTGTCTGATTCTGTCAGATTAAATTATGATGAATACATAAAAATTTTTGCAGTTCAAAAAAAGACAATGCTGTTGCATTTAAAGGGGAGACTGCAGCATTTTTTTTTCTTAATGCATACGTTTATCAATTTGTTGATTATGCTGTCAGAGAACCTATCACTTCTCTTTTATTTCTGAAGTGTAAGCAAAACAATTCTTTGACTTTAACAATGACAAACATGATTTGCAGGATCTACACTTAGCTCTTATTCATTTGTATAAAAAACATAGCAAAATAACTTGTTCAGTCATCACTCTTCAGCGACAGTCTAAGCAGCAGTAGTAGTTGCACAGCTACTTGGCCATTTTAATTACAACTGAGCATGCAGGGCTTGACAACATCAACAGCTAATCAACAACTTGTTAAGCAACTCATTTAGCCTCTCAGTTGACACTGCTAACAGGTGTTACTGTTTCACTGCCCAGCTGGTGACCTTTAACTCCTTGTGTCTGTGGTTGCTAAAGTTACGAACAGAAGTAAAACCTCAAAAAAGAAAAATCCTTGTTCATTTTTCCATTGTATTAAAGGGATATTTCAAATGTTTTTATACACTGTGGTGGAAGTGCATGTAGTTGGTAGCCAAAGCTTGCAAAATAATGCCAAACACAGAGGCTTTTTGGGTAAAAAATAAAATGCTTAAAAGATTTTGGATTTAGCATTACAAAGAGAGTGAATAACAGCTACACACTCTGTGAGACTCTAGCAGGCTAAGCTATGTAAAGATGAAACCAACAAGCTAGAAACTATTATGGATTCATCCTGATGGAGAACAATATGGACAGTCTCTTCTTCAAATAGAACTTGAGGTATGAATGTGATAACATATCAAGAACATTTGCCCAGTTAGCCTCTTCAGTACACACAGTGTCACTGTACACATAAACTCCAGGATTCATATTGCTGATGTGAGCTCATGGTGTCAAACTACATGATCATGCAAGAAAAATTCTGAAATGCTAGTCTTGTTCAGTCATGGTCGTGGGGTGTCTTCGATGTGTCTTTGATTATGTCACACTATAAGACCATTTGTTGTTCACAATGCACAACAATTGGCCCGATGTTTGATGATGAGTCTGTCTGAATCTGTCTGAATTCATGTACTATCGTCTGAGCCTTAAACAAAGAAAACTGTTGCAAGGAACACTATTAGTTACCTTGGTCACATGTTAAAACTGGCAGATGAAATATACACAGCCCCTCACATTCATGCATTGAATTTATCTGTAAACTGTTTTTTGTTAGTGGTGTGAAATATGAGTTATGCTTACTTGCCAAAGTGTAGATGAGTTAGTTGGACTCCTTGTTGCTTAAAGTCAACCCACAACCCATTTTATTGTTAGGGGAACTCAGTAAATAGTGTCAGGGAGCCATCCCACAATACAAAGTGCAATCAGTATGCATCGCATGTTTTTACCTTTGCAATGGGAAAACAAAGCGTGATGAAGTGGTATAAGGATAGCGCTTAATTGGTGTGTGCTTTTCTGCTTGACAATATTGCAGTGTAATCACAATAATTTAGGAAGAAATGCAACAGTTATCATTTTATCATTTGGATTGGAACAAAGCAAAGGAGCTGTAGGTGAAAGCTCACTTGGATGTCAACAGAGAAAGAGAAGGTTAAAAAGGCCTGAACTTGAATACTGTAAATCTTCTTAATGGTCAGAACAGTACACTGCAAGCCTCTCAGTCATTCTGTCCTCTGCAAATGTCACCTGATTCTGCTCTCTGTCACTCTTTTTAGGTAGGATGTGATTTGACGTGGGTGCAGCTGGTACACAGCGGCACCCAGCATGCCACCCAGTACCTCAGATTGGTGGGAAAAAAACCCTAATAAATATTCTAGTCCTCTTAAACTCTTATTCCAGAGCCATGTGACACAGAAGTTATACAAACAACAAAAATGCATTGTATTGTGTGAGAGTGTGACTATAAGTGCAAAACTTGCATGTACTTTTGAAATTCTCACCATTGCTTTGCATGTTGACTGCTTCGTTTTACAAGTATTTTTTCTATTGCCTTGTATGAACCTCATGACATGTCATCTATGCTGCCTTTTGTCTCATCTTTCTGTAATTATTTAATCACTTCTCATCTTCAAAAGTCAAAATCCACCAGGAAACCCTAGTTTCTAATGGAACTCCTCATATGCCCTTTTTGTTTTATTTTTGCCTTGAGTGTTTCTTGTGACAAAGCCTGCTCCCCTCTGCTGGCCAAAAGCTCACAATGCCACTCTCCAAACAAGTTCCAAGAGCTTTTGACATGGTGTGGTCAATGGGAGGTGAAGTGAGGGAGAGTTCTTATATAACTGTAGGACACCACCCCTGGATACAGTAAGAGTTGACCAAATAACACACAAAACAAAAACACTAGAAGTCACGTGCCACCAATCACATCAAGCAGCATAACTGGCCTCCTTCTACCCTTCTTCCTTGTACTCTCCTGTGGAGTAGGGATTCTTCATGTGAGTCACTATCACTGTCTGTCTTTCTGTCTTTATCATTGTTCATACATTTCACAAACAAATTTAGTATTTAGTCAGTATTTAGTAGATGCACCTTTTGACAGCACTGAGTCTGTGTGGATAGGGCTCAATCAGGCTTGCACATCTGGACACTAATTTTACATTTTCACTGGGATTGGGCATGAACAGCCCTTTTCAAGTCCAGCCACAAATTCTCTATTAGAAGAAGGTCTGGGCTTTGACTTTACTTTTCCAGAGCATTCACCTTGTCTTTAAACCATTTCTGTGTAGCTTTCGTGGTATGCTTCAGGTAATTGTCTTGCTGGAAAATAAGTCTTCATTTTACCCTGTACCTTTACAAGCCTTCTGGACTGGCTGCAGAGAAGCATCCCAACAGCATGATGCTGCCACCACTGTGCTTCACACTGAGGATAGTGTGTCTGTGGGGATGTCCAGTGTTTGGGGCCTGCAAATATACAGTTGCTAGAAAAAGTATGTCAACCCTTTGAGATTTCTTGGATTTCTGCATAAATTGGTCATCAAATGTGTTCCAATCTTCATCTAATTCACAACAATAGACAAACACAGTCTGCTTAAACTAATACTGCACAAAAAATGATATGTTTTTATGTTTTTATTGAACAAAACATGTAAACATTCACAGTGCAGGGTGGAAAAAGTATGTGAACCCCTAGGCTAATGACTTCTCCAAGAGCTATTTGGAGCCAGGAGTCAGCCTACCTGGAGTCCAATCAATGTGATGAGATTGGATGTGTTGGTTGACGTTGTCCTGCCCTATAAAAAACACACTAGTTTTGAATATGCTGTTCCCAAGAAGCACTGCCTGATGTGAACCATGCCTGGCACAAAAGAGCTCTCAGAAGACCTACGATCAAGAATTGTTGACTTGCATAAAGCTGGAAAGGGTTACAAAAGTATCTCTAAAAGCCTTGATGTTCATATGTCCACGGTAAGACAGACTGTCTACAAATGGAGAAAGTTCAGCACTGTTGCTACTCTCCCTAGGCGTGGTCGTCCTGTAAAGATGACTGCAAGAGCACAGCGCAGAATGCTCAATGAGGTGAAGAAGAATCTTAGAGTGTCAGCTAAAGACTTACAGAAATCTCTGGCACATGCTAACATTTGTGTTGACAAATCTACAACAAGTGAAACATCAAACAAGAATGGAGTTCATGGGAGGACACCCCGGAGGAAGCCACTGCTGTCCAAAAAACACATTGCTGCACATTTGAAGTTTGTAAAAGAGCACCTGGATGTTCCACAGCACTACTGGCAAAATATTCTGTCCATAGATGAAACCAAAATTGAGTTGTTTGGAAGGAACACACAATGCTATGTGTGGAGAAAAAAAAGGCACAGCACACCAACATCAAAACCTCATCCCAACTGTGAAATATGGTTAAGGGGCCATCATGGTTTGGGGCTGCTTTGCTGCCTCAGGGCCTGGACGGATTGCTGTCATTGACGGAAAAATTAATTCCCAATTTTATCAATACATTTTACGGGAAAACTTAAGACCATCTGTCCACCAACTGAAGCCCAACAGAGGATGGGTGATGCAACAGGACAACAACCCAAAGCATAGAAGTAAATCAACAACAGAATGGCTTCAACAGAAGAAAATACGCCTTCTGGAGTGGCCCAGTCAGAGTCCTGACCTCAACTCAATTGAGATGCTGTGGCATGACCTCAAGAGAGCGATGCACACCAGACATCCAAATAATATTGCTGAGCTGAAACAGTTTTGTAAAGAGGAATGGTCCAAAATTCCTCCTGACCATTGTGCAGGTCTGATCTGCAACTACAGGGAACGTTTGGTTGAGGTTATTGCTGCCAAAGGAGGGTCAACCAGTCATTAGCCTAGGGGTTCACATACTTTTTCCACCCTACACTGTGAATGTTTACATGATTTGTTCAATAAAAACATGAAAACATATCATTTTTGTGCAGTATTAGTTTAAGCAGACTGTGTTTGTCTATTGTTGTGAATTAAATGAAGATTGGAACACATTTGATGACCAATTTATGCAGAAATCCAAGAAATCTCAAAGGGTTCACATACTTTTTCTAGCGACTGTAGTATCTTGTCTGATGGCCAAAAAGCACCATTTTGGTCCCATTAGACCAAATGAGCTTTCTCCCACTTGAGGATTCCTTTAGATGAACTCTGGTTGAGATTTCATGAGTTTTCTTTAACAGTGGCTTTCTTTTCACCAATCTTCTGTCAAGCTTTTACTGGTAAACAACCCAGGCAACAGTTGTATGCAGAGTCTCTCCTATCTCAGCTGCCGAAGCTTTAACTCCTTCAGAGTAGTCAAGGTGTCTTGGTGGCCTCTATCACTAGTCTCCTTCTTGCATGGTCTCATGTACCATATTCCTTCCATTTCTTTATGATGGATTTTACTACATTATGAATTTTATTTGTATTCATCCCCTGACTTACACTTTTCAATAACCTTTTCTCTGAATGCTCGGAGTGTTCTTTTATCTTCATGGTGTAATGGTAGCCAGGAATACTGATTAACTAGTCACTAGATCTTCCAGACACAGGTGTCTTTATACTACAATCACTTAAGACACATTCACTGGTGATCCCCATTACACTAATTATGAGACTACTAGCACCAATTGGCTGGACCTCTTTTAAGTTAGGTCAGCCAGAGGGTAAATTTTTATGCAATCATTTATTTTACCTTATGTATTTTTTAATTGACATTTCTTTGTAGAAATCTATTTTCACTTTGATATTAAAAAGGTTTTTTTGGGTTGGGTTGCATTGATCTTTGCCTGGGGCCTCCAAGTCACTTTAACCGCCCCTGGGTAGGACCAATACACCTGTGTGAGCTGGATTCCTTTTTGTAGTTCATTCTCATTTTTTAAAGCTTAAAGTGTGTTTTTAGGCTTAAGTTTTAAGTTTGAAATACATATTTAGATATCAGTATTGATACCTTTATTGGCTAACATGAATCTGTTATATCTGCAAAAATCCAATATTGGTTATTCCTACCATATGCTTATATTCAAACAAAGCAAAGTTTAATTTTAAACACCTGGCTTTTCTACTTTGATGCATTCCATTGTACTGTCAAGTGCTGATGTCTGGGAATGTGACTTTATATGCTCACACAACAATAAAACAGCCCTGGGCTTTAATTTCCCCCTGAAAACAGACTCAAATCTTCTCTTTTCTGATTAATTGATTTTTTTTAACCCCCATTCTCAATCTGCCCTCCCTTTCTGTTCCTCCTATGCTTCTTTTCTTTTTGCTCCCCCCTCCTTCTTCCTGGCCTCCAGGGTCCCAGTGCTTCTAATTCGGCCTTATCAGTGAAGTAATTTAGCTGCCACAGCTTGGGTTTCTGTTGCGCGGCGAGTGGCCCCATTGTCCTGCCCTGCTGTTGCTGAGATAAACCCTCAGATTGAACAAAGTCCGCACTGACCTTTACAAACTCCCAAATCTCGCTCTGTGCACCCCTCCAATAGAGATTCTCTCTGCCTCAAGCTCTTTTCTTATGGACGTGGTGGTGGGGGGTGGCTTTGGGCACGCCAAGTGGGCGGTGTAAGGCGATGAGTGTGTGTGGATGTGGATGTGTGTTAAAGATTGAGTGGGGTCTCAGGTAGGATTGAGTGAGCATGAGATGGACAGGGGAGAGGATTTAAGATGGCTGACTGAGCCTGTCCACAGTATATTTCCAATAGCACTTTGCTCTGAGAGGGAGGCAGAGGAGGAAAAGTGCACTGCAAGCAAAGCATTCAAGTGTGCATTTTTCTGTCTCCTTCAGACTGCTAAAGAGGGCTTTTGTTTGCTACATTTTTTCACCTTCTTACCTTTAACTCTCCGCTAGAAGCGTGATTTTGTTGGCTGAAATTTAAAGATGTATCTTAGGTCCTCGTGTTCACTGCTGATGTCCCTAAAACAGCTCATTGATAAAATCCTGAAAAAAGCACAGTAGAACCTCTCGTCTTACTTCCACTGTTATCTATCATGTCCTTCGTTCCTTGGCAGAAGGCCCAAGAGGAGTCTGTCTGGATTGTTGCTTTGACACACAGTGAAATGACTAGAGAGGAACGGTTAAAGCGAAGTGGCTGGGTGGGTGGATGAGGTGGGGGTCAAAGCTGTGATGGCGGAGGTTTGGGGCACAATGCAACAGGAGTACCCTCTCCATTGTGAGCCACTGTCATCCTTCAGAAGCCACTCGACTAGCTCTCCACTCCACAAATCCTCTCTGCTTTCTATTGCAGCCGTCTGTCGGTCAGGCAGGGAACCTCATCAAAAGGTCTTGGAGTCGGGGATTGAGACAGAATGGGTGGAGAAAGGCAGTCATTGGCTGGTGGTGCGTGCATGTGCCGGTTGATGTGGTAAGGGATAGGGACATAACAAGGCCCTGAGTTCAGGTGTGGGCTTCAGAGTCAATGATGGATTGGAGAGAGGCACCACTCTATCCAGCCAGGGTGGCCCTGTGTTCATCCCACCCTTCATCCTTCCATCCATCCGTCCTCCAATCCACCTCCCCGCCCACTACCACCTGCCTGCAAGCCACCACCAGTGTTCCCAGGGAGATGAGCGCCACAGAGAAGAAGGCCCACAAGGGATTAACTTTTCACATGGCTGGGAGTCCTCGTCTCAAAAGACCTGACAACCCCAGACGGCTTGATTAAAAAAGAAAAGAAGAGAAGAGGAGGGGGGGCACAGAAGGAGGAAAGGAGGGGGAATTCTTCACATGATGGCCCTGAGAGAGGGATTTTGGATATTGGGTGTCTTTTTTTCCCCCTTCATCCAAAGCCCTCATGTCTTGGTTGAGAATGAGCAAATTGTTCCTCCTGTTCTCTCAGCAGTCCCTGTGTTGCCCAGTCTAAAGATGTGGGTGAGCACAAGAAAAATTACTGGCACCTCACAGGAAACCAAAGGATAGCATCTTGTTGTAAAGAAAATAAAAATCATGCTTGAAGTGGTCGCTTCTGATTCGATTTTTCATCTGCTGCTTGGCTTTATTTTGGCCACATCCATCAAAAACAGGATATTGAGTCACTGATTCCAATTTTCATCAACATTGTGATCTGTATCTGTTTAATTTTTTTCCCATCATTGTGGTATTATCAAAAGCCCTTTGTTTTTCTGTGTATGTTAGCATTGCATTACAGTCAAGGAAGACATTGGCAGAAAGACCCGATGAACCGTTGCCGGCTTAAAGTTCTAGTGTTCAAGTGGCAAGGTGCCCTATTTCCCCTCACTCTCTCCCTGATAAATTGGGCCTCTCAGGTTTGTCTGTGAGAAAGAGAGGACAAAAATCAAAACAAACGCTCCCACTGAAGTGAAGATGGGAGTTGGGGTTGGCTTTCCTCTCTGGCTAGCGGATCAGCAACTCAACCTAGCGGGACAGCAGGCCACTTAATACCTCCCATCTTGTCCAGGTAACAGAGTGGCCCGCCGGGGGGGTCAAGGAAGGTAGCAGGATATCATTTTACAGATCACCACTCACCCTCTGGCTTCCTCCACATGGCTCACTTACCCTCTCCTCATCTCCGCTGATAGGATACACACATCCTCTCTTCCCACAAGCCTCAGCTAGGATACGCACATCCATTTAGAATGTGTTGATAGTTGTTTACATCCTGTTTCTTTAAAGCTTCCATGAGGATGACAAAATCGACATGATTGCAAACCAAAGGCAAGGATGTCAGTGTTTAATAGAATTGCCAGTCTCTAAAAAGCTAAGTCATTTCACTAACTTTTGCCATCAACATTAGTGGTATAAAGGACAAGAAACTCCCTCCAAAACCAAGAGGTGAATAACAGGTAATACATGCTAAAATTACCCCAGATTTCTCATTAATCATGCTGCTTACCAGCCATATGGTTCAAGATTCCAAGGAGGCTCTGAAACTGCTTGCTGTACACTTGACCTTGCTGATGGGCCCAGGGGAACATAGGAGAAGGCTTCTGTCCTTTATGATGATGAACACCTTCAACTTAGCAGTAATAAATGAGGGAGACTGCATTAAAATGGATCAAAAAGATACTCAATATCACGCTTACTGGTGTGGGTTTAATCTTTAAAGTCCTGAAAAGTCGCCCAAGTTCCAGGCTCAATAGAAATGCTGCTGTAAGCGATTCAAAGGTATGGATAGTGGCAATTGGACAGTGTAATGACTATCTTAAAAAGAAAAAAACAAGTAACAGGCTACAAATTATGGTTCAAAAGTTATTTCATTTTTGATAAATGGTATCACTTCATGTCTTGTATCACAATGCCAGTCTGGAAGGTTTTTAACAAACACATACAAAGGATAAATATCAGAAAACAGTAGCCTGTGCATGCACTGTTTTTCAGCAGCAGCAGCATGTTTATAATGCTACGATTTAGTATGGCTAAATGAAACAAAATATGATGTTAGACAAAATGATATCAGATCAGTGCATAAACACGTTCTCGCCAATACGAATACCTGGATTTTAAGAAGCATCGGACGTATTTCAGGTACTGGTATCAGAATCTGAATAATTCTACGTCTAGTACCATAGCTTCAGGAATGCCATATTAAGATTTTGCAGAGATCAGCTTCATTTCCCTCTCTAGCCTAAATGGTGTATGCAGTATACAAAATGGATAGATAGATGCCAAGGATTAAGATAGAGTAATAAACACTCCCACACGCCAATTCTTATGCTGATGATCAGGGGTTGTTTTTAAATATAGTGTGCCCTTTTTTCAGATTTATTCTGCCACAAACCGAACTGATGCGATTTCTCCCTAAAGCTAGGCTGTAAAAGTAGAGCTACATTTAAAAACAGATATAGTATCAAATCATCAACAGTAGGTGGAAATTTTACTGATGTGACCAAAAGTATGTAAAGTATGTGATTCTTGATAATATCCACTCAAAGCTTGGACCCCTGCTGTTCCTGAAGTGAAAGAAGTGGCAGAACTGATATGATACACTGACTCATATTCGTCTGACCCTCGCACTAAATCAGTATCCAATCAGTATTTCTTTGTATGAGCACTCCTTCCCTGCAGCACAGCTATCATTAAGTGACTCATTTACGCCATCACAGGTAGGCCCACATCATAGCCTGCTGGTGGCTTTTAATGGGGAACTGAGTCCTTTCCACTGTAATCCACGCTGAATTAGCTGAGGCTAATGTGACCCCTATAGTTTGCCACTGCATTAGTGCCAGAAGACCCAGCAGTGAGCCTTTAACCTGAGGAAGACAGGGCCATGATTATGTTCACCGCAGGGTGGGCTGGCCAGAGGACACTCGTCTATGCACACAAAAGGACACGCATAAAATGACACATGTTGACAACCGGGCAATTATCGGCTTACATTTCCTAGAAGTTACATTTATAGTCACTTTTTATTACAAAGGGCTTCAGCTTCAGTTTTTTGTGATACATTTAATTTTTGTTATTTTGGCTTTTATTGAATTATATTTTTGTAGTGGTGCTGTGGTGAAATTAGGTATCATTAAATTAAACATTTTTGATCCTATGACATTTTGTCAAAGAATAATAACCTTACCAAAGCCAATTCACTTATATAACAAGCAAATTAAATAAGCAAATGTATGATTTTTCAATATATTTTTTTGTTTGTTTTACAATCACTGTATTTTTTTTCTCTGTAGTTAGCTGGACCTGCCTTTAGAAAAAACTCACAGACAGCTCAGAGATCAAGTCAGAAGTCCCTTTTATCTTGTGTCACTAAACATTTACCCTTTTTCCATTCTTTTTTCAATCCATAACAAGTTCCGTTTTGAGTGGTTAAGTTTATGTCACAATCTTCTGTCTACCCAAGTTCCTCATTGTCTTTCAATAGAAAAGTAGGTCTGTATCTAAACAAGAAGGCAGTAATCCTTAATTCACGATGGCACAAAATATCCAAAATGAAACAAAAACTGTTCTAAATACAAAACAGTAGAAAATCAAAATGTTACAGAAAGGTAAAATTTATGATGACTGACTACTGGAATTCAAAAGTTAGTCTTGATTCAAATTTTAATGGTTTGACAAGCCCTGGTAAAAATATGAATAAAGGTATATAAACAAAGTAAGGTTACTTGTGTTTGGTAGATTATTTCTTTGTTGTAACAAATCTTCTTGGCACAAAATCTCATACTGTTGAGAAGCCTGTTTATTTATCTTTTAAATGGTGCTACATTTGTAAGGAACATGCATTTTTGGGATGGGCAGCAGAGCTGATTATGTGGGTTACGTCCATGAAAAATTAGCCAAATCTTATCTGCCAGTGCCAAACAGCTTATTTTGATGGTGACTTTTGTTTGGTCGATTGGATATTTGAAGTCTGAAGAAATAAGGCATATTGGCAATCAAACAATTTATTTATTTAACAAACAGGAGGCTCAATATTGTGTGGAAGAACCATACACAACCACAACAGAAGGCACCTCCTCCTCATGCTGGGCAGCCTGGTCACACACTGCTGTGGGATGGCATCCCATTCTTCAACAAGAATTTGTTGCAAGTCAACCAGTGTGGTTGTGTTGGTCTCTCTGGTATACCCAAGCTGATCCCACAAGTGTTCAGTGGGGTTGAGGTCAGGACTGCTGGCAGGCCAGTCCAATTCTGGAGGTAGTCGCTGATAAATCCTGCTCTATGGGGGCCAACAATGTCATCTTGGAGGATAGAGTTCGGTCCTGGGCTATGGAGATATGGGATTGCCAGTGGCTTCCAGTGAAGGAGATATCACCTCACACCATCACACTGCTATGCTGAGTGCTGCACTTGTATCGGTGCAGCAGTCTGCATTGCATTCTCTGCGTCTTCTTCGCGCCTTGACCCTGCAATGCAACTGCTGTAGGCAGAATCTGTACTCATCGCTGAACACAACGTTCCTCCACATGTTCAGGTTCAAGTGCAAGTGTTGCCAACACCAGTGCAAATGGGCCTGACTGTGAAGGGCAGTCATGGCAGGCCTCCTAGCAGCCCTTAGAGACAAGAGATCGGCTGCATGCAGTCTGGTCTGGATTGTTTGGCCAGAGAGTTGTTGACCATGATGTCCTGCAAACCTTCACTGCAGATCTGTAGAAGACAGCCTATGGTTCCTAAATTCTGACAGAGTGAGGAAACTATTTTCTTTGGGTGCCAAAATAAGAGTCAGTGGCAACAGCAAAATAAGCTGTTTGGCACTGGCACAGGAGATTTGACAAATTTTTCATGGATGTAACCCACATACTCAGCTCTGCTGCTCATCCCACAAAATGCATGTTCCTTACAACTGTGGCACCATTTAAAAGGGAAATAAACAGGCTTTCCAAAGGAATGAGATTTGTTAATAAGAAGCATTTTTACAACAAAGAAAGAATCTACCAAACACTAATTGCTCTACTTTTTGTGCAAAGTTTCTATATTTATAATCTGCAATGTGAGCTAGCCCAAGTAATGTGACTTACTTCTTTTTATGTATTGAATGAAGTCACACTTTAGTGATTCTTTGGGCCTTATTTGTTGAGTATGTTCAACCCTTTCATAGACATACAAGAATGTGCACACAAACACACACACACCCACACACACACACACACACACACACACAATAAATGTCAGGTTGACACAAAATAGGCACACTTAGGCTACCTGTCCCATTTCCCTCTCATTGAGATACCAGCTCTACAGTTACCATGTTTACTGTCTCCATTCACTAACTGAGTCTCTCTGTGCTGTCACACACACATACACACAGGATGCACTGTCGTACTTCATGATAATTCTCTCTCCTCTTGCTTCTCTTGTCTCAGTATCCTGAGCCTCTAGACACTGAATGGACCACAGGGAAAGCTGATCTCACAGAGACAAATTCACACACACACACACACACACACACACCTACACACAGAAAACTGCGTGTGGTCCCACCGTTTCACTCCTCACTAATGCTTCATCAGGTCCGAAGGTCAGGTTCTTGGACTTAAGACTAATCTTATAAATTCCTGACTGTTTGTCCCTTTTGTCTCATCAGAAGTCATTTCCCACCTTTATCACTTTCACTTCTTCTCTTTCTGCAAGTTTTCTCCTCTTTGTGACTACACAAGGTATGGTTGTTTTCTTTCTGATTTTTTTTTTTTTTTTTGGTCTCCTTCCTTCGCTTTCTATTTTTCTTCTTTCTCTTCCTGTTCCCTCTTTGCATAATTCAAATCAGAATCCCCATGTGAGCACCTTGCTCTTGACCTAGCTTAGAAGGCTCCTGATTGCTTTAATAGCAGTCCTTGGACTTGGAAGGTGGGCGTCTTGAAGGAACTCTGGTGAGAATGCTATGTATGTGTATGTGTAGGTGAGCGTGTGTGCGTGTGTGTATTCACTGTGTACAACCATAGGGAGGTTGATTAGAACTGACCTCAAGAGTGTCAGGAAGAAAAGAAGTACCAATATGCAAAGTGGCCGTGTGTGCTTGCATAATCGGAGCAGAGAGGAGCGCAGAGAGGTCAAGTAGAACAAATGGTCAGCCGAGTGAACACAGAGTCTATAAAAAACACACTACACTCAGCACGTATATAAATGTGTGTTTAAGGGCCACCAGTCACTTTGAGGTTAGAGAAATGAGGCTGTGTAGGAAAAAGTTACCAGTGCCATAGCAGAGGCATCTACATATGCATCAGGATTTCCAGAGATGAAAATCAGTGTTAGTGTGTAAATCATTACAAAAAAGATGCAATGTATTCAGTCTGTCTGACTTTGGTGTGTTTCATTTGAAATATCATTTGATTTAGCAAAAAAAAAAGAAGCTGGTGTGTTTTGCCAAAGAGGTAAGAATTTGCACAAGGCTAAATCCCTCAGCAGTAGGATTGCCCTTGCATTAGCCAAAGTCAGGAGCCCCAAAGCAGGGCCAGCTAAGGTTGGGGTGAGGCCTGGCAAACCCAAAGATTGAGTCTGAATTAGGCCAACCATTCAAAGCTCCTGAAAGGAGTTACTGAGCCTCCTATTCTCTCCCAGCAAATTGGGAGGAAATCTGGCTATTGTGCTGAGTTTTGAAGAGGCTGGTGGTGGGGAGGGGTTGCACACTGTGCCTACCTATAGATGAGAGTGGAGACAAAGAACCTGGGATATCCAGGAGCAGCTTTGAAATCCCACTTGGCTAGAGACGGAGGCGGCCTGAAGTAGCTTCTAGTTACAGAAAAAGTCAACGGTGCTCAGCATAGAGAGCATAGACATCAAACTATAGAGGATTTAACTTTAAAAACTAATATGGATTAAAAAATTAGAAATAGTGGAATGGGAGAGAATAATTAGTTTTGCAGCATTAAAAGTGTCTAAGAGTTATAGTACAAGGAGCACAATAAGAACTAAAGTTGTTGTACTTAAAACATGTGATTTGAAAGTGATAATAAGCTACCAAACCTGTTATTAATGTCTTTCCTTTTGGGCTTGAGAGGACAGCTGGAGGAAGTTGTCAGAAACAACCTGTTGTCAACCAGAAATATTCTCAACTTTCCCTGTAGACAATTGTCCTGAGACATTTCTCACATCACTTTGACTTCCTGTCTCACCTCTTGAACTATCACTTTGGTACCCTTCCCTTCCCTGTAGGTTTGTTTACTACCAGTCGTACTGAGGTCAGTATGTTAAATACATAATGTAGCCCTGTGCTTACTAATGTTACAAACTTAATGGGATTTGATTGGCCAGTTCATGTGATTTTTTTTAACCGCTCTTTTATACGTTGATGCATGTTCACATGAAAATTAACTGCATTTATAGTAGTGCAGCCTGTATGTAACCTAACTTGTCAGAATCAGCTTTGCAAACCTGCAAAAATGTATTATGATAAATATCACCATATGAAATATTGATCGAGTAGAAGCATTAAATGTGCCAGAAATAATCATGATTGGGCATTTGTGGTGAAAAAAATCTTTTCCCTATACCGTCTTACGTTTCATGAACAGAAATTTCATTTGATTTGGTGTACAGAGAAGTCACACTTATCTTTCATTTTTGTAAATTCTCAGTTCAGGTCTAAAAAGTCTTAAATTGGATTTTTTAAAAGTCCGTAGGAGCCCTAGAGCGGGTATTTAATCCTGGGACCAGTACATCGAGGACTGTGGCCTCTGCATATGGGCTCCTGCTTTACCACCTAAGCCCAACTGGTGCTTTTGATCCATGTAATTTAACAAAGTAGCTGCTTCCAGCAGATATTTCCGATATTATAACAAAAAGATGAGAAATACAACTTGGGAAAAGAAAGTGTTCTCACAATGCTGCTTTCTCTTGAATGTCACAGCCGAGCTTCCTCAACGTGTGACAAACTGACTACAAAGCAACTTCTGCTGCTGCTGCTGATGATTATGGCAGTCTTTCAGGAGCACTTTGATGGATGAGGATTGATGTGACCTGCAGTGAATTGCGCGCCTACATGTGTTTTTGTGTATGAAAGACGACAGACTATCCCTCAGGCAAAATAGTGCAGGCATAACAGAACTCAAACACGTTCCTTAAAGGCAGTGCTACACTGCAGCTACTCCTTTCCTGATCAGTAGTGCAGCCGCAGGCTCTTCCGGAGTCTCTTACCCCTATGAGAGTCCAGCTGCCCCCCCTCCCCGTCTGGCTTACTATACCAATGCCACCCCTCTTTTATTTTCTCTCCTCTCTCTCTCTCTCTCTCTCATTAATCAGTGTCAAGCCGTTCAACAACAAGGCCGGCATTCTTTCCCTGCCTGCCTCCTCAGTTCCTCGTATATGTCATTGTGCCCTGACCCTCCCACTCCACCAACTCAGCGGCCACCACCATCCTTTCACATGGCCGCAGAGCTGAAACCCAGGCCCACACTGCTGACATGAAAGGTTGTTCAGAAGCAGCAGAAGGAAGAGAAATAAGTGAGGAGGCATTTCTCTCACTTGTGTCTTTTCTTCCTCCCTTTTCCTGCCTTCCTCCAGCCACGGAAGAAAGAGATTCCACAGTCGTTTACATAATTCATGGGACACACAGGAGAAAACGGGCCATTGAACAGTAAAAAAAAGTTTGGATGGAGCAGTCATGGGGGGTGGAGGGATATGTATGCCAGTCTTTGTGCCCCCCAGACCCATCTTCCCTGCTCTCTCCATTCATCCCCGCTTCCCACACACAGTCATTGTCCCAATGTAAGTCATTAACCTTTGGTGTAAGTCAGCAGCCTCTCTTCCTATCAAGACATGTCTCTATGGGAAAGAAATCATTTCAGCATGTCTTGGCAAACAAGAAGTTGATATTTCATGGGCCTTTTTTTGTGCTGACATGGAAATGTTGATGGACACCACAGAAGCAAAAGTCATTAACCTGAATGTATGGTGCCTAATAAGATAAAGCGAGGGAGAGGCAGGGCTTTGCTTAGATGAAATTAAACTTGATTATGTTGCTGTTATGCTGACATTAGCCTTATGAAACATTCATATGATTTTCCCACATGCATGACATCTAAAATCAGCACCCCCAGCATTTCTACACATCCTATTGGTGTCTGTTTTTTTGTCACATGCCACATTTGTGTTCCCCCACCTTTTTCACTATTCACCTGATGGAATGCAAAACAAATCAGAGACCATCCCACTCTCTAATACCTCATTTGAACACTTAAATGTCCAAGTTTACATTGAATAATGAGACCATGTCTCGCATGAGCTCTTCAGCATGCCATTTGTTTACAAAAACGCAGATTGTCTTTAAATCAGCAGTTGTTTAGGGAGAACATGTGCTTAGAAATCCTCCCTCCTGGAGCATCTGTATGTATTTGTTGTACTAATGAACGGAACAAAAGTTTCCGGGGGCCCTATGAAAGGGGGAGAGCAGCCCTAGCCAGGCTGAAGTAGAGTCTGCCGAGCGGTCAGTCGCTGTGAGGTTGATGGTGAGAGAACAGAAGACAGCGAGAATGATGGAGACTTGACCCACAACCTCTTCCCTCTTTTCTTTTCCTTTCCTCCAACTCTTTTCTGCCGATGATAGATGACCCTCCCTCTCATTCATGTCAAAAGCTCTTGGCCTTCCAGACCCCCAAAGTCACATGCCTATTGTGCACATACACACACATCCACATACACTCTTTCTCAGCCGTCTAGTCGATCTCTCCTAGACAATCAGTCTTTTCATCTTTGCCAATGGTTAGTGAAACCCCAACCTCTCAACCTTACATGCAGACCTTGTCATACACACACTCACTGTCACTCCCACTGAGACCTCAACCTACAGGCAGCAGGTATGGATTTGTAAAGAGGTGGAGACAAATGAAAGGATGGATAGACGGATCAGGAGAAGGGCGGGGACTGAACAAGGAGTACAGGACACTGGGCAGTAAATTACTTTGCCAATCAATCTTCCCCCCGGGTACCCTTGATGAAAGCTGTCCAAACTTTCCCTGACTACTTTAAGTAACACTCCTACAGTTTGTCAGCAGACTGCTGGGAAGCAGAGTGGACAAACAGGTCTCAAGATTAAATGTTGCTGGAAGGAGAGAGAAAGGGAAAGGAAAAGATGCAGGGGACCAGGGTGGACCAGGAAAAAAATCAGGAGGTCAGGTTTAGGAGGAAATATTTGCATGTGTGAAGGGATGGAACAGAGTTTGGATTAAGAACAGAAAAAGACCTAGGAAAGATTAAAAGTATTGCATAGAAGACTAATAATTGCATCGAGGAATGTATCATATTTATTTTTGCTTAATAAGCAAATAAGCATTTTTTTTAAAAACTATACAGTTATTTAAAGAATGACTGTTGATAAGTATACTACATACCATACACCACCAGAAAGCTATGATTCTCAGGATCCTGACAATGTTAACCATTCCAGGATCCTGAGAATCATATAAATATGGATATATGGATTAAACCACCCTAGCACCCAATGAATTTGTCTGTCTAGAAAACAAACACTCACCATTAGAAGCTTTACTGTAAATTCATGTAACAGTTGTCCACAGCAGAGTCGGTCCAGAAAATTTATATCAATATCAGATCGGTACTCAGTATTGGTCAATACCAAATGCTTTGGTATCAAAATCTGTATTGATTGAAACAGTGCAACAGCACTTCCTGCTCTCCAGAGTGACCATGCCCCCATTTCGGCAAAAGCAAGCTTTGTGTTTTAATGGCCATAGATAGGGAAACACCGGTACTAAAGCAATTAAATGCTATTGCATTGTGTTTTTAGCATCAAATAACTAAAAAGTCATAATTTAACACATTTTTAATCCTTAATTGACAAGGAAGACTAAAAGAAGAGCTCTTTGTCTTTGGGCCAAAACTAGAGAGCATTATAGTGGTCAAATGTGGGACCATTACTGTGTTTCTAATGACTTTAACCTAGCAATCACTCTGTAACAACAGGAGCTGTAGTCTGCTTGCCTATAAACAGGTTTTTCACATATTCACCATCGTATTAATGACGTTCCAAAAGTTGGGAATCAACTCATTTAACAAGGTTAAAATACTTGCATACTTAATGCCAAAAGATGGTCCAACTTAATTTCTCTGAAATGTCACAATTCCTATGCATGACCCACTAACTATTGGATTTGGAGTCCTAATGGCTAAAGTGTACAGTTTCCATATTCTAAGCTTTTACATTGTGAATGACCCAAACTTTCCCGTTTAACCCCCAGTGATTTTGATGGAACATTTTCACCCAGAAAAGGGTTGTACCAGCTCATTTGGGCAAAGTAATGGGATGGGTTGAAGCTATCAATCAGGGAAGAAAAAGATGGTACTGGGACATCTCTATGTAAATGTAAAATTCAGATTTCTATTTCTCCACCATAACACTTGATTTTATTTGATTCAAGCTCAGTATTTATGTCATCTTTACATAAAGCCTAAAGTGAAACCTGTATATTAAAGCATTCAGGAGTAGCAGCCTTTATAATGTGTGTAAATTACCCTGGTTATCATGATTACCAAGCCGCCTTTGTAGAGTCCACTGTTTAAAAACGCCTGGACTTTTCCTCAGAAAAGGTGTAAAATACTTATTTTCAGTTCTATTTTATCAACTTTGAACCTAAATCAGGTAAGACTTCTTTGAGTTTTCCAGCTAATACCTCCCAGCTGCAGGTCTCTGTTTCAAAATGAAACATTTGATGGTTTTTTTTGGTCCTATTACTTAATACTGGTAGCACCTACAGTCTACAGTTTAAGACAAAACTTCAGTGTAACTTTTCAAAAGACACCTTATGTGCTTGAACTCTAGATGGTTCAAACACATTCAATGTATTTTGGGGGTGACTGGATAGAAGTTTTTTTGTCTAATTTTACCCAGATTTCTAAGTTAACATGCTCCACACATACACAAGATGACACAAACACACACATGTCTAAGCTCATGGGACTTCATGGGTGGCGTGGCAGTTGTGGCATGCAGTGTTAATTTTGGCAGCTGTTTTTAATTTTAGTCTTAGTTGTAGTCTTTAAATGAAATGTATTTTAGTTTTAGTTGCATTGTAGTAATTTCTACCCTTTTTAGTTTTAGTCGAGTTTTAGTCTAGTTTTAGTCGACGAAAACTGAAGAACGTTTTGGTCTAGTTTTAGTCAATAAAAAGTCCTCACATTTTTAGCCTTTACTTTTAGTCTAAGCATTTATTCTCTTGCCTAAATTTGGTACCAAATCATGGTAGTGTGTTCTATGCACTCTGCTGAACCTGGGGTCCCTGCTTTCTACTGCTAAGAGGCAAAAGAGATGAAAATGCATTGTTTTTTCATAGATTTACCCACGGTGGAGAAATATCCCGGGTTTTGAATGTCCAACAAAACCTAAAATACATATTAGTCTAGTTTTAGTCATCTTGACGAAAACGAAACTTACTTTTTGTCAGTTGTAGTCATCACACATCTATTTTTGTTAGTCTTAGCATAGTTTATGTCACGGAAAAAAGGCTGTCGATGAACATTTTTAGTCATAGTTTTAGTCAACGAAATTAACACTGGTGGCATGAAACATGTAACAACTTCCAATTACAGCAGAGCGAAGGCTTCTGCTGTCTGAAACCCACATAAACATGTAGATGCCCAGGAGCTCACATTTAAACGCACAAGGCAACGAGTGGATACTCTGACCACACACAAGCACAAAACAATAAGACACACACTCACCGCCACCAATAGAACATTTTCTCTTTTGCACTTGTTTTCTGGCAAGATTTCAAGTTGCTCTGCCCAGACCGGTGAAGGGAGAGTGAGGTCTGTAGGGAATGTTAATTTGGTAATTTGTTGTTTTATTTAAGCAAAGGAAGGATGGTTGTGGTGGTGCAGCGATGGTAGCACACACAGCCTGTGTGTTCGGGCTGGAGGAGGGAGAGGAGGGTAATGCAGGGTGACAAGGTCCAAACTCAGTGATGCAGATGACTCCCAACCAAGTTGTTTTGCTACGAGAGAATTGAGCAAAAATACCATGACGGTCGGAGAGCAAGAAGCGCCCCATGCCCATAGAAGGTATTAAGATGTCTCTGATACATAGCTGCCCTCCACCTCCTCCCCCCTCCTGTTCCCCATGTCTCTTACTCTCAGTCACTCTCTCACTCCTATTTCTGGGATAGTGGCCAAGTGCCACCAAGGACACCAAGGCTAATAAATCATCCTCATTTCAACATCTGCCCTGTCCCAAAGGGCTGCCCACCGCCACCACCCCACCCCTTGTGAAGATGGGTCCTTGGCTTTATTCCTCTTTCAGCATCCGTCCATACCCCCCCACTAACTGACAAAACATCTATTGTACCATGCCCAAGTGAAGAAGAGACCCTCTTTTCCCCTCTTTGACAAAAGCCGTCTGAAGCCAAGATGGGGACTGCCAGCCGAGATGCCTGGGACCCTGCAGGGGTGCCCCCTCTCCCCCTTCCACTTTCCTCCCGCCTTCTGGTTCATCTATCCCTTGCTCTCGCTTTCTTTTTTACTTTTAATACTCCCCTCCTGTGGGGGTCACTCACTCAGCTCGCCCCCGCCCTTTTCATCGTGGCGAACTCTCAGCCTTGCATAAAGACATCAAGTGACAGCAGTGAGAGAAAACAGCCAGATTTGGCAGAAAGAGATATTCGACATGGCTGTCAGTGGCCATTCTGCGTGCCTTTTGTTCCCTTGGGTGTAGTTGAAATAGATAAATAAACAGTCATAGGCTGAAAAGCGGGGATCAGAAGCTTGTCGCATTTATTCATATTGAACGGAGAAGAAAAAGAGGCAAAAACCTGCTGCTGCCAATTAAGAAGAATGAAACAAAACTCAATTCACAGTGTTTAGATTTGTTTTCACGGCTGAGGCTTAAACTAACCTATTCAGTGGCTTTCTGTGGTTTGCTCTAAAGATGGCAGTAGGTCTTTAGCATTGTGGGTGTCTCCGTGTGGCAGGGACGATCTGGGAAGTTGTCTCTGGACTCATCAGTTAGAAGTACTTTCTCCACGGTTACTCACAAGGCTTCATTTACTGTGAATGCACAGCCCTTTTTCCCAGCACCTCAAACTCACCCCCAACAACGGGGAGTACCGCCCATAGCTGTGCACGGGCCAGCCTGGCCACATTCACAGGACTGTCTGCTTTTACAGAAGAAAGTCACACCACTTTCAGTCAGAATGATACGTAGAAGATGATGCTTGCCAGGATAATTCTGTCTTACTCGTATTAATCCTAAAACATAGAGTGTCTGTACCATTTAAGACTCTATTAACAATAATAAGATAAATTTGCTGCTGTTGGGGGCTCTATATAGATGCCACTATGCAGAAATGAATTTATACATCAAAAACTACAAGAATTTTTAAAATAATTTTGTTAGCTTCTTTCTTAAGAAATAAATGGCCTGATATCATGAATATTACATGCATAAATGCAACAATATCAAACATTCATTTGTTTCACTTTTTAGTTTTTCCCTAGCAAGAAAAAAACTAAACTTTATGCAAATGTTTTCATTTTGCCAAAACTACTCAAGCAGGACAGAACATTTACCAACAAGGTCCTGTGATGAATTAGTCAATTAGTGTTAGTGGCATTTTTTGCTCCATATTTTATTCTGAATTATGTAGATGGAGGCACTGTAATTAATGCTTTTTTTCTTTTTGTGGTTGGGTCATTATGTATGGAAATGTATTTGCCTCTAATGTTGAGCTCTGAATGTTCACTCAATTAAAGAGGTTTGTGTTTCTGGATCAGAATACATTTTCACAAAGGGCTTCTTATAAACATTGTTTACTGCAATCCTGTATTCATTTTTAAAAACTATGTTTTGTTCTTTGTAATTTCCCTGAACATAGTGATGATCAAAGTAAATCTCTATCATTCATCATTGAATAAGAGTATTGAAAAAAAAATGTAATCTAATTTTCCGCTCCCAGGCAGACTGCATTCCATCACAGCTCTTCTCTCCCCCTGCAAAACATTTAGATTTCCAATTAGCCCCTGAGAAGAATGGCTAATTTACCACAGCGAGCAGGCGCCTGATGTCTCAATCTGCTGGGTGTCAGCACTGTGAAAGGGAGTACTCTCATGCAGACACACACTTCCACAGGCGCACAAGCCCATAAAAGAAAGCATGCTGTACAGAGTGTGAGGGGTGAGAACAGATCACATCCAGCATGAAGAGAAGGAAAAGTTGTGATATCTGAAAAATTAATGCCAAAGAAATAAATAGAGCATCATTTTTTAATCATTGAAGAGGTCTTATTGAGGCTCTAGAGCAGGAGACAGGCGGCAGTTCAGCAGTGGCCCAAGGTTGACTCGTCTGTGAGTGTACAGCCTGCCTGCTCCTCCACACAACACCCACATTGTCCACCATGCCAAGGAGCCAAAGCAACGCTCTGCTCCTCAGGGGGCTGCCTGAGACGAACACATTATAGATACATGTTAGCCTTGGCCCGACCCTATGTAAACTGTGTGGCGCACTCAGCGGAAAGGAGACAGAGGAAGGAGGGAGAAGATGAGAAATGAAAGGCACATGGAAATTATTAAAAGCTACAGAAAAGATAAACCTATTGGACAGCTAAACAGCCTCCAAAAAAGTATTTCAAAAATCTCATAGAGAGAAGACTGCTAACACTCTCACATCTCTTGAATTGAGAATGCAGTGAAATAAGATAGTGTCTCCAGACGGCGGATAAGAACGAGACAGATAAAAGGAGAGAGAGATGCTTTTTTGTGAGAGAAGATGTTTGCAGGAATCCGTTGGCTTCATCGGTGAGTGGTTTTGGCTTCGGGTGTCTGTCAAAATCAGCTCTCTAGATCTTCCATCTTTCTCTTTGTGCTACACAAGACTCCCTGCCTGTCCTGATGAAAAACCTCAAAGCTGTGCCGCTAACATGGTGTGTAACAGTCACTAGCATGTGGCTGAGAAACCTCTTTTGGACCTGATAGAGAGAGACAGAAGGAGAGATTCCTGTCTAGCTCTGAAAACCCAAACAACATTAATGGCACTGTCCTTTTTCTCCATCCTTTCCCTGCCTGCTGTTAAACACACACAGTTCCCCACTAAATGTTGTTGTTTCAGCTTCTATCTCCCCGCTGTCATTAACCAGAGTCAGGCTAACTGACACCCCCTCTCTGTCTATGTGTCTGCAGCCAGTCCCTCATTCATTTAAGGCCAATCAGCGGCCACAGTCTTTATCTCACCCAGGGCACTCATGTGATAACACTGTTAACAACAGTAATGTGTGGTGCGAGGGAGCCACTGGAGCTGCCACTGTCAGGGTGAGTAAGTGAGGTCAAGGGCTTTTAACAGCTGATGACGCACCAGAACCTGCTCCAGCTCTGCTCCCCATAGTTTCGTCTTTTCTCTCCATTCATACATTTGTCCGCATTTTTAGTTTCCCTGTCTCTATCCTGTCTTCTCTGAGAAGAAAACTTTGCAAGAACTCCACAGAACTGAACGAGGCCTTCTCTCCCCACGTGCCGCAGGGAAAACACTGGTGTTATTTTAAAAATCACACTGTTAAAGATTAATGTGGGCCCAGAGGAGTGTGTCATCATTCCTTAACTACAGGGCTGAGACGCTGAATAAAGCCAGGACTGTGTTCTGTCCCACAGCCCAAGGACAGATAAGTTTCCTCTCACCAAGCTTGCCCCACACCCTTCCTCCTTCTTTGTCCACAAACTCACTCCTTCAGTCATCTAGTACAACCACAGGGGCTACGATGTGAAAAATGTAATCAGTGAACAGTTCTGAAGTCTGTGTCTTTGTGTTTGTTTGATCTTTTTATGGTTCTTTGTTATTAAATTGACTAAAGCATGGGCAAAGACAAGTTATCTGGCTTTGCCAATTTAATAATATACATATGAAAAAGGGTTAAGACAATGTTCACAAACATTTTCTATACTGATTGCACTAGTTAGGTGACTCATGGAAAGTCCCGGCTCCAAGTTGTGACCGTACACCTCCACTAATAAAGTCATCAGTCATCATCCCATGGACAGGCTAGACAGACAGACAGCTATAAACCAGGGTTCAGAGACCATGGCTGAGCATCCAGTCTGTCCATATCATGCCTTTGTTATTCTAATAATCAGTATAATGATGATAGGGCAATATTAAAATAGAAATTTTGGTATCATTGACCTCAAAGAAGATAATTCAGATAAGACTTTAGAACTGCTGATGATACCGATGATGAAAGCTGTGATGAGTCTTATGTCTGATGTGTGCGAATGGGACTTAGTATCCCTCGCTGAAGGTTTTCTTTGCTGATAACGGAAGTGCTTGATAAGCCAAGGATCATCAATCTTAGTGACAGAGATAGTCTCTGCCTCACACTAATAGGGTTGTAAAAAGCCTTCACCTTATATAGCCCATCTAATAAACTCATTTGTGATGAGCCCGAAGGTCAACTGCATGGATATTCAAATTTTCTCGAATATTAGACAGTGGTTTAGCTTTAAAAAGTTTACTTTTTGCAGGTGGATGTAGCTTGATGAAGTGCTAAAGTTCTGATCCTTGGCAAAAGTTTTGATTGAAGACAGAGTTTACTTGGGATTGACATGATGAGTCCTACAGATATTAAAATGGAACCCAGCAGTGTCCTGCACCACAGTGTCTACCATTATACAGAATTATTCAATCTGGGGCGCAAAAGCTAAAACAAATTTTACTCAGAAACACTGAGTTGAACTAAATCAGTTTTTTGCACCTGTTGTAAACACTTATTCTAAACAAGATTTTAGAACCTGTAATTTTTTCACTGCAGTGTAAGGCCGAACAGTGAAAGGTGGCTAATAAAATTTAGTTGTGCTTACTTACAAATCCAAAACAGCTATTTCAATTCTATTTTCCTGAGTTGATAGAACTCATTTTTAGTTTTTCAGTACTCAGATCATTTAAGATTTTTTTCCTGGAATGCCTTTGGCAATTACACCCTTCTACACCATGAGTGAAGTTACCAACTCAGTTAGAAAGGTCCTGCCTTTTTGGGGGGAAATGTTAGTGTTGATGTAACTGGTAATGAATATTAGATGGTATGCTGAACTTAGGAAAAATGGTTACTTGAAATGTCTAAAAAAATTCAGTGAATACTACTTACATTATTTGAGGTAATCAGTTACCAATACTATTTTAAGTTGTATGAACGTCTCAGGGTTCACAGTGCACTATAAATTATATAATTAAGTAGATGTAGATGATTTAGCTTATGTGCTGAAGACCCAAATGAACATTTGCATCTCAGTTTTGAATACTTAAACTAATCCATTTAAAAGTAGTATTTAACACTTGAAATAATTAACTAAAACTAGCATAGTACACTTAAAATAATAATGTTAGGATCAATATTTATTACTGAGAAATATTCAGTTAATTGAAGCTCATTTAAAATAATCAAGTTTAGATTTCTTGTTATTTTTGAGGGAGAGATCATCCACATTTTTTAAAGTATGCTCAGCTTATTTTATTTGACAGTGTGGGTAGCTGGCAGCATCATAGCTTAGCTTTAGTAACATCATTACCACAAAGTTGTTAGAAGTCTGATATCATCCCTGAAATTATCAAAGTCGGTAACATTTCAACTCATCTTGGGTTTTGATGACAAAACCATCAGACAATGGCCTTTGTACGAGGGAGTGGAGCTGCTACATTATCTCCTTACAGCTGTATCTTTTTTGAAAACTGCTCAAGGCTGAGTCATAAAGTCAGATCAGACAGACTCTGAAGATGTTACTTTACAATGTTAAGATTTGGTGACAAGATGTCTTCTAGCCTAATTTCTAGTGCTGTTCACATCCTGACAAACACATCTTTGAAGCAATTTTAGTATACAGGACTGTTGTGAATCATGTGATTACAATGAACTGGGACATTGTAGCTGTCTAATCAATTTCATTAGCTGCATAAATCATGACAGCTTGACATTTATTGTGGAGGTGATGGGTTGATCCTGTGGACTTGGAGACAGCTCTTGTGGTGATAAATGTTGCTATCTCTTGAGAGCAAGGATAAATAGAATGTGTGTATGGAAAGACAGAGGGAGGGTTAGGGAGAAAATTAATTCAGTGCATGAGAGCCCCAAAGAGGTTGAGCTGTGCAGCAACAAATGTTAGACTGGGTGGATCAATGAGCACCGAATGGTGGATGATTCATTTGAACAATGGGTTTCGATCTATCATGTCTCAGCGTTACCTTGGTGCTCTTTGAATGAATGGATTTTTCAATATTTGAGTGTTTGGCTCTGAGATTTGCCATTCATAGCTTTTTATGTGGATTGTTCTTGTGTGGATACTTTTTGTCTTTATAAACCTCCTAGAAAAATCTGAAGTCATCTAAAGGTGTTTTTGTAGTGGTTGTTGTTTGATTCTGTAGAATGTGGAAGGCTATTCTATTATGCTGAATGTATTTTACTTTTCATGAACTAACCAGGGGTAGAAATTAACTAATTACATTTACTCAGATTACTGTAATTTAGTAGTTTTTTTTTGTGCACTTGTCCTTTTTTGAGTACACATTTAAATCAGTACTTTTACTTCTACTTTAACCAGTGTAACTGTACTTTTACTTGAGTACAATACTCTTGTCCTATTTCTGCCTCTGTTGACTACGGTAGCATGTAATAAGAGAATAATTCCACAACCCATACCAAAACAGCTGTTAAACACAGCAAAAACTGGAGTGTTGCTATCTCAGGGTTAAGCGTTTCAGAGGTAACTCCCAAAGCTAACTCTATTCTGAGTGAAATGGTCTGAAGTGTTAGAGTTATTTGGCAGTGTTGATTCACCATTGTTTGTTTAACACTGTAGACTCAATTGATCTAAGCTTTGACCATTGTGATTTCAAATCTAGAGGGATGTGTGGGCGGGGTTTTCCTATTATGCCCTCGGGCACAGTGTGTTTAGTTGTGTTTAGATGTTGCCTGTTGTACATTTATCCCAGGTGGGGTTCATTTGGTCATGTTTCTGGTGGATTGTTGTTGTTTTTTATGTGAGACACTTTTGCACCATGGGTGAAGTTATCCACTGAGTTGGAGTTCCTGACAGAGACCTTAGGTGTTCCTGAAGGACACAGGTGAATATTCTTCATCAGTTTGAACTGCACTGCGTTGAGGTTGACTCTCGGCTTTGTTCTTGCCAGAGGAGACCCACCTTTCCACAAATTTTCAAGGGTTACTGCAGCTCTTATTTTATAAAATATTTAACACTTTTAGAAATGTAACTCTGTGTAGTGTAAACCAAAATGGACACTTTTTAAGAGCTAAATTTAATTCTATATGAGTTAAATTAACACTAGCTGCGTTTCCATTACAGTTTTTTGCAAAATAAAAGCGATATTTCTTAAGTGCAATTGCGCTTTGAACGTTTTCCATTTCCATGCATACAGGAGAGTTTCGGGCATGAGACCCCGTAATTCTCGTAAAATCTCATCTCGTGAGACTCCACTGCAGGATGCAGGATGCTCAAAACCTGTTGTGAGTTGCTACAGTTATGATTACAGCTACAGCGGTTGTCTTGTCAATTTTGAACAAAAGACGAAGGCGACGGATGATAGTTCAGAGGCAAAGTCCGTACGCATGGCAAAAGCCACGTAAAAGGGTATAAGTATAATGTTAAGAAAAGTCTCGGCCTCCCCATCTGTCCACACGCACTGCGCCATGTTGTGTCGTGTGAACTGGTCATGTGACACCGTACGTCACGTGCCGTGACTTGTAAATATGGAACAAGTGTTTCCATTGCACTTTTGCCATATATTTCTATATCAAAACGTCTGAAAATCCTCCTCATGAGAGCGTAAAAATTTTAGTGATATTTGAGAGGTTTTTCAAAAATTCAGGTGTTTCCATTACTATTTTTTATTGAGCTATTTAGATTTTGCTCATTTCTAAGGGTAATGGAAATACAGCCACTGTCAACTTTGCTGTGTATTTTACTTTATTATAGAGGTGTGTCTGTACCTGAACAACCTGTTTGGAGAGCTATTTTCTTGTTTTTATGATCGATCATATATTACTGTACAGCTCCTCTGTAGCTACTCCGTGCTTAAAGTAAAGTTTAAATGAAAAACTTTTAACTTTTTTTTTAGTAAATTTATAGACCAGTACTTTTGCTTTGACTTATTTAAACCAGAGTAACTGTACTTTCACTTGAGTACAGTTGTTGTGTTCTTTTTTCACCTCTGGAACAAACACCAAGCAAAGGAACTAGACCTGAAAATAATGTATAGTCCTAATAATTTAGTGACAAATTTTTGCACTTGGCCATCAATTTTGTCTGTTTTTTTCCTGTGTATAAATGGAATGAAAGATATATTCTCATTGGCCACCTTAGTGCAGCAAACTATTTGTGTTCAGTATCTCCAGACAGTATCTTTTGGCAGTAACAGCTGCCTGAACTGCTCTTGCTTTAATATGTTTCCACCGTGTAAATAATCTGATTGGCCGTTAAAAGAAATCTTAAGCATAAACAGAGCAACTTGTTACAGTCCATTTGTTATACACAAGCACTTTTTGTGTTTTATCTGCACATCTTACTCCGAGAAATACACATGCTAATAGCAGCTATTAGAGCTATTAAGCTGCAGCTATTATTGTTGGTACTAATATCAAGTATGTGATTCAGTCAGTGGCAATTGCCTTTGAATTAAACCTTAAGGTAAATAAGATTAAAGTTTTTTTACTCTGACATTGTTGAAGGTAAAATATTTTTATTCATAATCTTTTTATTTCAAATGTAAATCTCCTTCAGTAAAAGGAAGGACTAAAAGAATGACCACCAGATGTTGCATTCATAGTTTTGTAGTAATTTAGTGATATATTTGTTGTTACTAATAAAACAAATGAAAAAGAGTGTGTGTTCAAGTGTGATGGCGTGAAAAAGCAGCCAAAAACACAGGCCTCCTGACAAACAAAGACAGTCTTATGAACACTAGAATGTGTTTACTTTTTCTCTGCACACGCCGCACCATTCACCTCTGTCCAGATGATGACCAAACGCCCAAGTCTTCCCTGTAAACACAGGGGCCACTCCAGTACAAAAAAGACCATTGAGAGAGTGAAGACAGGTTAAAGGACCAAGTGGTTTTTCAAGTGTTTTCAGAAGACGGGGTGGTGATAATTGATATACATAACTGTTAAAACTGTGATTATGTCATGAGTCAAGTATGTGTACAGTTTGTCCTTGCTCACCTAAAGTAAGGCACCAAAGCACAACCCTATCCATGTGCAGGAAATCCATGGTTAAGTCTTGTTTATTTATTTGTTGGAGAAAACTTATCAGTGAGCACTTGGCATGGAGTTGGCCTTCTCAAGCAGCATCATAACCATCATCGTCATCATCATCATCATCATCGTGTGTAGAGCTTGACCTCTGCATAAACCCTCAGACCCCTAAAGAAAGTCCCTGCTTGTCTCAGGCGCTGACCTATATATACATGCACTTAGCCTCCAAGTCATTGGAGACTTTTCACTTCTATGTTTGGGCCAGCGCCCAAGCTGCCTGTATATTTGTGTGAGTGTTTATGTGTGTGTGTTTGTGGTTCAGAAATGCAGAAAAAGCACTGGGTGAATTTTTGGGGGGATGTCTGTCCAGCTATATACAAACAGAATACAAACACCTTCACTCTCAAGCAAAAACTTTCATTCTCAAAATGTCTCCCCAATTTCCTCCCTGTGTTTTGCTCTGTCTAATTTCTGTCCACATTCAACCATCTTGTTTGAGCCAGGAAGTCCTTTCAGTTCATACAGTATATTAGATTTTAGGAAAGAAGGAGAGAGGAGAAATGAAAAGCTACCAAAACCCCTCTGTTTACGTTAAAATATGCTAACGGTGTAAATATTTAGCCTGACTCGGATAAACGATATGCAATTTACTCGCCAGTTATCCGTCGTCACGTGACAATATCTCCATGGCTGCAGTCCAGAAAAGCCCCCAATGTGATGAGAGATCCCCTTCTATGTATTTCCGCGTCCTTCTCTACCTACCTAAAGGAATTCCTGTTTTGAATTAGAGTTTCACATTGGCACTAGGAAGAGAGCCAGACAGTGTGGTCTGGTGTATGTTTCTAAATACACAAATTCAGTTTGTGATGGGAAAAGAGGATATGAAACATATGACACTGTGGAGCTGACAAGCCAATATCAGATTTATGAAATGCACAAGCATAAACATTCATATATGCAAAGGCTGCATAAACATAATGCTCAGCTGAGGTCTGTGAAATGAAAAGTATCCATGGCGTGACCTTTGATTCGATCTATATGCCCTAAAGTCAAGACCTTAAATCTTTCTCCTGTAACCCCTGCTTGCTTCCAGGCAATATGTGTCACTGGAAGAATAGAGGATCATTAGATATAAGGTGGAATTATTTTTCTTCCTGCTGCCATGTATCGATAAGCTGCAACCTTTATCAAAATGAAGAGGGAGGACGTGATATATCATTATCTGAAAGGCATACCACAGCAGCTGCCGATGCTGTGTTAGCAATCCTCTTAGGCCTAAAGGTAGAGTTATTTATTGGGCCTTAACCCTGTGGCTGTCACAACTTCTGCTAGCAGAAGATCTATCGGCACACCCTTATTCACTTATGATTATTACTGATCATCTGCCTAAATGACTTATCAATAAAGCGGAGGCCAGGCAGATAATTTATCTGTATGGTTATGTCGATATCAAGTTCAGAGTCAACGGTCTTAAAAGGATAAGGGTTCCTGGATGTCAGGTGATGGATGGTCTTACAAGGCTACAATGAAAATATGACCCTTTTAATACATTTGCAGAATTCTGCTTACTTCCTCTTCCCTCAGCCTTCCTTTACACACCTCTCGCTCTCTTTTCATTCAATTCAGCTTCTTTCCCAAGATTTATTTGCTAAGTGCAAAGCTCACAATGCAGCATGCCTTTCTCAAGCACCACAACTGTCAGATGTAGGAATAAAAATATTTGAATCACTCCTTTTACCAAGTGTTTAATGTGTGGCTCCTTGACCACACATGTCTATGCAACAGCTATGAATCATTCAGGACATTGGAATGATGAGACAAGCCTGTCCAGAGTCAGTGTAAACCCTGCCAGGATATTTCACTATGGCATTTTCTTCATAAATCACACAAAGACTCTTAGGACACACAGGGTCAATGCGCGTTCAGTAAATATCAGTCGTTTGTATTTGACAAGTGGCCGTGACTTTTCAGAGTCACACAATAGTTCGGAGTGTTTGCCTTCCAAATCTAACCTTTGTGTGCTAAGCTCTATCTCACCAACAGTTCTCAGTTCAGTCACAGGCCGCACCCTGACTAGAGCCATCTCGATTTAGGGTTGGGTGTTACATTAGCAGGCTGTGGTACGTGTCAAACTTATCTGATTGACTCCCATTTCTTTCTGATAGTCTAATCTCTTGCACTATACTTTAACACTGATTTCTCCATGAGATTTATCATTTTTGCACTCACAACTTCATAGTAAATGGTGATAGAGGTATACTGTAGAACCAAACAGTATTATAACTTCCATCAGCTTAGCCAGAAAAACAGATGGAGCAAGTTGAATGTTTTTTATCAGTTTTTACCTGGTGTTTGGTTTGGCACACTTCTTGGATTCATCACAGATTTGCTCTATCTGATGGACGCCCAACTTCCTGGCATTTAGCCCTCCTGCCATAGTCTTCCCCTACTTAAGCTCTGTGAACAACCTCATTGTTGAAGCATGTTTTTAAGAAGTCATAGCTCTGGTCTTGTTTTGGGTCATCTGTCAAGGCTGATATCTCTGGGAAGTCCCAAAATAGCCCCCTTTTACACCCTTTTAAAGGACAAGTCAGATAACAGGCTACAACAAGGCAACATCTCAGTCAATGCAAAAAAGCAGACTGCATCGTATCCTTAGTCAAACAATCTGCAGATTTTGGCAGGAATGGCATAAAGTTCATTATCACTGAGTGCAGATGATAAGAGGCCTTAAAGAACAAAAACAGAGACTTCATATCCCTTTTCTTTTTTCTTCCTTTTTTGGTGCAGTTCTGTCATTTTACTGTTTTTAAAGTGTTTCAATCACATTTGCCAGCGTTTGGGAGTTAGAGGACTTGGATCCATTTGTGGGGAACATGTTTGACATGATAGGTAGATTTTATTTTAAAGAGACCAGCCATTTGAAACAGAACTTTCTCTTTATTTTTCTTTGTTTGTTTGTTTCTCCTTGAAACAGATATATATTTGTCTGCATTTTATTATTCAACACGACCCACAGTGAAAGACTGCTTCCTCTCCCATCTATATGTCAAAATGATCAATAACTCGTCTAGGGTTTTGCCACCACAATGAAATCCTGTCAGCATGCCAAGAAGCTGCAAAAGTTCCCAATAAATGCGTAGCAAAACTTTCAATTTGTGGTTTTCTTGGTGTGGCTCTTGCAGCCAATGGGTTGTCAGTCAGAGCTCTGGTTCAAAAAGCCCTGAGGTTTGTTTGCTGCCTGTTCTTTTTGGAAACTTGTGGCTTTGTGACATCCGAAGCCATCCATTGGGCTGTGTTGCTGTATTGCCTCATATTATCCAGAGTTAAAGAGAATTGTTTTTGGCAACAGAATGCTAACATTTTCCTATGGCGCAAAACCTCCAAGTGGGGCCCACTTTTTTTTTTTTTAACTTGCACCCGAGGATGAAGACAAGAAAGGTCCTCCTCCAGTTGCTATGGTTACTTGCACAGCATTCATGCAGCTAAAAGATGACTGTACCAGTCAGTCACTCAAGCTCTGACTTTAGCTAAACATTCAAAACGCTTTATGGGCCGTCTGTAGGAAACCCTGCTAGGGGATTTCTGCTCTTTTGTTTTTTTGCTAAATGAGTTCTGGATATAAACTGAGCTGGATTTTGCTCCGTCATTAATTCCAGTTTCTTGTAAAAACAATGAGGAAGTCCACTTACTGAGTGTCTCTTGCTATGTCATGTTTTCTTTTGTCCTCTTGGTCATCATGGCATGTCAATACGTTCAGTGCTCAAGTGCTGTTGAAAAACTCCTGACTCTGTCCAAAAACAAAAGCTGCGCTATGAACACTAATAATGGTGGGGTTTTCCCTCCCACCTAGTGTGAAAGCACACTCTGCAGACATGCTGAAAGACACATGCACACACACATGCACAAACACACACATTTGACGCATACCTCTAATGAGGGTCTGGACAGGTCTGGGTGGAAGGATTCTGCAGGTGGCTGCACTTTCATAAAGCCCCAACTGGATTTGTTTGTGTTTGAGGTCATATGGGCCAAAGAGAGAAGTTTGTGTGCCCAGACACACACTTAGACACACTTTATAATTACCCATGCTTCAGTGCTTTCTCTTTCCATAAGACGCATTGACATGTCAACATTCAGCAGGCAAGATACAGAACAAATGGACAATTTTACCTCTCTCTGTGTTGTGGAAAATCTATTCCTCTCAGCATAGGCCTGTGTCTATTTGGAACTGTCTCATGAACCCAGAGTAAAAGTCACTTTGAGGTGACTGTGACACGTGCAATAAATCATAACCGCCAGTCAGTGGCCAATCACATTTTTCCTGCCCTAATTAATAGCTTATTTATTTGCTTAGCTTGGCTTGGCTTGGCTTGCCTTGCGGCAAGACCAGGCTCTTCTGCATTTTTCTGTCTGTGTGTTTTTGTTTGGTAAGTGTGCCAGCATATCTGTGACTTAGTGTGTTTACATGGATACTGTATGCCAGTTTTGAAAGAGCATGTCAACCTGCCTTAGTGTTAAAATTATTGTCAGCATTGCACTTAAAAAGCCTGTAAACTACTTACTGTTTATTTAAAACAACGAAACAAAAAGCAAATACATGGGGGGTTTTAGCAGACAAACAATTTAGATTATTATTACATAAAATTCAAAGCCAGGAAGCTTTTATAATTATCCTTTTCCTGACAGTCAGCTCAGAGTTTCTAGGTCCAAAACTGAGGTTTGGATGATAGAAAGCGAACTCATTTCCGGCCCCCACCTGAGGCTGAAAGACATTAAGGCATCAGTATAAACCACTCTTGTCTGCTTGCATGTCGTCTACAGTTTTAAGTTACTCTTGCACAATTTGATACACACACATATTTACACTTGGCATGTAGCTGAACAGAGCAGGGGGAAAGTCCAGAAATTGTCCTATAGTTGAACGCCTGGTAGCATTTTAGACAACCCAGCCAAGCTGTTGGTTTTGTAAACTGTTGCAGCTGGTCTTGTGCATTATAAGAAAGGGGAAGTCCTTTCTCCACAACACCCCCACACACACCTACACACCCACACACACAATCCCTCTCTATTTTACTGTCTGCTCTATCTCCATGTTTAAAGTTGACCATGTTTGTTTTCTGGAAAAGTGGCCTTTTAAGTAATGGGTCTCCATTTTTCATTCAAACTGCCACAAAAGCATCTGTATCTATTTTTGCTGAAACCCACAGAAGACACCACACAGAAGACAGAGATCTTATCAACAGAAATATTAAACCCTAAGCAATTCAAATATAACATGAAAGGCAATCAGACAACTACTGTCTCTAATAGAGACACTTTAAATCATTTTTGCTTTTTTTGGCCATTTTTAAGCCTTACTAATTAGTAGTTAAAGCGTCTCTGAGGAGTATTAAGCTGGTTATGATGTACTTAAATACTTTTGATGACCTACAAAGGCAAATGAAATAAAAAGGTTGGGAACCACTGTCCTACAGGACCATACTCTATCTCACCCTTTAAATAGCTTGAGGGAAGTCTACCTTATGATAGTTATGATATTATGGCTAATCAAATCTGCAAAAGCAACATGAGTTATATAGCTGATGGGGGCAGTAGGAAGGGGTATGTGGATGTATCAAACCCTCTCCAGTGCTGTCAGTGGATTTAGTCTGCAGCTATGGGAATGTCCACAAAACCTCACATACACATCATGAGGGGAAAGCAGACCTGTACCCCCCATGCTGAAGAGCTGCTGTGCCATTCTCTGCACTACAGCTAAACTTTAAAATCAAATCTTTGACATTTTATTTTATATTTACCCAAACAAAGCACAGGGCAGGAGAATACTGTGGCCGCAGATTTTCTGGTGGGAGGACAAGCTTTATCAGACCATGAGATCCAAAATCTAAATGTCTTTGTCTCTACATTATATGTAACTTTAACATTCTGTCATCTTTGCCCAAAGACAGTTAGATTGTTCCATAGCTATCATGAATGTAAGGGGAATTGATATTATGTTGTGTTAAATTAATCCTATCTACAGAGAATGTGATTTTATCTCTTACCAAATGATTCAACCAGGCAGCAAAAGATATCTGGAAATGACATGACAGGCCTTTGAGTGGGAGTGGGGTTTGTGAAATTATAAAAGACTGGTCTTAGGCCCCATCCACACAGAGACAAATTCAGGAGTATCTGCAAAAGTTTTTTGTCGTATTGGCGATTCAACCACACAGAATCAGCCTTTTGGGGGGCTGTAAATACTACTTTTTGAAACCAGGTCCCAGAGTGAACAATTCTGTATACACCTACCATTTTGTCTCCATGTGGACAGCCAACCGGAATCTTTCTTGAAACAATTACATCATACATAGCATAGCCCACTTCAGCCGCATGCACAGGTCTAGCCAAAACATCAATGGTGGATTACAGGGTTGTGTTCGTGCTGCCAAAGCTACTGAGCTTGTTACGGCTTTTACAGCAAAATCTGATGCTAAAAGTACCACCATGAACAACAAATAGTCATGGAGAACAGCATACACTAGATGTTCTTTGATCCACTCATCCTTGTGTCAGTGTACCTGGCAGAAACTTTGTACGCATGCTCTGTAATCTTTTTCTCTCTTTTGGGTGCATTTCCGTGGCATCATTACAGCCCCACTTACAAGCTTGGCATATATACTACAGCATTTGTCAGTGGTTCCGTGCTTACGCGGACATTTCCTGAAACGATCCCATGTTAACGGAAAATGTTTTAGAAACGAAACGGAAATATATCGTTTTTGTCTCTGTGTGGACAAGGCCTTAATCGGCTTTTAGGAAAAGGATGCTTCTATTCTGTTTACATAAGGTGTGAGTAGGCTGTTGTAAGTATCAGTGGTATAGCTCCCATTTGGACAGACTTGGGAACAGTCAGAGTTGGTACACTGTTTTTATTATACTGAGAAATCAGTACCTTCAAGAACAGACTTTTGCACACCCTATCTAAAGATACATCACTGTGAACTTGTCTACAAGCTTTTCCACCAATTTGTCATCACTTTCTGTGAACTGAGGCCTTGTATAGAAAGGTGCATAATGGCACTGCTTTATGATAGAATCGAAAGAATAGCTCCACAGTTTTCATGACAGATCCCATGCCAGATAAATATCTATTTCCCAGTCCTGGTGGGCCACACTGGTTTAGGAAATACAAACTTCAATATATCAACTCTACTATAAGGGCAGCCAGTCTTGTCACAACACCAAAACAGCACACCTACTGTTGAAGGGCAGATGGGGAGGATAGGGAGCAGGAAAGGGAGGTTCAGATATGCAGTGTGTCTCTGCTTGAGGGAGTTTTATGGGCCTAATTTCACCTAAACTCAGTTAAACCCCATGCTGATCCCCACACCCCACCTAAACCCATAGTGAAAACAGTCCAAATTAGTTCTTTGATCCTCAGTGGCCATCAATGGGCTTCAGAGAGAGAAAGAGAGACAGACAGAATCTGGGATGCCATTATATGTGAAATGCCCCCTCATTTCTGTGGAGCAGCACCATCTCTTCATCATTCCCCCACTTCCTCTATTTCCTTCACTAGACACTGGGAGCATTCTACCACCCATCTGCCCCCAGTAAATATTGCTTGAAGGCTTAATTATCCCCCCCCCACACACACACACACATAGACACCCACTGACACAGACAGAGTCTCAGCGAAATTTCCTGCAACGCTGAAGCGGAGAATTAACGTCAAATCTGTGGGGCATTCATTCATCAGAGTGACTGTGTGTGTGTAGTGTTATGGTTGCTGCTGTGTGTGTTTTTGTGACCTCTCAGTCCATTATTGTATCCCTCTGGTCACATTTGTGGCCCAGAGGGTCTGTGTGATGAACTGTGAACACCCTGTGCTCATGTCATCAAGTATCAGCAGTACCTGCCCCACCATGAAGTGCAGAGATCAATATTTAGTTTTAATGCTTCAAAAACATGTGCATTTCTTCATTGAACAAAATTTTCTGATTATCTGCTTGCTGAATAAAGATGTGAACTCTAAGCTTTTTACAAATGAATATCTCTTTTTTACCCCCTGCAGATGATGAATGACCATGATGAGGTCTCACCTGACAGCTGCACCAAAAAGGTAGGACAGTTTTACTGTTTATACTATTTTAAAACTTCTTTCTTTACTCTTACTCTGCCCTGCATTACATGTATCTCAGTGGTTTAACAATGCATCACTAGTATCAAAGTCACTGTGAAAGGAAGAAAAGAAAGTGGCAGTTTCCAGTTTGCACACTTTGATGTCTTTAGTCTTAAAGAGCTACAATGTTTCCTTTTAAATCTTCAGAAACTTCTTGTGCTGATATATGATGAACATCTTCATATCTACACTCTTAGCCGCAGTTTAGTCCAGTATGACATCAGCTCACTGGTTTGGTTGACTAAAGTTTCTCATTTTCTCCAACGTGGAACTAGGAATTACTGGTTTCAAGTGTTTGACGTGGCAGCATACCCTGATTCATGACAGATACTTCTCAGACACTTCTTTAATTGTTGTATTATTTATATCTCGTGTGCAGAGGTGTACATACAGTATGTGTTTGCTTTAGTGAAAGTGTCATCAAAGTGCATTTATTCATGTGCTCTCTTTTGGTTTAAAGGTGTTTTTTTCAGTATCACATTCTTTGAGCTTTCTCCATGGAAAGAAGTCCAAAGATCCATCATTTAAAAGACTAAATTGTCATTTTCAATGCTTGATTCACTCATCAATATGACACAGACATATTGACCAGTCACTGACCACTTTATGAGGTGATAAATTTACTGAGCAGGCTGTGCAGTTTGTTTTACGGCCAGTGTCACTGGTTCAAGAAATGACAGAGGGAGTTCATGTCCATCTAATGATCCATGAAAGAACAATGGCTGCAGCAGAGTGGACATTCTCTCCACAATGGCCGAGACTATGCTGGTTCTGCTTGAAGTCAGTGACATCGTGTGTACTAAATCAAAGGTTAAAAAAGAGGCAGCAGTAAAATATATGAAGTTTTATCAGTTTCAAGTTCTTGAATTAACATCCACACTGGTTAAAATGGTAAACCTAGTTTTTAAAGTAAGGTCCATAGAATGTTATTCTATACTTTATATGAATGAAAAATCACAAATTTAGCATTCAGTTTAAAAGAAAATGCAATGTTTGCATTTACAATCAGTCAGTAAGAGCACTCATTTCAGATATTATTATTTTACTCCTTGGTCAAAATCAGTGTGGCGATGCTGTTTATTCCTGCATGCATGTCTACAGGAGGAAAAATAACTTACTGCTATGGTTCCTTTTATTTAAAGAGAAGGGCTTTCTGCTCATGGCTCTGGTACTGGTAGTTACTTTTAAGTGCATACAGAACATTGTATAAGACAATTGCTTGTTTCATGTAACTGCTGAGGCTTAACATTTTAAGCCTCAACATGAAACAAGCAATTGTCTTATAAATTAGAATCTTGAGGCATTAAATTATTATTACTTATTCCCACCAAACAGAATCCTTGTTTATATTGTATGGCAGTACACTGTAAAATAAAAGAAGTTTGAGCTTACTTTTAAAAATATGTTGCCTCAAAAATAACAAGCAAACTAAACTTGACTTTTGTGAGTTCAGATTGCTATTTTTCAATTGTGCTGAAATTACACAAAATCAATAATTAAGTGTTAAAAACTGAGATTCATATATAAACTAGAGTTTGCAGGACTAAACCATCCACTTTGAGTGTGCAGTACTTCTAATTCAGTAATTTGTAGTGCACTGTAAACGCTGGTAAGTTCATAGGACTCAAATTATTTTTGATAACCACTTAACTTAAAATTTTTAGTAGCACTAACTAAAAAATAGGATATTTTTTAAAGGCTAACTTAAGCAAACCACATGTGACAACAGCTGTTAGTGACCCACTGAACCCCCAGAGGATGTCTCATTAAGTTCAGCATGCCATCAATTGCCCCATGTAGGCAGGACCTCTTTAACTGAGTTGGTAACTTCACACGTGGTGCAAAAGGGTTTACTGCCCAAAGGCATTCTGGAAAAAATATACAGATTAAGGGGTGACAGTCAAATAATTAGAGTAAAATGACGAAAAAATGCTTAAATTATTTGAGTACAGTCAATTTGATATTGAAATGAGTTCAATCAACTCAGAGAAATAGAGTTGAAATAGCTGGGTTGGTTTTTAAAGTTAACACAACTCAATTTTTCAACCACCTTTCGTTCGGCTCTACAGGGAAAAAAGTAACAAATTCCAAATAATTTATCTAAAACAAGTAAACTTAAGTAGCTTAAGCTCTCTAGCTTTCATGGCCAGGGAGTGTAAGCTTCTTTAATAAGTGTTTATAACAGGTTGCAAAAACAGAGTTAGTTCAACTCAGTTTTCAGAGTAAAGTTGATGTTGGCTTTTACATTCTATTTCATACTTTTTAAACATATCTTTGAAGTCTCAGACCTTTTGTCTTTTGAACTTAAGTCTGACCTTACAGTGTGATAAGTACAGATGCCCTGATTATAAAAATCAGAGCTGAAGTCGATAAAAATGTTTAAACTATTTAGCCCATGACAATATCATTTTTCATCACTTGTTTTGGTGTAACACCCCTTATTGCATTAAAATATTTTTTTATATTAAACCACAAAAACAGACCAGTTTGTCTACAAGGCACATCTGCTGCCCAATATTGAATCTCTTCTTGGAATCAGCCATTAGGTGTGCTAAAGGCCAGCACTGAATTGATACAACAAAGCAGATTAACATCTGCCTGTTATTGGTATGTGCCCATATTAGTTGCCACTGGCTGATGTTTGTCGAAAGGACTGGTATTTGTTTATAATGGTATTAAACTGATGCATCCATGTATCCTTTATAATAACCATCCATATGAGATGGTTGAAACTAGCTTTTGTAAATGTTCCCATTTAAACTGAAACGTGTTTTACCTAAATATGGTACAAATACTTCATGTTTAAGTTTCCTGATGTTGTGGTTACCAATTGTTTTCATGTTGACTTGAGCTATTAAATTAGCTAAAACAGTTTTGCAGCTGTAATCTAATCCACACCTAAGTCCTGTAAGCAAAAGGTAAAAATGAATGAATAGAACCTGCTTAGAGGTTTGCTTTGTGAGCAACTATGCAAGACATTTTACCTGAAATCTCTTCAAGAACCATTTCAAGTGATGATACACTTTGCCCCTTTGAAAAAATAGAATTACTTCAATTTACTCATTTGCATTTTAGGTCAAGGGTCCTGTTGCTGTACCTACTATAAACAAGCCCAAATACAAATAACTGAGTGCCTGCTTGATTTGAAGTCCTACATTAGTCAATGAGCTTATTTTAGGAGTTGACCGCAGGTGGTTTGGGCTTTTCCCTTTTTCCCACATGTTCGTACAACGTGGAAAAACCTAAACGGTTTTATAAACTAACTAACCACCTTCCACATAAGAGTGGACGTGCACAAAGCTCTGCACACACACTCACACAACCCCTCATGTTCAAACTCACAGTAACAAGCAAAAAGCTTACAAACATAAAGTAGCAGAAGTTCCAAGTTGTAACCCGCACTCAGGTGATCACAGATGACAGACATACATACACCTACCTTACCAGACCATTTTTAAACACACCTCATACACACATGAACACACACACCCTGGCCCTGTCTCATTATGCAGAGTGTGAGTTGCGGTGGGCCCTCATCGGGCGGTGGCAGACCACATGCCTGTTATGAATATGAATGAAATTATGCATGAGCCATTCCTTATGACATGACTCATTCATCCACATTGTGCAGTTACACATGCACACACACTAACACGGGGCACTGGCACACACAAATGTACAGACGCATATAAACATTGACTTCTCGTGCCTTCACCATGTCATTACTGTGGCTATGCTTGATTAAAGCAGAATGTTAATTGAGTTGTAGCTTCTGAATAAACTAGTTCACTGCTGAAAGGTGTGTGTGTTTTTAAAAGTATGCGTGTCATCAGTTCATATTTGCAGCTGTACTATATATTACAGATATAAACAGATCTACTGCTGTGTGATCACACCACTTTTAAATGTAAAATTAATCAACATAGTAACAACAATAGAATATATTCCCTACCTCTATTTCTTTGCTGTCCAAAAACAGAACAAAACAAAACACAAGAGCCTTTAACACGAGAGCCACCAATAAAATTTGCCTGAGGCTGTTATTTAATGGTGTCTAAGTTTATATTAATTACAATTTTGAAGTCTCTTAGTTTACTCTCACTTAAATTTTCTTGTGGAGCACCTGGTGTCATAAAATATTGTTTGCATTAATCGAAATTTTCAGAATGTCCATCTATATCTGTCATGTGTTTGTTTGTATGGATCCTGAGTCTGAAATAAAATCAATCAATCTATCAATCTATCAATCTATCTATCTGTCTATCTATCTATCTATCTATCTATCTATACCTTAAAAAAGCCATGTGATTAAAATATGCTCCATAAGACATCAACATTTTCCAACTGTTTCATCTCATTCAGCAGATAAACAATAGATGCTGCCATAGAAAAAACCTTCTTTTACTACACTGCCTAATCATAAGTCATAAATCATGGAAACCACCGGAAAAAAAGGTCATTCATGAGTGTGAAGTGTCAATAGACCCACTAAAGGGTTTGAGTGAAGAAGAATCTGGGGAAGTTTCAGGAAAGAGCGATCAGTCCTGAGATGATTCTGGGTATGGCAGGTCATCATCTGACATTGACAAAAATCAGCATCAGGCTTGTAATTTAATAGGGTAACATGTCTAATTTGACATATCTTCTCTGAATTCTTTTTTAGTTGAGTCAGTTTGTGAAGACATTTAAATTCAATTTATGGCAAAAGTGAAAAAGGGAACTCTTTGAAACCAAAGTATTTGGGTTGTTAGTTAGTGATGTACTTTGTTTGGTACAGAAATGTGCTAGTTGAAGTAAAACAAAAGAACAATAACATTTGGGAAGTCAAAACTCTTTCTGAAATTAACACTTGTGATGTCAGCTATTATTGGTTATACATGTCTTTGCCCGCAACATACTGACCTCTCTTTCCCCAGATGCGCATACAACATCCTTTGAAAATCAACCATTTGAAAAAATGATCAGTTATCTTATCAGAATCCACCATCAGAAGTAGGAAATGATCAGTTATCCGTATCAGTTCTTAAGTATTTATTGTGCATCACTATTTTAAAGATGTGTGTCCACAGTTTCTACACATTAAACACATTTAACTGGACCACAAACACAGGCTCACTCTGTGTTGCTGTGTGTATCTAAAAGGAGTGTAAAGGCATGTGGGGGCAGCGTTAGAGTCAGGGTTAAGGCAAGGGATAAAACGGAAGCAAAGATGTTATTGTAGCTTCTCAAGCCCACTTATTGAAAGCTGCCCAGAGCTTATAGCAGTATGTGTGTGTCCGTTCATATGTATGTATGAAGTCTCGGGCCTTGGATTCATATCCTGCTCTAGCTTAAGCATGAATTGAGCCACACTTACCTTCACACATGCATCCTTTACCCACCTACAGACTGAAATAAAATAATGTGTTATCCCAAATCCCGTCTCTGCTAACCTTGTCCATCCTCATCCAATCATTTCATCCCTCTCTCTGAGCAGACAGCTCAGTGTTGTTGCAGATACAGATTGCTATCAGTGACTATTGGTGATAGGATCAGGGATTGTTTAGTTTGGTCTGGTGTGGAGATATAAAACAGAGCTATCTGTCTGTTTGGGTGTCTAGGCCCTGCTTAAGTATATTCTCATTCACACACTGCACACACACTTAAGTTTGTGTGTGCGTGTGGAAGTTAATAGGGTATCGGACGACTTTGTGTTTCTTTTTGGATTCCTAGGGTTTAAAAGTGGTAGCCAGTTGGGGAGGGGAGAGTCTATGCTCTCTGTGTGGTGTGCACGCTCTAATCCTCGTCTTCAGAAGAGTGCCGCTGTCCATCCCGATGTGTGTAAACACTCCAGCAGATCAGATGGCAGATAATGACTTCCAGATAGACACCCTCCATTCAACCAGCAGAAAAAATCAATGAGCACTGATTGCTTTTTTCCCAAGATGATCATCTCCCCCGAAGGCTACTATCTATCTCTCTCTTTCTTTCTCTCTCACTTTTTTTATTTCTCTGTCTGTCTCCTGAAGCCCCCTTCATTCACCTCTCAATACCACTAAGATTGAATCAATTCATGCTGCTATTCACAGCGGATTTATGGCTGAAAGATACATCTGAATATCTCTTTGAGACGATCAAGTTTCTGATTCTCTGTTGGTGTCACTTTTGTTTGGGTGAACATACCTGTATAATACATTTCTCTGATCTCCTGATTGAAATAGATGTCTTAGTTTCTATGCCTGACTTTCATGTTGTTTTATTCAGACTCTTGCATTGTTGTTTATTTGCTTTATATTGCAGGGTAAGTTGCAAATGTGTATTTAAGCTGTCCCATCACTTGTAAATAGAAGAATGAAAGGAGTGGATGTGAACCATGACCTATAAGTAGATTTTTCCCACTCCATGTTGAAAGAGTTGGCAGCCAAATGGGGGTCAGCTGCTGTGGTGAGCTTATGTGTGTGTGCCTGTGTGTGTGCGTGCTTGTGTGCATATCTTTTCTCCCTTCTATATCAAGCTGGGGAATTGAGTCCCTAAATACACTGGCTAAATGACCCTAAATGTATGAGGGCTATTATGTGGACAGAGGGAGACTCATGGGTCACAGAAGTGATCCAGAGCTTGAGGCCATAGTTTACCCCCCGCTTACAGCACCACACTCCCCCCTGTCCCTCCCCCTGCTTAAATAGACTCATGATTGATTGATAATTATGATAATTTGTTTGAAATGATTATCTGGATATTATAATCACTGCCACCACTGAGCCCTTAGGGAAGAGTCATTTTTCATAATGCCGAACGTCACAAATGCCCCCTGGCTCTGCGTGTTCATGTGCCTGTGTGTGTTTTTATCTTTTTGGGATTTTGAATGCCACGGGCTGTGCAAGCGTTACCTATGGCATTGTTTGACTGGGAAATGATCGGCACAGAACGCAAGGCATGGCTAAACCCGGATACTCTCTACCAAATAATTTCACTGGTTTTGAGATAGATTCTGTCTGTATGACAGAAGCAAGCAAAGCCCTGAGGTTTAGAGAACTGAAGATGATCTTTCCAGATTTTTCTGTGGTGTGAGGTATGGTAAGAGTGATCTGATCTTGTGGCTGTGCTGATTTCATATACTTAATATTAAAAATGTTTAAGATTCTAAATAATATCCAGTATTCTGTTGTATGAGCTGCTGGACAGTTTTGTCACATGGAATGAAATAGGGCTGGTTGTTATGGCCTAATCTGCCTTTCCCCCTTACACAAACTTTTAATAGTCTCTCCCTGTCTTTGCTTCTTTGAAACTGCAATTTTAAGTTTCATTTCTCTCCTGCTGAGGTGTGTGGGCAGCAACTGAAAACACCACATTTCCTGATGTGGGCATTCACAATAAAAGCACTCAATCAAAATAACAGGTGGAGACTTTTATTGTGAAAGACTTGTTGGAAATTGTGTATTTGTTATTTATTTGACTATTTTTTTTTTCAGTGTGCTAGTGACTGTACAGAGCAACTGTGTTTTACAGCTGCTTCTTCAATCCTGTTTAAATCATCATGGGCTTAAAACAATCAAGTTATGAGTTACATCACACCTTTAAATCGGTTTTAAGCCATTTTAATTTGAAACACTGCAATGTTGGGCCTAAGCCAAATTGAGTCAATCCATCACAGCAGCTCACAGCTTGAGTTAAAGCACCAGAAAGGAATGCTCACAGATGCTTAGCAAAGCTCACATGTTTGCTGTATGTTGCTGTTATTGTGCACATTAAACTTGGAGTGGGGAGAACACACATTTTACCTCATTGCTGTGCTTCACTTTAGTACACTGACACAAACAGGTGACATCAGTGGCTGCACTGTAATGTTGGAGGGGGACATGCTGATGACTGAACTCGTGTTCACTACAACACAACAAATGCACTGAAATCGACAGTGTTTCAAAGATCCAATCCAAAAACCCCCCCAAACAAATAGATTTTTAACAACAGCTCTTTTTCATAAGCTATAACCAGTGCTTCCTGCCTGTTGCCCACCATATTTGTTTTATGGGTGTCAATCAACTGTTTCATTACGATGGGATATGATGATATTATGGACAACCTTTCAATACTTTCCAGTATCAAAAAATCTGCCAGTATGATTTGATATCAGAGCCTACGTTCAATATCTGACGATGTTATGCACAAATTTCATGCAGTAACAAAAAAACAAACAAAAAAAACAAAACAGTTTTGGCAATTTAATTACTGTATTCAATAAAAAGATAACTCTCTGAACAAAAAGGACAAAGGCCTGCATTACTCTGTACAGTACTGTTTTTTAATGTTGCAAGTATTTTTAATTAGTTGAAATAGGGAGTCCCTGACTACCTCCAAATTATGAGAAGAACTAAGCATTTTTATGTCCTTTTTTATTTACTCTGACCACTCTAAACAGAGGTGTCAAGTAACTAAGTACAAATACTTAGTTACTTTACTTAAGTAGAAATTTTGGGTATCTATACTTTACTGGAGTAATTATTTTTCAGCCTACATTTTCCTTCTACTCCTTACATTTTAAAAATAGCCTCGTTACTCCTATTTCATTTCAGCTTGTTTTCATTCCGGCTTGGCATCGTTCAAAAAAACACAAATAAAAAACCCCAAAACCTATCCAGATAAATCGTCCCATCCAGATAGAGTGAATTTGATTGTGGTTGGATGAGAAGTATAAACATAATACCATTCTGACACCCTATTGGTTTGTATGCAATTCATTGCACCTTCGGACATGACACAAATCACGTCACACTCCAGCAAGGAAATAGCAGATGTATGTAGCCTAGGACAAAGATGTCTGTGGCAGAGACTCAAGAGAACTGGAGCAAAATGTCCCAACCAAGCACCAACGAGGAGGTTGGTTGTACACATACTGTACGTGGTTCTTGAATGTATTTGCATTGTACTAAAATGCATTCATTTTCAATGGGCATAAATACGGCTGAAACAGGTGCATCCCAAATTTTTCAACATTAAAATTTTAATATAACATTAAATGGCCTTTAGAAAAATGTTTTTTTTGTTTTTTTTGGGTGTGTGTGTGTGGGGGGGGGTCAGTCCTAGGGCTGGGCGATATGGACCAAGATGTATATCTCGATGTATTTTAGTTAAATCTCGATATTTGATATATAACTCGATATATTTCTCCATGAAGAAGGAATTAAAAACACATTCAGTTTTGAGTTAAATCCACATGAACTGAATACTGTCTTTTATTGAACCAGTTGCATAGGTTGACATGTGCATTAATTACATGAAAAGAAAGTACCTGTATATAAATTAATAAAGAATTAAATAAATCAAATCAAGAAATAAAGTAAAATATTAAAGTAATAAGTCAAGTAAAGTAATAAGTAATTATATAAAGTAAATTACTTCTCTGCAAAACAAAATACATATAGCTGTGCAAATAAGCAAAATGTAAAAAGAGATCATACAAAACACAAATACTTTTACTTCATCTGACAAAGCAGCTTTTCTCTGAGATTGGTAGTTCTTTCTATTAAAAGTGATTTCTCTTGTGAACAGCCCCTGAGTCCTGAACATTCAAATATTTTGTTTTCATAAACAATGTAAATTGACATGGGCAATGTAACAAATACGCCTCTCTGTGTTAAGCTTACAAAAAAGGATATATGTGCCCGTTAGGGGCGCTGTTGTCACATCAAACGGCGACCAGGAAAAAAAGACGGCGTAAAAGAAGATGAAACCAGAAATTCAGCTCCTTCCACCAGTCTTTTTTTTCCACAGAAACAATAAGAAAACACATAATTTACGCTGTCTTGGGGTTTCTGCTTTTGCATTGGGGCATTGTGAGCAGCCAGCGAGGCGGTGAGCTGTCTAGCATATTGTTCTTTACACGATATGAATAAATCAGCACAGAGTATGACGTGTTGCTAGACGCTAAGCAAGGTACCAACATGTATTTGAGTGTATTAAATCACATATAAATCCCTATATCATTATGCTTTATGCCTCTTCCTGCCTTTGGTTCACAAGTTGGTCCGCTTTGCTTTCACATCCCAAACGAACCACACCAGCGGTTTTGTCAGTTTTGTCTCCATGTTGTCTCTCTGTTGTTGTGGTGAGAGGGGGAGGGGGAGGGGGAGGGGTGGGTCATTGAGTTTCGTGAAGTTTCGGAGGGTGAGGGAGGCGGAGAAGGACAAAGAGCAACACAGAGTCAAGAGAAGTAGGCGAAATGGCAACTCACGATTAAGTATTTTAACAATAAAGTAATTATATTGATAAAACTATATTGTCCCATGTCATATCTCGTATAGAAATATATTGATATAAATTAAAATCTCAAGATATCGCCCAGCCCTAGGTAGTGCACTATGGTAGAATGGAATGCAATGGAATGGAATGGTAGAATGGAATGGTAGATGGAATGCAATGGAATGGGATGGTAGAATGGAATGGTAGAATGGAATGGGAAGTATAATGGATTGGAATGGTGGAATGGAATGGAATGGTAGAATGGAATTGGCCCCTGCGGTGTGGCCTAAGCTTTTGTCCTTTATGGAATTTTTTCCCTTTACATTACTTTTACTGTTATACTTTGAGTAGTTTTGAAACCAGTATTTTTATACTTTTACTTGAGTAAAAACCTTGAGTTGATACTTCAACTTCTAAAGAAGTCTTTGTAAACCCTAGTATCTATACTTCTTCCTGAGTAATGAATGTGAATACTTTTGACACCTCTGACTCTGAAGCACTAATATGTACTTTTTTCTGCAACCATTCATAATCTTGGGTTTGGGTAGCTTGTTGAGGATGGAAGGGCTGAAACTGTCAATGCTGGAATTTCACAATAAAATAAAAGTGTAGCTGAAATGTGATGCTGTAGATTGATGTTTTGACTTTCTATCAATCCGTTTGGATGATTAATCAACAAATTGATGTACTGAAATATTGATGGATCGTAACGTAACGTAATACAATTACTCTAAGTTGCATTTGAACATGAGGGATTTTGCAAGAAATATGGTGTTGTGAGTCAGGACTCTTGTTGTTATCGAATAGAATCTGTTCATGTTTGATGTGCTGTTTGTATCTTTCATTTACACACCCTGTGAGAACAAAACCACGACATCTACCATTTTTCTCACATTTTGGCATCTGTTAAGATTAGAAAACTTTTTGTGCTTGTGTAGCTTAGAAAAACATAAAAGTTAAAATGTATTAAATTGAACTTAAATATTTTCTCCCCAGATATTTTTATTACCAAAGTTATCTCTGCAAAGTTACAAAAACAGAATCTTTGCATGAATGTCTTCTGTTGAAAACATTCCATCCATTGTATAATCAGGAAGTTCCCAAACATCTTTTTGTCATTCTCAGTCAGGGAGCAAACTTACCGTACCTCCAATCATCCCATCTTCTCTGTCATCTGCAGGGAAAGAAGGGGAGGAGTGTGTAAGCTTGTGTGTATTGGTAGTGTTGGTGGTGAAGGGGGTGTAGGAATAATATTTGTGGTTTTCGCTTCGCCCCGAGATGACTTAATGATGATATGGGTCCCTTTCTTCTGCTGGGCAGGGTTACGTTTTAATGGGCCCTGAGTGACATGTTTTCATTTAGCACCGTAACCTGCCCCCCTACCCGCCCCAGCATCCCTACTACCACTGGCACTCACCGTCACCACCTTCATCCCCATCCCCCCTTTAAAATATACACCACCAAATCCTGCACTATGTCAGGTCTGATGAGGAAGAAAAAATGGAGGCAGTCAGCACTCGGCTTCCATGTCGTGTTTGTGTGGTGGGTCGAGACGGGGATGGGGAGAGGCTCCACAGACAGACAAATATGCAGAGATTGAGCTCACATGGTGGAAATCATGTATGTGGGGGAATGTTTGGATCCTAAGGCAGGATAATCTTTCAAAGCATACCGTTTGACTGCTAACATGCTAACATCGTCCTTTGCACAAAGAAGGTTATATTAATAGTAAAGTCCACTAACAGAATACTTGAAACACTCCAAGCATGCAAGTTCAAAAGGTGGCTCTGAGTATTCTGCTCTGCTGTTCTGTCCAAGATGTTTCAAACACTCTAAATTGTGGTTGAAGAGCTTCTGTTAATATTTTGACCCTTTTCAGACAAACAAACACTTTCCAGAGTCCGCCCTCAAGTGACTAGGAGAATATTTAATTTTGAGTGGAGTATGACTGAATCAGAATTTTTTCCGTCCAGATTTGTTCACCAGTAGTGCCCATATGTGGTGTGTCACATGGTGTGGACAAAGTCAGGGTTGTTGGAGAGGAGGTGGGGAGTAGGAGGAGAGGTGAAGACAGAAAGAAATGCTCTTTCTCTCTCTGTCTGTCTTGTCTGTGGGAACTGTCAGAGCTTCAGTTACTGCAGAATGCTGTCATTATGTCTTGAGAGGAGCATGCACTCAAAGGCCACTGCTGTGTGTCACTGTGTTCATCTGTGCGCTGTGCTTGTGTGCATGCGCTGAGTTATCGGGTGCCACTCTTAACTTGCAGTGGCTCTTTTAACTTGTGTATGTGTGCGTCTGAGTATGTGTGGGCCCTGACTGACGCATCTCTGTTGTTATCGGCGATCGAAACTCTACGTCACAATGGAGGGAAGCGCTGGGAGAGGAATTCAAGTGGGAACGAGAGAAAGAAAGAGTGGAACAGATAGAGAGAGACAGAGCGAGGGGGCGGAGGAGAAGCACGAGGTGATCGGAGGCACTTTCACATCAGCTGGCTCCCTGACCTCTCTCTCTTTCCTTCTTTCTCTCCGTCTCTCATTCCCTCTCTTGTTGCCTTTGTTTCTCCATAATCTCTCTCCTAGTGGCCATTCCCACCACATTCTCTGGGGTCACCCAACAAAAGGAGGAGGGCGATGATCTGACAGTTGTGGGGGCCATCATATGAGTTTTCACATACGTGCATCTAAATGCTCACACGCTCACTTTAGAAAATATGTTCTTTTGCTGTCATTATGAAGACATTTGGTTGTTTCAAAACAAAACATTTCACCCTGAAAACTTAAACTTTTATTGGTCTTTTTTGCTTAGTTCTGTTGTTTTTGACATATAATGGCATTTGTCTCTTCTATTGATAGCTGATCATGGGAGTGAATAAAACACTGTAATGCACAAATAGTTTGCAAATTGTCCAAAAAAGTCAAGTCATTTGTCCAAAAAGTCAAGTCAAAGTCATTTGACTTGGCCCAAGATAAACCCAGAGAACAGGCCCTCCCCAGTTGTGGTTTATTGATGATATCTAAATAAGTGTGTTGGATCATTAGCATTGGCACTAGCATCTTGGCTAACAGTTACTTCATTTTTGAGGTGAAAAGTGTGTGGAGCTATAATTGGGTTCTGCTGTTAAAATTGTTTATCATACAACTTTTTCACCCCTTTTGTCCAGTGTCTGCCCATGTTTGCCCCTTTTGCTACTCTTTTACCTTTTTTGACCATTTGCAACACCTTTTTGCCAGTGTATCCATACATTCTTTCCACTTTCACCTATTTTTTGTGTTTTTGTTATCCATTAATGCCACTCTTGAATCCCCTTTCACCACTTTTAACCCTTTTCATCAGTATTTCCATCCATTTTTTCCGCCCCTTTCATCCATTTTCACCACTGTGTCTGCCATTTTTGCCCCTGATACCAATTTTTGCCACTGTTTTCCAGTTTATACCTCTTTTAACCCATTTCTGCCACTGTCTTATCCTTTTCACCACTTGTAACCCATTTTCACTACTGTTTCCACCCATATTTGTCACTTATGAGCCATCCTTCCACTTTGATCCCATTTCTGCCATTTTTATCTGCCCTTCTCCCACTGTTTCAGCCCATGTATGCCCCTTCCACCCATTTTGCATCTTTTAGCCCATTTCTGCCAGTTTTTAACCCAATAACAACATTTTTTTGGCCAAGTTTTTGCCACTTTAAACCTTTAACACTTTTTTATATCCATTTTGGCCAGTTTTTCCAAATATTTATTTTTCCATTCAAGTTGTTTCAGTTTCCTCTACTTTATTTTCTGGCACCCTTAGGTTTGTGCAGGTTATGGCCTAGCTATGCAGTCTGGCATTACTTTCCTAACAGTTATGTTCAGTGTGCCCAGTCACACTGTTATCAATAAAAAAGTTTTTTCTTTTTTTTTTTTTTTTAAGGAAAAGGGATTTTTCAGGTCAAAAATACAATATGGTTTAACAGTTAAACTTTACAATGGACCACGATTTTGCTGACCTCCAAGGGCCCCAATAAGCTCTCTCCTTTATCTCCCCTTATAGCAGCCTTGACTTTAACCAGAGTAACTGAACTGTGCTTATACTTGAGTACAATAGTCTCGTACTTTCCACCTCTGCTCAAACTTAAGGGTGAAACATTTGAGGAGTATTGTCATCTTTCTGTGCTTTCAGGGTTATTCAGTTCTCATATGTAACACACACACACACACATAACACACAAAGTGTGTCCTGTCTGTCAAGGAAGCGGCGAGTCCATTAAGCCAGATAGAGTGAGTGCAGAGGGCCGGCTGGTCAAGCGTCGGTGATAATAACATGACGACTCGCATGGTGTTGCCACGGAGACCTAGAAGCCAGGGGGAGGCAGAGAACAGAGAGTTGTGTGGTCCTGCTCGTCAAAAATATTTTCACGTGTCAGACAGAGGGAGATAAAGGTTCATCTGTGCGTGAGAACGGCTGCTTACATTTGGAATTCCACATGAAAAGGGGGAGAGTTTTTTTGTGTTCGAACTTTTCTGCAGACCCTTCACCTTTTATTGCCATTTTAGCTGCCACTGAAGAGTAGCCTGCATAAAATGTTATTTTCATATTTCGGGCATGTCAAAGAATCTCACATAAAACCATTAGATTTTGTGCTTGTGGGAAGCTATGCATCTGACCAAAGAGGACATTGGAATCCATTTCTAAGTTTAATGATTTTCCTCCTTGCTCTATTTTCAGACTCTCCATTTATCAACCTGAAAACAGGCAAAACAAAAACAGAGAAACCCAGATCACACTACAGATCTCATGTGTTGACACAACAGAATGTCTATAGATAGACAAGTAAAAGATGTAGTTGAGCAAGAGAGCGCACTTCAGCAACGATGGAAACCCTCAGAGGCCAGGAGACAGCCGGAGGCAGGGGGATGGGGGCATGACAGAGAGGAATGCCAGAATGCCCAAGAGAGGCCAGCTCTGCCAGCCCAGTCACAGACACAGTCCGTCTGGAGAAGAAAGTCAGAGAGTGGGGGTGAGAGGCCGGCCCCTGCGAACACAAGGTCATGTGAAAAAAATCCCCCTTTCTCCACCCACCCACCTACTCATCCATCCATCCATCTATCCATCCATCTATCCCTGGTCTGCACACTATTATGGTCTGCTGAATATTTTAGGAAGACAAAACATTCTACATTTGTTTGTAAAATAGGAAAAGAAGAGAATATTAGGGGGGAGAGCAGACTGTGAGGAGATGGTGGGAGACAGTGGAAGTGTGTCTGGGCGTAACAGGTCTTAGGGGAGCTTTTAGCATCAGAGTGGTAAGTGAAGCGTGCTGTGTGTTGAGGCTGCTCTGCTTCATTGTCTACATACTGGGAAAGTAATATCAGTCATACATCCATGTTTGTCTGTATCTGCTCACATCTTTTTGATTTAAATAGCAGGCAGATAAAGTTACAAGTATGCCAGGACAAAGTTGAACATCTAGCATTCAAAAGGCATTTATTTCTGTCATGAGTTTTTGTAGAAAAATCAGAGCTGCTAATTATCATTAGCTGTGCTAACTTTTTTATATTGTATATCATCAATAAGCCCTGCAAATACAATCGGTGACTGTTCTTCTTGCACCCCATTTCCCAGTTCCTTCTGTATACCCATGACTTTTATGATCTCATGAAGATTAGAATAATGGGGCATAATGTGAGTTCGTGACAGGCCTTAAATGAATTAACCAAATCTTATCCCTGTAACTGTCTTTGTTGTTCCTAGGTTGCACCTCGTGGCTCTCTGAATGCTGATTTTCATAGCTGTGTTTGTTGATTGTATAAAAGCGGCTGCTCCTAATAGCTTGTAAAGCAATCAGCATATTGTTGACGAAAATCAGATTTTGTCCCCAGCTTATTCTGCAATCTTTATTAAGAATGCACAAAAAGGACATTAACAATTTTACTTTATATAATGCTCAAAATATAAGTGCTTCTTTTTAAGTATTTTTTTTTAACGCTGGAGAATGGAATCTGTACCTGTTGTAGCAAATTAGAGTAATCCACCTCAGAATACATTCTGAAAACCAGGGTAAGTGTCCTCTACTTTATCCTTTATCCTCACTTCCTCTCCTCTCCCCCCTCCTTCCATCCCTCTCTCCTTCCCTCCAATCTCAGCTGAACAGTATGGTCTTTGACTGAGTCTTAATCTTCATTACAGGGCATTAGTCCACTGGGGAGGCCCTGTCTCGTCTCCCCACAGCGCAGCCTGGCACTGTCCCGTAAGGGACGTCCCGCCACGGCACAGCACAGACACCCTGCCAACCCCCCACCCACCCACCCACCCTTCTCAGCTTCACCTTGGTCACCCCTTCGCTCAAATGAACTGTTAAATAAACGTCAGGCCTTAATCCACATGAAGGAGCGGGGCCGGTGGGGGCGGAGGTGGTGGAGTAGGTGGCAAGGCTGGTCAAGAGAAACAATAGAGTCGGCCCTGGACCCCTCCATCCAAAGGAACCATCAATCATACTCGCCATGGGTTCACTTTCTTTCTTTTTTTGACGTTGATTTTATCATTAATGAATACATCTCAGGGAAACTGAGCGACAGTAATCTGAGGCATGTGGCTCAGCACTCATGCTGACTGTGAGCATGGCCTAGTGTCTGATGATGCATGTGTGTGGGTTCTCTTTGTCAAAGTGTGACATGCAGACTACTTTACATAGCTCTGCTTTTACTTTACACATTTGGCTTGAACTGCCTCTTAACATGCGGTGTCATTTGCTTCCAAGCAAATACATTTCTACCTTGCTTGTCTAAGCACAAACAAACATGTCTTAGAGAAGTTTTTAAAATCCTGCACAGCTATGCTGGCTCCTGACTCCTTCACTGAGCTTGCTAACAAGGACAGTCAACTTGCTGTGAATTAGATAATTAAAGAGGATGGCTAATTGAGTAAACAAGCATCGGGGCCGTCACCCCTAATTAAGTGATTACAAGGAAGAGCACACTCAGCCGGCACAGCACTAATTAACCCACACAAACACAGGCACAGACATGTGTGAGGACATGGAGAATTATCTGTTAGAGAAACAATGATTAGGCCGAGTGGGGGATCCCAGGAGAGGCCAGCAATGAGAGGGGACCAGCACACACCCACACAATATTATCCCGAGAGAGGGGTTTTCTGTCTTAGCACTAACTCATAGCAGATAATCCTTTTATTCAGCTAACAACATTGAAAGTGATGGGAACACTTCAGTGCAGTCAGAGAGTGACCTGTACTGTGAAGCTAGAAGTGCTTCATGGACAGTGTCTGCAGCCTGAGCGCTAAAGGAGAGGAAATAAATTCTGAAATTTCAAATCAAGTATGTTTGAATGCAATTACATGCCCTTTCCATTCCAGTGGTGATTATTGTCTCAAGGAATAGGATTTTGGTGAAAAAAATGTAATAATCCAATCTAATATTTGTATATATTTACATATTTGGTTGTGCTTCTTCAGTCCACTACCTTAATACAGAAACCCATTTCTTTTTTTCCACACAAGGGAGTCAACCCCATGTGAATCTCAGCTGTGACATTTCAGATCAGATGCTCATATGTGGATATTATCATACAGAGTGTTTCCCAGGGGAGAATTATCCAGAACATTAACCAGGGAGTCAAAGTGATTATTTTATCCCTACTGTCCTTGGGGAATATAATAGCTTGTATATGACATGATATATTCTAATATAAGCCATATCTCATCAAATATTTATTTTTAGATTAATGGCTTTGCTCAGTGAAAAGGGATTCTGCGCTAATAATGCAAAATAGGTCAGTGAAACTGTACCAAATTCATAATGCCTTCTTGAGTCTAAAAATTTAATTTCACACTAAAAGAGATTACTACGTGTTTTCATAACTCATTTTCAATCAGCTGCTTTTCCTTAATGTACCAGGTCAGTTGTTATGTTCTTCCTGAGTGTACAGGATTTTCACAGCAGAGCACAAAAGCAGATAAGCTCGGCTTAAAATCCACTTACAACGAGAAAAATAAATGCATTAATTAAGAATCGCTCCAGGGATGTAGTCTAATTATTTTTGGAGTAGAAAAGATTTTCCACATTGGTCAGGACAACTGTGCTGTGGTGTTATCTGCTCACAACAAGGCCAGCTTTCTACTCCCCTACTGGCACCATTGTGAGGCTGATTTAAGATCCCCAGCTAATGGGCATACCTGCCTGACAAACATGACTTCTTAGCAGGTGACTCCTGTCAAGTTTGTCTGAAATAACAGGTAAATGAATTAGCAATAAAATGGACTTAGGGATAACAGGCAGGGGTGCCCATTATTACGGCTCCTAATCACTAAAGAGATGCCATTCACTTGCCTTAAGAAGGCAGCATTTTTCACCGCTTGCTGGCCACCGGCCCCCTCAGAGCCACAACACATTTCTAATGGAAGGCTCTCTGCTTGAGCTCCAACCTCCCCAAAGCCCCCAACCATTTCTTTCTTTCACTCTCTTTTCTCTTCCCTCACCCCACCTCCCCCCCTTCTCTCCTGTAAGATTATCAGTTTTGATTACCGCCGGCAACAGGCTCTTACCAGCGGTCGGAAGCAGCGTCTCACAGACCTGAAAGGCCCTCAGCAGGTTGCAAGAAGCTTTTGAAATTATGGGGCTGGGCTCAGAGGGAAAGTGCTCTGCGTGCTGCTTCGTGGCCATTTAATCAACTCCTGACTTTTGATAGTCAAATAATGGCTAATTACAGTAGCACCTGCCCACAGGGTTAAGGGGTGGAACAGATTTAATGAGAGAAAGAGAAGAAAGAGACAGTGCAAGGGAGACAAGAAAATGAAAGAGGGTGAGGAGTAAAGAAAGCAGGAGAATGTGTATTATTATCTTCATGTCTTGCTGATTAGGTGCTGTGAATCTGTAAACCCAGGGATGCCCTTATGTGCAACCACCTCTTCTGTTTTTCTTCATATGATTGACAAGGCTGCTGTGGTGCAAGGGGAGAGGAATATGAGGTTGAAAGAAACAGGATTGACTTTGATTAACGGTTATGTTTGTGTAAATATAGAAAGAAAACAAAAATGCATCTGAGCCTCACTTTTCTTTTTTGATAGCTGTAATGAGCGTGATGTTTCTGCTTAGCTATAACATTAATAATTATATGGTTTTAAAGATGATAAATATTCCTCAAAAAATACTTTAAAAACTTCTAGAAATGTTCATAAATAGACAGAATTAATTTATCGTTTATATCTTGATTAAACGCTTCCAATGACACTTCCTTTTCAGATTGATCATCTACTTTTGTCCTTCTCTATATCAGCAGTCAGAGAGATAATGAGGGAAGAAGAATGAAGCTTTTAAAAGGACAATTTGGTAGTTCACACTGCATGCCTGGCATCCTGAGACAAGATGTGCTTGATAGAGCACACCCAAACACCCCTCTAAACACACATCCACACACGCAGACAACCGGCCCAGCTGGGGTGACCGATCAAAGCATATTAAAAATGACCTATGTGTCAGTGCATTGATCTAAGACCAGGTGGCACCCATACATAAAGCTGGGCTCCTTGCCCCCCCCCCTTCCTCTGTCTTCCTCCTTCCTTGTGACCAGCGACAACTCTGTCTCGGCACTCTTTTGTTCAGGAACAAAGGCTACGTAAAGACAAGTCAGCGATTACAAAGCTGCAATAGCACAGCTCAATTACTCAAACGTTTGTGTGTACTGCGCTGGGATACATGAAGGAGTGTGCGGAGTGTGTGTCTCTGTTTAAGAAAAGTCTGTGTACACTGGGTGAGTGTGTCGCCCCTGTGAGATATTAACAGGGTTGTGGCTGTGTCAGCAGCGCCACACTGTGTTTTTACTCTTTCATGTTCCATTTATTTGACCCCTGACCTTAAAACACACAGCAGCTTCACCCCAGTCTGCTTCATATACACCTTTGTATCTTCACACACAACACACACTCTAACCCTCTCCCTCTTTGTGCTATCACAAACCATATTTGCCCCATCCAATCAGTTTGATTAATCATGCGCCTGACCACAGTCTTGCAATCAGATGACCAGAGCATTGCAACCCTGCCCACACATTAACACGAACACACACTACCCACATACGCACACACATACAAGCACACACACATGCACACACCAGCGCTTGTGGGGAAGTATTTCCCCAAAGACATCTTCAGTGTGACAGCACCATAAACTGGCCATTTATCAAAGTGTCCCCTCAGTACACACTCAGACAAATCCATGCATTCACACAAACACTCACAAACACTCACACATGTTGGAGGAAATGTTCCAGATTATTGTCTGAATTTAAGGGGGAACAAGATGTTATGCCATGGTAAAATGTTTAATACTAAAAAAAAAAAAAAAAAAAAAAACTTCCATGCTTCCCAGATTTCTCCTCTAGTTGATCTTTGTGTTAAGACATTTTTTACTCGGGGTGCACAATATTATCAGCATGATAAAGATATTATAGATATTAGCTTCAAAAGTAAAAATGGATATCAGCAGGCAGGGCCGTAAGCAGGGTTTTAGAAATACTGAGGTCCACAAACAGAGCTTTCCAGGGGAATTTGGGGGCATGCCCCAGCCCAAAAATTGTTCTGATTTCCCTGATCTAAATATGTTCACTGACTTTTTTCTTGATCTTAACATGTGAGATTTTTTTATTAAGATAATTCTACAAACACCAAATCTAGGGCTAAAGCAGGAAATCTGATGTATACTTTCTGGTGAAGGTTTCAGATTACTATATTTGCACCTGTCGGTAGCAAAGCTTGTTGGATTTGCTTCAGCAATATGTGGAATCAAGGAGTTTTTTTGAGCTTCAGAAGCTTTATTTCTTATATTGCAGTGCATTTTTGCACTGTTTTGTTCTAAAAAAAATTAAGTTTTGTGGCAAAATTCTCAAGTTGATGGCTTCCCCATGACTGGAGTCAGTAGGTCTGACTAACTTACCCTAAAACAAGCTCAGACCCTCTTCCAGAGTCTAAAAGTACACCACGTATTTTTTTCTGTATAAAATCCCAGATAAATTAGAAACAAATCCGGTGAGACTTTTATAATAGCCAATATTTTAAAGAGTGAAGAAGGTAGTGTTTCCAACTGAAAACAGATGAAGAGATCAGTCAGCTCACACTTCAACAGGAACACAGCAATGACTCTACCTAGACTAAATCATGAGTAGAAGTTTAATCTCCTTTCTTTTAGATCATCTTTTGGCAGGCCCGGTCCAAGCTTACTTGGGGCTCCAAGCAAAACTTGTCTGGGGACCCACAGACAAGTTTTTCTTGAGTTTTTCTTCAAATTATTGAGGTTAGTGTTGGAGGGCCTTATATCAGAGCCTGCTTACGGCTCTCTATGGCCAGGGGCGGCCCTGCATAGCCATAACCAAATGTTAAAAATATTTGAACATGACTTTATTCAAATCAAAAGAATGAGTCACCTTTTAATGTCAATTAAGAGATTTTTTTTTCATAATGTTTGAAAATCTGTTTGAATCTATCCTCGCTGCTATGTACAGCAGATGTGTGATAGAATGACCCAGGGTCTGCAGCATCAGTGATCAGACTCACAGCTGACGGGATCGGATCAATGTCCATCCAAAATGTTCAGAACTCAGGAGAAACTTAAAGAAAGGGATGTTGTTTGATTCATGTGACGTAAGTTTATGTGTTTTTTAGCTTTTAAAAAGAATGATGAGTCTGTGACTGAAATGACACAGACGTGATGTGAACAAACTGTGGGGTTGGGCCAAATGACTGTTACTACTGAATGATGGCTATCGACTAAATCATAGGTTAGAAACTTTAGAAACTGTTGTTTGGGAATCTGCTCTGAATCGTTTCTTCCTTCAACCTTAGTTTACCTACCGCAGCCTCAGCATCTACCAAAGATTGCATTTGACAACAAGAGCATTTCAACGTTGCATTTTCCATGGGAATGTAAGTTATTTTAGATGTACACATCAGAAAAATACCCCATCCCTACCCCCGATGGTAGGTAAGGTCATGCCAGCAGGTAAGAAAAATTCCTTCGGTATTTACAGCTGATAGATCATTCAAACATATCGGCAGAATAAATCATACATCTGCCTTAAATATCAGTAAAATATACAGGTGTACAATCAGGTATAGGTAGTTTCCTTGGTTGCGCCTTCAAGGAGGCCCATTGTGAGCCCTGAACATTTTAAATAACACTCCACATGGTAAACAACTACCAGACTGTCTACCTCACCGCGCCTCTCTCAGCTTTGCATGTCTCAGCATCTCTTTGCACAGAAGACCCATCTGGTGCATTTTACAATCCAAAAAAAAGTGTGTATATATCAAATCTGTATTGACTACAATGACTTTGTAGATATCAGCATATCACATATTGGCAAAAATACAATATTGTGCATCCCCTTTTTTTTTTAACTTTAATTTAAAAAAAAAGAAAATTAAAAGTCCATGATGCACACAAGCCCTAAGTGGACTTACAGAACATCCATACATTTTTGAATAGTTTTCCTGTGATGATGTGTACATTTTAGTCTTTTTGTCAAGGTTTTAAATTATTTATCTCCTTTTCTCTGGATGATAAAGCTGGTTTTCCCAAGAAAATGAGAAAATTCTTCATTATTTACCAAATTTCCATGCTGTCTTGAGAAAATAGATTGAAATAAAATGCATTAATACATATTTCCTTATGTAAGGGTGTATTTTTTAAACACGATTATTTTAAACAAGTTTATTTTAATCATGCTTTGTTCCATTTAAGGTCTGAACTGCAACATTTATTTATTAATAAACTGAAATGGTTAAAAATTCTAAAACATTTCTCATAAGGCTGCAGTTGTGGGTCCTGATACTTGACCCGTTCAGAACCACTGAAAGAGAAGACAGCATGTCATTTTAAATGGAAGCACATCATACACATTTAGCTTCATTTTTTTTCTTCCATACGAACATCCTCAACATTCTGGAAATGGCTTTGCAACCCCCTTTTGGTTACTGGCAAACCAGCTGGCAGCCAAGGCTTCAGATGAGTCATTCCTGACAATATGAACTTTGTGTGTCATTGTAAAATTTTTATTTCAAACTAGAAAATTCTGTCTTTTTGTTTGGCTTTCTTTGCGCTCTTTCAGGAGCATTGCCCTTTTGTAGTAGCTGCATAATTCTGAGGCTTGAGTAATGTAGAGCCCCCGCTGTTCTTTATGGCACATGGGTCAATAGTAATCATAAAAGAGATATTCATAGACGTGTAGGGGGGCTCTAGCTCTGACATATCAGCTGAAGATTTAAAAGCCCTGTTTCTTTTCCTCTTACACAGAATTGCTCATACTCTTTGTCTCTTTTCTCTCTCTTTCTATGATCCTCTACTTTATTCTCTTTATTTTCTTGCCATCAGTCTGTCAGCCTGGTTAGATAGAGTCGAGGCAGCAGGGGTAACAAAGCTCTCAGATGTCCTGGCGTCAGAGCCATTGTGTCTAGTCCTCAACACTAAATTGACTTCTTCACATGCATATTCACTTTTAGGCATTACTGAGTTCTCTGCCAGTAGTGTAACACATATATGATATGCACAAAAGGTAACACAGTTCAGTATTAGATTCTCTCAATTATTGTAGTTAATGCTTCGTCCCAGTCTGCCATACCAGTCAAACAGGCAGGTTTGCAGCAGCTCATTGAAGCCTGTTTTATTGCTGGCCTGTGTTCCAGAGGGCACTCTGTGTCAGTAATCAGGATATGGGGGTTATCCTGGCTGACCTGCGTATGGAGCTTTCTAGCGCAGTCATTTCCAGTGTGAGCACCAGTTAAAAGCCCTGACTCTCACTGGGAAGGAAAGAACGCCAAAGGACTCTTGTTCTTTAAGAACATGGCAGGATGAGAAATGAACTGTTAACATGCCCCAATGTGGCGTAATATGTTAAAACAATTGTTAAAAATTTTACTTTAAGCTGATGTTTCATCAACCTTTTTTAGAGCTTCTTTTCCCAGGATTTCATCATCATACAAAACATGTTTTTTTAAATCAGATATTCTGTTGAAATTGGTTTTAAGAGACACTCTTCACTAAAACAGGTCTTTCAAGATAACAGAGGTAGTGATAATAGAATGGTAGTAGTGATAATAGAATGGTAGAAATTGACATTTTTCCTCATGGTTTTATCTTTACATTGGTGAAGGATTGGTCAGAGAATTTTCTGAGACTACTTTCAAATAAATAAAAAACTCTCTGCCAATCAATAATGAAGAGGTGTTTTTATTCTCAATAGAGTAGCCTTTATTTCCCTCTTATACCCTAGCCTTTGACCTTGGAGCCGCTATTAAAGAGAATTAAAATGTCTTTCAGTGTTATCAAAGCAAAAACGTCAGGACAGCTGCTGAGGGAGAGAACAAGATGGCAGCTGATTGTTTTCCAAAGGAATTAGCTGGGCTTGACCCTCTTGTGGCGAGCCATCTTTTGAATGGCTGACACTTTATTTGTTTTGTCCCTATAACAACAGAATCTCCCGAGCACCGCAGCACCCGCTCGCCCTGGTATTGTCACAAATAACTCGACTCACTTTTCCTCTCCTTGTCTCTGTGGTGTGGAAGAAAAAGCCCCAGGCTTTTTACACAATCACAGGAGGCAATGCTGAGGTGTGTGTGCTGTGATAAGACAGAGCGATGGGAGACAGATATGGGAAAGGCAGCAGTGGTCACACACAAACACAAACGGGCACAGTCAGTACCCAACATTATGCTCCAACATTACACTGAGACATTAGAAAAAGCAGGATATTTATTCATGTTTGGATTATTTGAACCAAGAGGACACAAAGAGTTCCTATAAACGACTTTCTCCTGTCACAGTGTGTGTTTGTGTGTAAATATAGACAAAGTGGCATAACCTGTATATCCAGCTGTGTGGAGGCGCCCCCTATTGCTTATTACCTTCAAGTTTCTTCTTTGAATACAGCAAACATGAAGAGTAACGAGAGGATGCAGAGACACACTCGCTTACATAATGTTACAACAATCACATTATCATAGCCATATCTCTGTTCACACATTGATCAAATTTGCCTCAGTAGCTCATCTTTGTCAACATCTTCCACTGAAACAAGCATGCTTAGCTTGCATGATCTGATAATAGCTTCCCACATCACTTCCCCATCCTGCAGCACACACACAGGCATAATTCTCACCCATCAATCCCAGCGTGACCCCGTTTCAAATTCATTAACAAGGCTTCAAAACTTGCAGACACAGCAATCACCCCAAGCAAAATAAATTCCAGCGCCGGAGGAAAAGAGAGAGCTCGTGTGTGTAAATTATAGCAGTGCTGTGTCGTCCGCTGCAGAGCGGAGTGAGGAATCTGTTTGGACAACTGCTGAATGTTTTTGTTCCCCCACAGCGCCTTGGAAAGCCATGCAGCCGCAGTATCTTTTACAAATTAGCCTGCGTCGTCTACCAAGCACTTTCTCTTATCCCGGCCTAAGCCCCGTCTGCCCACCGCAGGACAACCCCGGGTGTGTTTAGTGTGGGTGGGGTTAGAAGAAAACAGAGGAGGGAAGGAAAGGTAAGAGACATGGTAATGTTCATAGATCAGTATCCAAATAAAGGATGTTGAACACAGAGGCTATGTGAATCCTTATGATCTTTTACTGTTATTTACAATTACATGAAAAATGTGAGACGAATAATTTCAGACAAAATAATAGCCTTTAATGCTTTTTTTAGAGGGGTAACAGACAATTTTAGTCCGTTTTTGGGGACAGTAAGGGTCATAAGTCCTAAATGAGTGAGTCCCTGAATGTTAACAAATATTGCATGTCAAAAATGTTATTGTACAGGAAGACTATCAAAATTTAAGAAAGATTTATAATATATTTGAACTTCTAATCACTCAACCTTAAAAGCATAGGTATTGGTGTGGCTTAGTGGGTAGAGCAGGTTCATACACTGAGGTTGAAGTCCTCAACGCTCCATTCCTGAACTTGGTGTACAAGGTTGTACATAAACAGTCACAGCCAATTACATCTACTAATTTCTTTCAAAGACACAAACATATACAGCTAATCAAAGAAAATGTTTCTGTTTTCATGGTTGATTTTGTTTACTTTAAGTTTGTAATTAATGTGTATTTGAAATTGACTTGGGGTTCACACTGAGTGAGGAGGAGACCTGTATGTGGCACCCGGGCCACCAGTTGCCCACCCTTGATTTAAAGAAAGCTGTGTGATATACATTTGTTATTAATGAAATGATTAATAAATATATTTCTAGAAATATTGCAAAGTTACTGTTGTAGATTTTTAATGTAAAAGTCAAATAAAGTAAAGAAATGTGATAAAAGGGGTATTCAGGGCTTAACAGACATTTTAAACTACACAGAGCTGATAGTTAATGTGTCAGAGTTTGACGTAGCGTGTAAAGTACTCTCCATATGCTGTCAGTCGTAAGGATCCATCTGGGTCTGGTTAGCAGCGGTGCTAAAGGCTACAGTAGGCCGAGGTGGGAGATATTTGATGGAGGAGGTCAAAGCTAGCCATGTGACGAGTGGAGCTGCTACACAGAGCGATGTTTTTACTGCTGATTTATGATGTAAAACCATTTGAGCTGAGGAAGCAATGGAAAAAAGCCCATTTGTGAGTTGAGAAGTCCATTTGATGATAATGATAGTGTGTGCAGTGAAGGTGTGGGTGTGTGTGCAGTGTGAGGAATTGTCAGTCTGTCCCCCCGCTCCTCTTTCAAAATCACACACAAGTTGATCTCAGTTTCTTTCCTGGGAAACAAGCACATAAGCTAGGTTAAGTTTAAAAGTCCTTCTTAAAGAGGTCCATTTATTGTCAGTTGAAAAAAAAAGTTTTTTGGTCCCAGACCAAACAGCGTGGATTGTAGCCCACTTTCTCCTCACTTTCCTGTTTTTTTAATGCGTGTCTCCTCTCTTCATGATGTAGCGTGTCATTTAGTATTAGGTGGTCCAGAGTTGAGGAGGAAATCCTCTGGGCTGAGTTGAGTCGCTGCTCAACAGTTTGGCCATTGTTCACCATCTCAGACACCGACACCCCCACCTCTAAAAAAGGGGAAAAACATGAACCCATCAGACAGCCGCTCACTAGAACTCACAGCAGGCCACAGGGGGGAGAACAGAGGACAAAGGTGTGTGAGAGAGATAGAGTCGTAAGCTCAGAATGTCTGGTTGGTTTTGGATCTGCAAATGCATTTTAAATCCTAAAAGATGGATCTGGTGTGTTTGAATTTCTTTATTTGTTTTGCATGAGATCTAAAACAAATAGATAAAACAAATTTTTTGAAAACAAGCTAAATTTTAGCATTTTGCTGCTAATACTGTAATGAGTGTTGATAAAATAATAATATTACAGATCAGTTACAATTCTAGTTTGGATGGCAACAATTACAAAAGTCAAGCAGGTATTGAGAAATATAGAATATCACTAAAAAAATGGCGCATTTCGCTCATAAGTGTGGTAACAAACTATATTCTGTCAATAAGTGCAACAGGTTTAGGGTGAGGATAGCTTTGGTAATCAGGCATGAATCCATGAGAGCCCAAGCTTTCCCCTCCAAACAAAACCAAGAATCCTTATTTTTAATGATCTCGCCAGATTTTCCTGCAGTGTGAGGGAGGTTAATGCATTGTTTAGACAAACATATGTGACTAGTGTCTTTTTATCTGTAAATATACAGACGATGCCTCTCAGTTACTAGTGCAAGGAAGTGCACAATTATACATATAGATAGAGGCTGACTACCTGTAGCCATGGAGAGAGGATAATCTTGTCAGGGTTTTTTTTGATAATCAGTTGCATGGAATATATGTTTGGATAATTATTAAGATGAAACAGGAATAACATTGCATGGCAGAAATAAACAAGACAGACTAAGTTAGCTTTATATACGTTTGCTAAACTTAACTTGGCTATAGATAATGGAGCCTTGTAACTAATGTAGCTATGTAGCTAAAGCTAAGCACACAAAGCAGTTATGTAAACTAAGAAGGTTCATTAGCTGTATACGTAGCAATATTAGTTTTAGCTACTTTCACTGAAGCTAACTTAGCTATAGATAACCGAGCCTCGTAGCTTAGGTAGCTATGTAGTTAAAGCTAAGTATACAAAGCAGCTTTGTGAAGTATGAAGGTTCATCATCTACATAGTTATGTTTGCATCAGCTACTTTCGCTAAAGCTTATGTTGCCAGAGGTAACATAGCTTCATTGGCTTGTGTAGTAATAATGATTATGTAGCTGGCATTGCTGTGTTAGCTTTAGCTAAAGCTTCCAAAGCTAAAGTGAGCCACTGTTCATGTAATTACTTCTAAAACCAGCCTATACATAATTTAACCCTGGATTAGACCTCTGATATTTCTTTCTGTTTCATTTGTGAAATGTTTCTTAGTTTGTAATGTTTGACATGTAGTTAGTTCATAAATGTAACTGCCAGACTTTGTTTACAAATAAAGTTGAACTTTACAAAGAAAAATTATGTATCTGCAAATTACAGCACTTCCTGAGATCTACAGTGTCTCAGTCTGTGAGAGTGGCCGTCAGAAATGCAGCCAGACCCCTCTCAAAATAAGTGAAAAAGCTGGTCTACCTGAAGCATTGTATATTTTGAGAAATATTTTATTAAAAAGACGTACGAACTGCTGAACGAGCAGTAGCCTCATAGCCTCTTAGCTGGTTGTTTGCTAGCATACTGCCATACGGTCTGTCTGAAATCCAAAATAAAAATCTGAGTTTTGCAAACTCATCAGATATCACAGAGACCCCTGAAGGAATGAATGGACTTCCGGTTGACTCTCTCTGTAACCATACATATGTGGCTGCACCAATTTCAAATTTATTAAACCTACTGTATTTGATATTTACAATCTTATGTCCTGTATGTAACAGGAACCCAGAGCATGTTCTCTAAGGATTGTCACATGGTATGAAGTGGTGGCTATATTGGAAGAAAGCTATGGAACGAAGCAACTGCAGCAAATCAAACTTTTCACTCCTCTCCAGCCTCCCCTAAAATACCATCTCTACAACTTCATGCTCCTTCATATGCCTGTGTGTGTTTTTTTGTAATGATCAGAAAAACTGTTACTTATTCTCCCTCTTTGTCCTCTGTCATGTTTGTTTTGTTTCATGTTGTTTTTTTGACAGTATTTTTAACATTTTTTTTACAATTGGGTTATTTCTGTTGCTCCGTGGAATATGGTTGGGGTGATATCATTGCTCTCCACATGCTACAGGAACACATTTGTTTAATCCAACATTATTTGCCATCATGTAGGCAGCACCTTTGCCATCATTAGTACATCTATTGAAGGAGAAGAGCAGAATCCATCACAGTTCATCCCAGCCAACCTTCCTTCCTTATCTGTATGCCCTGAATCAAAATGAACATGTCACTTATTTAGAGGATGAGGTAGGTAAAATGAAAAATCCTATTATATTGCTGAAGTGCCTGTTTCACAAGTGTTGCCAACCTTCATTTTAATGGATGCGTTACACAGTCTAAGGAAAATTGTTTTATTCTCTACATTTGATTGATTGAAAACTAAGATAAAAATCATGTCTGTTCATTTATGATGTGTCTCCACAGAGTACATTTATTGATTCATTCATCCCCTACAGGAACAAAGTTGCAAATAAATTCTTAAACATTGGTTGTCGATAACTGTTAAACACAGAAGTAATAACTGTCTCATTGTGTGGTGATTCTACAGATGAGCCCTCATGGCAAACTTAAGCTTTTCTGGAATTGTAACCAGCAGAACATAAACATAAACCAGGGGGTGAAATCTTTCTGGTCTATATTCTTCCACTTTACTTCAAAGGCTTCCTGATGAGTAGTTGTCAGCTCTGCTCTTTGCCAACACACAGGCCTTGTGTTATCATGGGCACTAAGCGAATATTTGTGGTCACTGCTGTGGCCCTTAAAAACTTCTGCTGGTTTGTGTAGCTGTTAATAAATGCTAAGAAACTGGGATTAAGTCTTTCTTCAACTTAAATTAAATAATTCTTCAATAAACAGAGTAATAATCCTTCCTCCACTTGTTCCAGAAACCATATCCACAAAATTTCTTCACCAGTTCTGGAGAAACACCCACCATAGTTTGTCCCAAAGCAAGAGGGAGGCGAACAGACCAATGACAGAAGAGACAGGAAATGTTACAGAAACTTTTTTCACAGCAGCTGATTGACCACCCAACATTACAGTGACCCCATGTTGTCAACCGCTACACACATAAGTTTTAGAATAGTTTCTGCAGCAGCATGAACACATGCACACAAACACAGATTCAGACACCCGAGGGGGAGTGTTCTCTCACGGTGGTGCTCATAATTGAATCAAGCCAAAACCGAATGTTGCTTGGTTTCCCTGCCCGCCTGCCTGCCCTCGCCTCTGCCTTAAAAAGGTAAGCTTTGTGGCTGATGGGAAGCAGATGTGGACTGAGCCCTGCATGGTAAAGGTGCACAGTCAGAGCCCCACATCCACCCCTGGCCAGGAATATATCTTCATTAAGGAGAATAACGGTGTCCACTTACATCTGCTACAGCACATCAGATCACACTCATCTGTGTGTGTGTTTGTGTGTGTGTAGGAACGCAAAAGGGTGAACGATAATGCATGTGTGTGTGGGGACCCCTGGGGAGTGACTGACACCTATTCCTATCACTAGACCCTGACAGCTCCACACGTATGGCTCCAATATCCCCCCACTGTCTCCACAGAAACACCATCCTATACACCAATCGGTTGCTTAACGATACTTGTTAGCGCATGTATGCATGTGTGTGTGCATGTGTGTTTCTTTGTCTCTGTGTATGTCTTTGAGTCCATGTATGTGTAATTGCTTCAAAATCCTCAGGAACATTGAGTTGCAAAAGCATGATTGGCAACCTCAGGTTTTATGCCAGAACAGGAAGATGATTGTTAAATCCCTCGCAACATATCTGTGATCATAACTGAAAGTAAAACTTAACCAAAACTTCTTAATTTTGTTGAAGACATAAAAACAATATTATATGAAATAAAACACTATTTTGGGGCTAACTAGTAATTTCACTTAACATCAATCATGTCCAATATCAACTCTGACTTTCTTTTATTAATATATTCCTAAAGGGAATAAATATGTAACCCAATAACCAGCGATAAACACCAATCACTTCTTTGCACCATAAACTTTACATCAGACTTTATCACCAGAAACAGCCTTTCTCCCTTATTATGCTTTTAACCAGGCATTTTCTATTTTAACCCATTATACAATGAGTATGTAATTATGGTCTAAAACACTATATGTTCGGCCTAAATCTGGCTTGTCTCTTCAAAACCTCTGGATTGCTTTCAAAACCTTATATAGCAGTAATTCTCTCCAGCTGTTGTATAAAACGTATAGAGGACGGGAAACTTTGGGAATAGATGGCATTCAAAGCTGGAGTGGAGATATTTACGGCTTCACTGCCAATGCAAATACTGCACCAGGCTAATACCGGTGAAATTGTTTTTACTGGTTTTGACATTTTGTTGAATCAGTTCATTTTATAAAAGGGATTAATTACTTTATAATCTTCCATCATTTTTGTCACATGATGTCTTTTATCCAGTTTTTGTTACAGATCAAATGGAATTCATCCTGCAGTACACCAATAATCATTCTCCTTGCTTTGATTTTTTCCTTTATGTGACATGCCGTGATTTAACCTTCATGAAATTTGCCTCAGTCTCCTTTTTCACTCAATGTCTAGCCAGTCTTTGTCTTTTCTCATCAACCCTCTTATTAGATCCAGCAGACACAACACAAACTCAGGACTTTCCTTCTCTCCCCTCCCTCTCCCTCGGTCATCCCCTCCCTCCATTTGTACCTCAGAGGATTTGGCAGTAGCTGGGAGCCAAAGGAGGAGAGAAGTGCACACAGCAGCCTGTCAGTCTCATCAGTTTTTAGTGAGCGAGGAAAAGGGTGATGCAGGGTGGAGAAAGGAAGGAAAAGAGGTTTTTGTTTTCACTGTGGTGTTGTAAAGCCCTGGTTAGATCACAAAGGAATTCTAGCTCCTGTCAAAGAACAGACTTTTAATACGTATTTTACATGTTTTTATTAGAGTTGACAGTTCATGAGTGTCATAGGTGAAGCCATGAATCCGATTCAGAAAGTCCAGCATGGCCATTTCATCTTCTCTTCGTTCTTTAGTCTGACATTGAGTTCATGTATTCTCAGTGGGAGGAAAGGTTGTTTTATAGATCAGTGGAAAAATGTATTCATGTCATTTTCAGTTGGCATAGAAGCTGCAGCAGTGTCTGCTTTAAGCAGTTCACATTAGCCATGTATACAAAATGAACACGGTCAAAGAGTTTTTACTTTGGTGATTTCTATTTGACAAAAAAATAGAGTTGTTTTAGATTAAGTTTTAAGTTTAAAATTTTTCTGACTTTGGCACAGGAAAATGTCTTTTAGTATTCTCAATCCCAATGTAAGTTCTAACTTTTTACTTATCCTAACTAGAATCTCTTTTCTTAATCCCACTCCTGCCTGCTCCCACAGCACATGCCGTCCACTCCCACCCACATCCGCAACATGTCCATCCAGTCCCATCCACTCCCCCTTGGATTATGACAATACATGTTGAATATTCAGAAGAACAGATAGTGTGATTAATTAAAGGAATGGTAATATTAATGTGTTCACTTCAGCACCACCTTGACAAGGTTTCCGTCCTGAATGAAGAAAACAACCACGAAACTACCATCCTCATCATGCATAACAGTGCCATACTGTACATGGATAAAAGAGCAGCTGGAATAGCAATGTCTAAGTAATACGTGCAGCCCTTATTTACACATCATTTATCATCTGTTATTTCTAAGTCATACAGAGGTGAAATTGTTTCCTTAACTCTGTGGAAAGTTAGTGCATCATAAAAACTGCAGCACATTTCCATCAGCGATGCTTTATGCAATAAGACCAATTTGCACAGAAAGGGCTGTTTTTTTCCCCCAAATAACTGCATAATGGCTCGACATCTCTGTGCACTGGTGCGTATTTGCAGTGATTGGCCTACAAATAATAAGAGAGGCATTAAATCTGTGCCTTTTGACATATTTTCAACGTTTTAGACCGTGCACTTTAATGTGGAGCTTTGCAGGTATAAAACCATGTGGCTGCACAGAGACAGATTCAAACAGCACAGCCAACTATGACGAACAAGTAACAGCAAATAAACTGTGTTTTCTGACACTGTGTGACACATCTCTAGGGATGAGTATTGAAAATCGGCACCAATATGGTACCGGTAACAACACATCATATACTTACCAAACCGAATTACAACAAAGATATGGATTACTCATTTTGATACCCTGCCACCCAATGAAATGCAAGATACATCATGGAATGTGTGTGGTTTATGTGTTAAGTTACACTGGTTTCCTTTTCTTATTCCATGTTTGACTGGCACCATATAACGTTATTTCTGCAAACCATTTATGATACCCACTGCTTTTATTTCCTTGCTGACTTTCAACACATTTTTCCCCCTCAAAAGTATCGATTCAGGAACTCTGTAGGCACAGGCTCCGAAAAAAAGGACCGATTTATCACCGGTATTGGAAAAGAACCCCAACGATACCCAACCCTACACATCTCCTGTATTATCTTGTTTATTATAAGCACTGAGAAGTGCTTTAAAGAGAGCTTACCTTAATCAGGGATCAGGAAGCAGGTGTATCATCACATCAGATCCAGGCGTGCCAAATGTGTTTGCTTGTGTGCATGTTTCAACAAAGACAAAGCTGTTTTCTAGCTCTGTCACTTTTCTCTCCGTTATAAAGAAAGAGCATTCATAAGCTTGGTGTAGTTTTTAACTTTCAGTGGGAGTTTGAGAGCTAAGGTTGTCTGCTCTTCAGCATTATGGTGGAGTGATGGTGCATTCCTTTCAATCCGAGAACTCGTAATTTCGTATTCACCAGTCGGATACGTATTCAAATATCCACCCTGAACTGAACCCCCAATGCCCAAACTTACAAATGGAAGGCATTCAATTCAGGTGCAACATCATTCCCAGCTCCGACATCTAGGATTGGAAATCACTAGTTAACCACGATATGATACTATCACAATACTTGGATCACGATTCGAAATTATTGCAATTTTTAATGTTTCGCAATACAGTGAGTATTGCGATACAATATATTGCGATCTATATTTTTTTTCAACTGTTTAGCTGATTTAGTATTAGTCTTGCCCTCTTGTTTGTCATATTCCCACAGTATTTTATTTTCATGTAGCACTTCTTGCAAACCTCATATGTCCATCTCATTTGTGCCCTGCTTGCATTCCTAATGTCCTTCCCCTGGTGCTGCCATGTTTGTTGTACTAACTTTTCTCCTGCTCTATGACCATCACCTCTGCCAACCTGCTGACAAACAATTGTCCAAACACTTTATTTTATTTTTCCATTATCATAGACTTCAGTTCAAATTAGCAATTAATTTGAAAAAAAAAAATAGATACTTGGTGGACGAGACGACACAATATATCACCGGATAAAATATTGCGATGTTATGCTGTATCAATTTTTAATCCCACTCCTACAGACATCCCACATCTGAGGTAAATGGAACGCAGCATGAACCTTTGTGTTGTACAGGGGAAGTGACGTAATGGGGGACGGGGGCAAATTGAAGTGAGAGGCAAAAAGATTTTTAGATGTCTTTACATATATACATACATATCTGTATATATATATGATTTTTTTATGGCACCAGTTTCAAACCAGTATACCCAAGAAGTCTTCTGATCAAGGACAATTGGGGCATGCTGTGGTTTATAAGTCGGCACAGACAGACAGACATGCTGCTAGTTGGAGTAGTAAGATTTTCACAATGTTTTAACTGCAGAAAAATATTTATCTTTAAGGTTTCAATGGTCTGGAATCAGTTCTAGTCCTTAAAAAGGCATGCCAGGATTGAAAGAAACTCCTTGGTTTCTATTATGATTAAACAGTTGACAAATGGAGACAATCCTTTATTTGTATGGAGAAGAACATGCACTATGATGAAATAACTACATAAGAGACATTAAATGCAGGTGGAGCATCAGGTTAAGAGTGGAATTATAGAGAACCCAAAAGTAAGACAGGGAGGGAAAACACAGAGTGGGCCAAAAAAAGAGAGATAGCCGGAGCCAAAAACAAGGAAGGAAGAGGATGAGAAGATGCAGAGGCAGCGCAAGAGGAGACGTCCCAAGAGAGAGGCGGGTAGGGAGAGTTAGCGAGTGAGCAGCCCAATGACAGACAGACTGAACCGGAGATGAGTGGGGAAATCCCCTCTGTGCACACATTCAATAAAATCACCCAGCTGCATTGTGCGTGTGTGTGTGCGCGCAGTGTAATTGAGACAGTCAGAGGGGTGGATTCAGTTTATACAGTGGATTCTACCCCGAGGACTCCCTGTCTATATTATGTCATCCAAAAGCACTTATACAGACCTTCTGCTGCAGCACACACACATAAATACACACACTCGCGCACACTCAGGCCCTAATATATTCTGAGCTGTTCAGGCCTCCCACTCTGTCAGATGGCCGGGAGCACTTCTTTTAGTGTAGATGGATTCTGGCTCTGGCTTCCTGTCTGATTTTGTCTTAATGTTGTTCCACACTGTATCTGATGGCCTTAACACACATGTGGTTTGTATGTCTCACATGTAAATACACATTGCATCCTCATATTACACCGTACCCTCCTAGGATTGCTCTGCAGATGTCCGAGGTCATTGGAATATTTAAAAGTATAATTTACAAGTTCGTTTGTATGTGACCTTACACGGGACACCACAACACGTTTTTCTTATTTTGACAGTTCTCTGGCCAGACACTGTTGAAGAAACTTTCACATGTCTCTTCTGGGAGTAGATGTTTAAAAAATATTATGTTAGTCTGGGTGACATCATTGATAGGTGCCTGAAGAGACCTTGATTGTTTTGCTAAGCTCTTCCAATCTCCCATTTGCAGCTCTGGGATTTCAATCATTTTTGGTGTGGATGCCTTGCATCAGTGGTTTCCAAACCCCCAACCCCCCAGCAGATGAAACATATTTTCAAGCCTGCCCTCCACCATACACATCAACACAAATATTGATATGCACAAACAAAGCTATCCCACGTAGGATGTGGCAAAAGGTAGTTCTTTAATATCCACCACTTCACAGGTAATGTTAAAGGTGAAATATGGTCTGTTATATTTTCTCATCATTATTGTAGTAGTTGTGACATCTGGCAAACATTCATTTTCAGCCCTACATTTACCTGGAAGTTCTCTCACAAAATTTGCCATGCTCTGCCTGCCGTGCAAATCAGCATGTATCACTGCCTAGTATACCATGTATTCAGAAACTATTCGGAATTTATTAAAAGGAAAAAATGAAATATCACATTGAAATAAGTATTCAGACCCTTTGCAAAGACATTTGAAATTAAGTTCAGGTTCCTCCATTTTCTCTTTATCTTTGCTGAGATGTTTCTAAACCTTGATTTGAGTCCACCTGTGGTAAATTTAATTGATTGGACATGATTTAGAAAGACACACACCTCTCTACAGAATGCCTCACAGCTGACAATGCATATCAGAGCAAAAACCAAGCCATGAGGTGAAAGGAACTGCCTGCAGAGCTCAGCTATAAATACATGTCTGCTGCACTGAACATTCCCAAGAGCACAGTGGCCTCTGTACTTCTTAAATGGAAGAAGTTTGGCGAAACCAGGAATCTTCCAAGAGCTGGTTGCCCAGCAAAACTTAGAAACTGGGGGAGAAAGGCCGAAAGGTGACCAAAGACCTGAGCTCTAGCTGAGCTCCAGAGATCCTGTGTGGAGATGGGCCGAACTTCCAGAAGGACAACCATCACTGCAGCCCTCCACCGATCTGGGGATATGGCAGAGTAGCTAGACGGAAGCCTCAGGTCAGTGCAAAACATATGAAATACTGCCTGGAGTTTGCAAAACAGTCCATGTGAATTTGCCTTGCAAGAACCCTGTCTCTGAGCTCTGCAGACAGTTCTTTTGGCCTCATGGTTTGGTTTTTGCTCTGATATGCATTGTCAGCTGTAAGGCAAAAGAGGTGTGTGCCTTTCCAAATCAGTCCAATCAGTTTAATTTACCACCGGTGGACTCCAATAGGTGTAGAAACACCTCAGATCCAGAGAAACAGGAAGCAACTGCACTAAATTGTATGTTCACAAAGGGTCTCAATTCTTATGTCAATGTTCAATTTTTTTATTTTAAATAAATTTGCAAAAATTTGTAAAAAGTTGTGTTGGCTTTGTCATGATGGGGAACTGAGTGTAGATTAATGAGAATACATTTTTAACTGCAGCACCAGGCTGCAATGTAACAAAACTGAAAAAGAATTGGGGGTCTGAATACTTTCTGAGTGCATTGTATATCTATCCATACATATAAAAATACAGTTTTCTTTTCCTTTCAAATTCAGTGGAGCAGTCACCTTGGCAGTTTTGGCAGTTTGAAAATGTTAGTGGTTGATATGAGGGGAGATGACCAGCTCATTTCATCGATGGGTATGAAGAGCTGTGAAACCTCTTTTGATATTTCACACTTATTCATAAAAGATTAGAAAAGATACATTTCAGAAAAAAACAACTTTTGAAAAAAAGACTGAAATAAATGCATCCAAATTCAATTGTACATCCCTAATGGTTTGCATCTTTTCCACCTGTAGAATCTGTGATCATCCGGCCATTTCTTATTTACAATCTTCTCCTGTGATCTTCATTTTTCTCACAATATATACTCAGAAAAATATGTCACAAGAAATGAATGTGTATTTTTGCCACGTAAACAACATAATCAAGTATATTTTTGGGCCAGTAGTGACCTATACAAGTTAAGTTCAGGAAACAACAAGGGCACAGTTTTAAGGTGGCAGATAATAGAACTAGAGGAAGAGAAGCAGAGAGAGTGAAAACATCCATGGTTTATTATGTCAGCCTCCCACAGAGCAGAAAAGAGACTAAATATGACACCTCTTCACCCTGACCCTGTCTTACAAGTGGAGGGTACGAGAGAGAGAGAAAAGGAGAAAGAGAGAGAATGCTTGGTAGTGACCCGCCTCGACCCCGCCAGCTCTTCTTGACCTCCCCTGTAGCCTCATGCCGCTTAATTCTCCCTAATTACATTCCTCACTGACAGAAAGTTGGCCCCTGATCACCCCCCCCCCCCCTCCCCAAAAGGCCCAGGTAGCAAAACCTGCTGCAGCATGGCTGGAGCTCAGGGAAGATCCATCCACTGTGGAGGTAAAGGCAGGAGGGGGAGGGTGAATAACCAGTGATGACAAATTAATTAATGCAAGTGAGTGCAAGAGAAATACACACATGCACTCTTACACACAGACACACACATTTACTCAGCAGTGAGTATGCATGTTGCAGTGTTGTATCAAATGTTGATATGACAGGCAGTGATGGATAGTGCATGGTGTTCATGTTAAGTGATGGATTTAGGGAAAACTTGTTTCATAATGACTTCTGAGAGAATGCAGCATCTATTTGATCTGAAATTCTTAAAATGAGCAACAATTATAAGACTTCTTGATACTGGAACATTGCAGAAATGCTTAATTTAAAATCTCTTGAAGTACATTTTTTACCCTCATGCAATAAAACTTTGTTGAATTGCAAGAGGAAAGTAGCAAATGCTTGGCTTAGACTTTTGGTTATGTGGTTCATGTGAGCTCTGTTTCATATTGTTTTTATCTGGCAGTGCGGTCTCTGGCGGGTGTTTGGTTCAGCTGCATGGGATAAGGTTACAGGAGTTTGCCTGCATTTGTCTTTACAATGTAATTAAGGGATTCGAGGGGCCTACGGCCTCACAATGACAAACTCTTCTTGCTTTGAGAGCTGGATGCCTGATAGGAAATCTATTGGCAAATCAATTTTAGAAAGTTAATTTGTTTGCTCACACCCTACATGTTGTTTCTGCTAAAAAAGTTGGGATTGACTTTAACTTGTTTTTCTGTTTGGTTCAAACCTATGGAAATTGGTCATATGTTACTGTAACTTTAGGAAGTAATTGTACTTTCCACTCAGGGGGCCACAGAGATTTATTTCAGAATATTAGACATCCAAAAGTCACCTCTGAGTGAGTGGATTGTGGCAGAAATCTTGTGCATCCCCTCGGTAATTGCGAAGCTTCAACTCAATACAACAGTGTTGGCCAGCATTTGATATTCCATAAACATAATGGTCTCATGTGACTGTGTGCAGATAAATATCACAGACTGAGCCTGAGGGAGAGAAAAGGGGGGGACCTGTCCATTTTTTTATATCACATAATACAGCTCTTGTGTTCCCACAGAATACAAGGGGGCCTTCTCTTGGCCCCCTCTGCTAAATCCCTCAGCTATCTTTCAAACAGTGATAGTTACGGAAATTAGCAGCGCAGAAATCCATAAGCGTCCATCATCAGGGGGCTTATTAGTGTCTTTGTGAGGTTATGAGGGGAGGACAGAAGGGCCAGAGCACCGTAGGGGCTCAGCTGAGACGCTACCTTCATAGAACACACACACACAAGCACAAGGACATGTGCATTCAAACTGACACACAGTCATGTTTGAATATTCAGAAAACATATTCATGCATATATTATAATCTCTTTTAAATATTTGATCTAGTGTGACTGTAAGAAGTCTTATCTTGTAGACACAGCTTCAAGAGAAAATGTCTTATGTTATATGACAAATTAAAAGTTCACTCACCCTGTCAGTGATTGATGATGTTATCAGTGTCTTTAGTTTTTTATTTACATTGTCTATATTGAATGTTGGTTTGATAATTAGTCCGTGTTTAAATCTGCACATTAACATGGTTTACTTCATGGGTTACAATGATCACATATTTTGAGGGACCATACAAAAGCTAAATTACGGGCTAAGCATCCAGAGCAAATTAAACTGGGGCAAATAAACAGGCACACTGAGACTAATAACATACTTACTCTTAAAAATGTGCAAACAGTTGCTTATCTCAGGGCAAAAGTACTTTGAAGAAAGCACTCACAGATTCACAAGCCCAGCAGAATTTCCAAGATATAGAACTTCCTGGTATTCCTTCTTCATCTTGTTTCAGTTTATGCTGCGTGCATGTGTGTGTTTTGTTTTGTTTGTGTATGTGTGTGTGTGTGTTTGTTGGGGTGGTGGGGGGATAATAAATGGCAGCAGACATGGACATCGATTTCGGTAATAACACGGAGAGCAGAGCAGAGGCAGTGGCAGACGTCAGCCTGAGGTCCATCCATCTATGAAACAGGACATGCCAGTAATAGGAAAACACCACACACCGTTATGGCCAGGGGCAAAGCATGCAAGCAACTTATCACAGCACTGAACTTTGATGCTTCGCTGCGCGCAGGGGAGAAAATATATATAATTCCATTATTTCTTCACAGATGATGAGACACAGGCTGTGTGTGTGGGGGTATATATATATGTGTGTTTGGTGTTGGGGGAGATGCTGTACCTTTGTGAAGTAAAGGGAATCTCTCTCACACACACAAGAATTTACAGTTTCTGCTGACTTGGGAAATGCACTTGTTTATTTATTGAATTATTATAATTCCTTTTTCCCAAGAAAGGTGTGCTCTCTGGGGGCATGGCCAAGTGATTGGTATGAGTGTTTGAGCATCTGTGAGCTGTAGTCTACCTTATACCTCTTTGTAATAGCACCTTAATGCACATGTCATGTAGCTAGATTGCACATTTATTTTCAGACTTGTTGAATAAATCAGAGAAAACCTCCTCCTTACAAAGATGAGAGCAAAAAGCAGAACACAGCAAACATACTGCAGGATAAAGAGCAGACCTTGCAGAAATCAGTGTCAAAACAGGCCTCACTTTAAACTTTTCCTTTATGCACAATGGAAAATTTCTAGAGACCCTTGCCTCTTGATTTGTCTGTTTATACGCACATCTCACGGCAGAAGAACATCCCTGTGATTCCTGGATGAAGCAACATGAGTCCTAAGGAATGAAGACAGTTTTTATTCCTCTGAAAGCCAGGGGCCTGAGGCATTAAAGGAGACATATTTTACCCTTTTAAGACAAGTTTATATTGGTCTCAGAGGTCCCCAAAACATGCCTGCGAAGTTTGTTTCTGAAAAAACAATCTAGTATAGGATTTTTGTATGTCTGAAAACCCCTCTGTTTCAGCCCTTCTCAGAGCAAGCTGTTTCCATGTCTGTGGCTTTAAATGTTACTGATCTGTCTGACTCTGCCCCTGACCACACCCCTCTCAGGAAATGGGTGTGGCACTCCTGATGTTACAATATTACAGATGCTTTATCCAAAGTTAAGGACCTGACTGGGATTTGTACCATCAATCTCCCACACCAGTAGGGTAGTCAATAAGGTAACCCACTGAGCTATGCAGCATCTCAGCTGGTAGCTGAGTTGAATATCAGCAAAAGAGGGCGGAACTTTCTTCAAAGCGGGGAGGGTCAACTGAACCTGGGTGCGGTGCTAACTCCCCACATGAGGTCATGAGGGGAAAATCTGAGAACGGCTTGTTTCAGCACATATTTTCTGAAACGTGTAAGTTTCATCAACTTGTATTGGATACAGAGCTTATTTTCAGCGAAAATCCAAAAAACCATTGAAAAATCCCATAGGCTTGATGCCGAGGGAACCCATGCTATGCGAACTTCCAGGTTTGCCTACAAAATTACGTCATGACTGCACCACTCTATTACATTACCACAAAGAAACTCAGTGCTTATTTGAGATTTGTAGCTTATTTAAAAATTTCCATCCGCTCTCTCCATTTGTGCTGATACATGCAATTTAAAATCTTTGGAGATTTTCAGAAGTTTAATGTTTGTTAAAATACCATCTGACACTTTCTGGCCTTTATATAGTCCAACTGATCTGGTCCTAAAACATGAATCAATTTGTAACCTTGTTGGATATTTATGTTAAGCTTGATCTATGATCACTTGCAGATATCTAAAAGAGTAACAAACTTTATTGTGAACCAGGATAAGGCTCTCTAAATGGTCATATTTCCAGTGGTTTATAATTACATATATAATGTACATGGATATGCAACTTTGTCTAAACAAATAAATACAACATTAAATACAAATAAAATTATGAATTCTGATAAATAAAAAGCAAACAAATAAAAAGTAACATAAGGAGCAAACATGTAAAGTAGGCCACATCAAAATGATCTATATCAACATAACAGTAATGAAATTACATTGGTATAAACAGAAGCACTTACTAAACAATAGCAAAGGATGACATTTAACAAAATCAAGGAAATCTAAAAACAACCAGTTCATTTGTACAAGAGTAAGGTGATAAGCTGCTCCACAGCACAGTTTGTGTGTGTCTGTCACAGTTACAGGCAGAGACAGAAGTGTGAGTTAATCAGCCTAATTAACCTAGGATCATGTTATTTCTCCAAAAATAAACTGATCATGAACAGCCCACCTGGGAGTGATGCCCAGGTAGACTATGTTCATTATCTTTGTGACTTTTCTCATATAGACAGCAGCCTGGAAGAAAAAAAAGACACTTCTTAATGAAGCTTCTTTATTTCTGCCTCTGGTTTTAACATATATTTGCATGGATACATCCAACAACGCTTATGCTTCCTCCAGTTAGATCAAAATGAAGATGGTCTGTGTTCTAACAACAAACCAATCACATCAGGATCCAAATAAAGACCCACGTTTTTGGTCTGGTTGGTTCACACTGGTGCAAGTGACAAGCACCCATGAAGAAAACTGACTTGAGTACCTTTCAATCAAACCAAACAGGGTTAGATGTGAAAAAAAAACACAAAACAGAACATAGCTTCAATGTGTATGTTGTTGGCTGAAAGCTCCTGCATTCAAAACAACTGCCCTTATATTTAACTTAAGAAGTGTATAAATCTGCTATTCTGCTCCGCCCTGCTGTGGAGACCTACCATTTAGTGTTGTTCATTATTTAATTTGCCTGAGTGGAGCATTTTATTAATATGACACTATCTCTGCGACATAATATTAGTCAAATCCAAGAGAGGAAAAAATCATTAAAATCATTTCAGTGATCCAGTTTTATGGACATAATCTTGCTTCATCAGAATAACTTGTTGAAAAGTCGGCTCAGTGTATCCAGGAGATGGTAAATGGACTCGAGCTTGTATGGCACTTTTTTTGTCGTCTGACTGATCAAAACACTTTTACACCACAGATCACGCCTTCCATTCACACCACATTCACACACTGATGGCAGAGGTTTCAATGGAGAATTGGCCATCAATATTAGCTAATTTGATTCATATGCGCACATTTACATGCAACAAAGCAGTGGGAGCTGGGGTTTAGTGTCTTTCACCCAAGGACACAACATGTGACTGCAGAAGTGAATCCACCAACCTTCTTATTGTGAGACGATGATTTCTACCTTACTGAGTCACATTAGCTGCAGTCTGCCACCTCTCCAAAAACTGATTGAGGGCTGATATTTGGAGATAACAAGACTAGGTTAAAACCTAGTATATGGCTGACCGTAACTGTCTGGGATGCCTGTTGAAATGCCTGACTGGCAGAGTGATTTTGTCATTATTGTTATTTTTTGTGAGCCAAATTTATTGTGGCAACTTAATAGCTACATGCTGTGCCCTCTCTCTCTCTCTCTCTCTGTCTCTCTGGTTAACAAAGCTCTTCTCTGTGTACATATGAAACTGGATAGAGACGTGTCATACTTCACTGATAGAGACAGACAGTGTCACTGGAGATTAAATGTTTTTTTTGTCATATATAAGTCTTTAATGGTAGAAAGTTAATACTAACAATAAAACACTAACTCTTTATCGTTTATTGTAAAATAAAATAAAAACTGCAGCAGGTTTCATGAACATTTGTAATTCTCCTCTGACAGGTGTGTAAGGGTCTTTATACATGTAAAATTAAGCTGAATTTCTACTTTGAGTGTTCCTATCATTTTTTTTATATCCGTTAATTATCAATAAACAGCACATTTATCATATCCCTGCAAATGAAGACGTGCTAAATGTTTATGTAGCATTCTCTTAACAACGCAAATGTGGATATTTTAACTTTTTTCTTTTCTCCATAAACATATAGTATTAAGGAAATACTTACCAAATATTTTTTTGACATCATGCACACCCCTGGCTCATGCGGGTGACAAAGAGACACACGACTGGAGTGCACACACACACACAGCGCTGATGTGCTGATCCTGTTGCTCTGGATTTAAGAACTGTGGTCCAGTTTGGAGTAAACTGCAGCAATCCTACAGTGACATCCACGCTAACAGCTAATGCTAGACAGTACTGGACAAGCCCACTGCCATGATCGGAAAGCCATGCCGTAACAGACCAGGAGTAGAGCGAGAACATTTCTGTCACAGCAAGCTTTCAGTGTTGCTCTCTGCACTTGTTTGGATAAGACACATTGACAAAAGCGCCACTGCGGCTCAGTCCCAGCTAATGACAGAACTAGTTAGTTAGCTAGTGTAATCATTAGCTGTACACAACAACTAACCCTTTTCCCTGTAACTATCACATAATCATGCTAGAGCAGACAGAAGAGAGACGTCGTTTTCTGTTGCAGAAAGCTTAGTCAGTCAGACACGGACAGAGTCATCTGTAGGGCTGACCTCAGCGGTCAGCCAAAAAGATCATGAGTATTGCTTGGCTTCCAATACATTCAATAATTTTTAATTACTAGTAAAATAGTTAGTAACTGATAAAAAGACAGACATCACTAATGACTTTTCCACAGACTTTTACCAAGCTGGGTCTGTGTCTCTGCTTTCCTTTACCCAAAGAAACACAATCTCAGTTCATTGACAAAGAAGAAGTAGGGTTACATTTGGTTGGCAATTCGGTTGCACAATATTATCAGCATCATGATATTGGTTTCAGCAGATAACTGCTCTGAAAGTTTATTGTCTATATTAGCAAATGTGACAATTTCTGCAAATATCTATTGCATATATATTGCCTATACATATCTGCTGAATGAATGAGTATGTATTTATGTTTTACTTTATAAGGTGAAGGCTTAAGTTTGTGGGGTTTCAAGTGGAACCCACAGTTTTTTCCATTTTCCATCTTCATTCCTTCAACTTTAAAGTGTACTAAGAACTAAAGTTTTATCTCAGATCTGCAGCTAGTTCAATTTTATGGACTCTAGATAAGGGTGTTTTTTGTGTTATTTGGAGCACTTTGGGGACCACCCTGCAAGCCTGCTGTTTAATTACAGGAAGGCATTTTTATTGATTAAAATGAGTTAGGGAATATTGGCGTATTGGATATCAGCTAGTCCAATACTGTGCATCCCTAGCTGGCAGTTTGTATCCTTTGTTGTTAAAGAAACAGTTTGAAACATTTCGTTGGCAGTGTGCAGGCCTCTTTTTCCAGCCAGGAAAGAAAAACAGCATCATTACATTTCTGGACTCTTCAGAGCTCTGGGATTTCCTTAATGGTACAACTTCTTAAAACATTTCAGAGAATTGTAAAGGATGAATCATTGTTGCTTAATGTATGTGATAGGAGACTTTGCTAAATAAAAACATAAACACTCACAACCACTTAGGTTCTGTCCTGATCATTTCAGAATCCAGTTGTCGATAGGCACGCAAGTACACCCACACACACCACAGGTAAGAGGATTCACCTTATGCTGATGATAGTCTCACTTTAAAATTTCCAGCCATGTAACACACACACACACACACACCCCTACACACCTCCCGTGTAATGAAAAGCAGATCAGTGCTGAAACAATCCCTGTTCTGTTACAGCCTGTCAGTCACTATCATCCCAGAGACTCTCTGCCTCTTTCTCTTTCAGTTTACCCCTGTTGTCTCTCCTTCCTCCCTGAAAGCCTTTTTTCATTCTCGTTCATCATTGGTGCTGTAGAACTTGATGCATGTCTTTCATGAATCTGTGTTTTTACACACTCAGTAGAATGAGCTCAGCTCACCAGCTATGTCTTTTCTCCTCAGGCTGCTGTATGCATGATGTATTATCCCACATATAAGACTATAAGAGGGCTAATTCACTTCCTCCTTTACTTATTCAATCTCCTGCCCCTATACCTTACTTCCCTAACCATAGAAAAGTGCAAAAGCTGCAGACAAGATATGTGTGTGCATGTGTGTGTGTGTAAGGGCCACAGAGAGACAGAGAGAGGAGTGGTAAGAGGATCTTTGACTGGTGTGAAAGTATTAAGTGCCAGTAATAATTGGAAGTAGGCCTAGAGAATCCAAATATAATCTTACAGTGGGAACACTTGTAATACATTGGTTCTGGAAATGGGCCCAGAAGACACACAGACACTCACACATACACACAGGCCCACAGTGGTTTCCCCTGGATCCTAAAACAAGGGAGGATGTCATGCCAAACGCTGACAGTGCTTGCAGAAGCACCCACCATTGCCCCCCATTAAACCTCCAGATTCCTCCATTAGCCTCCATTTGTCCAAAAGAAACATGGATTGTATTTTACCTGGCACACTGTTGAAATCTTCCCCTGACTTCTTCTCCCTGTCTTAAGCTAAATACTAACTCAGTTTCAGGAAGAAAAGTGACAGCTTTAAAGACTTATCTCCATTCAACTTCCTGTGGGCTAATGTTAAAATGTTCCACTGAGGTGTAAAGTCAAAGGACAAATTGTTTCGTTGTCATAATCTTGCATTCAGTCTAGTCTATGGTTTAGACTAGAGCAAATACCTTTCATATTTGTACATGGGCTGATTATTCTGTGTCAGGAAAATGAATGTAATGAAATGTTTCATTCAGTTTTCATGTACTAGACTAAAAAAAGAAAATGATTAATCATTTAAAAATACAGTTATTAATCTATTTACACATAAGGGGTCTGTAAAATGCATAAGCCCTTTGAAAATGCTCGCTTGAAAGTTTATACAAGACTTCTGTACCAGCTGCCCCTAAAAATGTCATGACTTTCTTGTTTGCTGTTCACATGCGATTCAAGTGGAGTCTGGCACGGTTTAGATATGATGTGAATGCAACCACGTCCGGATATGGGACAGAATGTCATATCAGCTATATGACGTCATTGTAAAAACTGAACTTCTTTCTAATTTGACTACAAGCAAAAAGGAATTCCATTTAATGACTAAGACTAAGAATACATTTAAAATAGCTGTCAAAATTAACACTGTTGACCACAGGTTATAAACACCAAGCCAATCTGTTCAACCTTGTCATGCTAAAAGATTGGCCAAATTCCATGTCCATCAATGCTGATGCATTTTGCAAAGTTTCAATCTAAAACATTTGTTCCAAGTCACAGAATGAATGGACCAATCTGCATTTTTAGGGGAATAAGGCTGAAGCTATTATGGTTGAGTTGTACTGCAAGCCAATGGCTGCCAGAGATTACCATAGACGCAGCTGTAGTGGTAATTTTATCAGAACTGGACAACATTTTTCTTTCAAACAAGAATTAAGAATTGCACCAAAAGCTTTTCTCAGTGGAGAAGATGTTTTTGATCTTCTTTCGACTGGCTTTACCCAGAGTTAAGTTTACCATCTTGCTCCACAGGTAGTGAACTTTGCTAGCAGCTGCCTGTCAAGCTCATGTTATGCCGCACATGCCTACTAAATCGTAGGTTTGTTCTTGTGACTTCAGGAGCTGGGGATCAAACCCCTGACCTTCTAGTTGAGAGACAACCAGCTCCTACCTACTGATTCACAGCCACTCCTCAAAAACATTTTATTATAACTTTATAATAATTTTAAGAACACATTATTAAAAAGTTATCAAGATATTGTATCATAATTCTAAAATAACATTTTAAGAAATGCATGGATAAGGGATTTCTGAAAATGAAACATATTGACATAATCCTCACTTATCACACTAGAGGTGACGTCACAACAGGGCTTTGAGCTCCAGGACTGCAGCTGTATGATACTCTAGTTAGTGGAGAGTTGGCAAGAAAAATTCCATGTAATATTGGAGTGAAAAATGTGTGTGTGCATTTACAGATTGAGATCACTTTGAAAACTTCTAGATATTTGAAGTTATGTGCGTATGCCAGTACAGTTCCTTTTTGATGTTGTTTTGGTTCTGGCTTGTGTGCATTTGATTTGGTAGAAAAGAATGTATTTGAGCAGAGCACAGGCTCTCAGTTTAAATGTAAGAGTAACTAAATCCACTTTACTAGGACTTTAAAGGAACGGCATCCTTTTATGGAAAATTATTGCTATTATGTTTTCCTTCTGCTTTGTAACCAACAATCTTTTGGAAGGTATACGTATGATATTCATCTGTTTAATTATAAGAAATAAGAAATGGGCAGCAGAGAAGTCTCTTGCTGTCCATGGGCGTCCCTAGCAGGTGCCAGCAGTGACTTGTCAATAACTGTTAGGAGGAAGCCGGTGGTTGGCCCAGGCATTCCAGCGGCTAGCCTGCCCCGGGTCCTTTGGCTCATGCTTCGTGGCCCGCCACAGAAATGCCAACCTCTCTCTCTCAGCCCTAAATCTTTCTCCCCCTCTCTCTCCAACACACACACACACACACACAGCTGCTGGACCTCACACTCCACCAATACTGTATTTTTAGCTGTTGCTGTTTTGAAAACCCCATTTAGAACCCATTTTTGCCTGGTGGCAAGAGTTAAGGGTTTATTTTAGGAGCGTCGTATTTCCAGTCCTGGGAAGCAGGTACTGCTGTCGTTTTGTGGCTTTTGCTGCTATGGTGGCGAGGAAGAACCTCTTAAGTCGGGCAAGTTTCTGTCTCCTCTACACATTTCCCTTTTTCTCCCCCTCTGGGAGTTTCTGGGAATTTCTTTCCTACAAAGAAACTCAGTGGTTTGTGAGGTGTTCCTGTTTTAATCATGGTTTCTGTAAGGATTGGACTACAAACTTTTACTGGATTGAGCTGTTTTTTTTCCTCTTCTCAGTCAATGAATGACACATTTAAACAGAGATGTTAGAGAATTCTTTTATGTGGTGTGAGTGTGTTTTTCATGCCCACGTTTGTGTGCATGTGCGTGTACATGTATGGCAGGATGCTGCTGCTCGTGCAGGGTCTGCTTTTTGTCACTGTAATTCTCCCAAATGAGGAGGTGGACTGGGTCTCCCTCCTTTACTGCTCCCATTTACAGACCCCATATAAGATGGCTCTCTCCCCATACACCAGCCACAGGCACTTCATTTTAATATCAGCGCGCAGAGCAAAACCCAGCCAGCCACAATCCAGCTGCCATTCGGGTACGTGATCCTCCATGAAGTCCATAGACTGCACTTGGAGTGAGCCCCGACTCGTTGAAGCAGTGAATGTTTATTGAATTAACTGGTGTTTTTCAAGCTGAAGTGGGAGTGTAACATAACAATAGAGAAAGGTTTGCATTTAGTCTCCCTGTGTGCTTTGCTACTCCTAAGTACCCCTGAAGTTGGTCTTTTCCAAAAAATGTGGAATTCCTCCTCCTCTGAGTGAACCCCTTTCCCGTTTTTGCAAGTGCTACACTAAATCTTCTCAAACACCTGCTGTTTATTTTCCTCTCATGTTGTTTTCTGTGCTCTTCTCTCCTCTGCGCTTTTCTTCTCGCCACCTCTGAACTCAGACGATTATTTTCCCTGCATCTCCCATGACACCTTGTTCCTCTAGGAGAATCTTGTCGGTGCTTGTATGTTTATCTGAGGGACGGCGGCTTTCAATAAACCTAACCCTTGGATGCTGCACACACACTTTACCACCCACACACACACCTCTTCCTACAGACACACAGGTAATTAATCTAATACAAACACACAGCGGCACACATACACATGTGTGAGGCAGAAGGACCCTGTAGGAAAATAATCACAGCAGAGAAAGTGAGTGTTAAGCATTGTAAGATTCTGCAGTGGTGTACTTTGGATGGGAAAACGTATTGAAGCGATCAAGAGGACAAACACTGGTGTCTGTTCTATAGACAGACAAGGCTGCAAGCTGATCGCAGCCATCACATATCCTGTTACCTCCACCTCATGTTCTGCCATTGCACAAGGTGGACTCTGAAACTTGAGGGAAAGTTAACAGTCACTGAAAAAAAAATACAATTCAAGGATGCAGCAAATTAGATGTGACGAAATGAGCAATGATATTTTTTTAAACACAGGTATTTTGCGCTTAAAGGAAGTGCAGGTCACACAGGTGACATGAGGGGTAAAGGGAAATCTCCAGGGAGGAGATCAGACTTCATGTGCTCACACACACAATCCACCAGAACAGAGAACAAGCCGCATCTTTGAACTGTGAACGCAGCATAGCAGGAGGGGAAAAGGGGCAGAGACATACAGAGAGAGAAAGCTGAGCTGCTGGACCACACAGATAAAAGAGTGTGTTCTGTTCTTTTTCCTCCACAAGCTACCTGAAGGAGGAAACTCCACCTTTGGGATTAAGGCTCGTGTTTCCACAATTCATGCCACGGCTGCCTTGGACAATATATTTCTGTTCTGCTCATCTTTTATTACTGCTTCTCATCTCCTCTAATTATCAGCATTATTATCTCCAAGGAACTAACAAATCTATTTCCTCCCAGCATTCAAACATGAAAAATGTATTTATTAAAATGTAATTAAAATGTATTTATTATGTACAGTATTTATAAAAAGTATTCAACTCCTTGAATGTTTTACTCTCTTTTGATTTTATAAATATATTTATGGTCAATGTATTTTGACTTTTAAGACAAAAAAGTATAAACATATTTCTGAAAGGAAATATCAACTAAATAAGAAATATGTAATTTAAAATAAGTGACTGCATAATCAGGCTTGCATATCTGGACACTGCAATTTTACTCCATTCTTCTTTGCAATACTGCTTAAGCTCTGTTAGCTTGCATGGGCATCAAGCGTGACCAGCCCTTTTCAAGTCCAGCCAAACATTCTCTGTTGGCTTGAGGTGTGGTAATATGCGGTGTTTGGTGTCTGCCAAACATAGCGTCATATCTGATCACCAAGACACGGCGGTCTCATCGACAAAGAACTTTCTTCCACTTTACCATGGCGTCTCCCACATGCCTTTTGGCGAACTCTAGTTGAGATTTGATATGACTTCTCTTCAACAGTGCCTTTCTCTTTACCACTCTCCCATAATGCTTTGACTGGTGAAGAACCTGGGCAACAGTTGTGTATGCAGAGTCTCTCCCATATCAGCTGCTGAAGCTTTTAACTCCTTCAGAGTCATCATAGGTGCCATGCTGGCCTCTCTCACTAGTCTCCTTCTTGATTGGTCACTCAGTTTGTGAGGACGGCCTGATATAGGCAGATTTGCACTTGTGCTTTATTCCTTCTATTTCTTGATGATGGATTTAACTGAACTCCTGGTGATGTTCATTGCCTTGGAAATTTTTTTAATCCATCCCCTTACTTATACTTTTCAATAACATTTTCTCTGAGTTGCTTGGAGTGTTCTTCTGTCTTTATGGTGTAATGGTAGCCAGGAATACTAATTAACCAGTGACTAGACCTTCCGGACACAAGTATCTTTTGACTATGTGCGCTCGAGACACATTCACTGCACTTAGATAATGCCAGTTTTATTAACTGTAGGACTACTAGCACCAATTGACTGGACCTTTGTTACATTATAGGTCAGTCAGTAAGGAGACTAAAACAAGACTTAAGTGTTAGCACTGGACTATTGGACATTCAAAATCCATGATATTAATCCACTCTGGGTATAATCAGTATAAAAACACAACCAGTGAGTTTCAAGGTATGCAGCTATTTTCTTCAGAGGCAAAATTTTACAATGTGGTTAATTAAATTAGTTAAAAGAACAAAATGTTTGGACTAAAAGTAAAGACTAAAATGTAAGGACTTTTTATTGTTTAAAATTGGACTTACATTTTATTTGCATTTCTGTCAACAAAATCTAGACTAAAACTGTAAAGAGTGAAAATGACTAAAATGTGATTTAAAAAAAAAAGGCATTTTTTTCCCAAAGACTTAAACTAAAAAATAGATGCAAAATCATTGTGGCTGTAAATGTGGATTGAATTCCTTACGCACTGAAGCTGACATATTGTTTAAAGAATTGTCAACAGAAGATAAAATTTGTCAAGATATTGACCTCAAAATCTTCATTCAGTCTTGTAAAACATGACCTTATTTGATAGCTAAAACCTTTACATAAGTTGTCACTTTACATTCTTTGTCACCTGTTTGGTCGTATCACTCTGTGGATGTAACATTTCACTGTAATGCTGTATGGGTTAGCTGTGATATGAGGGCATGCTCTGGCCCATTTGGTGGTGGAATTATCGAATTTGCTGTGCACTGCCCCTGAACCAGCCTACCTAACCACAAGAAAGACTAAGAGGAGGAGACGAAAGGTCTACACAAACATGGACACACACACGCACGCACACACTGAGGCCCCCCCCCATACAAGGGGATGCTCTGCACATTGCCCCTAATTGCTTGTTGCAAGCAGAGGCTGATTGTGGAAAATTATACCCTTTGCATTTTCTTCTGTGCTCCCCCACTGTCTTTTTTTTCTCTTTTTCTTTGTGTCTGCATGTACGCATACATGTCAAGGGAGCAAATGTACAATATGTGCCTCAATGTGTACTCTATTTTTAATGAATATGTGCATTTGGTTTTTTGAAGGCCCTTCTCCAGAAGTTTGATAAACCTTTTTGCATGTTTGTGATCTTGTTTGTCTTAAACTCTTTTGAAACTCTGTGGTCAAAAAACTCAGCCACAAAGTGGTAGGCCACGTAAAATGACCGAGCGGGGTCAGCGGATGCTGAGGCATTGGATACAGTGGTGTAAAGCACGCCACCACTGGACTCTAGAGCAGTGAAGACGCGTTCTCTGGACCAATCGCGCTTCTCCATCTAGCAATCTGATGGACGAGTCTGGGTTTGGCGGTTGCCAGGAGAACGACTTGTCTAACTGCACTGTGCCAAGTGTAAAGTTTGGTGGAGGGGGATTATGGTGAGGGGTTGTTTTTCAGGAGCTGGGCTTGGCCCCTTAGTTCCAATGAAAGGAACTCTGAATGCTTCAGCATACCAAGAGATTTGGGACAATTCCATGCTCCCAACTTTGTGGAAGCAGTTTGGGGATGGCCCCGTCCTGTTCCAACATGACTGTGCACCAGTGCACAAAGCAAGGTCCATAAAGACATGGATGAGAGAGTTTGGTATGGATGAACTTGACTGGCCTGCACAAGGTCCTGACCTCAACCCAATAGAACACCTTTGGGATGAATTAGAGCGGAGACTGAGAGCCAGGCCCCTTGTCCAACATCAGTGTGTGACCCCACAAATTTGCTTCTGGAATAATGGTCAAAAATTCCCATAAACACACTTCTAAACCTTGTGGGCAGCCTTCCCAGAAGAGTTGAAGCAGTTATAGCTGCAAAGGATGGACCGATGTCATATTAAACTCTATGGATTAAGAATGGGATGTCACTTAAGTTCATATACAAGTCAAGGCAGGTGAGTGAATACTTTTGGCCATATAGTGTATATTGACCAATTATGTTTCAGGAGGCTTTGGTGAGTACTGCTAAAGCAAAGTGGAAAACAATAAACAGGTGGAATTGTATTCATGCTATTGACATACAATAGCTATTTGTCTCTGATATCAGCATAGAAGTACACCTAACAATCCATTAGAAACCAAAAATGTGGACTTGAGCCACAAATCTCCTCCTCTTGACTTACTCAGACCCAGACATTGGATAACTTACTAGCACTCCCAGTAAGCTTCAAATGGACAGAGAACAGTCTCAATGAATATAGAAATGCATTTGGCAACACCAACATCCAAAACATGCTAGATGCATTTCTATACAAGCAATACCTGACTGACAAAGACAGCATTAATCTGGCTACAAAACATCTAAATAACATCTTCATGGAATTAGCAAAAGAGTCCAAACTGAAAAGACCAAGAACCAAATCCAATCAAAAACAAGCAATGGAAAAATGGTTTGACAGTAAGTGTTCCCTTTCAAGGAAACACCTCAGAAACCCGTCAAACAAGAAGCACAATGACCCTGAAACCAAGAATTACATGAGGAATATCACACAGCCCTAAGACAATACAAGAAAATTATCAATCAAAAAAAGATGCAGTGAATGAATTGGTGAAAATTGAAGAAGCAATAGATCAGAACAGTTTTTGGAACCTGTGGAAAAAATTTAACTCACCCAAAAATCTAAATAACATAGCTCTACAGAATGGCAACGCTGGAAAAACTACTTTTCACATTTATATAAAAATCCAGAACAATTCGGCCAAAGCAAACACCAGGTTAGCATTATTAACAAATTAGCATCATTAGAACAAGTTATAAAAGATAATCAGAATACTTTAGACAGCCCAATAACAATGGCAGAGCTCCAGGACAAACTGTCTGATCTTAAAAACAGAAAAGCCTGTGGTCTTGATGGCATCATATCTGAAATGTTAAAACACAGCAGCAGTAAACTAAAAGCTGCAGTGCTTAAATTATTCAATTTAGTGTTAAAAAGTGGTGTCTATCCTGAAATCTGGAACAGAGGTCTCATTACTCCCATTTACAAAAATGGAGATAAACTTAACCCCAGTAATTATAGAGGAGTCTGTGTATTTTAAATTTGAGAATCCTATCCTTCTTAACTGAACATAACGTACTGAGTAAATCCCAAATCGGCTTTATCCCCAAACAAAGAACAACAGATCACATATTTACTCTAAATACACTGATCCAAAAATACATTCACCAAAAACATAAAGGAAAAATCTTTGCCTGCTTTGTGGATTTTAGGAAAGCTTTTGATTCTGTTTGGCACAACGGTCTTTTCTACCAACTCCTCCAAAATGGAATTGGAGGAAAGGTTTATGATTTAATCAAATGCAAATACTCTGAAAGCAAATGTGCAGTTAAAATTGGACAACATAGGACTGAATTTTTTAAACAGTGTTGTGGTGTCCATCAGGGCTGCAGTCTATCACCAACCCTTTTTAACATTTACATTGACAATCTGTCCAAACTTTTGGAAAATTCCTCAGCCCAAGGACTAGATCTAGAGGGAAAAGAAATCAAGTGTCTTTTCTATGCTGATGATTTACTACTGTTATCACAAACAGAACAAGGTCTGCAAGAGCTATTGAATGTCCTTCAACGTTACTGTGAAAACTGGAAGATCAGTGTGAATCTGGAGAAAACTAAAATCATGATATTTCAAAAGAAAGCCAGATCACAAAGTCAGAAGCATCAATTCTGTTTGGGAGACACAGTTCTAAATCACTCTACTGAGTATTCTTACCTGGGTCTAGTTATTAGCGCATCTGGACATTTTGCTAAGGCTGTGAGCTCATTGGCTGATAAAGCTCGTAGAGCTTATTACAGCATCAGAAAAACTCTTTTCAGTTTAAACATCCCTGTAAGGATCTGGCTCAAGATTTTTAAAAGTGTTATAGAACCAATCCTCCTGTATGGAAGCGAAATGTGGGGCCAGTCAATCAAACCCAAGCTCTGGGACTCAAACCTAGTTGAGAAAGTCCATCTGGAGTTTTGTAAAAACACTTTAAGAGTCCACAGGAACTGCCCAAACCACGGCTGCAGAGCAGAACTTGGTCAGTTCCCTCTCTTAATTCAAATCAAAAAAAGAATAATGAAACCACCTCATAGAATCTGAGTCTGAATCATATCAACACAGGGAATTTTTAGAACAGCAGCACTCTGTGGTCCCTGATAACATCAGGTTTGACATCAGAAGATCCACATGTCATGACAATAGTAACAGCATTATACCCAACTCAAAGATCAAAGAAATAGACAGAGATAATAAGCAAAAATATTCAAAATAGTGGAAATTACAAACACGGTACATAAATAAATTACAATGTTATAACTCACTAGAAAGAGGATTTCAATTGGCCAAATACTTAGTCATAATAAAACAAACCAAACAAAGACAAACACTCAGTAAATACAGACTCAGTGATCATAAACTTGCCATTGAAACAGGACGGCATAAGAAAAACTGGACAGAAAGATCTCAGAGGGTCTGGAGACAGTGTCAGACAGGAGAGGTAGAAACAGAGATCCATTTTTTAATAAACTGTCCAAGAAATGAAAAAATTAGAGAAATTTATTTTCCCAAATTTAGTGATATAATCCCAGGCTTTGCTGCCCTCCCCAGTAAGATGCAAATTCAAATCCTACTTATAGAGGAAATTTCAACAGTAAAACAGTCAGCTGAGTATATTATAGCATGCCACACAGCTAGACAAGTTTCTTTGCAAGATATTATTATTTAGTATAAAACTCTGACTGTTAATTCAGTGTAATGTAAATATGTTTACTTGCAAAATTTACATATATATTTATTGTTCAATGTTTAACTCTAAATCACAAGATGTAATAGCATACATGTAAATCCTATAGCTATTATTTTGCTCCGTTCTATAATATATTCATGATTATTTAAAAAAAAATGCTGTTATTTTATTTTATCAATTTAATGTGTTTATTTTTCTATGTAATGCTTTGGCAATAACATGACACATTTGTTCATGCCAATAAAGCACGTTTGAGTTTGAGTTTGAGTTTGAGGTGAATGGTGAAAGTCAAAGAAGTGACAGTGTTTGGCTGACAGATGTAAATGCTAGATGGAAAAGGACATCCTACCTGGAAGTTGTGTAACAATAACCTCTGGCCAGAATTTCAGAGAAATTCACTTCTGTTTTTCAGGGTCATATACTATCTATCAACACATAGACAATGATCGTACATCACTTGATTCACTGATAATCAGAAATTTGTGATCCTGTTACATTTTTTTCCCAAATGCTACTATAGAATATACAAACCATGCCGACTCATTTCACCATTCCTTTCATCTCCATTTTCCTTTCTTTCCAAATGTGTGGCATCCTCATGGTAAGCTCTGGCAGCCTCTCTTATTCTCTATGCATGTGGTTGAGTGCTGGCCAAGAGCAACGTAAAGGTCTGGGAACCCCACTTGGTTTGTGTGTTTATATGTTTGTGTCGGGCTGTGAACTCAGTGCCTCTTGCCACAAGGTAGGCTTGTGAGGAGAGGCTTTGGTGGTCCCACTACTGTAACTATTAAAGTGAGGAAATGAATTAAGTGGACATGTGAGAAAGGGTGGGTGTAGACAGTGTATGTGCAAAGTGGCTACTGTTTTCACTGGATATACACACTCACAATCAAGGTGAAATGACAGAACACATGTCAGTGTAAGATGTTCCTCAGAAAAAGCAGCACAAAGGGATCATAATAGGATCAAAACATTTGTTTAAATCAGCAAACACACATGAACACACGTGCAAAAACGGCTGGTCTGAAGGGCCTTGTCTTCTAACAAGGCCTCTCTTACAGTATGTGCAGCTTGGCCTGTTTGCTGTGTTTAAGGGGCCAAGTAAATCTGTCATTTTAGCCCCTGAACATTCAGTCACTCACAGACACTCAGAGTTCTGCAGCTGGAAGGAATTAAGCTGTCTCTCTTTTCTCTCTCTCTTTCTGTCCGTTTTTCTGATAACCTCCTGTGCTGGCCCTTTGAATGGAGAAGCATTAATTTTAGCCATTAACAACAAGACAGAGAACCTTCAATGTTTAGGTGAAAGGCAAGACCTCTCTTCTATTTGAAAGTTTAGCTGCTGATTTAGTGAAGAAGTGGCTGCAGTTTAATTCACATGTGCTCAGTAAGACGAACAGAAATGCCTCCTCAGTCACACATAGCCCTTTCAGACAGCCTTCCACCTTAGTTTTGATATCAAATCAACATTTTTTGTTGGGATTAGGATGTCACTAGTATATTTGTGTGTGCATTTGTGTGCCTTTTTGGACTCCTGATGCCCCCTCTGCAAACATGTCAGCTTAATCTCTGCTGGCGTCTCTGCAGTTTCATAGATCCCAAGTCTGTGTAACAAACTATCCACTTACATGGCTGGTTATCTTGCACTGAGCCTCACATATAAGTCTCTTTTTTTTATATATAGGGGCTTTGTGTGCTCATGAACTTCTACAGTGAAAATAGTCCATGGGCCAGACATGATATCGGTTTGAACAATTAATTCGAGTAATTATCTTAACTCTTAGAATAAAAATATATACTGATGGTAAAATGACAACTTAAATAGTCAGTAATTATTCCATATTGTCCTTCTGTTTGTCCATTCGGATGTTGAACACCGAGAACAGTGTAAACCAAAGTCATATTACTTGTTTGTGTTCACACACCTGATCATTTAAACTGATTCTGATTTCCTCAGCTGCTACTGCTAGCAGTCAGACACACTCCTCTGACAAGAAACAATCAGAAAATAAACGTTCTAACAGAAAAACTGAGAGTTATGTGTCCTTAGGTAGCTGGAGAGGTTCCATCACGTCCCGAGCTCTGCTGAAGTGCCCTTGAGCAAGGCACTGAATCCCCCAACAGCTCATGGCAGCGCTTAACAAGAGCAGCAAGGCCATTGCTCTATGTATGTTATTGGTCTAATTTATGGCTCACAATAACAGCTCACAATGAAATAATATGGGTGTATGATGCATTTCCTGAATCCTTACATCCATGTGAATATTCCAGTGTCTGAGTTTTGTGTCCGTCATGTTCCTAGTTGTCACAGACCTAAAAGATAGAAAACAATTTAGGCGAAAATTGTGAAAAAATGTATATCAATGACTGTTTGAAAAGCTGCTGTTACCTCATTAATTGTCAGAAAGAATAAGAATTGGGCTTAAATGAAAGCTTAGAGTGTCCCCTTTAAAATGATACCAAACACAATATCACAGAACACTGACAAATGTCCTTAACATGAGCCTAAAGCAGAATATGCACAGCGTCAAAATGGCAGTTTTCAGTAGGGGGTGGATGACTTCATCAGCTGATAACTATGACTCAGCTGCCACTCAGGAAAGGTTATCATACCAAAATATAAACTAGAGACATGGACCTTTTCAAAAATTATTACAAACCTTTGTCACCTTGAGTGGTACCGATATCTGAAATTTTGGGGTCTGGCCCATGGACTAAAAATAATGGACTACTTAAGTGCATTGGTGAATAGTAACTGTGTTTGTACTGTGGCTGTGATCTGTATTGTCTAAATATAACACTGGAAAGGCAAGAAAGTGCACACTAAGATTTGTTCATACTATAGTCCACAGGATTTTAATTGGCCAGCAGAGATTTATTTCTTTAGTATGCTATGCTTTGCAGCAATATAACACAACCAGGTTGACGGGGCACACCCTGGACTAGTTGCCAGTCCATAGCAGGGCTGACATTGAGAAAAAAACAAACAGGCATGCTCACACCTGTGGCTAATTTAGAGTCACCAGTTAGCCTAATGTACATGTCTTTGGTGCAAAAGTACATGAAGAGAACCCACACATGCATGGGGAGAACTTGCAAACTCCGAACAGAAAGGCTCTGAACCAGGAACCTCTTAGGTGCAGTTTGTGTGTATTTGCCAATGCATAAATGTAAGGCTGTTCACACTGCATGCCAAAGTGAACTGAATAAGATCTTTTTCTGTACCTAGATGTGATTTTTTAACTGTGAAATCTATGTTTTTCAAAAAAGATCTAGATTCCTTTCATATCTGATTATATTGACGTGAAGCAAGGAGACTGATACATCCACAAGTAAACAAAATGAATCAGATCTGAACAAAGGTCAGTGGTGTCCATAAAGACTTGCAGTGTGAATGCAGCCTATTTAAGTAAATTCTGATCTTGCCTTATCTTTCACTGTCAGTCAACAACACAAACTCAAGGACAGAGGTCTGCTCAGGTGTACAAAAAAAAAAAAAACGGCAGTCCACACTGAGATAAAATTTCTTTCTTACCTTATGCTTTCTCTGTTTTTCATTTACCTAAATGTTTCTCCAACTATCATCCTAATTATATCCCTTTACATCCATCATCCATCCATCGTTGTTGTTCTTAACCTCACACCAAATGCAATTATGCATTTTAGTTGCCTGTAATTTGTAGATCCAGTTAAAACAACATTGAAATCCCTAAATGTGCTGAATGTGGTGAAATCAGAAACATTGACAGGTTGGTATTTTTTCATAAGTCTGACCGTTATTGTTCCTCTCTGTTAATCTTGTTTGATGTCTTAAATATAATCAAATTTTTCATACTGTGGTGCAAGTGAGGATGGGTATTTGGAAGAAACCTGCCAACTCGAGCATCTGTAATGTTAATGATCAATTAATTGATTATTCGTTATGTATGTATAAAAACATATATATATATATATATACATATATGTATATATAAGTGCTGTCAAACGATTAAAATGTTTATTCAGATTAATCACAGGGTTGCTGTGGATTAATTTTGATTAATCAGCAAAGTTGATATATATATATATATATATATATATATATATATATATATATATATAACTAATGAGAGGGTTTCTCAATGATTTATTTATTTTCACCCTTCGAAAGCCTAGGGCTCTTAAACATAAACAAGGCATGGTCTATTGTACTACCCATTGCAGGAATGCACAAAATAATATGCAAGCATCTCAAAAAACGATTCAAACCCCAAAACAACCACAACAAACAATAGCCTTAGTTGGCTGCCATTTTTTTCACAAAATAAAGTTAGAAGGAATCCAAAGTCAATAGCCCATCATATAACAGAGAACGGGCCTCATAAAAAAACACAACAAACAAACAAAAACAAAACTCACTCACAATGTCATGACATTAGATATTGTTGAGCAGTGCAGAGTAAGACATGTTTAGTCTCTTTATTAAATGCCAACATCAGATTGACTAAATTCCCAGTGATCGACCAAAATCTTAACGACCAATTAATCAATCATCGATTAATTGTTCCCATCCCTAGGTTTAAGTATCATGTTTTGGAGATAAATACGCCATGTTGCATGTCACATCACAACTTAGAATCAATGCACCACATGCAGTAAATTTTCTTTTGTATAAATCAGTTATTTGATGTAAAGATTATTGTCTCTATCAGTGAGCTCATGAATGTTTCTGGTCGCTGGTTTTCAAAAAGACTCTGACCTCAGAGCTGAACTGTGTAAGTTTAGCTCTAAAAAGGGCAACTAAAGTAAAGTTTTGTGAGCATTGGTAATGTCTTGATCATCTGTCTGTCTTGTTTTGATGTGATGTCATTTTCCAGTTGTAACCTAATAGCATGCCTTCAGTGTGGATTGCCAGCATTACAGAGTGGATGATAATACCTATAAATACACTGAGCACTAGCAGCAGCCAGGCCTGTCTGTCTGTCTCTACCCATCTCAGCATTTTGGAATGTATGACCTTAAATAGTCATATATGAAAACCTTTTATCATAGACCGCTTTAGTCCAAAATTAACCAAACGTTTATGTGGTAACCACATAGATTTAGTGCAAACTAAGCTATAAATGCTCAACGTTATAGTTAACAGCTATATATTTAGAACTTGGTCATTAATTGGTCACTTATCACTTCTTAATGTGTTTCGAGGCTTTCACTGTGGGGCTTGGGGGTTCATTGTATTTTCAGTTCCCATTCATATAATTCTTGTTCCCATTTATTCCCTCTGGTGTTGGTTTCTTTCCTACTCCTCCATGCATATTCTCTTCATTGTTCTCCCCATTAATCAAATTCTCTGTGTTTGTGTGTAGGTGTGTGCGTGTTTGTGCGTTTTGTACGTGGCAGGTGCTCTCCTTTGGGAGCTGTCTTGGCCAGAATAGAATAAGGATATGAGTATAGGATGTGTGCTCTCTGGTGCACCTGCAAAGACTGTGACAAAGACTGCACAAACACACATTAACACACTCACAAACACATGCATGCACAAACAAAAAAAGAAACCGGGAGGAAATTTTAGATCCGATTGCACATTCCACTGACTCTTTGACTAAAAGGAAGGAAAAATCCCCTCACTAAGACACAGTGTAAGAGCATGCTGATTAATGTGTAGAAACTTTTCTTCTAACTAGTTGTCATCCTTCGCTCTGCACAAGCTTTGTGACAAAAACTGATGCAAGAGATCTGCAAGCCTCTGCTAGTTAATCAACAACAACTCATTTTTCTTTCTTGTGAGGGGGTAAACAACATAAATATGATCAAACCAGATTTTTGGTGATATTAAGACAGATTGAAAAATGAGAAACAGCAAATACCAAATTATCAAAACTGTTTACTTCATCCTGAGTGTGTTCAAAACACAGCGTAAAAGCTGTAAACAGTGCCTTTTCAGGTTTGTGCTTTTGGCTACGCAGTCAGGGACTGTCGCGGTGGGAATCTGGAAGTGCACTTTTAACAGCTTTTCTCCTTTAAATGAAATTCATAAGGGTTGCACGATATTTGATTTTTGCCACTATCCAATATTAGATTTTTATAGTCAAACTATCAGTTGTACATAGTAGAAATGTTCATATCTGTTGATACTGATACTTCACTTTATAAGCTAGTATCTGCAGATACCAGTATCACACAGATAATATTGTGCATCTGTAAAATCATCTATGAAACCAAAACATCTGTTTACTGTTTGGTTGATACACTGTATGGATTGTAATTATGGATATACTCATTGAGACCATTGTTGTATATGACAAGAAGTGGCACAGGTAATGTAGTTGATAACTTTTGAATCATATATCATAGCCACTTACTTTCTTTCCTTCTGGAAGCCTTCCATTGTGCTGTTCTGATGACATGGATGTATCAGACATACCTTCGTAGCCCTGATGGAAACTGAACTGAAACTGAAACTGAACGCCTTTTAATCCATTCTTTAATCCATTTTTTAATGTTTCTGCCGCTAGCTGCTGACACAAGTAGAGCTTACACAATGACATGCACGTTTTTGTAAATATGTCAGTATTGTAAAGACTTTTGGTCACTGAGAGATTATTTTTTCACATTTTGTTCCCCATGACTGCAAGAACACATTAATAAAAAACAGTCTTGGCCATTATTGTTTACTAAAATGTTTTCGTTTTGGTCTTTTTTCCTTTGTCTTTATAGTCCTATGACTATTACAGATTAAAGTGACATCACTGAAGCACATGTAATCTTAAAGCTGAGGGCTGAGCTTGAGCTGAAAATAACATGGTTGATATTTTAAAAGCTTTTTAAGACAGTCCAAGAGAGACAAAACAGTTAAAAAATAGCGCAGGGCTCTAAATCCAAACCGTGATGGAGGCCAAAGAGGCCTGGTTTTCTTGCACCTGAAAATGCAGACACACACAACTTGCAACTGATGGCAGAGAATAATCGTGATCCATCACAAGTAAACAGCACAAAACATGAATGAGATGCAGCAACAGAAAGGCAGCCTCCAGTAGCAGCTCCATCTGTATTATGTAGCAGTCTTCCAACCCCCAATGTTTTTATGGCAGCCATAAACAAGTAGTGCCTGCCACGGTGGCTCTGTTATGACAGCTAATGTAAGGCCCAGTTCAGACCAAAGATTCGCAACAAGACAAGTTGAAACGGGTCACTCTGCAGCGTTCCAAACACTTATCACTTCACTGCAACTGATGGAGAAGATGCATTGTTTCTGTGGCATTATATCTCACAATCACTCAGTTTAAAAATATTCATTTCTGAAGTCACTGTGCAATAAATCTATTTCCACAAGAGGGACAGTACTGCATGTTAATTGCTTTTTCCGCTGTGTCTTTATCAGCTTAATAATCCGTAACATCAGACTGTGATTCCTGCTCATCATCAACTCATTGTTATTAACATCGTGATGTGAACTGAAATTTCACAACACATATGAACACAAAAATACTTTGGGTTGCTCTGTCTTGTTTTAGAAAATGTAGCTTCTACAGCCTTGATTTTCCCATGTTTTAGCTCATAGGGAGGGTAGGGGACAGGATTGTTTATGAGCTAAATTTTCCCTATAAAACATTAAAAAAGAAGAAAGATGGCCGTGATCATTTCCAAAATTTAAAGCCTGATTCACAGCATGACTCTGTTAAAACACTGAACAAATATCTGTTGATGTTTAAAGCTTTTCAAAACAAGGCCCCCGTGTCCCTTCTTACGTTTATCCACTTGCAATGTCCTGCAACCAGCTGAACTGAATCACAGATTACATCATCAGATGGTTTTATTCAAGCTGCGGCGGCTCAGTTCAGACAACTTCGACCTTACCTGGCAGTATTCTAAAATGGTCTTGTTGAGTTGTGAATCTTCAGTCTGAAGTGGACTTAACAAGACATATCCCATTATAGTTATAAAAATTAGTTCTCTGGTTTTGAAAAGTGTTGGAAATACCTAAAGTAATGTAAGGCTTCAACTAAGTCATGTTATAGATAATTAAGACATTTCCGTGCAAAGATTTGACATTTTACCTCATAGCTTCAATGAATTTAACTGTTTTAAGAATATATGATAAATGTGTTTTTATCAAAAGAAACAGTCCTACTGCTTTATGGTGTGTAACTGGTTTCAGTAACCTGTTTGCAGTTGTTACTTTGGGCTCTAGAAACCTGTAACATCTTATAAATGCTAATGCTAAAGTTAAAGAAGTGTTTAAAACATAATTAATTAAGGCATCATGTTCAAGTTACAGCCCTGGTTTACAGCTTTACTTTGAGCAGCATCTATACTGTCCCGTGAGTGCTGAAGTCTACTGCCACAACACTGTATGTTATCACAAGTGTTTAGACAGTTGGGCTGTAAATAGACTGCTCTATTGCCACTGAACTCACAAACACACACATACCCACACACACACACTCGTACACTCAAACACACCTTGATCCTGTTGTTCTCCTCCCGGGGGAGCTGTGGTCTCCATTCTCTCCCGCTGGCTGCTGCAATGACTGCAGGGTCGCGGGGTCTCCCTGATAAGACCGCAGGGGTTTTGTAAAAGGAAGCTTGACTTTCAGAGCACAGGAAAGAGGGATGAATAACCCGGAGGAGAGGAGGAGAGTAGGGAGTGAGGTTCAATGAAACTCCAAACCTCCTGCACATCTGATAAGGCAACACACATTAAGGTGAGCGTAAAAGAGAAGGTTAGCAGGAAAATGTCAATAAGCGCCCAGAGAGAAGAGAGTTAGGAACAGTAAAGAGAGAGAGTGAGGGAGAAGTATGGAGAGAAAGAGAGGAAAAATGACTGTATCAGTGAAAGATCATGCACGCAAAAATATTTGAGGTTAAGGGGAACAAAAGGGATGAATTATCAATGAAAGAAAGACTACAGTGGCAGACTTGAATAGGTGATCTTTGACTTAACACAATGTCGCTTTGAAATGGAGAAGTTCACAATCATCGGAAAACACAAAAAGATTTATACCCACCTCGCTTGCCAATAGCCTCCTAACTGAAATGTGTTGTACTTTCTGCTCATTGACGTATTGAGCGGTTATGACAAAGGAAGTGTGGGGGACCTCAGGTAGCTCTGTGTGGAACCATTGATTTCCACTGTCCGCATACGGCTGTTGATGGATAGGGCTGTGCTGGAGTCATTAGATACATTCTCAACCTGCATTTGAATACACACACTCAGACGGGCACTGCATGTTTGTAGACAGGCTGAGACGGACTATCTGCCAAATTCAAAATGCAACACTTAAATCCATAATACTGCACCTTAAAAGCCTTAATAAACATACTGTAACAGTGTTTTATTGTAAAAACTCGTGCTATAAATGTTTGGTCAAATCAATATTAAAATTTAATGAAATATGAAGAACCATTTGGTTTGATGATGTTCTCTGATGACAGCTGCTCTTGGGTCTGTTCTCTGGCCTGACCCTTGTGCCCTATTGTCATAAGCTCATATTTATGGAAGCTGCATGAACCCAGGGCTGAAGTGGAGAGCTTATTTTACAGATTTAGCTATAAAACAGTCAGCTTGGAAATATGAGAAGCAAGCCAGAGGTGACTTGACGACTTCAGGGATCTTTCTGCAAATTGTTCTGCTATAACAGAGGACAGCATGTGTTCTAATGAGAGAGACAGGAAAAAAGAAATAATAAAGTGACATAGATTCACAAAAATCACTCAGAGGCTTACATGTTTTTCTGTCATATGACCGTAAGGAGAAAAGCTTATATAAGCAAATCACTTAAGCAATTTAGTTTGATAGGTCTTGACTAAGTTTCATTTTTCACATGTTTAAAAATATAAAGACAGTTTCTTTTAGATACAGCAATCAGCGTAGAAAATGTTCACATATTTTATTTTAATCTGAAATATTTACAGTTTTTCTAGTTTGTTTTTTGTTTTCACAATCAGTGGTTGTCTTGATTTATAGCTACCTTTATTCAACATTTTCAATCAAGGTTTATTTTCAACTCTGGAACTATATTTTTTGTGTACATAAAAATGCTATACGATGAAAGATGACTAATCTGCTTCAGCTAATTCTCTCTTCTGTTAAATACACCTACTATGTGTCCATGCCATTGCTTACTACTTCTTTAAAACAGCCCTTCAACCCTACATAGTGATAAATACAATGTATTTGTTTTACACAATTCATTTTTGTGAATGTGCAGCTTGAGCAAATCAGGTAAAACAGTCATGTTGAGACATTACACACAGCTCTTGCTCTCCCTGATGTACCCATTTTCTGTTCCCATGAACACGTCTCTCTGTTAAAAGGAACAAATTGTCCTGACGTGGACGCTGACATTTGACATTAAAATAATGATCGAGTCAGAAGGCCATTTTGGCCACTGAGCTGGAAAATGTTACCTTTATAAGAAGGATAAGTTAGGATTTTAGATTTTCCTCCTGAAGAGAGTAAGTGTTTACTCATGAAGACGATGTGCACTGGAAATGAGCAGAATTAGTGGAAAGTGTTGAAAAGAACTGCAAGGTTGGAATGTTTGTTTTGTGAATAAGATGAGATTTCTGACTCCATCAAGGAGCCTGAACCTCTCTGGAGCCATAAGGTTTCTGAATGTGTCTTTGTAAGTGTGGACACACACAGACACACACTCACACATACATAGGCCAGATGTCCATTCGACCCTGCACATCATCTTTAATTCAAACATTTTTAAGAACATCTCTTTCTTTAGGAATTTAGCTCCAGGCCAGGGGACTGCTATAATATGCAAGCTAAAATATACATACACTTTTTTACTTTATGAGTACATTTAGAAATCAGTACTTTTACTTCTACTTAAGTAAGTTTTAACCAGAGTAACTGTGATTTTACTTGAGTACAGTTCTCTTGAACTGTTTTTTTCCTGTACAACTCATTAGCAGCTACTCAGTACTCAGTAGTTATAGTAAACGTTAAACTAGATACTTTTTACTTGTATTTGAGTAGATTTATAGACCAGTACTTTAACTTTTACTGTAGTGAATGTTCAACCAGGGCAACTGTACTTTTACTTGAGCACAGTAGTAGTGTACTTTTTCCACTTCCAATTGATATACAATTGATAAAGCTATTGATAAAGCTTTCTTGATCTGATACAGGTGACTTCTCCCATGGCAGATCTCTTTAAAACATTTACCAGGCATGATATTCCAGCCTCCACATTCCCATATTCCTATATTCTGGAAAAAAAATTCCACAGATTTTCTCTGTTGGCATACCCATGTTATCTTTCAGCTCTATTTTGACCCACTATGGAAATAAAGCATGTTTGTTTTGGACCTCTGGAAACTTTAGATGAGGGATCTTTCCAGAAAGTCAGACAACTGCATGGAAACATCAAAAATATGACATCTGACAGACTGACTCTGACACCTTGTTCTGGGATTGTGACACAGGCCAAGGATATGTGTGAGTGGTTGTAATGGAGTGTAACTGAAGTTTAAAAGTCAACAGCTCCATTTTGAGGCTAAGGGACCTCATTCCCCCAGATGCCACACACAAACACATGAGCACACACCGAAGGTCACAATCCAAATTCTGTGACTTGTTGGCCTTTATCCCAAATGAAGCTTTTTATGGATCAGCGAGCCCATCAGCTCTCACTTTCCCCCTTTTTGCTCAAATCTCAGCAATTATATTTGACATGTTACATCAATAATCTCATTTATTTTCACCCCCCCATACACACACACACACAAAGACAGGTCTGCTCACTCACTTTCTCTTATCTGTGTCTGCAGGAAATGTGAGCCACGCAGCATTCAATAAAAACAATTTTTTGCACCATTGATCTCACAGCACTTGTTTCTCCTTTTTGTTTTTTCCCCTCCTCCCTCATCTCCTCTTCTTGAGTTTGATGTTAAATGATGGAGTATGGCTGTATTTTATAAAAAGCAGCAGGGGAAATACCTGGACGATTCATACAGAGACAAAATGAGTCACCACCAACAACACCACAGGGCACTGACACTAGTGGAAAGAGGTTATTTTACACACACATTGAATATTTGATGTTGTTCATGCAGATATGAGATGGTGAGACATCAAGTTGTGCCTGTGTTTTTTGGGACAGTGTTGGCATGAGAAGCCATGCGGGCTTAGTGCCATTTTCAGCTCCCACTACCACAGTACCACAGATCAATACAACTAAAGTCACCCACCTCTACACACTTGGTCTGTGTAATCATTCTGTGCTGTGTTCTGCTTCACTCCCTCCATCAGCCAGCTTGTTGTTTATCCTATTATGGCCCTAATTGCAATGCTTATGGTAACCTTTCTTCAGCCTGCTACACCCTACACTAAACTAATGGGTAATGGCACAGGAGGGTAATGCAACCAAGCTAATTTGGCTGAGCTTATATGCCCACATGGACACCTTAGTTTAGCACAATGCCCACGTCAATCATCCTCTTGCTGTTTCTGTTTCCTCTATGTGGCTTTGCCTTCTTTACAGCAATTGTAGCAGTCGCAGTTCATGTACCATGTGACTCAGAAGCAGGTTGCAGCTAATGAGTTACCTCAGTGCTCTCAGTGCTATGGCTTTTTAATTAGTGTGCAGTGCTAAGTGTCCCACATGGACCCTTCCTGAGCCCCCTTTTCTTGTCATCCATCACCCTTCCTTTTGTTTGCCTTTCATTTACATATATGCACCAACCCCAAATTAGCTAGTGCCTCGTTAATTGGACGTGTGGGGTAGCAAATGGATGGTGGCACACTGGGGTAGAGGTGCAGTCAACATGTTTACCTCCTAAATACCCCTCAGGACCACTGAGCCCCAGCACACAGGGAGGTCATAGTGGATACGCCCCTTAGGTTTAAAAGATCCATTGGGTTGTTTGGAGTCATTAGTACAACTAACAAGTTCAAGCCCACATTAAGAAAGATATTCTGTACGTAAACACATGCATACATAAGAACATACACTCATGAAAGTTGTTTACATGAATAGATTACATTATGTTTGTTTTTTGTGGATGTTAATGCATGTAAATGGATATTTATGATGCCTTTAAGTGCTGAAATGCTGCCAAAACAAATGCAAAGAGGTAAATATGGTTAATACAGTTGCACAGGCCAAAGGACATGTGTTTGTTATTTTTATGGTGCATTATTTTGTTTATTCATTTAATTTAAATTACTTTAGATTTGCTTTGCACAGTCCATCAAATTAAGTATTCTGTGCTTGTACTGAGTCCTTTTGGCTGCCCTGATCAATAGTCAATAATAGGTAATGATGTCTAAGTGTGGGGCACACTACACTTCACTGCACTTCAAGAGTCCTTGGTGTTATTGATTATGCTAAAATTGCCTCATGGATAAGCTTTATTTATTTTATAGCATCTGTTTTTACACATTTTGCTTAATTTCTTAAATGCCCAGCTTTTTTTTTCAAACATGGGCTTTTGTGTTTAGAGTTGTAGTAAGAGCAGGAGCAGCTTCAATGATGCCTCAATTAAATACAAAAATTTAAAAGAAACATTATATTTGGAAAAAAAAGGGTTTTAACCAAATACAGAGAGAGTGTTTGAGAATAAATCTCACACTTATTAAAGTTCAAGTTGCTTCTCCCACTTATCTAAAGTCTGATATACACTGTGCTGTCCCAGATGAAAGATGGTGATTTTGTCAATATCGTTGGTCATGGCAATGAAACAGCAATCATATGTCGCACTGGGAGACAGGTTAACAGATGGCCGTTGTCATGGTCTTATGACCAAAGATAGCCTGGGATAAAATTCTGACAGTGTCCGAAATTTGGGATGACCATTTCATAATGTGACCCCCACTACAACCTACATGGACTAACCAGCCAATGGGATTGCAATAAGAAATGACATAATAATAGTATGGCACTGGCACCAACAAACAAACAAGTTAGCATTATAATGGAGACATTGCCAAAAAGTAGAAGTTTGTTAACCTTGCAAAGCAGATGGATTCGCCCGTTTCTGTGTTTCTTAGTTGCGAATCCATCTTACAAAGCTCCAGTCTGGATGCTGTTAAAGCGTAAGTTTTACTTGACTACATTTCTTCGTTAAAAGACGAAAAAAGAAAATCACTGAGTTGTTTTCTTTTCAAAAATGACAAAAGTCGTGTACCTACATATCTACAGTAGCCATGGTTAACTATAAGCAGCACTCTATGGAGTTTACTCCTAGGTAGCGACTATGATGGCACGTGTTTTCTTGCTCTGATTGGCCCGTAAAGATGTGACACACAAAACGTTCATCCAGTCACCCTCCAAGTTTTTTTTCAAAGCCTTGCCCTTTCCCAAATGCGGGATATGGTTTCCCATATGGATGTGTGAAACACATCCATCTGGCGTGTCAGGTTAGGAGTTTGTCGGATTCCAACAAGGAGGAAAATCTTGATCTCAGACGTTTTTCTAAGCATACGAATGTGACAACTACAACAGCTTTGTTGTTACTTTGTTTTAACATTTACCCCGGCGCTGGTGGCATGGATGGTGCACACTGATGTGGTGTACACTGATGACATTTATGTCTAGCACATCAGTGTACCTCGTACCTGCAATTCAGCACCGTTTAGTGGGAGTTGTCATGATGATGACGCTGATGTTGAGATTCATGTTGCACAATGTTGCATGCAAGAAACGTTTAAGATTGCTAAAAACACACAGTCTATAGAAGGCTTTATATATATGTGGCTAAGCATATGATGATATCGGACAGAACACAAAACATGAGGGATTCTAAAAAAAAGGTAAAATCACAAGATGTTGTTTATAATCTGTTTACAACATTTTACTGAACCAGTAAAGTAAAACATTTGAAGTTTAGTGAGGAAGCATTGGACGTATTTTCTCTAATGGGACAGTCACTGTACATAAATTGTATTTTACGGTGTTAATATCAGAGGTCATTGCGTGTAAGGCATACTCAAACAGCAGCCAATTTATATTCCCAAAAGAAAAACTTTTTTCATGGTCTTTGCCTCTATGTTTTTGTGTTTGAGGTCTTGTCCTCATGACTGTATCCAGCAGGCTCACTGTGTGAGGTATATTGTTGTGTTTGTTCTCTATGTTGATTGGCCAATTATGCCTGATTGTGTTCCTTGAGGGGAGCATTCTCCAAGAGTTGTTAGTGAATGGCTAAATTATGCCTTAGCTTTTAATGGGAGCATGGGGAGCCCAAGTCCACTCCAAAATTTTTTCTGTTCTTTATAAAGCCACAAGTAACTTGTGGTGACAGCATTATTAGTCAAAGGATACTTTGAAAGTCAATGTTATTTTCTAGTGTGACTTTAATGTGACTTTGATGCCGAGGGCCGTTTTAGCTGTAATGAGAAGTTTTCAGGTGAGACTTAAAGTTGGATTTAGGCCCTTGTCTTGCCCTTCTTTGACCCCACTGAACACATTTTATTTCTTACATTAAAATTAATAACTCACATAATGGATAAGTTATAACTTCACACTACCTATTAATATGAATACCATCAAAAACGACAGTGTATTGTCCATAGCCACTTCCTTACAGATAACTCAGTCCTGGAAAATTTAGTGACAAAGTTTGCTCCTTAATACTCTTAAATGCTCACCTAAATTGCCAGATTAATATTTTTATGATATTAATGCAGAATCAATCACTTTTACAAGAGACTTCTCCTCCCCCTGCTATACATTTGTATACCGTATGCTACCTAACAGCAAGATGATCTTTTTTTCTAGAAAACGCAAGAAATGTTTACAGCAGCAACAAGTGCATAATTTGGTTTAAATGGATGTAATAGCATCTGTGAAAGCAGCACAGCAGCTGCACATCAGACAAACTTTTGTAAACTTCTTTATACACAAAACGCACAAAAAGACGAGCCCTTATGTTAATAAAGATTAAACTGTTTCATTTTATGCTATATATTAATCAACAATTAAATCTCAGGAGTCTCGAGGTATTTTGTGTATATAATGTGCACAACACTGGTTGACTAAACTGAATTGAGTGCAGTGTCAGAGAGGCGTGCATCTGTGTGTGTCTGTGGATGTATGTGTGTGTGTGATGGGTTGTTAAGAAAAGGATGTAGTCTGACATGCCTGAAGCTGTAATAGAGCAATATGTTGTGTCACCCCTCAGTAATCCCCCCCCCCCCCTCTCTCTCTCTCTCTCTCTGTGGGTGTGACAGTGTGTATGTGTGTGAGATTGATGACACCACTAATGGTGTGTCTAAACACTGGCAGCCCAGTTATCTCTTATCTGACAGAGAGGAGAAGGCTTGTGTCAACAGCTGCTCCTCCTCCTCATTTATCTCTCTGCAGTTGTCTCCTCACCTCCTTGCTTCCTCTGACCCTTTTTCCTTTCCTGCAAATCACAGGTCCAACAGCGCCATGCATCATTGCTAATTACTGTTTATCCTTATATATTCTAACCTTGCAAAGCAGATGGATTTGCCCATTTCCTTGTTTTTCACTGGGGAATCCATCTGGCAAAGCTCCCGTCTGAACCGTTTGGGCCCAGTTAGAAAGTGACAGGACCAATCAGCGACGAGGGGCATTACTTTCAGGCACAGCAGAGTCGTGACGTAAACAAGCAGCAGCAAGAGGGGGTACGATTATCGCGGAAGAGCTTAGTGTGGACGCTGCTAAAGCGTAGGTTTTTTCAGTACTTGAAAACAATTTTTCGTTAAAAGAACAACAAAGAACAGCAGTGAGTTGTTTTCTTTTCAAAAACGACAAAAGTCCCCAAACGTTCATCCAGTCACACTCCAAGTTTTTTCAAAGCCTCTTCCTTTTCTCAAATGTTTCCTATTGAAGCTTTCCCACAAACTAAAACTTGAGCATTTATTTTAAGACTAAGATAAGAAAGAAAAATGTTAAACGTTAAGATTAAATAAACTAATCAAATTGTGTATATTTTTTCAGCTTTATACATTGAAAAATAGCAAGCAAAATATTGCGTGTTTTATTTTTTTCTTTCAGTTTTACAAACTAGCAATGATGTTTCATATTATTGATCTATTAATTTAACATGGAGATAACTCCCATATAATGCTTCAAAATTGTTGTTGTGTGTTTGTTTGTTTGTTTTTAAGTCCTTTTTAACCTGAACATTTACTGATGTGTCCATACTATAATTTATTCATTCAAATCTGCTGCTTTACTTCCCTTTCCTTTCCACCATCTTCTCAAATGGAAAATATTGAGTCATTTAAAAGCTTAAAATACATAACCCCTACAGTAAACTGTTATTTAGAGCCCAAGTCCAGTGACCAGAGAATTATGTATGAAAGATACGGTATTTCAGAACAAGTACTGTCATCATACCATTAAAAATATAAACAAAGTTGCAGTTTACTTTGTTCAGTTACTCACCGATTTGACTTATAATCACATGCATCTGTTGCACTTAAAAACTCTTAACACTTATCACAGTTTCATCTGTAGGTAATGCAGTAATGTAACATGTTAGCTTTTTTTTCAGTATGTAATGTAGTAAGCTAATGAGTAAGATATACAAGTAAAACTACATACCACACAACCCAGTTCCTACATTTGACCATTTAACTCCTCTCTAATTTCAGCCCAGAGCCATAGAGCTCTTTTTCACACTCCTTCATCAATTGAGGATTGAAAAATTGTCACAAATTATGGCTTTTTGATTTTTTTTAAACACAAATTGCAGCACAGATTAGTTGGAATGATGTTGCTAACATTGTTTTCTAATCTGCCATTCACTCACGGGGTTTGTTTTCATCCAAATGTGGGCGTGGTCACTCTGGAGGGCAGAAAATGACGTTGTACTGCTTCTATTAATAGCTTCAAGGCCATAGGAGAATAAAAAGTCCCACAAGCCTCCCCGTGCAGCTCTGCAATGGGCCCCATCTCCACCATGTGTCTCAATCATCTTAATGCGCCCGTTTAGCCATTAGCTTCTCTGGGGGGGGGCATATCCATCCATCCCTCCATATATCCTGTCATACATTAAAGGGCAGATTGATAGCCATCAGCCAGACCTCGGCCACTGACACACTCTTAATATTGTGCCTAACACAAACCAGATGGCTGCGGGGCTCTTCTGAAACATATGCACACACTGAATAGACTCACACACTGCTACCACAGGCCTATCATCGTGGTTGCCTCTCTCAGGAGACTGGATGAGCGTTCTTAATTAAAACTTGGATATATGGGCCTCCTGATGGAGGTGGTCAAGCAGGATCCATTACCTGCACACTTGGGCCCATCAGAGCCAGAGCTAGGGCTGAAGCTTATGATGACAAAAGGGGGGTAGGGCATGGTGGTGCTGTGTCTCTGCCTGCTCTGCATCTTCAGTCAAAATAAGAAAGAAAAGGAAGAAGTAGCTGGGGTAGTTTGAACATGAGGTGAAAGCTGAGAGAGCTAAAGCCCCATGCAGGCCAGGAGGTGCAAGCCATGATCTCAATAGCTGTATTGTGTTCACACTTGAACAGGGGCCAAAAACCCTGTGAAATATCAGAGCAGAGAATGAAGGAGAGAGAAGTGTGGAAATGAAACAATGGTTTCCACAACAGTGAAATAGGTCTTTTCCTCTGCTTCTCGCCAGCAGGCCCAACACTCAGAAAGTCAGCTTTATTGGCCCTCCTGATCTGGCTAGTCTCAGCCACTGGTGTGTCCTGCATGTGTGCCGACAGTCTCGTAGGTTAGTGTTGGACTGTGACACAAGCCTATAGGCAGACTTGTGTGCAGTAGCCACACACAGAGCTCTGGTGAGAACACACACATGAAATGATCCTTTGGTAGAGATGAGAATAGCCAGATATTCTTCTAATCCTGTTCGAGGAGAGTAACATGTCTCACAGCATCATGCATGCCTCTGTGGCTGCAGCTAATCCTTGTGGGCATACCTCTTTTCATTACAAGTCCCAGACAGAGTGGTCAAGAGTTGAAATTAGTCTGCCTTAAACTTCTCTTTTACATAAAAAGGAGTGAATAAAAATGACATTTATTCAGATAGGTGAATAGGAGGATGTGGTCATACTTTGGACTACCTTTGTTATGCTTCTTATCATTAAAAAGTCTGTATTTAAAAATGTTCTTTAGAAGTTGGATGCCACTGGCCCCTCTTGACAGGTGAGTTTGAATGTGAAAGGAGGTAGTGAGAGGGGAAAGTGTAGTCTGGTTGATTTTTTTTTAAATAAGAGCTGTTCAGATGTTTCCAATATGTTGATCTGTTTGCAGATGTACAGGGGTCTGCCACATGCTGTCCCGTCCAGCTGCTGAAAGAAAGGAAGAAAATCTTGCAGGCAGCAATTTAGAAAACAAGCACACAGTTTTGGGTGATTCTAAGTCTAAGTCTAAGCAAAAGACTATAGAAGAACTTCATTTCATACTGTTTCAGTTTTATGCTGCACTGCCAAATCTTTGATCTTGTAACACACAAGGATGCCATGACTTTTTACAGTCCTGGACCAAATGATATGTCACCAAAAACCTACCTTTAGGGTGGACTGAGTTCTGTTTTGTGTCATTTCCATTTCTTGAAATACATGGCATGAAGTAGTAGATGAGTTTATTGTTTAGACTAACTTTGATTTGATACTGAGCAGAGGCTGACATGCAGAGGGAAAAAATCTTTTCAGCTTATGTTTGGAAACTCTTGTTATCTGGTTTAGATCACTAAAAACAGGCCTCTAGATGAATGCATTTTGTCATTTCATTCATACGTCCTCTTCTCTCGACTCAACTCTCCTTCCATCAGTCACTGCTGTATCACAAAAGCAAATGTTGCTGAAGGAAGTATTCCTTTATTCGGGTGTTAATAAATAATTAATGGCGTTACATGTTCTACAAATTTGTGCTGAGCACCACTTCCCTATTTGTGTTTGCACAGTTCCAGGAATTGTCCCACTTTGTGTTTCACTTCCGATGTCAGTGGATAGAGTGGAGGTCAAGTTGTGTTGGTGTTGAATGCACACTTCCTTGCCTTATTATTTTCCATTTTTCTTGGCATGGATGCATTAGGCTTGATTGATTTAGCTGCTTTGCTTGAGCTGAGGAAATTTAATTTCATACTCCAGCTATTTAGAAGTTAAAAAAGGAGAAATCCATCATTGCTGACATGCAGATTTAAATATGCATACCTCACCTTTTTAATGTCTTATTAAATAACAGTTCTGATTTCTTTGTTTATGTTGAATTCAAAGAGTACAAATCAATAATACTAGTAAGTGCAAGACACAAACACACGAATTAAATCATAACATGCAACTCCTTTCAATGACATTCTTAATCTTTTTTTTTCTGGTTGATATATTTGGATAAATAGATGTAACTCCAAAACCACTTTAAATGCTGGAGTATGAAGCCAGAAATATTTTGCTAAGTAGTATGTCTCTTTTGTAACACATGAAATACATATAAATGTAATTACAAGCCTTTGCAGTGTCTGTGTGTGGACCTTGTTCTAAACAAGCCTATAGTGATGATCGCCAAGTGTCAGTTTTTGGAGCCAATTGCTCACAAACACATTCCAGGCTTTTTCTATTTTTGCTCAGTTAATATTCACTCAGATTGCTCTATTTTTCCCTTTTAAGCCTGGTCATCTTCATAAAAACATGATACATGTCTCCTTTTTTTCTTTTCTTTCTTTTTTTTTTTTTTTTTTTTTTTACTTTTCTACTAAGGCCAGAATGAGACAGTGTTACCCGAGTCTGGCTCTCTCAGTCTGGTTCAGTGTGAGTGCTCCTGTTTGTCACACACTACCTGTTAGCTTTTGAACTCCACAGACAGAGTGTGTGACTTGATACACTCTTCATATATTCCCCCATTTACACTGCACCTGCTTCACTGTAATGAGCCAATATATCTGCTCACTAATTGCCTTAAATACATACAATAAAGGCTGGCCAGTAAAAGGTGAAACAGACATGGCATGATGGTAACCCTTACACACATACTTGTGCACTGAACACATGTACATAAAAACTCACATGTATAAGGGTAGAAAGTAGCACATACACCTGCACAGACACACAGATCAGATGGCATACACATTTACTCCAACAAGCACGTACACAGACACTGTAACACACACTCATCCAGCCTTTTAACATGAGGCTGTAAATAACACAAAGCTGTTTCATTAATGAGCTCCAGCCTGAAAAGTCACCGCTTCTCCTCTTTTAAAACATACTTCCTGTTTAAAGTTACCCTTACCTGGCAACCATGCATACTGCAACCTGCTCATTGAGAAGGGCTACAGGGGTGCGGAGGTGGACGTGGTAGTGTGATGCTAAAAATAACAGCGTGGCTGCACATATGTAATCACTTGATAAACACATGAAAAGCTTTTGTTCTGTTCCAATTAAATAAAGAAGCACACAAGTCTGTTTGTGGTTATTGTTCAAGTTTAATGGCAAAATCGAAGTCTGCCATGCTGCTGCTAAAAAGAACTGCAAACTGTGATGAAGAAACTCTGTGTAGCTACTGATGTTATGATAATGAAAATAATAACAGGTTTAAGAGATGAAAATTAACTAAAAATTAAACCTTTTAATCTGATTATCCATATGATTTCATTTTACCTTTATAAATACATTTTGCAAAAGTATTGCTCATCTCTTATTCTTGATATTACATTATACAGGATCTTCATCAGTATCAGCCTTTTATTTTACAGATAAGTGACTGAATAAATTGTTTTCCCTCTCTACAATCTCCCCTAATGTCCCTCCTATCTGACTGACTAGATATCACACGACTACCAGCCAGATAGAATTGACACAGGGAGTCCCCAACATCATGTAAGGTTTTCTGTGCTCTGTGCTGTTTATTTTGAGTAATTTTTCATGTTAAATTAAGTACATTTTGTATGTAGAATAAAAAAGTGAATTATTAGAATTGACATATATGACAATTTCTACCCATATTTACAACCAGTGTTTTGGCTTTAAAGATCTGCCTATATTAGCTGTAAATATTGGCTGTATAAAGATATAAACTTGTGAAGTTTTAGGCTGGACCAACAGACCTCTGTCAGATGCAGTCTTTTTCTGTTTTCATCATCATTCCTTGCACTTGAAAGTTTATTTTAAGGATTGAAATGTGTTTATTTGTTCATGCTTAAACTTTATAATGTATTTTAGGACTTAAATATCAATATAGACATCCATATCATCTAAGATTAATTTGTGAATATTAGCATATCTGATATCAGCAAAAATCCAGTACCATGCATCCCTAATTTTAAGGTGGTAATTATGTTATGGGAGATATATAATTAGATTGCTAACTGAAATTCACAAAACATTTCTTTAATATGTATTCAGTTACACTGATTTTCACTGTGAAAAATCTTTTCTTTACGCCTTGTGATGCTTTCTATTTGTGAATTGTTGATTTCTCACAGAAAGGGAAAAACTTTCTTTGCTAAATTTGAGATTTAGTGTCTCAATGATATGAGTGTGGGAGACTGACACAGGAACCTTTCACATGTTTTCAGTGTGGCACATGTGCACTCACCACAAATGATAGCTGTGTGATGGTGACTGTAGAGACGCTGATTTAAGAGAAGCAAGTTGGGTCATTAATGAGCTGGGCCACATTCTCAAACTCACAATGCATGTGGACACACACTCACACACACTATAACCCAGATGGCTTTTACAAGGCCCCAGGCCCTCCCTGGCCTGCCCGCCTGGTTTTTAATTATGTCGATGGCTGCCCAGCCCAGATAAAATGGGTCACATTAAACATGCCTTCACTCACCTTCACACACACCATGCATACACTCACTCACTGCCAATACTAACTCCATCCTACAAACATCACACACACTCAAACACCCTACTGCAAGAAATACAACAAAAGCTCATAAAAGGCACAGACACAAACATCTTCAGACAGTAGGCTTCTCTTGGGAATTTGATGAACAGTAAGTATGTGATATTCAACACAGGAGAGTTTACCTTTTTATACATGTGTAAGCTTACGTGTGTGTGTTATGCATGGATTTACAGCCTGTTTCCTCTTTAGCTGTCATTAGGCTGCCAGACATGGCTACACAGGTGTACTATTACCAGCATCAGTAATTGGCCTTACACATGTGCGTGCACACATGTGCACAAACAGACACTCAGACTTTCTATTTTTAAAGGTCCAGTCTGTCCTCACAGTGTGGTTCCTCCTGATGAAGCATGTCAGTTCTGCTGGTGATTTGCTTTATTTGGACTTTCTGTTGTTGCTGTAAATGTGAGTTCTTTAAAGGGGAGTGTACCTGAAAGCTCAACTTGTAAAAGTTCATCTGTATCAAGACCAGTCATACTGTTTGTCTGTTTTGGCAGACTAATACAGATAAGGTGGGTTAAGTTAAATAAAGTCAACTTTATTGTATCAAAGGGGCAATTTGTTCTTGCAGAGAATGAATTAAAAAAAAAGATGAGGGGTGACTCAGGTCAACAATAATGGCTTGAGAGCACTGGTTTTCAACGTGGGAATCGGGGACCCCTTGAGGATCATGAGACACTGAGAGTGGATCTCCAGATGCCCTCCAAAAATCAAAGAATATTCTTAAATGATTTCAAATGATATATACAAATATATATAAAATATATGCATGAAATGTGATAAATGTAAAATAAGAACATGGTCATTTGGTGAGATTTATTCTGAAATCCAAGTAATGTTTAACAAATCCTTAAGATGTGAGTCTGCACACGACTATTCTTGAGTGTGCGCAGCTGTGTTCAGCTGTGCTTCAGCCACCTTCAGGCACGGTGGGGTCTCCAGTCTCTGGCACCTTTATTTTGGGGGTTATCGGCTGAAAAGTTTGAGAACCCCTACATATGGAGGATAAAAAACTTAAAAATTTGTCCCTGCAATTTTTCCACACATTTTTACAATGCTCTCACTTTTTAGCAGGAGAGACTCAAACCACAGATGAAAAAGAAAGTTAAAACAGGTTCAAAGAAACAACAATTAAATATTTTCATGAAAGATGCATCAATATAAGTTACCATTTTCTGATGAAAATACATGCACTGGTGGGCCTGAAGACCAGTTGTGTCAGTGTTGGCATCAAAAGTCAAGTTTTTTTGTTATGACTTGTTGCATTACTGCAGTTTGCTTAAAACACATATATTGCTATAATACTCTAATTTAACCATTCCTGGACAAACACTATTTTAGCCTCTTCAGCTGAAAGATATTTGTACATTTGCTGTTTTTATTTTGAGTATAGTTAATGCATGCTTAATTCAGGAAAGAGGAGGGGAACTGGAAGATTAGTAGGATCAAATAACAGCTCTCATATGACAGTGTGCATTGCCAGGTAATTTTTCAGCTGGGGCTTATGCTTGAAAATTTAAGCCATGAATTAGATGAGTCATTCCTCTCAAAGACTGTCAACTCCACCATCAGAGCAGTGCTGAAGGAAGCAGATTTTGCTGGATCAATGAGGAAACTAAAGCCTTCAGATAAAATCAACTCTCGTGCATGTGTTTTCATGTGTTTGGTTACCTCACATCATTCTGATGCACTTCTCTTGTATCATTAGAGAAAAATGGGTGGCTGTTTTGATTTTCAATATTGGCATATTTTGAATAATTTAAACATCTGATTGCAAACAAATTAAAATCAAAATGTAAGCATTTGAATGATTCTCATTGTTTTTTTATGATTTGAGAATTAACCTGAGCAAAAATTATATCAATATTGAGTTTAAAATTTACATTTTTTAAATATTCTGAGCACAAATTTGAAGATGTAAACTTTTGCTGCTGTGTAGCCTTATATCAATTTTATACAGGTCTTATTTTTCCAAAGTTTTTTTTTTTAAGATTTCCAGCCACAAACTTTGGAATTGTTAAAAGCAGGACGAAGATGTTAAAGAAACTTCGACTGTGTATTTTGTGATCATTATTTTCTTCATACATGTACTGCACATATACAGTCATGGATAAATGTTTCATCCACTGGAGTAAGTAAATAATCTCTCTTTCCCTGGATGTCTCTGCATCTTTAATTCTCTGTTTTTTTCTTCCTCTCAGAGAGAAGGTTCATTGACAGGACCCCTTGTGTGCCTGTCCACCTCTCACTTCTACACACACATATGCTAACACACACAATAATTTAGAGCGTTGAGTGATGTGGCAGGGTAGGGTCATCTCTGCAGGCCCCCATCCATCACACACACAGCAGCACACACACAAATGTAAATGTGCACAAACACATGAGAGGCTGTGGGGATCTGTACTCTGTCAGCCTCTTTATTAGTCTGACTGTGTGTGTGTGTATGCATGTGTGTGTGCATGTTAAGGGGCCTCCCAACTAGAAACAGATCCTTTTCCAGAAAGGATACACACTCTCACACACACTTCTTTATTTCTTGTTAGTCGTCCTACACCTTAATTTGCAACACCTCTAACAACCGGCTCTGCAGCCCACTTCACAGCCACTCAATCTGTCACTGTCACGGCTCTGTTTCCATCACTGCCGCTCCAGCTTGTCCAGCTGAAACAAAGACGGCATGTGTGCGGACATACTTACTTCATCTATATGTTCAGATTGTGTTTTTGTATATTTTAGTGTGTACAGCTGGGATGGAAGTTTTATTTCCATTTCTGCTCTTGTGCTGGGAGAGATTTCATTCCAGGCTGCCCCCTAGCTGCTCCATGGAGAAGTGCATGCATCTTTTTCCCTTCATCTCTCTGTGCTGTTTAAATATGTTGTCATATACTCCTTCTTCAGATAGATCAGAAATAGGATTCAGATTAAAAAGGCAATCATTTGCCTTTCTTTGGTCTTTCCTTTTCAAAATGTTATTTTTATTTTTATTTGGAAGCCATTCTCGTAGAGTCACAAATTTCTTCAAAATATCTTTTTCTGTTTTCTACAGAGAGAAAAATTACCCAAAAAAGCACCATTACAAAAGAAATTCAGTTATGTTCAAAAATAATGTGCATCTATGTCAGTGGTTGTCAAAGAGTGTGAGGAAAGTTTAGTGTGCTGTGGGAAATTGTACAACCATTGTTATGTCATTAAAACTGTAAAACTAAAAATACAGTAACACTTGTTAGATAGACTCTTTTGCACAGATATGAATAAGGTGTGCCTTGAGATTTTGGCTTGATCTCAGGAGTGCCTTGGGGAAAAGTTTAAAAAACCACTATGATAAACCATGATCTAAAGCCTTGGTTTGCAACCTTGGGACCCCTTTAGGGGGATGCCAGAGATCTCAGAGGGATGCGAAGATCTGTCAGCCCCGAGGTTGTTAAAATTAGATTTGCACATATTAACAGAAATCATGGTATAACACTTAAAAAAATTCGTACAATAGTTTTGAGGTAAAAGAATTTGTGTTTAGGGCTACTTTGTTTGAATTTACACCAAAAAAATTATTAAAATTTATGTTAACTTTGGTCAAAAAGTGTCACTGTTTTGTTCGTGTTGGTCCTGGGGTTGCTCAAGTTTTCTTATATACAAGTAAGGGGGGCTCAAAGGAAAAAAAGTTGGGAACCATTGATCTAAAGGTCTGGTATTTTAAGCCTTTATACACAGTGGATGGCAATTCCTTGTTGCTTTTCCTGATCTACATAAAAGGCCAAGTAGTTTCACTTTTTTACTACTGAGCTAATGCCAAGCTCAAAATCTGATACAGTGTCAGCAAATTAAAAAAAAAACCCATCATAACTTGGAAAGTAGTCAAAGCAAATCAGGATGATGTTGCAACATTTGCAGAGTTAAAAACAATGGCTCTCCTGCCCATCATTCACACATTCAGTACACAAATCCATGCAAACAAGGGTGTGTTTATTAAACCTTGCACAGAGCACAAAGTGCTAAGATCACACTTCGTTAAAATATCCCCTTGCAGACATACAATAACCTAACAGTTACATCTCACATGTTCTAAGTCTTGCTTCTATCTCCATCTCACATCAAAATTACAATCGCCACTGCACTCTTAGCTACCATTTCCATTTTCTGCCCTCCGTCAAACAGAAAATAATATGTACCTTGTCACCAGCGTCTAGCTGTACGAGCAACTTTCCTCTACTAATTCAACTCTGCACGCCACACACATCCGTCAGATATAACTGGCGGAGGAGAGGGCATGCCGAGACATCCATTAAAGGTTCCTAGCTGTCAAAGGTTCCCCTTTGTGTTATGAGGAGCGATATAAGTGTCGAGCTCTTATCAGAGCTTCCTGTGGAGTTTGCCCTGCATCCTGGTCACTCAGAGCTGCTTCTCTTTCACTCAAGTCTCATTGTGTCTATGTTCACATGCATGTGTTGGTACCTGTGAGTGAGAGAGATTTTAGACATCCTATGATCAAAAGAAACTATAGGTCAAAGTCAGAAAAAATGTTTTAACAAATAAGTTAAAAATAGAATTAAATGAAAGTGTAAACAAACATTATAAGATGAAATTCACTGGCCTTTAGGGATACATCTCCTAGTTATGTTACCATTGTACATTCTGAAGACTACATATGACCAACAAGCATTACAATTGGTGATCATCACATTGTTAAGAAGCCAAATGTTTGGCCAGATTATAGACCAGTATCTAAACTTAGAAAAAAAAATCTAGAAAAAACTAAAATGTAAACAGCATTGCCAGCATGGCCTCTCCACCATTACAAGAAGTTAGTTTTTATTGAGCTTAGGACAAATCTCCATGAAAAATTCAAAAAGGAACTGTAACCACTGTGCAGATGTTCTTACCTGACAAGCTTGACTCATCCAGGTTGGGTGTTGCTAGCTTACACCCCCACCTGTAACTTGATGTTGATGTCAAAATATTCAAACACTAGAGTGGCTTTTCCCCAACTTCAGTATGCTGAGGCCCAATTTGAGACCTTAAAATTTTTTTGCGGCCCACCAAAACCCTTGTACAACCATAAGACTTAAATATTGACCTTTCATTTGTCTTTTTTGTTTCATTAACAGAGGATTTCAATGTGAATGCTTTGGTTTCAAGAACATAAACATTATTTGGAAGGTGTTTGTGGAGTCACAAAGTAAAATTAATGAGTCACTGCAATTTACTTTGTTTTATTCAGGCGTCTGCAAAGTCAATTACATTTTCTTTTCCAATATTTCTTTTTTAAATGTACATCATAGACCAACAAACCCCTACCAGCTCATACCAGCATAAATGTCTCTGAAAACATGGATACATTCCTAAAACTGGAAATTGGTGTGGATTAAAAAAGCTATTGGATATCATGATCAAGAATGCAACAGTTTATTCACTGACTGAATATATGATCTGATTTTTACAGAAAGCCACCTGTCAGTGATTATTAGTAAATATGATGCATAGTTATCACATGATTAGTCCATAATCTGTCCAGTTCCAATCAAAATTGCATTTTTATGTTTGATTTTTCCTTTTTAGGCTCTTGGAGAGAGCAGTTCCCCTGCTTGAGAATCAAAACAAAACACCTATTTCTTGCATGTGTTTTTCACCTATTACTGCACTCCATATTACCGTCAAACCCAGTGGTGGTCAACCTGCTAGCCTGAGAAATATGTACTTAAAATATTTCAATCACCCCCTTATAGGTGGCAGTTGTATAGACGTTAGGGAATGATCTCACTGTTACTGCCTAGAAATTACTTATGTTTCAAAAGAAAATGCAAATAATTATGCAATAAAATATTGTTTAGGTTAAATGTTTATTCTAATTTTGTTCATTTGAAAGTCTGGCCCCCAAAGAATTTGTCAAAGCAAAATCTGTCTCTTGTACAAATGTTGATGTTGTAAATGACCTCTGGCAGCCCACTGACTGTACCTAGTCCACACTTTGGGAAGCCCTGAAATAGAAAACTAAACATTTCAATGCAATTTATTTTCAAATATCTATATTTTGTCGTATTTCTTTCCATCCTTCTTAATGTCAAATTTATTTTTTATTTCTTTGTGCTTGACCACTTTGTTCATTTGTCTTTTATTATCATCCTTGGGCACTGTTGCCTGTCATTTGTTGTGTTGAGTTGTTCGTTGTGAAGCACATGAAAAACAATAAAACTTAAGTCCTGGTTAGAGATACATGGATTGTGACCATAAGGGCCGATACTGATGAGGATGTTTTTTTCACATCACTTCTTTAGTGTAACACTCCAGCTCAGTGAGCATTTTCTCATATTTGTCCAACAGGTGACTTTTTCTACCCAGTAAAATATCTAATGTTTGATTCAGTGGTTAGGTATTCTATGAAACTAACTGACTACAACAATTGAACACTGGCTTCTGATATCTGTTCATGCCACATTGTTTGCCAGTGGTCAGTGATTCTCAAGAAGGCTGATGCCGGCTGATACTGATGTCAAACTGATACGCTGATAAATAGATCCCTGTAGTCTTTGTGATGAACATGAAAGTTAATTTCAGAACTCATAGATTTTTCTTTTTCTCTACTAAATTAGTTGAGCTACCCAAGAAGAGAGGGTCTCGACTGGTCTAGCCTCAGCTTCCTCAATGAAAAACTGCATCCCAAACTTATAAAAAACAAACAAACAAACAAAAAAACAAACAAACAAACAAAAAAAAACCCACATGTTTATTAAATAATGTTGATGCTTTGATCTTGAATGGAACAAACTATATACAGTGGAAAAAGAGACCAGACATAGTAAACATGTTTTACACCCAGATTTTCCCGTGTATCACCTTTTTTTGGGCCAATTTCCAGAGATCTTGTGAAATTACCCAGTTATCGTATGAAAATTTGCTTTGTTTTTGCCAGAAGAGGAGATAAATGAGTTGAAATATTGAGAAAAAATTTAAACATTTAAAAACCCATTATCATAATAAAACAGAGTAATATAAAATGTATGGATGCCTGTCCACTAAAGACTGCAGTACTTCATGGATCTTTGTGTAAAGCCTGTTGAGTGACTGCTATCATTTCTTGCCCTGTGTTCTAAAAAAGCTCTTACCCTAACTTCAAGATCTGACATGTAATAGACTGGGAGCACTTTAAAGTGGTTTAATTTGTTGGACTAACAATATTTGAACATAAGTTGGACCTGTTACAATCGAAGTGATGAGATGTAAGCTATGATTGAACAGAATGACAATACATATAGATAAGGCACAAAATGAGTAGAAAATCATCAACCATCAGTGATAGATGGCCTCCATCAAATAATGTTACCAATCATTTAAAATAAATAATCCTTAGATTTGTTTTGTTTAAACCCTTTTGCACATAGAGCTGATGATTTATACCCAGGTCCCCCTCCCCTTGTGACATGTGTGTTTATGGGGGGTAGAGGGGGTCAGAATGAAAAAGAAAGGTAAATAAACAAACAATCAGCCGCAGGCTTGTTCTGGCTCTCCTTCTCTGTTGCACCTCATTTGAAGCCTTATAAATCAGGCTTCCACCCGGAGACAGGGTGTTAGCAGGCCTCCCAGACAAAACACACACATGTGCACATACAGAAACATACAACAACACACCGGTCTGCTGCTCATTAAGCCAATGATCAGACCCGTGGGTGTGTGTAAGGAGTGGGGGTAGTGTGCGAATGCTACCATGTCTCATGTGTTGGCAAAGCAAAATTAATACATGTGAGTCCATCTACTACCCTCCCTCCAACACTTTTTCCCCCTAACAAAAGAAATAATCCCACCTTGTCTCCATCTGGATCTAAATGTGTTCATAAAACAGAAGAAAGCTGCAGCAGGTCCCTGGTAACGCCATGACAAGTGCACTCTGACTCCACTGCCTGCAGTAAAGATATTGGGTGGAGTAGTTGGAGAGTAGGTGGGGGTGCGCCTGGTTAGCTTTCAGTGACTGTTTTCACACATAAAATAAAGGCCTGGACTCGATCAAGCCAGGGGTTTTAAGTTGAAAAGTGGAAGCAGAAGAGGCAGTAGCTGTAGATGTAGAGTGTGAGGAATGGATTAAATTCAGATTTTTATTTATAAGCTTTCCCAGTGGACATTATCACATTATTTCCACATTAGCATCTCAGTGTGAATCACAGAAAATACAAAACAGGAACTCAATTTCATTTCCCACTCTTATGATCAGTAAGTACATTTACATAAGCAGTACAGACACAATTTTTATTTCAGGCTCAAGGAACATATGTTCGTTTTTAAATATCATTTTTAGCCAACAAACCTCATGTCATTGTTGTTCCAAAACAAGAGCAAAGCGTAAAATCACACCTTGGTTAACATTTCTGTTATCACATGCTGTTAGCGAACCATTCATGACACGTTTGTCTAAAAAGGTTGTTGCATTTGTACTAACAAGCACATGGCAGTTTTCTACACCTCCAAAACCAGACCCATTACATATTTACTCCCCAAACTTGGCACCTGCACCCCCACCCACCAAACTACACCTTCTGCACGCGCTCACCCAGACAACAAGAACATGACCATTCACACTTTATGAGCTGGGAAAAAAACATCGAACATGCCTTTAGAAAAGCAGCCAGTAAGAGAGGTTCACAAACTTTGCACATCTAAAAATGTCAGATGGATTTTTGGTTCTTCTCCATCACACCTCGGTTTCCTTCAGCAGACATTTGACTGTGATTATGAGGACGAAGAGTCAAGCTAGAGGTCAGCGCTGGACTCAGGCTGGGCTGATTGGGAGTTGAAATTAGAGGAGTTGCTCTGTCTCAGGCCAGTTCTCCCTGGAGGATTTACACAGGCTCAGTATCACATGCAGCGCTGTGGTGAAATTGGAGCATGAACCTCTACTTTTTTTTTGGGGGGGGGGGGGGGCAGGGTTTCACAAAAGCCATCGTTAGATTCCCCTGCACCTTGAACACCACACAGTTACAAATGATCACAAACACAGGGCCTAAAATCAGAAACATTTATGACCCTTTAAAAAAGAAAACGTCTCAGCAAACTGTGAAGAATGATGCAAGCAATGTTCCCCTTTTCACCTCACTTCTTGCTCAACAATAAAGCCCCTCTTCTCTTCTTCTGGTCCTCCTCTTCCTCCTTCACTTTTACCTTCATCCTCTTCTATTCCCTGGCTGGTAAAATGACATGCACTGTTGGAGTCTCGGGGTGGGGGTGGGGGGGGGCAAACAGTGATGAATATGTGCCAAGGAAAGTCTTTAGACAAGTAAAAGAAGCCACAGTTTGTCTACTACTTCCTTCTTTTCCCTTCCTTCATCTTGTTGTCAGGATTGACAGGTTTAGGTGGCCACTGGCATGTTGCTGTTTTGTGTCTAAAGGATGACTGACATGAAACTCCTGGCACAGTCTTTTAACACCCCATTGTGCGTCTTTAAAATGCCTAAACCTCAGTTAAAGTGTCATTTAGAAAAATGTTTTAAATCTCCTTTTGTTGTGTTTATTTTTCCAAACCCTTTTTTAATGGCATCTAACGTGTTTCTCTCCAACAGGTGGTCAATGACATGGGCAACATCAAGTTTGCGCTGGACACAAGCCTGGATGTCACAAGCAACAGCTGGCTCAAATACGTCCGCTCTGCCCCAACATTCGAGGAGCAGAATCTCGCAGCCTGTCACCTAACAGGGGACCAGGTGAGTGACATGAGCGAGGTGTCCTGGGTGAGTTTTGGGTGTATGAGAGAAAAAGTCTTATTTTGACAGTAAGAGCCAGAAACAAGGGGGGAGTGATCATGGGAGTTTGTGTGTTGTTTAGTGCCATAATAGCAAAGTGTGTATGCTGGTAATGACCAGGGAATGGCTTCATTGTGTGTTTGTGGCTGGGCCAGTTGCCAGTGCTGATAGGAAATGACCCATGTAAAGAGACTGAGGAAAAGCCTGACAGTCCTGACTCCCATAATAACTTTGATCCAAGTCCACAGTCTTCTTCTCTGGAGGCAGAAGTCTCTCACTTCTCTGCCTCTTATGTACTATTCTCTTCCCCTGCCTCTCGCTTACTCTCTCTCTGTAAGGCATGGGATAGTTTTGGAAAGATGCTTAGCCAGGGCCCATAAAACCCCAACTGCTTAACTAGGCCTTAACCCCAACCTCATGCATTGTGCCACAGCTTACCTCTGCCATATAGTGCACTTCTCTGCTCTGTTGATGCTGCTGATATTACTTTTATTGATGCTTTGCTGACTCTTGTTCCAGTTTCTGCAAACATCAAACAATAATTTCACCATGACATGATGCTCATTTCATTTTAATGTGTCTTGGACTATCATACATGCAGAAAAACATTCACAGACTCTTCCCATGATAGAGAAAGGACATTGCCGCATGCATCCATATATAAAACTTGCCTATATGTTTCCACATTCCTATCACTCTGCTCTTATTTGTCTCCTAATCCCTGCTTACATGGCTCCTTCCCATTCCTGTCTCACTCTCCAGCCGTCTGTTCCTCGCCGTCTTTGTCTCCTTTCTCTGTCCTCTCTGTCTCGATCTGCCACCTGTCACTCTGTCACACCAAGGGGACAGACTAGTGTGTCCATTTAAGCTGCAGACATTAAGCCTGTCCAATAGAGAGAAAAGGGGGCTAGGACCAAGTAAGAGAGGGAACACACAGGGGCCTCTGAGATTGACAAGCACCAATTGGCTGGCAGCACCAACCCGTCTAATCCTTTTAAGATTTTCACATCAGTGCCCCCTGCCACCGCCACACAATGTCAAAGAAAGAATCAGGGCACTGGTGAAAATGGTGGAGAATTATCAGGCCCAGAAAAGGCCACGTGCACAATTGTTTTTTGATGGCTTTTACGGATGTTTGTACTTAGCGAAAGGCTTTGCTTTTGTTGCCGTGGTATAGCGGCTCACAGGTATAACCCTATCATTTATTTACAAACACCACACACACATACACAGCCACTCAGTGCGTGGATTCATAATTTAACACACCATTCAGTGATTTTTTCCCCCCTCTGCTTTTGTATCAGCATGCACAATGTATGAGTTTGTGCAAATATGTGCACACAGGGCAAATTCAAATGCGGCCACCTTTTAAAGAGCAAGTGGGTAATTTATTTGTTTATTTGTTTGTCATTAATGATGTAAGATGAACAAATGTGTGCATGATCATGCATTATTTATATATTTCTGGACATGCAATAATTCTGAACTATTTTAGATATTTTATTAGTTTCATACACATTAAGTTGACATAAAGATGATTTGAGTTGTAAAACAGGAGAAATGTTTGTGTCCTTGACAGGATGACGCTGTCATTTATTGTGAAGGAATCTGCAGAAAACTGATCTTCTCAGTCAGTCCATACACAAAATTGAACTTTATACACAATATTCACACATGTTCGATATGGTTTGAAAACAACAGTTTTTCTATAATTTATGTGAGCGTGTAGACACGATTGTGTGATTGTTTGAAATAGCCATCTCCTACTATAATAGAGTCCGCTCAGTTGTTTGAGCTCTGAGTGTGTGGTTGATGAGGCTTTAAAGAGAATATGAACCTTGTCCACCTTCTTGTCAGTCTGTCATCTTTGTGTTTTGAAGCGGAGTTCTTTCCAGCACTGTTTGATCTGCCCTTCTACCCCTGGATGGATCCATCAATGCGTTGACACTTGTGTGTGTGGGTGTGCAAGAAGCCACAGTGGGGTGTTATTGCGGCCCTACGGCTGGCATTGATCGATGGTGCATCTGTCCCCTGAACACTGGACAGAGATGGGAAAAGGTCATGACAGGCCTGAGTGTGCAGGCCTTACTGTAGAGCACCCCTCCACATGCACACATAACCACCCCCTAAAAAAAAGACACACACATCTAAACAACTAACATTTGGAGGAAGGCAGGAAGACATACAGAAATGGTTGGAAATGCTGCAGAGGAAAATAAATGTCAATAATTATTAAAATCCATACAATTATTATAAATTATACATAAATATAAACATTTGTAAATTATATATATATATATATATATATTCTTTTTTATTTCTGCTTTTTATTTTTTCATTTTTGCATATTTCAGCAACATAGAAATGTTAGGCTGTATTTGAGAGATAACAACAATAAATGCTTAAATTAATTGTTGCCAAGTTGCCGTCTAATGTAATCATTTTAAAATCCCATTAATTTTAAACCTGTTTTTCTTTTCCTGCCACGATTACAAATTGAAAATAAATATAAAGTAGTGACTGTGATCTTTGAATAAATCTTCATGTTTCATATCGGCTTATTTGCTTTTTTTTATTTTTTTGTTTATTCGTTCTATTTTTTTCCCCCAGAATTGTATAAGAAATAAAAATCCTCTAGATTGGCAGAAAGAAACCAAACAGGCCTTTGGATACCTGTTCAGCGTCTACAGCCTACTTCCGTGTGCGCGTGCGTGTACTTTTCAGCAAGTTTGAGAAGTGATAGAATAAATGACAAAGAGAGTTCAAGTGTCTCCGGCTACTTTAGACTTTTTTTCACACCAATAACAGATTTATCAAGCGGCGGCTGCGATCGGAGATGCGGGGAGGGGTCTGCGCCGCAGATCTCTCAATCCTTTTGGCTGAAGATAAGACGAGGAGGAGTGGCCGACGGGTAACCGGCGGAGCACCAAGGGGCAATAGGGAATCACTAATGAGAGAGAGAGTCAGAGAAAGAGAGAGAGAGACTCATCATCATCATCAAGACGCGCTCAGTGACTAGATTAGAGAGTAGCTCAGCTGAGGAACATCCAGCTTCATCCAGCCTGAAGAAAACATCACCGACCGTCCGCAGCGCGCCTGGCCGCTCCGCGACCCCATCTCCCCAGCCCTGTCCGCTCTAGCGCCCTGCTCCCTTGCCGGTTCTCTTACTATGGGTTGTGTCGCCAACTCCACCGGGACTGAAGTGCTCCTGCAGCTGGAGGCTCTCCGCAGCGCCGCGCAACTTTCACAACTCCTCCGTCTCACAGAGAAAAGAAAGGTCAGGTCGGAACCGTGTAGAAATGTCTGCAGCTGTGTTTAGCCTGTGTTTTTGTCACTGGACACATAACAGTAACGTTTATAGTCAAACTGATATGTTTTTAAAATTAAGAAAGGACTTCGCTTCTTGTCTCATCCAAAGCGGAGTTCTTGTGGAAGTCTCACCGGCCTGCCTGCGTTTAAGTGCCTTACTTTGTGTGTGTCAATGAAGGCGTGTGTGCTCAGATGACAGAGTTGTGCTGGTGCAGAGCGCCTCCATGTGGTCACAGGTTGCACCTTCTGCTTGCGACCCGAGCTGAAGCTTTGCGCCGTGATGCTGAAACGAGATGTCATGTTTTTAATCGGAGAACTCTACGGGCTAACGCTGATAGTGATCGACATCGGTGATATTTACAGAGAATATTTTTATAGTCAGTATATATCAGGTTGGTTTTCCTTACAGCTGTTGTCTTTTACGTGGGCTGTTTAGTGAACGAGGCCTCGGCTTAGAATGGCCTCGAATATTGATTCATTCTTTTAATTTCCTTTTTTCCACCACTTCGTTACCCTCCAAAAAACTAAAAATTAAAACTTGTGACCCTTCAGGCTTGATAAATCGATCATTTTAAATTGGCAAACAAAATTCAGTATTTTGGCCTACCGTTAAAATAAATCTAAAGGATGCACAGAGCAGCTGTTCGGATTGATGTTTGACGTAATTTCGCTTCTTTGAGGCTGTTTACTCTCATCACAACAATATTCCTGTCATCTTAATTTCTTATCGTGTTTTTTTTTTTATTTTTAAGGATTTTTTTTATAACACAGATCTACTTTGTTCCCTTTAAACCTTGTTGAAGAGAAATATTTATTTGTTGCTAATTTTATTTTCTAAATCTACAGTAAATGTGGTTTGAAACATCGTATTTTTTATTGTATTTATATGAGTTAGCACAGATAAATTGTAAATTGTGTACGGTTGCAATTTTCGGGACAAAATATTTCCTAACTCCGCTGCAGTCCACACATGGACAATTATTCTAGAATGCGTTAAGTTTTAATCTTTTGATGTGTTAAAATGAAAATATTGATTTCCAACTCTTCCTTTAACTGCGTTAATTAAGTGGCTATCCATTGTAACTTGAAGTTAAAGTGAGCCTCTGTTTCTCTCTCCTCAGGTTTACTATAAAGCTGTACGGGATATTGAAGCAGGGGAGGAGCTTTTAGTGTATATGAAGGACGGTATTTTCCCTGAGGGATCCATGGCACCCAACCTACAAGGTAAGATTAATGCGCGTCATTAGCGCACATTTTAAACAAACTCCATTCTGCATCCTGTACTACTTTTACGGCCAGCGCTCTCCTGCTAATGTGACGGGGAAAAGACACCATCTCTTCCTCCATGTTTCCCCCCTCCTTAAGAAATTTGAATTATTCGAATCTTAAGTTTCCACGATGGTATGAAATCCCACATATAAAGAACGTGGCTGAAGGCCGTTTTGGAGCTGTCACTAAAGGCCTGCCAATGAGGAGAGCTGCTCTTACAATGCTACAATGTAATGGGTCTCTGTCTGAAATCTTGTGTTAGGGTGTCATTGGCACTTGTCATATTCCATTCTCAGTGAGTAGAAATCTACTGTGAACGGAAATCCAACATCAAACAGAAATTATTAGAAGCCTTCGTCCTTAAGAAGACATCATATGAGAGCTCTGAGGACTAGTAAGTGGAGAATTTGGATTTCATTTAATCCCAATGGCCAACGAATAATGCTAATAATGTTTTATTCATTACATTTGCAGTTTGTTCCAAGAAATCAGCATTTATGGAAGTTTTGTGGCTATCAGGCTAATATTGTATCATATTAACAGACTCTGACTTGCATTTGGAGACATCAGCCTCTGGGAATCAACACCATGTGTGAAGTTCAAAAAAGAAAGAGAGAAAAATGAATATTTATCAAGCATATAACAGCCTTAGGCCTATATATAGATGATCAGACCTTAGTATTAAATTAAATCATGTTCATTTGAATGTCTTGCAGCCTGCCTTTTATGTAAAAATAAATAGATGTTACTGTTTATTTTTTATTATCTATTTTTAGAAAACAAACCACACTCCTTAAGTCTAGCTTTTGGGTCAAATGTTTAAAAACATTTTTATTAAGATACTTTAGCTGTCTGTATTTCCCTCGATAAATCCCAATCACAAGTCAAGGATAGTGATTGTTGTATTACTTATAACTACAGCTGTTAAAATTAATTGCATTAATCACGGTTAACTATCGTTCATGATTATTGCATTCTTATATTTTATTCTTACACTTTATTATCCTTTTCAGCACACTTTGGTAAAGCCACGTTAGCATCCCCCGCAGCCACCGTGATGTAAAAGAAGTCAACCACAGCTTCTTAAAGTGTCATTTCACTTTAAAAAATTGGACAAATCAAATGGCATCTGAACATTGTGTTATCAAATATTTACTTTTTTATGGTTCCCTTATTTCCTTTTCAGTCCATACCAAGTTCCTTTTTTCATGGTTAAGTTCACATTAGTATTGCTGATTTTTCTTTTAAAATCAAAGATAAAGATCCTTATAGGAAAAAGATTTATTTAAGACAGTGGAAAAATACAAAATGACACAAGAGCAGATTTAAATGCAAAATAGTGGAATTTTAAATGCAATTAAAAGGGTGCAATTAATATCAATTAAAATGTTCAATTTTTGACAGCCTGAGTTATAAATGACTTGTAACTAAAATCCTAATCTTGTGTATGTTAATTGTATATGTGTTATATGTTTATAGGAGCTCTTGTCCACTCTCTTCTTTCTGAGTGGGTAACCTGAGTCACTGTACTCTCTAACTTCCTGCTTTGCCCCTGTATGTCACACTGAATATGTCCAATACTTTATCTCATAATCTAAGATGGACATCCAGGCTTTTCATTCAAAGTTCACTGAGGCAGAAAAGAGGCTGTAGTTTAGAGGTAGTTCTTTAACATCTTGGACTTATTTCGTTGAACTGCTGTTGTCAGGTAACATTGTTTTGTTGTGTTTCCAGTCTTTCTGGAACCATAGTTGAAAGACAAAAATCAGATTACTCTTACTTGCCATTGATTATAAACTTGTGGAAGGGGGAACAAGATGTTCATGAGATGTTCTGTGGTACATCAGTGTTTCCCCCCTGCACGCTGCACAGTGCACGCACTGATCTTCATGCCAAAGGAACGGGAGAAAACGGGAGCTCAGAGCAAACTTGATTATTGATAAAAAGCAGACTGGTATGCTGTAGGAGCACATCAAAGATACGGCACTCCTGTAGGAGATTTCTTTAATTCCTCTGCTTGTATGTATGTGAAATATAGGCAGGCAGTGATAAAAGAGATTTTTCCTGTCTGATTATGTGTCAGAACCAAAGGATTTTAATTTTGTTTTGTGGGTGTGAATGACAAGAGAATGAAGTTTTATGAAGTTTAATTATGGGTGGGAGACAGAAAAGGCAGACTGAGAATAGGACAAAGACAGATAAAGTCCACTAACACACTGGTTTATCGTGTGTGCTTGCTTATGTATTTTTGTGTATGTTTGTGTAAGAAGGAAAGGTAGCAGGACTGAGTTGGTGCTTTGCAGTGCAGCCCTGCTGTCTGTGTCTGGCTTATCAGAGAAGGAATTTGAAGTAGAGAACTTGAGGAGTCCCCAGAGAACTCACCCATGCTCCCAGATTAGCTGCTAAACTGCACATAATTGTGCTTCCCTTCGTCTCCCAGAGAGCTATTAGTCTCCCCTTTATACCCCCACCACCTCCACCACCATCTCACCCGACACGAACAGACTGACTGAAAAACAAAGGTATGCTGATACACACACATGAGCACCTCTATTTACATTCATCCTCACTGATGACCATCTATGCATACACTCCAAGCTGTACCACAGCACACACTTTTCTGTATCTTAAAATATAAAAAATAAGTTAACAACCATTTTTCTTGCAACAGTTTGGGCTTTTAAAGTAGACAGGCAAAACCAACTAATTGTTGAGATGACTAAGCTTTAGAGAAACTGATGGCCAAACTTCTTAATCTCTTTTTTTCAAACCCTCACTCTTTATGAAGTTCATGTTCACCGGTGTCAAAGCGAGTGAGTTAGTTTAGCATTTGAGCCCAGTGTAATGGCCCATTGACTAGAAGGTCATTTATCCTTCTCCCCAAGGTTAGACACATTGATGTTGCTACACTAATGCCCTTTTAATGTGTCCAAGAAGTTCCAGCTGGATAAACGGTCACATGCAGTAGAAAACAGGTGAGCCATGCACTGTAAGTCATTTTGGATAAACTCATTTAATGCAGCTTGAAATGATGGATGGGTGTGTGTGGCATGTTGGGACACCTGGGGGGCCGACTGCTTGGGCCATAGCAGAGAGGGGATGGCAGGTTGGCGCTGAAATCACCATGGGGTTGGCGCCACTGTGCCCCTGCTTACCTCTGTTCCTCATGGCTCATTCTTTTTGGAAAATGTTCACATAAACACACACACTCTCGCACACATACAAGCCTGTGCACAGAGACACTCCACTGGGCTTTCCCCTGATCTGTTGAACTTGGCGTCTGACTCAGGAACTTGCTATTGAAAATGCTGGCCTGAGTTTTATGCATTTGACCTTGTTGGTGAGAAGTATTGTAAAGGTTATCAACATGGAAAAGGAAGACTGGCCCCTATTGTTTCCCCTGTGTGCCATTACACCTAGAGTCTCAAGCAAACACTTGTGAAAACAAGCAGTTAACAGTGTTAACGAAGGCTACATTTCACCACTAATTGATTTCCGTTTTATGTAAATGCCAATTGCAGGTCTGTTGCTTTCACCACTTGAATGGATGGCTATCTAGCTAACTAAAACTCACAAAGGTGGATTTTTTGTCATTGCTTTGTTGTTGTAACATTTCTTTCCTTTCTAAAAAAATATATATACTCACATTTGCTAGTCTAAGATCAGAAGTCCATAAAACTAAGAAACCAGCAAACAGAACTTAATTTTTCTTTGTGCACTGCAAAATCGACATTTGTCTTGACACCTATACAGTTTAGTCATTGATGTTTGCAGTCATTAAAAAACAAGTTAGGTGCAAGAACATTTAATTAAATGTTCTTGTATATAATTTGAAGTGCTTGCATGCTTTAACCCTGTAAAGCCTGAAATCTCATATAAAAGCCCAAAATTCTCATTTTATTGGAACTGAGATGTGTATTTAGCCTTCTACCAAAATCAAAAAATAATATTGCCATAATATTCCACAGAGATAGAGGTCTCATAAAATTGTGTATCAAATATGATACACAGAGAATCTGCTTTTGGATTTGTGTGGAGATAGAGATTGATAATGTTTCTCCAACTTTTTTCATATTTTCTGTTCATTTTTCAAGAAAAGTTTCTAATTGTAAACATTTTATTTAACCCAGTGTTCTCTTGTTTGGAGTGCATTTTTAGTTTCTCACACATATTTGGGGTAAGTAGGACCTTATATATTTAAAAGTGGAAACTTGTAGGGGCATAGGTGGCCTAGTAGTTAAGGCGTGCCCCATGTGCGCGGATGGCCCGGGTTCAAATCTGACCTGAGGTCCTTTACCACATGTCTCTCCCCTGCTCTCATTCCTGTTTCCAACTCTATCCACTGTCCTCCTCTATCATAATAAAGGCACAAAAATGCCCAAAATTAATCTTTAAAAAAAAAAAAAAGTGCAGACTTGTCTTTGAACAGGTATTCATTTTTACCAATATTGATGTCCACAAGGACATGTTTTGCCCAAACTGGAACAAATTTACATAAAATTGCAAACATCATACATTTTGTTCGAAAAATCTTAACCATGTTTTTTAAAGGTAAATCATAAAAAGTACTACAGCCATTTCTTCAAGTATTTCCTGAATTTTCCATGAAAATGACCTTCTCCTAAACATGCAAATTCACAGACATCTCAGTGAAAATGCCTAAAAGGAAAATTTCACAGTAATTCTCCAACTTTTCAAGCAATTTACTTTAACTTCCATAGGCCTTCTGAACATTTTTTTTTCCAGAAATTCCTACTGAAAAAAAATATTACTGTGTTGTAGAAAGTCAAAATGTTATGTCCTCATATACATGTAGGCTCCGACCTTCTGGTAGGGACACGACTGACTCTACCTACTGATCCACAACTGTCCTTTTAAATCAGAATTGTATCTAAATTGTTGAATGAATGATTAAATTTGTGCATTTGTGTGCCTGTAGACGAGCAGATGTACCGCTGCGAAGACTGTGATGAGCTGTTCTCCTCGACCCTTGAGCTGCGGCGGCATCAGAAGTATTCATGCTCCAGTAGTGGATCGATCTTTGACACACTGAGAGATGACTTCAAACAAGAACGTGAGGACAGTGACGAGCCTGTCCATGAGTGTAAAGACTGTGAGAAGATCTTCCCAAATGAGTACAGGTACACAGAAAAGCAAAAATAATTTCTTCCACACCTAACACATCATCAGACATGCACAGGCCGCTTAGGGACTCTTTTGATAAACTGAAAAAATACCTGCTCTTTCCTTTCAAAGTCTGGGACAACACATGATCGTCCACACAGAGGAAAGGGAGTACAAGTGTGACCAGTGTCCCAAAGCCTTCAACTGGAAGTCCAACCTGATCCGTCACCAGATGTCACATGACAGTGGCAAGCGCTTTGAGTGTGAAAACTGTGATAAGGTACAGCATACCCAGCACGTAAGTTGTGCACAAGACACACAGGCTTTATCTGTTTAGATATTAAGCTGGCCTACCTAGACTTTAATCATGAGGGGATTGGATTGGATTGAGAGTCTGAAACAATATATATTTATTTGAAAAAGATATTACAACAATAAGACTGTTATTGTTGAATAAAATTAACCAGAAATGAGAGCATACTGTAATTGTTTTAATAATGGTAGATATTTGTATTTTTATACTCTTATTGCAAATTTCAGGTGTTCACAGATCCCAGTAATCTTCAGCGCCACATCCGCTCCCAACATGTGGGGGCCCGCGCTCACACGTGTCCTGAGTGTGGCAAGACCTTTGCCACATCATCAGGCCTCAAGCAGCACAAGCACATCCACAGCAGTGTCAAACCCTTTATCTGTAAGTGGTAGCTTTGGGAATCAATGATCACCTTATTCTTAACAGTTCATTCATTTTAAAATGCTTTTCTTTTACTGCATCTACTTTTCCATCCCTCTGCTGTATCTTTCTTCTCCAAATACACCAACTTTGTTATCCTGTTCAATAACTCTAAACAAAGCAAATAGAACCTGGGATAATTTGGCACAGCTATTAGTTATTTCAATAAATTGAACATTACCATTATATCCTCTTCATTTTCAAAAAGTTTAGACTCTTATACAGTACTGATGAAAATGGAAAAAGTCTAAACTAATTCTTGAGTTTTATTAAGCTTTATAAATGGCATTTTTATAGTTCATTTGTTAAGTTGTGAATTTGCATAGATACAGTTAATGTAGTGTCGTAAATCAAAAGCAGTTCCTTCTTCTCTAAAACTTTACTTGACCAGTTTCATTGAGATGTTTGTGTTGCTGTTGATGTGGTATTCAAAGTTAGAGACAGTGTTAAAATGGGTTTAACCAGGCCCTGATGGGCTGCATATTTTTGTTCCCCCAGGCGAGGTGTGCCACAAATCTTACACCCAGTTCTCCAACCTCTGCCGTCACAAGCGGATGCATGCTGACTGTCGCACCCAGATCAAGTGTAAGGACTGTGGGCAGTTATTCAGCACTACCTCCTCCCTCAACAAGCATCGGCGTTTCTGTGAAGGCAAAAACCATTATGGCTCTCCAGCAGGGATGTTCAACCCTGGCATCCCCATGAGCTCCAGTCCCATCATGGCCAAGGCCAAATCCCACCATCCCCACCTCACAGGTCTCAACCAGTCAGGTTTAGGCTTCACTGAATACTTTCCCTCCAGACCTCACCCTCATGCTGGCTTGCCATTCTCCACAGGACCTCATGGCTTTCCCTCCCTCCCTCATGGTTTCCCAGGTATCTTCCCCCCATCACTATATCCTCGACCACCATTGTTGCCAGCCAGTCCTTTGATAAAAAGCCCGCTTGGCAGCAGCAGTCAGGAGGTTAAGCTGCCTAGAAGTCCTTTAGATGTTCCTCCTTCGTCCCTGGTTAGCTCCACAAACAGCAATGGGGGTAACAGTTTAAGTCAGCTGGATGAGAAAGAAAATAAGTTGGATTTGTCTTCAAGTGGAGAAGCCAAGCCAAAATCTAAGGTGGTTGACATGTCCGATGGCAGTGATCTTGAAGATGTTAATACCACAAGTGGGACAGATTTGGACACCACAACTGGTACTGCTTCTGGTGATGGGTCTGACTTGGAGAGCGATGGGGAGAGTGAACGAGAAAGATGTGGTAAAAGAAGGAAGTCATCTGGGGCTGTATCGAGTCAAGAAGGCCACCAGTTAGAGGACACAAACAGCGCACTGATATCAGCTGTGTCTAGTTCTGGGAACCTCACAGTTGATCGTCCCTTTCTTTCTTCTGCATCGTCCCAGCACTCCTTTTTCCCTCCCCCTGATGAGCAAGCCCTTCCACCCACAACCGCAAACACCAATGCAGCCACTACAGATTCTATTAAAGCCATTGCCTCTATTGCTGAGAAATACTTTGGTCCAGGTTTGATTGGTCATTATCAGGAGAAGAAGATGGGTCCATTGCCCTACCATTCCATGTTTCCTTTCCCGTTCCTTCCCAACTTCCACAACTCTCTTTATCCCCTTCCTGCCGATCGTGGTGTCCTTAATCCTAGCATGTTCTTTAAGGCTGAACCCAAGTCACCCCGTGAGCAGCTGCACAAGATGGTTGCCCCAGGTACTCCTGCTACCACAGCAGAATCACCATTTGATCTCACCACAAAGCCGAAGGAGACCAAGACAGCTCCTCCAACCCCAACAAATCCCTCAAACCCCAACACTAGCACTGGGAGGAGTAGTGGACCCTTAGCACTATCTAGCAGTGAAGAACAACCATTAGACCTCAGCACTGGCAGCCGGAACAGAGGTGGTCATAATGGTGTGTCAGCTGAGCCACAAAACAGAAAGAACCACATCTTCGGAGATGGAAAGGGGGTTTCAATTAAGGATGAAACCCAAGCTGGATTTCCACACCCCCATCCCCACTTATTGCACCAACCATCCATCCCCCAACACCAACAGCCACAGGCACAGCCACACCAGCCGCCACCACTGCACTATGCCAAGCCCTCAGCATTCTTCATGGACCCAATATACAGGTATTTCAGCCACGATTAGACCAGAATCCACTATGGTCACCTACCCATGTGAACATTTTTGTGTCAGAATATTGAAAAGGGCACTTTTCCTGCCTTGTAGTATGTGGTTGAAAGTAATAGATGAAGTCTGACCTTGGTACGTAACCCTCTACCTTGTTGTTGGTCCAGCAGGGTGGAGAAGAGGAAGCTCCTCGACCCTGTAGGAGCACTGAAGGAAAAGTTCCTTAGGCCCTCACCGCCACTCTTCCATCCACAGGTGGGCTTACAGCATGATCATATGTTCATTTCAAACCTAAGAAGCCACCTGAGATGCAGAGACAATTTTGCATGCACTCTGACAAAAAAAGACAAGGAAATACAAAACATGAGAACTGAAGTCCAGGTATTGCAAACAGTAATTATTCCCAGATGCTATCGACTATTATTTTCAAACTGTGTATTATGTGAAAATACCTCACTCCTGCCTCCCACGCTGCTTTAACCTGAATTGATAGGGCCCTATGCACCATCATTCCACAGTGTTGATGTTATTTTCTCAAGGGTTCTGTATGATTTCTTCCTTTGTTTACTGAATGGCGCCTCTGTACCTCGTCTCTTTTACCTTTTTCAGAAGACACAGTCTGTTATCGCAGCCCCTTTGATAATCAGTCACATTGTTAAACTGTCCCCAGACCCTCCCTACCTCTGCAAATCTTGATTGCAGGGAAAGATAGTATTAATAAAAGAGAGAATAATAACTGTTTGAATTGCAACAATCTGCCTCTCTTGGCCATGCTAATCTTAGTTGTGGCATTGTTTCATGCACTGGGAGCCCACAAGCCAGCTAATAACTCAACCCCCTCCAAGTTTTTCTCTGTGGCTGGCTGGCTAGATAATAGCATCGTGTCCATCAAGGACATCCTGTGTTTGTCTCTAGGAGAATGGGGGCTCACACTGGGGAAACGGTTTAATCTGACCTGGAAATCTGTGTCCTCTATCAACTGTGACTTTGCATTACACTCATTTACAGTGAATACAGACAGATAAATTGGCGTTACACATATGTCTGTAGATACCACATTTGATAGTTGCTTAAAATATTATGTACAGACTTATTAGAAGACAATTATAGTGCAATGTCTTCTCACAAACATTCACCAAAAATGTAACATTTATCATCTTATTTCAGGAGGTCTCACTTATGCTACAATTTGCCATTGCTTTTTTAAAGCCATCATCTCATAACTGATGAGTGTTCTGAGCATTAAAAAAGTTTGCACAGGTTCCCACCTAAAAGCTAGTCATGTCAGTGTGTCTCAGCTTTGATACTCTGATCCCAACACAATGCCACCTCTAATTCAGTCTCATAACGGAATCCCCCACCCCAACCCCCCACCTTTTCTCAGACTACGAATAAACACAGAGAGACGGAGTGTCTGTCCCTGTGTCTCTCCCATCCCGTATTCACTTAAAAAGGAAGGATGTTAGCTGTTTTTGGCAAATAAACTTCTTCATAACCGGTCCCCTTTGTTCACAAGCTTCTAGGCGAGGGGGAAGCCGCTATCAGTGGGAGGTATCTCAAACTATAATGTTCAGCTTTAATCAGGGCTCTTGAATTAGTCAGTTTGACAGTCATCCAGCCCACAACAGTGGCTTCAGCAGAAGCAGATATGATGGAGAGAACAAAGGGCAGGTGAATTCAGAGATGAAAGTGTATTGAGTGTGAAGGTACTTGAACATTTGTGAATACGTTAGAGGTCAGAGGGGTGACTCGCCTTTAGCACAAACAACAAGGCTAACCTCTGGTATGCTGCTTCCGCTCTCTGTCTCTTTCCCTTGCTCCTTGTTTTTTCTGACATTGTCTTTGTTTGAATGCTTCCTTTACTCTTTTGACACACACACAGCCAGACACAAAGATCTACAGATGTGACATTTTAATGCACAAACAAAATCACACACACACACAAAAATGTCTCAACACATTAACCCATGTGCATACTCACACATACACAAGGTGTTTTCACAAGGCATTTTCACAACAGCGCAGTGATGAAGCTTCCCTGTCAAAACACCTTCAGACCTTAATACTGATACAATGACAGTATGATCCTATGTGTAATCACTGGATGATTCACTGTGCTTTTTTTTTGTGAAATCGAGAGGGCACAGCACAGCAGAAGCTCCAAATAAGCACATAGTGAGAAATGCACACAGCACTGATCCTGTTATCACTTCTGTTATGCCTTTGTAACTACCTATGAAAATGGTACAGAAGAAGGATCACAGAGCATAAGGATCCCTGCTTAAGGTGCAACTGTGAATAGCTACAGGTTTCTCTTTAAGTTGTGGTTATAAAATAAATCCTATTTATATTTTAACAGCACTGCTTCTTTGGGCTTCTCTGTATACATTTTTATATCAAAAACACATTGGTCATTAAAATTAAAATGACTCAATAGAAAAGGAATATCTTAAATATAATCAAAGTATTTGATCAAACACATTTTCTGTTATCTCCACCTTCTCCTTCCCCGTAGATGTCAGCTATGGAAAACATGACCGAGAAGCTAGAGAGCTTTGGCGCTCTGAAACTGGACACGCCGCCCAATTCACTGCAACATTCTGCTCATCCACTGTTTAACTTCCGATCCCCCCCACCTTCCCTCTCTGACGCCATCCTCCGCAAGGGCAAGGAGCGTTACGCCTGCAGGCAAGTTCCCTGTGGTGCAGGATTGTTTTCAATGAGTTCTTTTAGACTGATTTACAAATTCATGCTTGCAGTAATGACAAATTTTGACCAATTTAACTTACTATTCTTCCTTTATTCCACTTCTTCTCCATGCCTGTCTATGTTTTTCTTCTTTTTTTTTTGTTTTTTTTTTTTAGGTACTGTGGAAAAATTTTCCCTCGTTCAGCAAACCTCACCAGACACTTGCGGACACACACAGGGGAGCAACCCTACAGGTAGTCTTTTGTGTTGTAGTTTGTGTATTGGCCAAACAAGAGCAATTATAATCACTTGAAATTGTCTTTCATTAATAATGTTTCAGAGCTACAGCCATCAGTATACTAAAATGAGTAATGAAAACTAAAATAAAAATACTGCAGATAATTATTTTAACTCTCTGTTGTACTCTTAATGGAAATGTCTAAAATGTGTTCTTTGTTGTTATCCAAGTGTTTTGGAACCAAAGTAGATTTTAGCAGTGTTTGTAGTGTGCTGTCTGGACCTGCACATTTTCTAAAGTGTCCTAAGATAACTTTGGTCACAGATTGAGGCTTAACAATAAAAGACTGAGTGATGGATTGGAATGATGGATTAGCCCAGCCGCTGAGTAATCAAATTTATCATTTGCCCTCATCTCCAGTTGTATGGCAACCACTGCTCACTTAATCCCTGTACTACTCTCAAATGCACATTCACATCCTCCTGTTCTTCTTTTGCAGATGTAAATACTGTGACCGCTCATTCAGCATCTCATCCAATCTTCAACGCCACGTACGCAACATCCATAACAAGGAAAAACCCTTCAAGTGTCACCTCTGTAACCGCTGCTTTGGTCAGCAGACCAACCTCGACCGGCATCTCAAGAAGCATGAGCACGAGAACATTCCTGGTCAGTTTGGGCTGTTTTTTGACTCATTTTTGTTTAGGGAAATTAAATTTATGAGGACGGAAATGTTGTTTTAACAGGGACTCTGCATTTCATTCAATACTGGTACTTAATATTTCCTTCCGGAAAATAAAATCTTTAAGTCAGTAAATACTTAGCTTGGTGCAACAAATGAAGTAAAAACAACACAAAACAAAACAAAACAGTTTATTAGAAAAGTTACAGTTGCTGTTCCAAATATGCCACCATAAACAAGCTTTTCATGTTCTGCATGGAGGTATTTAACTGAATATTGAGGGAATACCAATGTTTTTATTTATTTAAAGGGGCTATATGTAACTTGTTGCTTTCACACTTCACATTTTTTGGGTATATATTGGTGCGCACGTTATCCTGATGTGAAGAACAGGGCTATTTGTTCCTCCTTGTTTGCCTATATAAGCCTGTTGAGTCATTTATCTGTAAAGAACTCGGATTGAATTTTCCACAAAATCTCAATGGATGTGGCATCGGGTGCAACATAGTATCCCCCCCGCGCTTTGTTTATACCTGACTACAGTGGAGAATGGAAAGAAAAGGCAATGGAGAAGGCTGCATCCGTGAGTAAACGATTGGCTAGCACAACCCGAACATCCACACAAACTCAGCGTAAACATAAAAAACCAAGATAGTTTTATCTGCAGAAGCCCGTCAAGCTAAATGACAGCTTGACCGACGCAAGGGGAAATCGTGGGTAAATATCAGTGGAGCATTTGAGAAATGGAAGGCGCTTCGCTCTGTGCTTGGGATAAATACCGATCCAGAGATGGCCATCTTTCTGTAGAAAAGGTAGGGCATGACTTCGGACCATGAACTACTATGTAGTGTTTTATGTTCTATAAAACATATGCTAAATTACGTTCGCTTGCTTATGACGATGCTTTCGAAATGTAACAGGTGATGTGTCTGCCCTATTGTGGTTCTAAACCTCCCTGGAAACACGCCTGTTCTGGAGTGTCATCTGCGTTGTGTTCTGTCGTTGTGCTGAAGGAGGACTCGGACCACAAGTTGCAACTGGTTGCTCATTTAATCGTATCATGCTGGTTGCATCTGTACAAGTCAAAAAGAAAATACAAAGGTCCTGTGACATGCAGTATCTCCCACACACAAGTCTCCAGTCCCCTTCTCTCAGTGAGCATAGCGCGAACTGACTTTAATTTAGACATGCAAATTGTGGTTGCTAAACAAGTTTAACTTGTGGTTTTAACAGAAAATGTTTTGAAATAAAACATACAAATAAATGAAATAAACCTTTAAAATGCTTAATGCATTTTACAGCGTACAAATCACAACCAGTGTAATTATTTATGTAAACCATGAACATGTGAAATACACGTACCTGTACGAGTCAAAAAGAAAATACAAAGGTTCTTTGACATGCAGTATCTCCCACACACATGAGTCTCCAGTCCCCTGTTAGCAGATAAACACATGGAGAAACCCTGTAGCACTTGGAAACCTGTCGGCTCATAAACTTCTCAAAGTGCACTTTATACTTATACTTGACTGACACAACTCTTCTGCATGTTAACAACCTTATGAGTGACTTATGACTACACACTGCAATATTTTTCATTGTTTACAAAAAGAAATAAATGCGAAAAGTCAGCAGAGAGCAAGAATCCTTACCTTCTTTCGGTGAGCATAAGGCGAACTGAGACTGCATTGACATCATGTAAACAACAATGTCTTAAAGTAACAGTAGAGGTATTAACAACACTGATAAATGGAGCCATAAAACGTGTTTTAAACATAATAAAAACAAAATTTTCTCATTTTCTGTCTGGATTTGGTAATGTTTCATACATAAAAGATATATTATTTTAACCTGGTTACAAAAACAACACTAACTTCGCGTTGCTCATTTAATGTTTTATTTTTACTTCAGTTACCTCCTCCGTATACATGGTGCCAGTAAATCACCTTGGTCTGCGTGTGTATCAGCTGATAAACCGGAGGCTCATTCATGCGCAAGGAGTGTGCTATCGTGGACAAGCAACCCAGTACTGTTGTAGTTTGCCTAATGGCTGGCGGTGTAGCTACACTGATTTTTTTTTTCTGAAGTTACATAAAGCCCCTTTAATGATTATTTTGGGGGATTTTTTGCCTTTATTTAGATAGGTTCCTGGTTCCCAGGAATAAACGTGAGACCAGTGCATTTAGGACTATAGTCTCTGTACATGTCATGTCTCTGTAATAATTTTCTCTTATTCAAATGACACCCTAAACATTATTTGTCAGCTCCCACATTACATCTATGTGTAGCTTTGAACTGTGTGCAAATCAAAAACATTGACACAATTTGTCCTAAATTTCCTGTGTATGATAAAGGTTTGTAAGAGATGTATTTCATAAGAAGGTTGGAAAGGCAGTGACCATCGCTCCACACCAAATACCTAGATAGAAGGTGAAAAAGTTCTGTCCAACTCATACCACAAAAATTCAACTCTTTTTAGAACTTGTTTCTTCCTTTAAATCCACCTAAGCCTTTAATATAAATGTTTAAATTCTTACTAATTTAAACATTTTCAAAAAAGATCTTTATACCACTGCAATTCACCTAAAGGACATGTGGTAAGATATGCAAAATCAGGGAGAAAACTTGAAGAAAATGGCTTTTCTAAACCTTAAAATGCAGAAAATCATTAAATCATCTTCTAAAGGAAGTTCCATGAGTATTATCTGGTTTGTAAAAATGTAGTTCCTCCAGTTTCAAAAACATTTCAGCAGAAAAAGGTACTTCTTTAGTGTTTCTTAAAGTGTTTTGAAAGTGAATAGGCCTCATAATGTTGAAACTGCTCTAATACTCTAAATGTATCTGACGATTGTCAAACCAGTCATGCTTTATGCTTGGGTGTGTGTGTGTGTTTGTGGCTCGTGTGCATGTCTGTGTACATTTTTGTGTACGTCTGCATGCTCTCCTCACAGTGAGCCAACAGTCTGGGATGCTTTCCAACCTAGGAACCACCATCTCCTCCCCGAACTCCGAGCCAGACAATCATGCACTTTTAGATGAGAAGGAGGATTCGTACTTCTCAGAAATCCGTAACTTCATTTCCAACAGTGAGATGAACCAGGCCTCCAGCTCCACGGATAAGAGGTAAAAAGAAAACTTCATTGCAAGGAACACATTAAGTCAACATATCTGCAGAGACCTTCAGTGATCACATTTGGCTCTTCATGCCAAGTACTAATGCTTACCCAAGTCACCTTTTTTCAATTGGCTTGTTCAACAAAAAAAGAACTGGAGACTATTTCTATCCTCTTATCAACACTTTTATTTCTTACAAGGAAAAAATACAACAAAATGTACATATCCTGTAGAACACCAGTTCAACTCTTTGTTCTTCTCCCTTCTTCTACACATTCATGCTGGTAGCCGCTGGACAGTGCTCTCTAGTGGCTTACATTTGTGTAGCGTTAGACACCGACTTGGGAGCTGTGTCCCACTTACATATTTCCTAATAATGCTAGCTGACTTCCTGTTGACTAATATTTTTTTCATTGGTTTGAAGAAAAGAAACTTTGAGAGAAGCTATTAAGGAAAGAGTACAAAAGATGAACAAAAAAATGCTGGGGTTGTTTTGTGCTATTCAGAAGGGTTTTCTGAGGAATAAAGATACTTTTTTTTTTTTTTTAATTGGAACAACTCTTTACAGATGTCAAAACTTTATAGAATGCCATCTCAACAATGTATTATTTCCAGATTGATCCATGTCTACATTAACTTAAAAGGAACCCTGCATGATTAGACAAGTGATGTCACAGTTCCACAGTGCTCCTCGCCGTTCCTATGCAGTAACCGCTGTTTCAGACTGGCAGTCAGGGCTGAATCTCAGATACACAGCACCTCTCACACATGGAGAATTTAAAAATTTGAGGTCTCTTCTATTTTTTATTTGCACCACGAGCAGTTATCTGTCCATATAGACAGGAAAATGATAAATAAAGAGCCATATTTACCTTCTTGTAGCAAAAATTTATGTCCACATCTGCAGAATATGATTGAAATCTGTTTCTTGATGAACCTGATGAAGGCCACGAGCTAAAATGCATCTGTTTAATAAAGTTGTTCCCCAGACTTCTACTCTTCATGAAGTTTTCTGTTTCCACATGGTTCTAGTAAAGGTAAACACAATACAAAAGTACTTCTGGTTACACTTTTCAAAGTAAAAGTCCACTTTAGCATTTCGTGGGAGAAACTCCCTTCGTTGGTACATTATGCTTTTATTTTGAAAAGCTTCAGGCACACTTCCTCTATACACTGAATCCGGTCACTTGTAGGGAGTTTTACTGAGGTAAAACTTAGGTGGAATGACTGAGCTTTGAGAGCAGGGAGACAAAACCAGCATGCAGCAAAGTCGTGTTTGGTATGAAAGCTGTTATGGCAGCAACAGCTGCAAGCAGAAAACCATCTGAAACAGCAGTTACTGCATAGGAACAGAGAGGAGCGCTCATAGGGAGTGCTGTGGAACTGTGACGTCACACAACCAGCGCAGACCAAAACAATGCGGCCTCCTGGTGAGTTTATAAGCTCAAATTTACTTAAAATGCAGATATCTAGTGAGTTTTTCACTTCAATATACATTTGAGAGATACAAATATCTATCCAACAAGATGAACTTGTCTGTGCATGCAGGGTTCCTTTTAACAGTGTGGTTAGTGAATGAAAAGGTGACTCCCTACTTTTGTGCTGTCATTCTCTCAGTGTCAGCAGCTCTGCTGTTAGGACTATTGAGAAAAAGACTTTGAAAGGAAAAATGAGGATAAAATGCTTTTATTTTCCATTCAATGGTTTGCTTATTTGCATGATTCTCTTCACCGTTCATGTGTCTCTCAGTCTCAAAGCGAATTCCTTTCTGGTAGACTCACTCTTTGTCCATCTCTTCTTCCATCACCCCCCTCCCTTATGTCAACCCACATTATGGTCAGATCCAGTGGCAATTTAGCCTCACTGCCATCTGGGATCAATACTGAGTCTCATCCACAACAAACTGGACGGACATTTTAATATCTGTAATTCAGACTAAGTATTATGCTTTCTGTCTTCCCACCAGACAGCCCTCTGTTTATTCTCCCTCAGAGTGGCTGAAGTCAGACGCAGAACTCAAACACTCATTCATGGATGTCCATCTGTAACAGCTCTTAATCACCCTCACAACCTTTAAACCTCTTCTTCTGCATCATAGCCAGTCAAAATAAAAGTCCCTGGGTAGCTGTTGTTTTCACATGCAAACTTTTTTTTTTTTTTTTTTTTAACCAGGCTAAGGATGTCTTACATGCTGAGGCAGCTTCTCTTAGGGTGGGAAAATCTCAGACAAAATAGTTCAAGGGTTTTGATATGCACAGGCATTTTCAGCACTGCAGTGCTGCAGTACCAAGACAAAACTGTCTCCTCAAAACCACAATTCAGGTCATAATTAGAGCTGGGTAAGGGCCCGGCTGTGGCTTAAGCTCTATGGTTTGGCTAAAACTGCAACTGGAGACAGTTACTTGTGTTGGACTGGGCTACAATGGCTGGCAGTTTAAACCCAGAGGGGGACTGAGGTTGATCCATTTATCTAGGAGATTCACTGATGATGGAGCTCTTCCCCTATCCACACGATATATCCGTACCCCCAGCCAGCTAACACAAACACCCAACTGAAGTGTTTAGACTGAATGACAAAACCCAGGGCCCCCTATGTCAGAGCCCCACTTCTTTCTCTCTACACATGCATGGACTTTTGCCCCGCCAACCAGCTCTGAAATTTGATTATGGTGATATTTAATCTAGATTGAAAGAGGAGAACTTTATTTTTCCCCATGTAGTCTCCCTGACTGCATTCACCCACCCACTGTGTGTGTGACCCAATCCCGTCCCTATGTACCCCTTCCCAGAGGTAATCCTGTCTGATTTGATAAATGTCCGCCGTGTGGCAAAAAAATGGAAAGGGTAAATTTGCCATCCCAAAGGAAATGATATCATGAGCCATGACATCGTGGTCTTGGATGGGGAGGGGGAGTTGTGGTGCTGGCTGGAAATTGTACAGACGACAGGCCATAATGGTGGTGTGCTGATAGCCTGTTTGCAGATCAGCCATCATCTGCCTTCAGTCTCAGTGTATGTTCCACCATTACAAGATGGGGAAGAACTGGTATGAAGCTGGCCATCTCCTGCTCTGTTTCTGATGAGCTGGCTAATTAATCATGTGCGGACCATTTGCAAAGCCTCCCGGCACACTGTCAGCACTCTTGTTGTTTATGTGGGCACAGGAGTTAGCCTGTGTGTGCTGTCAACAGATTATTTAGTTTCTCCCTCTGTTTGTGATGAGTCATATCTTTGAGGGGTTAGGAAATGGTTACGGCACCCAGCTCTTAGTTTTTCTCACTTTTGAACCATTGTTGGCAAACAAAAGGAACTCAGAGAAATGAATTAGCCGATATTATCAATCTCAGACCATCTTGCTGCAGTAGGGATCCAACATTATTCACTTAAAAGCAAGCAATTAGTAGTAGTAGAAGGCAAAACTCTACGTCAGGTGGAAACCTCTTGCAGTACCAGACACAGTGGTCAGCAGTCACCTGCAGTGACTGTATGAATAGATTATAACTAGTTACACCAACACTTCTTTATCCCCTAAACACACTTCCTGTAAATCTTTTATAAAGATTAGTTCTTCGCAGACCTTTTATTTCAGTCAGGAACACTATTTTATTGCAAAATGATTGTACAGTTTTATTTGGCGGAGAAGGCTCTGCACAAAAGATGCTCCCTGATTTAGTCAAGCAGCATGCTTTGACTTTTCAGGGAGCACATTGCTAGAGACCCCCACATGGATAGACACATTAATGATCATACATATTGAATACAATAACATTAATTCAAAAGCAATTAATCCATAGTGCCATTTATCTGAATATGAGGTGCAATAAGCTTTATGCTAAAAAGGAGGAGGCTTGGGTGGAGGAGGTAAAGCTTTGCCAGCTGCAGCAGCATGGTGTTTCAGCATTAATGCAACCAGGGATTAGTGAGAAGTGTGTCATATTTAAATACTCCGCTATGTTGAGAGAAAGTGCTGTGATTGGCTGTGGGAGCTGGGAGGCTGGCCATCAGCTGATCATGGCTTCATGTGTGTTTGGAGAGATTTTCTACAACTTCTGAAAGCTAGAGGACATTTTTTTGTTTAGTGTTTGCTATATATAATCTGAATGCCAGTTTAATAAACACAAAGGATAGTAAGTAGCAGTTTCTGAAACAGGTGTCATCACTGGTAACCAGTCTTGATTTTGTTGACTCAAACTATGATTAAAAGTGTTTGTTGACTACCTTTTTTCCATGAGATTAAGACTAGCAAAAAGAAGATCTTTGGTGATAAAAATGCTTATGAAAAAGCTAGTTAAGTTTTTGCCAAGGACACATAAGAAGACCTAAAATTATATTAGACTGATAAATATCAAAATCCATCATGTTCACTGTGCATGTAAGGTATGTCAATATTTTCATCAGTGTTTTTCTTATCAACAAGGTATTGATAACGCATTCATATGAGTATTTTATAGTTCTACCAGTTTTACAATTTGGCTGATTAACTTAGTTCAAAGAAAGTTATTGTTTTAGACAAAAGATGATGACTGTTATTGACTTAAACTTGAATTTAAAAGATGCTAACTATAATAAAGAATACAATTAAAGGCACTTTAATCCAAAGACCAAGACAAAGAGTAGATTTAACAAAAGTCGTCAAAAGTAACACTGCTGGCAACTTTCTTCCCTTGTCTGGTTCCCCAGCAGAACAGACCAGACGGAGGAGGAGCGCCCACCCAGCCACAGTTTGTCCAACTCCAAACTAGGGCTCCACGGGCTTGAGGAGGAGGAAGAGGAAGTGGAGGGAGATGATGAAGAAGAGGAGGAAGGCAGCCTTACAGAGAAGTCTCACGACGAGGCACCAGAGTCCCCTTCTCCTGTCACAACAGGGGTGTATGAGGAGGACGAGGAGGAGGAAGAGACGGCTCCTTTAGCTTTGAGCTATGAACACACACGCAGGTAATCATTTTGTAAACAGTACAGAAAACCCAAAAATCAACAATTTTGGGTACATTAAACATGCATCTTCTCCATAGCAAATGTCTAACATAAAGCAAAGGTTAAGAAAACAAGTTACAGAAACAGATGCCAGCTCTGGATGCGCTTTATAATGAAGACTAACAAAGAAGTAATACATCAAAATAGTCATATTTTCCCTATATAAGCACTCAGAACTTTAAAGACACATGTTTTTGGAGGAGCTTATTAGGTCAAACCTGCACTTTTCTTTAACTCCATTTTTCCTAAATATATTCCCTCTTTAGCTGTCCTCTTATTAAAAGTACTTCTCCTTTTCTCTTCTCCACATGCCCTTTTTACCTAAATGCCCCCAATTTCATTCACCACTTCCATCACTCATCTATCCTTTGATTATGTCCAACTTTCTACTATTTACTTACCAAACGGTCCACCAAACGACCCATCCACTGCCCAATTTTGCCATCCATCCATCCATCCATCCATCCATCCATCCATCCATCCATCGCTGTATAGGTGTATAGAGGAAGAGGGCTCTCTTTTGGACTTGGAGGGTCTCCCCAGCTTTCCTAAGAGCCTGGAGGGGTTACGTAAAGCAGCCAGTGATGAGCAACCCTTTGATGTTAAAGACATTTTTAACACTTCACTAGAATCGGAGGCGCTAAAAGAGACACTATACAGGCAGGCTAAAAACCAGGTATGTGACTGGCCTCTTGGATGTCCAAAATAATAAAATTGACAAAAACAGAATTCAATTGCTGTTCTCAAAGACAGGATTATTTGTTCTGTCATACAGTTGCAAGAAAAACCCTTTGGGATTTCTTGGATTTCTGCATAAATTGGTCATAAAATGTGTTCTGATCTTCATCTAAGTCACAACTATGGACAAACACAGGCTGCTTAAACTAAAACCACACAAAAAAATATATGTTTTCACGTTTTTATTGAACAAATCATGTAAACATTCACAGTGCAGGGTGGGAAAAGTATGTGAACCCCTAGGCTAATAACTGGTTGACCCTCCTTTGGCAGCAGTAACCTCAACCAAACCTTTCCTGTAGTTGCAGATCAGACCAGCACAACAGTCAGGAGGAATTTTGGACCATTCCTCTTCACAAAACTGTTTCAGTTCAGCAAAATTCTTGGGATGTCTAGTGTGAATTGCTCTCTTGAGGTCATGCCACAGCATCTAAATCAGGTTGAGGTCAGGACTCTGACTGGGCCACTCCAGAAGGCATATTTTCTTCTGTTGAAGCCATTCTGTTGTTGATTTACTTCTATGCTTTGGGTCGTTGTCCTGTTGCATCACCCATCCTCTGTTGAGCTTCAGTTGACGGACAGGTGGTCTTAAGTTTTCCTGCAAAATGTATTGATGAACTTGGTAATTCATTTTTCCGTCAATGACAGCAATCCGTCCAGGCCCTGAGGCAGCAAAGCAGCCCCAAACCATGATGGCCCCTCCACCATTTTTTACAGTTGGGATGAGGTTTTGATGCTGGTGTGCTGTGCCTTTTTTCTCCAGCATCGTGTGTTCCTTCAAAACAACTCAATTTTGGTTTCATCTGTCCACAGAATATTTTGCCAGTAGTGCTGTGGAACATCCAGGTGCTCTTTTGCAAACTTCAAACGTTTTTTTGGACAGCAGTGGCTTCCTCCGTGGTGTCCTCCCATGAACTTTATTCTTGTTTAATGTTTTACTTATTGTAGATTTACATTATTATTATTATTATTATTAATAATAATAATAATAAATATTATAATAAAATTTATTTATATATCACCTTTAAAAACAGATGTTTACAAAGTGCTTTAATAGACATGACAACAACAAGAACTCAGGGATTCACAAAAAAACAAAGAACAAATTATCAATAAACCAGACAGAAAAGTCTTGATAGTCAAACAGAAAATCACTGAAACACAAAAATCTATGAAAATGGCACAGTTGAAATGAATGGGAAGTATGTAGATGATCCTGAGGGCAGTTAAAATACTACACAAATGTCAACATAAATGTTAGCATGTGCCAGAGATTTAGCTGACACTCTAAGATTCTTCTTCACCTCACTGAGCATTCTGCGCTGTGCTCTTGCAGTCATCTTTACAGAATGACCACGCCTAGGGAGAGTAGCCACAGTGCTGAACTTCCTCCATTTGTAGACAGTCTGTCTTACTGTTGACACATGAACATCAAGGCTTTTAGAGATAGTTTTGTTACCCTTTCCGGCTTCATGCAAGTCAACAGTTCTTGATCGTAGGTTTTCTGAGAGCTCTTTTGTGCGAGGCATGGTTCTTGAGAACAGCAAATTCAAAACTGGTGTGTGTTTTTTATAGGGCAGGGCAGCTTTAACCAACACATCCAATCTCATCACATTGATTAGACTACAGGTTGGCTGTCTCCTGGCTCCAATTAGCTCTTGGAGAAGTTATTAACCTAGGGGTTAGGGGTTCACATACTTTTTCCACCCTGTACTGTGAATGTTTACATGGTTTGTTCAATAAAAACATGAAAACATATAATTTTTTGTGCAGTATTAGTTTAAGTAGACTGTGTTTCTCCATTGTTGTGACTTAGATGAAGATCAGAACACATTTTATGACCAATTTATGCAGAAATCCAAGAAATCCCAAAAGGTTCACAAACTTTTTCTTGCAACTGTATGTGCAGGTTCTTGATGAAAGAAATGGTCCAATATTCAGTTGATACTTTCTTAATCTGTAACTAAACAATGTCTCTGGCCATGCGCCCTCATTTCTTTTCCTCTTTTAATCTACTAACAAATGACCAATACATTGTTTGCCTTTCCCCTGATTGTCTGTCCTAAATCAGTTATAAGCCATTATTACCAGGTGTTTAAACTCCTAGTTTAACCATCACCTTTTCTTTTCCTGCAGGCTTATGCAATGATGCTGTCTCTGTCAGAGAACAACCCTTTGCACGCTCCCTCCCAGAACTCTCTCGACGCTTGGCTGAGCATGGGAGGTGGATCGTCGGAGACGAGCAGTTTTCACCCACTCAACCACATCTAGAAGAGAGACAGAGACAGGAGGTGGGAAAGAGTAGGAGGAACATTAGTTTTGCGAATGGAAGCAAGAGTCTGTGTGGACATGGATAGTGAGAAAACATAGAGACCAGAGAAGAATTTAGTGTCGAGTACATTTAAAATAGAGAGGATTTGTTTGTGATGTGTGTATGTATGTGTGTGTGTGTGTGTGTGTGTGTGTGTATGGGTGTGTATCTGTGAGTGTGTGAGAGAGGAGTAGGAGGGAGAAACTACTCTCATGAGACTCTGTCAAAGAGAAAGCACTGCGAATCTCCTGTTGATGTGAAGGATGAATGCTTATCAACAGCATTGAAACTCTGCGTTACTCTGATCCTCCCCAAGTCCACCAGGCTACTGCAGCCCCACAGAGACCCAATGTAAGGCTCTCATAAAGACACTTCATGACTAGTATGTCTCTAAAGTCTTTGAGCAACGCCTACCTTAAGCACTGCAGCAGAAGCACTGCATTAGCACTGCATGTCCACAAGGTAGTGCTGTTTCATTAGGAACATAGTGGCGTGTGCACTATTGTCTCCAGGTTTTCTCATCAATCATGGACAACTCATTTACTGATCTTGTTTCAGCTGTAACTGCAGAATCAAATTGCACCACACTAAATGTTACTTGAGGAGGTGGCAGTTCCACTAGACTGTTGATTTGTTCATGATTACATGGGGAATGATGTCCAAATGTGCACAACTGATGATTTACTCGCCTATGTAATTGGTTACCCAGTTTGATCATGCTGAAAATGAATTGAAATCATACTTAAAATGAGAAATGTCTTTCTCTGCTTGTTTTTTTTTAGTTTGTTTTTGGCCATCTTTTAATTTTATTTACCTTTTGTCTCTTAGATACCACAGTATTGTTTTTGTAGGCACCACAGTGCTAAATAGTTAATATAATTATTTTAGAAGGACCAAAATTGTATGATATTGTCATATGATGTACAAAATAACCTAGATGTTCATAGCAAGAGTGGTATGTGCCAAATAACCCATAGAAAATGTTTTGTTCTTTGACAATCATTTCATTTCCAAGGGGCTTGCCTTTGCTGTCATTGTTTTTCTTTTTACATTCTTATAAATTTGATTTCAGAAGTATTTGTATGTATTTATTTTTGGTTGTTTTATCATGACTGGAGGAGTGAAATGAAGTCATTCTTTTATCCCTCTGTTCTTGTTGATGAAGGAATGAACACTTATCAGATTGTGAGGGAGATTCTGAATCTCGATTTTGATGTTTAAGTGTGCCAAAATGAAAAGAACCCATGAAATTTAATGTTTTTTTATTTATAGTGGAGAATAGCTGTAGTTACTTTAGGTCTGATTTGGTATTGCTGCATTCTGCAGTGTTTCTTTCTTTCTTTTTCTTGTGTCGCTTCACTTTACCCTAAATGCTGAGTGTGTCTGTTCAAATTGAAATAAGCATTATTGTGGAAAGTCGGAGAGGGGTCTTAGACACCTTTTAGAATGAATGTCAACCAAGGACATTACATCGCCACATTATTAATTCTGACTAGTTCCCATCAAATCAAACACCCTTTCCCTCTGTTTTTGACAGATAAACTTAGTTTAACAAATAAATTTTCTTTTAAAATGAGTTGTCCTACATGGCACAGTCTAAAGTATAAAAACACAGTTACATCTGCACCATATCACATTCTCATTCAAGTGACAGAATCTCTGGAAGAGCAAGATGGAAAGATCAGCACAAAAAAAATAATGATTAAACAATTTAATTACAGTAGAGCTGCACTAAACTAAAGTTAATGTTAAAGTGGACATCTGCTGGTCAGTCCCTCCAACATGATTCTGGACAGGGGAAACAGACACTTGATCATTGGTTTAACTTTATATTTCCTGCTCTTGTCCAAGGTTATGCTAGAAACTCATTCCATGTGGACAACAAGGTAGCTATGCCAAGGAGGGCATGAGTCATTCACTGTAGATAACTGTAGATAGCTGCAGGAGGTGGGGGAGGGGGGCATTGTTGATCATTGTTGCCCTGATCCTCCACACATACTGGTATTTTTCAAAACTGGGCCTTATGCTGTATTTCCAAACCATTACTTTAACCGTATGGGTCCAAGCCATAAAATGATCAGACTGAGGTGTCTAGAACTTACAACACAAATACATTTTCATATTTGTAGAGGAGTAAACCATGCTCAACACAGAGATGTGGGAAAAATCTGAAACAAAAGCACTGTAATTTTTCTTCATCCAACAGGTGGTTGTGTGATGCTCATACTGATGCATCATCTCATTTTTTGACAGAAAGATGTCTTTTTAATAATTCTGCTGAATGAGCTTCATTCATGGTGAACACATTTTCCAACTTGTGGTTATAAAGTGTAAAGACTCAGACTGCAACGTTTTTAGGTTGAATATAAGTAGTAATTCATGTCTTGGACTACTGTAATAATTACGCGCTGTGTAATGCAAAGGAATTGAAGGCTTTGAAATTTTCTGTTCCACAAATTTCAGAAAGTATTCTGGCTGATGATTGCTGAAATATGTTTCAGCATAATAGAACATGGTTGCTGTTTTCCCCCACTGTTACAGGAAGAGTAAAATTATACATATTGTTTTTTTTTTTAACTGTATAGTATTTTAAAAAATGAAAAACAATGATGCATTTGTCTGAAGAAAAAAATCATTGAAAAATATGGGTTTAAATGGATGGTGCTTGTTTTGTTTGAATCTGAGTTGTATATCTCCTCTGTTATGTTTATTGAAAACCGACAAAAAAAAAAGATATTGTGCATGACGTGTTTAGCAGTCATAATGATGTCCATTTGTGAATGCGTATCAAATCAAAAAAGTCTGAAAAAAAGAAGAAAAAATAAATTCGTAGATGCACTTATTGTACATGTGGTTAGGTTAGTAGGTCTGACTTTAAGTTCTTGACTGCCTTACAGGTAGCTCTGAAAGACATAGAAAAGACTTGTGGGACAAGACATAATGAAAAAACAAATAAGGATTGTAGAATAATATTGAACAATTCTGAAAATTGCAGTTCTTTTGATGCTTGTGATTATTGAAAATGTACTTTAGAGAAAATTCATGGAAAAGATATGACTGATGTTAATTCTGTAGAATAGCAATGTATACCAAATGTAATCTTTCCAATGCTATGAAGAATTTATACATGAAATTGATATGCAATAAAACCTGTGTGCTTTTTAAATGAAATGGTCAGTGTTTTTTTCCTGATCTTTGAGAATTACTGTTTTGCAGATCATTGAGGACTGAAGCTTAACAAGTACTTGATGTTATTTTAAACAATAGTCAATGGTATAAACTTGGATTTTCTACTGCAAATTAAACCAAACATGATGTTTTCAACCTACCAGTTGATTTTGTGCCAGATCATAATAAAATCTGCTTGCTATGTTAAAATCAGATCCCCTGGGTTGCTGTCAAAGAAAAAGAAAGCAGTTAAATCACTAGCTGGGTTTCCATTACACTTGGAAATGCGCAAAGTTGAAATAGCGCAATAAAAAACTGGTAATGGAAACACCTGAATTTTGAAAAAACCCTAAAATATCGCTAAAAAGTTTTTACGCTTTCATGAGGAAGTTTTTAAGGCGTTTTGATATAGAAATATTTGCAAAAGTGCAATGGAAACACTTTTTTCCACATTGACAAGTCACAGGACGTGACGTACAGTGTCACGTGATCAGTCACTCCAAGACAACATGGCGCGGTACGCGTCGACAGAAGAAGAGACGAGACTTTTCTTCTACCCTTACACGTGGCTTTTGCAATTCATACAGACTTTACCTCTGAACTATCATCCGTTTTCTTGGTCTTTTGTTCAAAATGATCAAGGCAACCATCGTAGATGTAACCAAAACCGTACCAACACGCAACAGGTTTTGAGAGTCAAGCTTCCCTGCAGCGGATTCACGCGAGATGAGATTTTACGAGAATTGCAAGGCCTATGCCCAAAACTTCCTTCAATGGAAACGCATTCAAAGCGCAATTGTACTTAACTGAAATTTAAGGAATATCGCTTTTATTTTGCAAAAAACTGTAATGAAAACCCAGCTACCGTCTTCTTACTGAACTAGACTCTTTGAATTTTGGGCGACAGTAGATAGAGTTGGTCAGCTCTTGACCTGAAGGTCATGGGTTCGATCTCCAGCTCCTGCAGTCACATGTTGGTGTGTCCTTAAGAAAGACACTTAACTCAAGTGTTGTTTTAGTGGTATGGAAGTGTATGAATACTGATGGCCACACTGTATAGCAGCCACTGCCATTTGTGTGTGAATGTGGAGTTAATAGATGTGAATGGGTAAGAGTGATCTGTGTTGTAAAAAGAGCTTTGTGTAGTCAGACACCTAGAAACGTGTTATACAAGGCTGAGTCATTTTACCGTTAAGCATTCTTTGGCAGGATGCTGAGCCCAAAACTTAGTTACTTAACTTTAAAGTTAACTTTAAATTCCCTGTTCCTGAGCAGGTGTTCAGTCATTTCTTCTTACACTTTTCATGGTATGTTTTTTGAAAATCCTCTGGATCCTCAACCTTCCCTTTATTGAGGTTCTTTTATTATCTCAATATTGTCTAATTATCAGGCTGCTTCAGTAAGTCTGCAACTCATAGTGGCAAACAGGAAAAGTTGTATTGCTTTGTAGATTCAATTGTTTCTTTAAGCTTCAGAATCATTAAAAAATATTTATAACAGATAAAAAGGTGATAAACAACATATCAGATGTTAAAGCGGAGACATTTCACCATGTCATGAAAAATATGACTTTTTTAAATTGATGGCAGCAAAATAGTAGTGACAGGGCCCCTCCTCTTTATCAATAGTCTGTATATGTAGGATTGAAATATCAAACGACTAGAGTTTTTAAACTTATTTGTGGTTTGTAAATCCAAATGTCTTAATTCACTGAGCAATAATATTTATAAACTGCAAATGAGCCCAGAAGACAAACACATCAGGTACAAAATAACTTGAGCTGTAAAGTGAATGATCAGGTGTGCTGTTACCCCGAGGTAGCTAAAGTTGCTGACTAATGTCCAGTGGTCTCTCATCAGTGTAATAAATGTAGCTCAGGCAAGCTGCTCCACTTTATAGGTGTTCTGTGGTACGGGTCATCAGAGGCAGCCCGGATGATGTCTTGAAGCCCCTTGTTGTCAACGATGTTGATAGACTGCAGTCTCTGGCGACCCATTAGCGATCACAATAGTAAGCTTAGATGTTGTCGTTTTGGGGACAAATCTGGGTCTGCTGGACTGCACTGGTGTATCTTGACGTTATTGCTTGATGCCGTGTCATTGTAAGTGTCTTTGCTAACATTAGCAACATTAGCTAGCATGTCTTGATCCAGTGTTGGTTACCTTCATCATCAAATGGCTTGAAATCTGTTTTTGACTCCTTTAATTCTGCCCAATTTATAAATAGTCCAACTTGTCCTAATGCAAAACATCCTATGAGGTTATTATTATAAGATTTAATTCTAACAAATGTCCCCCACAAGTATACAGATGTACAGTTGCAAGAAAAAGTATGTGAACCTTTTAGGATTTCTTGGATTTTTGCATAAATTTGTCATAAAATGTGTTCTGATCTTCATTTTAGTCACAACAGTAGACAAACACAGTCTGCTTAAACTAATACCGCACAAAAAATGATATGTTTTCATGTTTTTAATGAACAAACCATGTAAACATTCACAGTGCAGGGTGGAAAAAGTATGTGAACCCCTAGGCTAATGAATTCTCCAAGAGCTTATTGGAGCCAGGAGTCAGCCAACCTAGAGTCCAGTCAATGTGATGAGATTGGATGAGTTGGTTAAAGCTGCTCTGCTATCCTGCTCTCCTTGAGTGTATCAAACACAATTTAGCAGTAAGCCTAACTTCTTTTGAAAACATGCGCAGAGTCAGGATGTAGCACCCATAGCTCCAATTTATTGCTCCGTGAATATGTTTCTAAAACAGAGTAAAACTGTAAAACATAAAGAAAAAACTACCCTTAGCATGGAGCAAAATATGGCTAAAGTTAGCTTAGACACACAGAAAATATGGATGGAGTAGTTACTGTTTAGCGATCAATCCACTACCATTCAAATCTCTAATCATCAACAAATTTTACATTTCTACAATCATCCTGCACAAATAAAACAAAGATAACATACTGCTCATGTATATAAGGTAAAAAATACAGACAGTGATGTAAAATGCATGAACAAAAAAGGCAGATGGCAGTGGAAGAACTGTGGCTCATGTGCTTACTGAGAGCAAAAACAAAATGGCTGACTTCCTGTCACAACTTCCTCCCTAATTGGGCCCTTCAAAATAAAAGACGGTGAAAAGTGCCGAATGCAATCTAATATGAAACAATTATACCTGATGTGAACCATGCCTGGCACAAAAGAGCTCTTAGAAGACCCACGATCAAGAATTGTTGACTTGCATGAAGCTGGAAAGGGTAACAAAACTATCTCTAAAAGCCTTGATGTTCATGTGTCCATGGTAAGACAGACTGTCTACAAATGGAGAACGTTCAGCACTGTTGCTACTCTCCCTAGGCATGGTCGTCCTGTAAAGATGAAAGCAAGAGCACAGCGCAGAATGCTAAATGAGGTGAAGAAGAATCCTAGAGTATCAGCTAAAGACTTACAGAAATCTCTTGCACAAACTAACATTTGTATTGACAAATCTACGATAAGTAAAACATTAAACAAGAATGGAGTTCATGGGAGGACACCACGGAGGAAGCCACTGCTGTCCAAAAAAACCATTGCTGCATGTTTGAAGTTTGCAAAAGAGCACCTGGATGTTCCACAGCACCACTGGCAAAATATTCTGTTGACAGATGAAACCAAAATTGAGTTGTTTTGAAGGAACACACAACGCTATGTGTGGAGAAAAAAAGGCACAGCACACCAACATCAAAACCTCATCCCAACTGTGAAAAATGGTGGAGGGGCCATCATGGCTTGGGGCTGCTTTGCTGCCTCAGGGCCTGGACGGATTGCTGTCATTGACGGAAAAATGAATTCCAAAGTTTATCAAGACATGGGTGATGCAACAGGACAACGACCCAAAGCATAAATCAACAACAGAATGGCTTCAACAGAAGAAAATATGCCTTCTGGAGTGGCCCAGTCAGAGTCCTGACCTCAGCCTGATTGAGATGCTGTGGCATGACCTCAAGAGAGCGATTCACACCAGACATCCCAAGAATATTGCTGAACTATAACAATTTTGTAAAGAGGAATGGTCCAAAATTCCTCTTGACCATTGTGCAGGTCTGATCTGCAACTACAGGAAATGTTTGGTTGAAGTTATTTTCCACCCTGCTCTGTGAATGTTTACATGTTTTGTTCAATAAAAACATGAAAACATATTTTTTTGTGCGGTATTAGTTTAAGCAGACTGTGTTTGTCTAATGTTGTGACTTAGATGAAGATCAGAACACATTTTATGACCAATTTATGCAGAAATCCCAAAGTGTTCACATACGTCCTCATTGTGCTATTGCTACTGTGAGAAACGCCAGGCTCCCAAAGACAAAGCCACAAATTCTGCTCAAAAGAGATTCTAAACCTTTTCAATAGCAAGCACTTTTCTGTGATTTGTCTTACTTTGATTGGAGCAGAGTTTTGCTCTTGTCTGGAAAATTTTTTAGGATGAATTCCTGAGATTAATAGAAAAACATGTTCCATTACATACATTTCAGCTTAAAAGGCATAATAATCCCTGGTTCTACCTAGAAACTAAAAATACCCTAAAGGCAAGAGATACTGCCTTGCCCAAGGCAAGAAAAACTAAAGCTGAGATCAACTGGCTTTCCTTCAGACAACTTTGTAACAAGTGTATTTCTTTAATTAAGGGCCAAGTCAGAGTTCTACCTCTCTGAAACAACAAAATACCTAAACTAGAATGGCCGTCTAAGGCGGCAGACCTACACCTAAGCAGCGCCACCAAGGAACTCACGATCCCATTGATTACTATGGTGTTCAAAATTTCGAAGTCCAACAAAAAACGAACAGGTGCGCGGATTATCACCAAGATTCTCCCCTGTCACTATCCCAATATTCCCTGAAAGTTTGGTGAAGATCCAACTTTCCGTTCTCGAGTTATTTTGTACATATACAAACAAAGAAACAAACAAAGATAGGTAATCCTTTACAGAACCCCCTGCCGATTTCATCGGCATGGGTAATTGCCCTAGAAAAAATTGAAAAGTTGTTAAACCACTTCGGGCACTGGGTCAGTGAATGAACTCCCTAATTTTCTAATGAAGGATTCTTGTACCCTGACTGAAAATCTACAATGTTGAACTGGTTTCTGCAGGTTTCTTATTGATTCTTTAAACTCTGATTTGGTAACCCTTGGATCCTGGTATGTCCAGTTTGAGGACATTCATCATTTTTATCATCATTATTTTGAGTTGATAGTCACATTTTTGTAGATTGAGGCATCAAATTTGGCCAAAGTTATTATTTTTCTTCATATTAAAAAAAAAAAAATGTGTTGCCCATAGAACTCTACTGCCGTCAAATAGCTCCATCCATCCTTGTTTGTCCAAAATCTGGACAATGGACTTCCATTAAAAACACATTTTTTGACTGTGTCTACGGCACCAAACTAACATATAGCAACCTTTTCTATGCAGTCACTCAATCACCAGGGCCCTTATTTTCACCATTCCACTGTGATCCAGCAGATAGAGCCAGCGTACCATTTAAACCCTTTCAGCAGAGCGCATGCAGGATTTCTTCCATGGGTTCAGAGTGTTTGAAGCACTATTTTATCCACTAAACATCATCAGAATTAAATCAAACGATTTGTGCCACTAGATATGGAAGTCTGAGAGTGGGCTACATGTGTAAGGAAAAGTTTTTTTGCTCCTATGTGTGTGCCCGGGTGTGAATCTGCATCTGTATTTACAACCAGACATGCCGTAAGTGAGTGTTTACCGATGAAAATGCTACTTCTGGGTTCTGCAGACTGGGACTAAGAAAGGGGGACATTTGGACAATTTCAACCTCACTTCATAGCAAGTGGATGGACAAGCATGAAGATGCACAGGTCCTTTCGATCAATAGGTAAGAATATATCATATCTCAAATATGCAGTAAATTTATTTATGCACATAACTAGCGTAATCAAGGTCACATTGTGGTTAGAGGGAGAAATGCGCGTGTTCGTAATTCATATCAATGTTGCACCCTTATTATGCAAGTTATTGTACACTATGCCTATGACTTGGATTCAGTGAGACACCGTCCATGCTAAACAGGTGAGTCTATCGGAGCGAAAAAAAACACGCCAGTTTTACCATCCTTTTCAATCTGGTTTTAGAAAGCAACATAGCACAATTACAGCTACTCTTAAGGTTTTAAATGGTTTTATTGATGTCTTGGATTGTAAGAAATACTTTTTTGCTCTTTTCATTGATCTGTCAAAGGCATTTGGCACAGGAGATCACAGTTTACTGATATACTATAAATATACAGATTGGCTTGTCAAAAAATAAAGCATTATGGGAGAACTGGCTGAGAGAACCCAACACACTGAGCTGAACCCCAACCATGGGGTTATGAAATGTTTAACCCATTATTAGGTTATTATGGGTTATTTATATGGGATTTGGGTTATTTTTGTGCAACTCATGTGCTGAGTCAAAATCCATCAACCCAACATACATCGGTTGACTCAGCACCTGGGTTGTTTGTGCTTTGAACATCATGACGTCATTGCATCATCACGTCTACTTCTCTTGCCATCCACCACGAAGCACCAAGCGCAATACAAATATCAACACCAGGAAAACCCAACTGTTCACCCTCTTGGAGAGCCAAGTCAATAATAAAAGGTTTGTGCAAACTTCATATCTAATTCACATTGTCTGTTTTGCGTTACCTTTTAAAATAGCATTGTGGCAATTCAGGAAGCAGTTGCCTGAAGCAGGGACTTCTGGGTATTACTTTGTGCGAGGGAATTCACTCTTCTGATGTTCTTTAATGTTTATGTTTCATTGTGAGGTTGTACTTGAGCATGTTTTGTTTGTTGGTTCATGTTTTTGGGGGAGGGTGTTCTTTTAAAGTGTCACACCATGAGCGAGGGGGTAAATGGTGCAGATTACAGTGTCTGTATGTGGCTGTGGCTGTGTTGAAACATTAATCACAGCTGCTAATGCTTGGTGCATGAGGGCTTGTCAAACCCTTTCAGCTTGTCTATGAGCCATTCCTCACCACAGTTTGCCACAGTATTATTATGTTTTCTTAATTGTGGAAGCACACATAGATACAGTTTATCAGTTTGGTTAATTATTAATTATCTAATAAAAGTAGGTCATAATGCCAATGGGTGTATGGGTATTTTTACCAACCACAGCATATCAAGTCTGCATTGCTAGTCAAAGTGATAATTTGGGCAGTCATGGAGTTGACTGCATTTCTTTTTTTGTAAAAATTCTTATGAAATATAATTTCTTTTTTTTAATAGCTTCCATGTAATGTGTCACATTGACTCTGATAAATCAATAGGGCACATGTCTTTTGTAGGCGTTCAGTGCTTCATTCTATCTGTAATAATAAATGATGGAACATATATGTTTATTATTATAGCTTCAGTGCAATTAGCCACACCTTTTTGTTTTCTGCACTTCTGTTGTAAAGACAAAGATGTCTTAGTGTTTTCTATTTTTGTCTCTCAGAGGAAGAAATTGATGAGGGAAGTTTTCATCTATTAGATGAAGCTACCATCAATCAGGTGATCCCTAGAGCTGGCCCCAGGCTCAGGTTCCTCAAACAATTTCTAATTTTTAATTCTGCTATACTAGTTGGTAGACATTTGGTACTTACTCACTCACACTCTCGCTTGATCTCTTACATTCTTTCTTTGTTTATTTTTTAGCCTTGAACAAACATGGTGGAGTACCTCCATGAGGCCAAGGCATCTACACCATACCCCTATGTCCTGACAGTGGGCAATGACCGTCACCATGCTTCTCAAGCTTTGTGATCATTGATGGACAGGCATTGGAACAGGCCAATGATGTTTGCTTCAAGGCATTCTTTATGTTTGGCATTCAATACCCGAAGCAATGCACACGTGTGGGAATTCTTACAGACTGTTATTTGTAAAGTGCCAGGAGGGGAGTCCAAACTAGTACAGTTTCTGGAAAACAGAATACTTGCTTGCAAGTTAAGGGTACTATAGCATTTTACATCCACATTCCAAGAATCTTCACTCAGTTCATTAAAGGGGCAGTAGTTTTGTTATTGCTGTGAATGCCGAAAGCATTCACAGCTATTGTTATTCTGCGCGAAAAACCTTTATTATTCTTCCGCTCGCTTTTTCGGCACACTACTCCTCCCGCAAATTTCAACCGATTTCAACCATTCAAACTTCAAAACCTTCAGCCTAATTAGGACACGACTGCTATGACTTTTCTAAGACCTCTTCCTCATACTTTCAGAGATATTCAGCGATTTCCAAAAAAGTTGGGACCATAGAAATGAATGGGTAGAATGTTCAGAGAGGCTTCAACTGACACATTTCACACATCTTCTAACCTCCATTCAAAACCCTATAACTCATTCATACTTTCACTTACAGACTCCATTCAACCTCTAAAATATTCACAAGACATTCAGCTATTTCAGAATGATTCAGCTCTTTCATATCTTTCATCGTTTCTTCACAGTGATCCTTCAAAGTCACTTAACCATTTTTCTCCTCTCATTTCTCACCCCATTCATTTCAATGGGAAGGACCTTCTTGCAGTTAATTAAGCTAGAGTGGCACACTCTAACTTTCTAAAGAATTTTCTGTCCCGAACAAATTCTCACTGAAGCCACAAATCTAACACCACACACATAAAAAATATATCAAAACGGAGGAAATCTTGTCCTGCTACTGTGGAACCAAGAACCAAAGCCATATCATGCACACTTTTGGCGTGAGAGGACCAACTGTCCCAAGAAAACGGACATCTGCTCCATCTGCTGCAATGTTACAGAAATGGGCGGTTTTGCCAAAGATGCCAAAAAGATGCCTGTTTTTAGATCGCCCCCCTGGCTTCATTTCTAGCACAATCAACACCAAAATAACATCACTGATAGTTCCAAGCCTGCAGATGCTCACGCCGAAATCCGTTTGATGATAGCATGTACGGTTTTCGCACACGGAGAGGAGAAAGAGACTGTGTTTACAAGCAAAATCACCCAAAGCTGCTCTCTGTTCTAACAGGTCTAACTGATATTAGTGCGCATGTGTGCTTCATGTGACCAGTGAGGTGTGACCATGCAGGCATTAATTACCATGGCAACCAGGCAGACACAGAGGGCTGGGTGGAGCCTAGTCACTAAAAGTGAGGAGGATGGACCTGTCATACTTTTTCCACTGTAGATCCAATTCTAACTCCTCATTTCTCACAGATGTTACTGCTCTCTGTGATCACTGATGATGATGTCATCGCTGATTAACACATATACAGACCTCAGTGAGCTCTGATCACGCACACAGATGGAGCTGTTACAATCAAGCAGCCCATTTAAACAATGCTTTAACACAGTGATAGTCAACCTGTGGCTCTGGAGCCACATGTGGCTCTTTTGTGAGTATTTGTGGCTCTTACATGTCTTCATGCTAAATGTTATTCTCCCAGAAAACCTTGAAAAAGGTCAACTTTTTGCCATTTCTCACAATTTCTTGCCACTTTTCATCCATTTAAGCAACGTTTGTCAATAAATCACACTTTTTTCCTACTTTTTTCCCATTTCCCATGCCAATAAAAAAACACTTTTATACCTACATTTTACCCATTTTGACACTTTTTTGCAACTTTTTACCCATTTTTTTAATCATGTTATCGCATTATTACCCTTTGTCAATTTCATCCTCCCATTTCCACCCACATAATTTACATTTTGTCATTAAATACCACTCTATACCTATGTCATGCCAGTTTTTGCCACTCTCTGACTGCTTTTTGCCCATTTAAGTCACTTTTTGCCCATTTCAGTCATTTTTTGCTACCTGTAACTGATTTTTTTGTCACTTCTTACCTATTTTGTTACTTTCTGACCCTTTTCCTTCCCATTTTCACAAATTTTTACCCATTTTTGTTGCTTTTTGACCATTTTTGCCACCTTTGACTTAATATTATTGTTCCTTGAAGCTGTTTTTGCCAATTTCACCTCTTAGATTGTGGGTCTTGAAAAGGTATTTTTTTTAACAGTTTGGCTCTTTGGTTGAGTAACACTGCTTTACCAGGTTGGAGGGACTCTGTGGGTGGCTTCTCATCCACATACAGTCCCCTCTAAAGTCTTTGGCGACGTCAGTCGCCAAATACAGCCACACATATATCCCATATGAAGTGAATGGGAGAGATTGCGTATTTGTGTGTGTGTTAGCGCGCGAAGCGCGCATAGGGATGTGTTTGTGTGTGTGTGTGTGTTACAGATGCAGATTTTTTGAACATTACAATAAGCTTCTGCCTTACAAACTCCATTCCCACTATTAGCAATTTGGCATTAGCCATTCAAAATGACATTTAGCATCTTTCTGAGATGTTTCATACCCATTCTTAGCAGTTTGGCATCAGCCATTCAAGATTATATTGAGCTTCATTCTACGATTATTCATACCCACTGTAATTGTTCAGTGCCAGCCATTCAAGATAACCTTTAGGTTCATTCTCAGATTTTTCAAACCCACCATTAGTGTCAGCCATTCAAGAATTCATTTAGCTTCATTCAGGGATTTTTTCAACCCAGCATTAGCTGTTTGGCGCAGCCAGTCAAGAATTAATTTAGCTTCATTCAGGGATCCTTCCAAACCAGCATTAGCAGTCCGGCGCCAGCCGTTCAAGAATTCATTTAACTTCTTTCAGGGATCGGTCAAACCAGCATTAGCAGTCTGGTGCAGCCATTCAAGAATTCATTTAGCTTCTTTAAGGGATCGTTCAAACCAGCATTAGCAGTTTGGCGCAGCCGTTCAAGAAATTATTTAGCTTCTTTCAGGGTGTTTGTCAAGTCAGCATTAGCAGATTGGCGCAGCCGCTCAGCAAATCAGCATTCACAGCGCAATTTCTTCAGAAATTGCATTCTCTAGTTGTTGATGTTTTTGTAAAAAAAAAAAAAAAAAAAAAAAGATGTCTACGTAGTAATTATATTTATTTCATTTTTTATTTACCCTTTTTTTAACCAGATAAGACCTCATAAGACCTAACAGCACTAAAGGGGCAGGTGTTTTATTATTGTCTATTTTTTGTAATAATGTTTTTAGACGATTCAAGTATTGTTGAAGTTTTTATTGCATAATATATGATTTGCATGACCAAATTTATCATGTATTTTGTTATAGGTTTGTAGTTTAACAGTTTTATAGCTATGGGTAGTCTTTTGCAATTTGTGTTTTTATAGGTTGTACTGTAATGTTAGAATTAATGAACAAATGTGTAGTTGAAGTAACCCGGAATTGTAGTTAATTTGACTTAGCATTGAGTAGAGTGTAACAAATATGTAGTTGAAACAACCCAGAATTGTAATTAATTTGACCCAACTTTTGGGTAGAGTATATAACTAATATGTGTAGTTGAATTTACCCAGATTTGGAGCTAATTTGACCCAGCATTTGGGTGGAATATTTAACTCATCTGTTGGGTTAAAATGGAGCAACCCATCTTGAAGGGTCAAATTAACTAATGCTGGGCTGGTGCTATTTTGACCAAGCCGTTGAGTTAAAAACAACCCAAATTGGGTTATTTTTGACCCATCATTTTTCAGTGTGAATGTGTTCAGATAGATGGTTCCACCTCGTCTTTTCTGAAGGTCTCCAAAGGTGTTACCCAAAGTTCAGTTGTAGGATCAATTTTATTTTCCATTTGTATTAACAATATGAGGGATAAACTGTCAAATCCCTCATATAATTTTTATGCAGATGATACCATTATTTATTGCTGGTTCTCCTCAACTATGCAGGCTTTTGAGTTTTTACAGTCTTCTTTTAATGTTGTTCAGTCTTGTCTGCAAAAACTTAAATTGGTTCTAAATGCACACAAAACCAAAGTTATGGTGTTTTCTAATTCAAGTGAGTTACCAGTGAATATCCTTTCGGTCTGAACTTCATGAGGTGTACCCATTGAGCTAGTTGCTAACTATAAATATCTGGGTTTTCTTATTGGTCGTGAGCTTTCCTTCAAAGCGCATATGGGCAATTTGGTCACCAAATCCAGTATGAAAATAGGTTTCAATTATAGAAACAAATCCTGCTCTTCCCTCAGAGCTCGTAAATACCTTGTATCTGCAACCTTTCTACCTTTGCTTGATTATGGTTAAGTACTGTACATGACTTCTTCAGCCTAATGCCTACAGTCTTTGAATACTGTTTACCATTGTACTCTGAGGTTTATCAACCCACTAAACATTGGATGTCCACAGGACGTGCAGATCTGGTCTAAATCAAGTCAGTCGGTCCAGGACCCAATCTGCACGTCATTCTGACCTCCAAATCAAGTAGTGGATCTGGATGTCATAGTGCGACCTCTCCTGGACATTGATGTGCAGTTCAATATTTGTGTACTCCTTTTTTCAATGTCTTGTGGACATGAACGTCAGGTGCAGAATATTGATATAAATTAAAAAGCCCATGAAATAGACATTCAGTATACTGCTCACTCCAGCATTTTTTTCTTCTTACACACATATACACCGCGTTCCACAGTATTATGCAAATGATATTTTTCTCTGATTATCCTAAATATTAATGCAAATGACAGTCAGAATATTTTTCAAGTCATCAGCCATTAGAGCATAATTCAAATGTTTTTGAACAAACTTCATAATGACAAAAAATTAAAAAAAAAAAAAAAACAAAAACTTAAAATGCACTGTTCCACAATATTAAGCACAACAGCTTTTTAAAACATTTTATAGTTTGTAAAGAACTGAAAATGGTCATTTGTAGAAATTGCAGCATCAGGGGGTCATATTTACTGAAATCAAAGCTATTTCAATCAAAAACATCTTAACAGGACAAGTTCCATGTTAACATAGGAGCCCTTCTTTGATATCACCTTCACTGTTCTTGCATCCATTGAATTTGTGAGTTTTTGGGGAGTTTCTGCTAGAATTTTTTTTTGCAGGATGTCAGAATATCCTCCCAGAGCTGCTGTTTTGATGTGAACTGCCTCCCACCCTCATAGATCTTTAGCTTGAGGATGCTCCAAAGGTTCTCAGTAGGGTTGAGGTCAGGGGAGGATTGGGGCCACACCATGAGTTTCTCTCCTTTTATGCCCATAGCAGCCAATGACACAGAGGTATTCTTTGCAGCATGAGATGGAGTATTGTCATGTCTGAAGAAAATTTTGCTACAGAAGGCGCTGCTCTTCTTTTTGTACCTTGGAAGAAAGTGGTCAGTCAGAAACTCTATATACTTTGCCGAGGTCATTTTCACACCTTCAGGGATCCTAAAGGGGCCTATCAGCTCTCTCCTCATGATTCCGGCCCAAACATGACCCGCCCCCTCCTTGTTGACGTCCCGGCCTCATTGGGACATGGTGGCCATCCACCAACCATCCACAACTCCTCCATCTGGACCATCCAGGGTTGCACGGCACTAATCAGTCAACAAGACTGTTTGAAAATAAGTCTTCATGTATTTCTGGGCCCACTGCAACCATTTCTGCTTGTGAGCACTAGTTAGGGGTGGCTGAATAGTAGGTTTATACATGACTTTTATTTGGTTGTCACAGTAGTGGCATCACTAATAAAAGAAAAACAAGTGAGTGGCAGCAAGTCTTCACTGCTGTAAATAGTGTGAGTGCTACAGAGCGATCTGCAGTCTGTTCCCTACGCTGCTATGCGTCAGGGTGAATGAGTCATGTGTTGACCCAGGCCACTGTGCCACTAAATTTGTCAAAACCATGTTTGAGGGACAAACAATTTGTACATTGATTGTATGCACATTTTTGTCAGTTCACATAGACAAATTCATTTTCACTCTGAGCCCTTATAGCAACGTGAGTGCAGTCAATTGTGCTGATTACATTTACAGACTGGATATTGCTGCAAATTGCTATTGATGTTGGCCTGTTCATCCACAGTGTAAGGAAACCCAATGTATCGACTGGTCATGTTTATAATGCCATCCAAAACAGCTGGCATTAGTGTGCTGAGGGATGGCTGCAATGTCCCAGACCTAAGGACAGAATTTAACAGAATTTCATTTTTAATTACTGTTTATTTTAACATATTGTTTATTATCTGTCTCTTGAATATGTATTATTTATTATGATGTGTGCTGCTGTCCCAGGTCACCTTTGTGAAAGAGATATTGATCTCTATAGGTTTTTATATGGTTAAATAAAGGGTAAATAAAATTGAAAATAAACTACTCATATGATAGTTTGTATAAATTGTTCACTGTAACTATTAATTATTAGGGTAAAATATTCATGAAGAAAATATTGTAGTTATTATGTTAATGATGGGACACGAATAATGACCATTTAAATCACAGGGATTTTGTACCATTTAGGTAAAAAAAAATGTATTTCTGTTTGTGTTGTGAATCTAATTATTTGTCAACAATAAAATAACTCTTTGACAAAATACAACAACAAACTGTCAACATAAAGACAAACATGCAGCAACAGATCATTCAACTTTGTCCTCCAGCTGTAGATCAGTTTTTTAAGAGTAAAAATTTGATTTGCTGGACGATAAACATTTCTCATTTCTGTCAAGTAACATTGAAAAACATTGTTAAAATTGAAATGAAATTAAATAAAATTAAAATGATAATAAGCAGTTAAATATATCTATTATTCTTTTGTTATTGTTTACTGCTGCCATAGAGCTTTCATATGAGAGCAAAGGGGGTGCAATGTTTTATCAACAGTACTGTTCACACGAGGGCATTTAAGGCAGCTGAAAAATATGAAGGACTGCTTCTGTCTCACATGGTAAAAAGCAGATGACCACTGAAGGTGCTGTGGTGATTTTCATTGTCAAATATCCTAGAGTTTATCCACAGACGCAAAAACACAACATCTCCAACCTCAAGAAGCAGAGTGGCTCCATTAGCAGAGCTAACATGATAAGATGGCTGATGCTCATATGCAATGAAAACATGTCCTCCATTCTTCACCAGAACAGCACTTGTAGGATGTGAAGAATGTCCAGTTGCACATATGTAGAACTCAAAGTGGTAGGCTCCTCTCACTGGTGCAGTAAAGAAACCTGGGGGATGGTTTTTGACAGTAAGTGTAGAGAAACCTTGAACTTCACTTAGCTTTAAGTCTGAAGGGTTTTCTGTGAATGTATGTAAAGTACCTGTGTTTGGGTTGTAGGCATTTCCAATGTTTGTGACAACATGCCTGAACACCAGAGGAGTGTGTGTGTTAAACGGTCCCACATACCCAGAACTTGAAGCCAAGAGAGAGGCTGAGAAAGCAACCTGTTTGACTGAGAGAGAGAGAGAGAGAGAGAGATTAATGTTTAAACATGCTGTAAATGAAGCTATGTGGCCGGCAAATAATGTAAATTCTCAACTATTAAGTTGCCGGTTTGATTTTGTGTCTAACCTTCTCCATCTCTCGTCAGAGCCTTCACCTGGATTTCTGTCACATTTGACCTGGCTTTCATGGTGATCAGCTCTGCTGTTTGTGCTGGAAAAAAGTGGCATTATAATCTCACTGATCATTAGAATAAACTCATCAACACAGTCTGTATTGAGGTGTGTATCTGCCAATGAAAATCAAGATATGACACAGCTGTGCGGGAATGATCACTGCTGCAATGACCAGCTAAAGAAATCAGTTATCTCCCACTTTCTGTTTTTTTTTTTTTAAAGTGTTTTTTTAATATTATTTTTTATTTTCTATATCATTAGGATCTCCATAAGAGAAAGGGGTTTATTATCCATTTTAGTTAAGTTAATGGAAATATATACTGATTCACCATATTTACACACCATCAGAGCCCTGATGTTGTCCATAAGAAATACCTTCAAGTTTTTGCTGTAGCTTCTCCATCTAAGCCTTCTGTTTCTCCAGTTCAGTTTTCTGTTTCTCCACTTCTGTCAGTTTAGCTTCTTGTACTTCAAAATAGAAACAGACACCCTCATCTTGGTTGTTAAACAGGGATATGCAATATGCAATAAAACTCTTGTCCCGTCTTGGTCGACAGACTGGCCACACTAGGAGTGTGATCCTGACTACACTATTGTCTCTGTGACCTACCAAAAGGAAAGCATTTGTTCCTACCTTTTAATCGTCATTTACATCAGTAACATACTATACTATGAATGATAGACTAGTTGGGCTAATGTTGCCCAACAACATTTCCAAGGGATGAAAGCAGCATGACATCACTGTACCTTCATTCTCTCTCTGTAAGTGCCTCATCTCCACCCTGAGTTCAGCCAGAGAGGCGCTCATCTCTCTCAGCAAAGCATGGAGGTCTTGTGCACACCCCTGTCGCTGGTTGGACGCATTTGTTTGTTCTCTTCTCATGGGCTCAGTTTGCTGTCCAACAGGAATAATGTCATTGTCAGTTTGAGGCTGAGCTGTGGAGGAAGAACAGATGAGCAACAACAGCAGGAAGCACATCATCATCTTCATTCTCAAAGTGGCAAACTGTGCAGTTCTTCTGTGGAGCTCCTGTGTTGATCCCAGCCTTAAATAGACTTGTTCTGATCAATCATTACTTCAGCTGGCCTATTTAAAAAGGCACATGCTGGAGATCCTGTTTAACAGCACTAATCACATGGAAGACAACACAGATAACGCTGCCTGCAAACATATGTGCCTACCTTTTGTTGAAATGTGACTCCAAATCTGCACAGAATCATCTTAACATAATAGAGTGAGAATTTTTATGTCTTAGTCTTGTGATCATCTGATTGTATTTGTAAAAATTTTGGAATAGCAGTTATTGTTAATATCTCAAATAACTCAAAAGTTGACTATTGAAGTAGGTGTTTAGAATCTCCACATGGCTGATAGCACAAGCAGGTTCATAGAAAGACAGTCTTCGTGGAAATGAATGCTACCCTCACTTTTATTTAAAAATGTTAAAACGTGAGCAAAACTAAAAGCTGTCATCACTCTCTTTCCAAATATTAATTTCGTAGTCTTTTGATGATCTTACTTGGGTTTTAGTTGTCTTGGTCTCAGTGCTGCTTTTTGCAACATAGATCAAAATATTCTCACTGATGGGCTGAAGAAATGAAGAAAATGAAGGCACAATGTGGCCCAAATTTGAGTCTTACCTCCAAAAACTTATGTGTTTCTGTGTGAATGGCTCATTCTATATTATCAACAGCAAAGCTGTCTGATGGGTTTCCCCAGGGTTCAGTTCTGGCTCTCTCTATACATTTTCATTTGCATGCCCCCTCTCAGATAGGTGGATAAGTAGTCATTTACTACCTGCGCCAAGGAGGTTATGTGATTGGCAGGGTTTGTTAGTTTGTTAGTTTGTTTGTTAGCAACATAACTCAAAAAGTTATGGATGGATTTTCATGACATTTTCAGGAAATGTCAGAAATAGCATAAAGAAGAACTGATTAGATTTTGGGAGTGATCCGGATCACCGTCTGGATCCAGGAATTTTTTAAAGGATTCTTTACTATTGGGAGATAGGGCTAATGGCGGAGGTCTGCGCTCTCCGAGTGCTTTTCTAGTTGTCATTGCATTGTAAAAATGCAACGAAATTACGTTTCGCAGTCTCCTCTGTAGCAGCAAACACAGTGGTCTAAGCGGTGGTTAGAAATCCGCAGCCTCATGTCATCCATCCTGCTGGTGAGGGACCAAGCATCTGGGAGAAAGATGCTTGTAGGGCAGGTTTGTGTGGGGCTGCTCTTAGCCTGCAGCCCAGCTTGTTTGCCCTGCTTTTGCATTCTCGCACAATGCCGTTGCTGCCTCCTCCTCACTGGCTGTAGGTGTTGTGCTGCTCCACGTCCTCCTCCTGTCAGTCTCCGAGTGCCTCGTTCTCTAGATAATTTCCATCAGGACAGATGTAAACTCCGCAGGCATGCTGTCAATTCTGGTGTAAGTGTAGAGCTCTGTTTTCCTGCTAGTGATGGAGCCCTGGGCCGCTGTGTTCATACACGCCACCCCATGCTACCTCAGTGGGTAGTATTCAGTAGTCTCCTGTTGATCAGGTAGTGTTCCGTGGCAGTTACCGGCAGTTGTTGTTAACTTTAAAGCTAGCCAGGAGTTGTAGTTGGGACTGAGGTCTTCTTTTCACCTTTTTGGGGTTTTTCTTGATGTTAATTTCCCATTCTTTCTCTCAAAGCTTTCCTGGACCCTCCATCTTCTTTGTTTTCACAGCTTTCAACATACACTATATTGCCAAAAGTATTCACTCACCCATCCAAATAATTGAAATCAGGTGTTCCAATTACATCCATGGCCACAGGTGTATAAAACCAAACACCTAGGCATGCAGACTGTTTCTACAAACATTTGTGAAAGTTGCTCTCAGGAGCTCAGTGAATTCCAGAGTGGTACTGTGATAGGATGCTACCTGTGCAACAAGTCCAGTCATGAAATTTCCTGGTTCCTAAATATTCCACAGTCAACGGTTGGTGGTATTATAACAAAGTGGAAGTGATTGAGAACAACAGTAACTCAGCCACAAAGTGGTAGGCCACATAAAATGATGGAGCGGGATCAGCGGATGCTGAGGCGCATAGTGTGCAGAGGTGGCCAACTTTCTGCAGAGTCAATTGCTACAGACCTCCAGACTTCATGTGGCCTTCAGATTAGCTCAAGAACAGTGTGTATAGTGCTTCATGGAATAGGTTTCCATGGCCGAGCAGCTGCATCCAAGCCTTACATCACCAAGTCCAATGCAAAGCGTCGGACGCAGGGGTGTAAAGCATGCTGCCACTGGACTCCAGAGCAGTGGAGACGCGTTCTCTGGAGTGACGAATTGCACTTCTCCATCTGGCAATCTGATGGACAAGTCTGGGTTTGGTGGTTGCCAGGAGAATGGTACTTGTCTGACTACATTGTGCCAAGTGTAAAGTTTGGTGGAGGGGGGGTTATGGTGTGGGGTTGTTTCTCCATGCTCTCAACTTTGTGGGAACAGTTTGGGGATGGCCCCTTGCTGTTCCAACATGACTGTGCACCAGTGCACAAAGCAAGGTCCATAAAGACATGGATGAGAGAGTTTGGTGTGGATAAACTTGACTGACCTGCACAGAGTCCTGACCTCAACCCGACAGAACACCTTTGGGATGAATTAGAGTGGAGACTGAGAGCCAGGCCTTCTCGTCCAACTTCAGTGTGTGACCTCACAAATTTGCTTCTGGAAGGATGGTCCCATAAACACACTCCTAAACCTTGTGGAAAGCCATCTCAGAAGAGCTGAAGCTGTTATAGCTGCAAAGGGTGGACCAATGTCATATTAAACCCTATGGATCAAAAATGGGATGTCCCTTAAGTTCATATGCGAGTCAAGGCAGGTGAGCGAATACTTTTGGTAATATAGTGTATGTTGTCAACTTCATTGTGAAAAACACTACAAGTCCAAGATATAACTTAGGAGTGTATCTTTCTTGCTGCCAACTACTCTGGTTGCCCGGCAACAGACCAGTTGAAGAACAGACTCTTGGAAATATCCATTACACCCTTTTCACAGTTATGCTGATGAGTGACAACTGTATCCCCCTATTACACCTGGCTGAAGGTCAAATATATTTAAATCAGTGCTTTCCAGGAATAAAATCATGTTGGCCGTACACCTTCCTACAGTAAGGCACAACAAAATCTGAAGTTGTTGTCTTCTGTACCACTGTCAAAAGAAGTAAAATTAATACACAAAAAGTTGAATTCATGCTTTATGGAAGGCCCTCTATCGAAACCCATGGTGTCTTTTTGGACCAATACTTTGTTTTTAGCTGTGAACCTAGATGGTTGTCTGGTTCTGCTTTTACCAGCTCAGAAATACAAACCAAGATCAAATAATATATCATACCAGCCAGCTATAGAAGAGCTCACCTTTATTTCCTTTTATTTCCAGCTCCACTACTGCAAGTCACCATACACATCTCAGTCAAAAAACAATCTACCACCCGTATACGTAGCTCAAAATGTAGCAGGAGGAATGAATGAATAAAGGAATATTCACCCTCTGCCATGACCTCCAGTTGGCCAGTGAGACCATGGGTGAGACTGTCAGTGCAATCTGTTGACACCAGCAGGCAATGCATTCACCATGACAGTCCACCCATAGTGAAGTCATTGCTTTGCCTCACGGTGTTTCCACCCCACCAGGGAGGGAGTAATCGACGAATGCCATGTGGGGTGGGGGGGGGGGTGGCACACATGGGGACAGATCCAGGAGTTTCTTTAAAGGATTTTTCACTATTGGAGATAGGGCTAATGGCGGAGGTCTGCACTCTCCGAGTGCTTTTCTAGTTTGACGTATTAATCAAGAAATAATAATGTGCTTTACTATTTTGTCAGTTTTTTTGTAAATCAGGCAATTTGAAAATTCGTGGATAACAATAATAATTATATTTTAGCATTAAAAATATCATTTGGGTTAAAGAGCTTCTACATATTGGTGTATTAATCATTTCAGAAACATAAAAAATGATTTTGGTAATTACCAATGCTGTTAATTTAGGGCAGCTGTGGCATACACCTTACTTTGGTTAGGGTTAGGGTGGTCTAATAAATTTGTTAAGCACTGTAGCTATGCTGTAAAATGAATAATCAGAATAATAAAGTCATTAAGTTGTCTTTCATGATAAAAATTACTCCTACATGTCCAAACATTAATGACAAAATCAGATATTGTGACCTCCTGCTGTTAATGGACTGAGATAAAGCGACACTTACCAGAAACCCAGAACATAAAAACAAACATGTTTTTGTCTTGACTTCCTCAATAAATCCAGCTGAACAGTAATTAAAGTAAAGATAAGGACACAGCAGTCACATTTGCAGAGTGAACGTGATCTTCAGCACAACCAGGCATCCGATTTTATGGAGTCATGATGGATTTATAGGCACTCACTAACTACTAATAGGCCAGGGGAGACAGTTTTTATCCTCAGTGTCAATGATTCAGGTTTCCTCCAGATGATTACAGATAGACACCAGTTTCAAAGTGTATGTTGTGTAAGACATGGTTATGAAATAGTTTATATTATTTAACAAATAATTCACAGTGTTTATCCTAAAGCTATCACCACATCAAGCACAGCACGGTAGATCACGCAGCCAGCGACTTATAATCAACACTGTGTCCAAAATGATTCATAGTATTATATATGATGTGCAATAACTTACATTTTATACAATAATTAACATCTTTGTGCAATATTTTAATATCTGGCATGTACACTACCTATTCCAACATAATAATAATAATAATAATAATAATAATAATAATAATAATAATAATACATTTTATTTGGAGGCACCTTTCAAGTCACCCAAGGTCACCTTACATAAAATAAAAGCATAATAAAACAACATTAAAACATCAACATATAAGACAAGTGAAGTGCACAGTGTCCAGTTAGAGGGAATATACCAGTTCGAACAGGTGGGTTTTGAGTTGGAATTTGAATGAAGTGATGGAGTCTGACTGTCTTATGTGTGAGGGGAAGGAGTTCCAGAGTCTGGGTGCTGGGAGCCAGTGAAGTTGAATGAGAACAGGGGTGATGATCCGGGTGGCCGAGTTCTGAATGATTTGCAGTCTGTTGATGAGTTTGGCGGGGAGTCCGGTGAGGAGGGTGTTGCAGTAATCGAGGCGGGATGAGACAAGTGAGTGAACCAGTACTTTGGTGCTGGATTGGGATAGTGATGGGCTGAGTCTGGAGATGTTGCGGAGGTGGGAGAATATAGTATAAAATGATATAATATAATATAATATAATATAATATAATATAATATAACGAAATCCATGTAGATTGATTTACCAGATTCCATGTCTGTCATCATGAATACCTGAAACAGTCTATCAGCCCAGTTAGAACTTTTCCATTTGCTTTATAAAATATGGTTTATATTTGAGTTGACGTCTAATCTACAAAACTTTTGGCTGATTAAATCCAACATGATTTCTTTTTGCCCAACAACCAAAAAAAAAAAAAAAAAAAAAAAAATGCTTTGGCATGTGGAAAATAGAAAGAAATTGTCTTTGTCTTTTGTGTTTACAAAATGTTAAGAGATAATATAACAGTCATTGCATGAAGTTCTTGTTTTGTCCAAAGGTTTTGTATCTTTATGCCAATACTTGGAGGATAAGTTAATGGGAAACTGTTTTTAATTTACAAATCACAAAAAAAAGACTGAAGACAAAAGGCTTAACCTGTGGCCTGTTAAAATGGCTCATGGGCCATTCAGTAAGGACTTGTTCTTCACTTGAACAAAGGTACCAAAGTTCAGTGGAGCTTTCTTTGACTGTAGTGCCCCCTCCTGGTTATTCAACATCAATAGTTTGGATATCTAATGAAAATCTAAAGAATAATGGTTATTTGATCATTTTCTTAGCCTTCGAATAATACACTCATTCTGTTGCAGAATTTTTAAAAACATATTTTAATTGTGATGGGAATTGTTTGTACACACATTTGCTATGTAAGTTCAGACAACACACAGGAAAACCATAGATCAGTGAAGGGCAACTGCGGCCCTCCCCCTCACTCAGTGTGGCCCTCAAATTCATTTCAAATATCTTTTAATTGTAAAATTTTGGAAAACATGAAATGAGAAAACATAAAAAAAACAGACACCTTTTTAGAATTATATTTGATCACTAGAATGTTTTAGTAAAATTAGAGACAGCCTATAATTGCCCTTATTAGCCATCTTAAAATTGTTTTGTGTGCATCATTAAGTGAATTTGTTGAATAACCTAGATGCAAGTAAAAATACTAAGATAACCATACACTTTTATGTTCATTGCACTTTAAATAAATGCTTTATATTGGTTTAAATTATATGTCAAGCTGAATAAATCAAGCATTACTATTTGCATTTGCATGAGGAAAGCTATGTATTTGTTCTTTTTTTAAATGAAAAGTACTTATAATTGTATTTAATACAACAATATTTCACAATGAGTTGCAATGTGGCCCTCTGGTTGTGAGAATAAAAACTATGTGGCCCTCTGAATAACCAAAGTTGCCTCTCCCTGCCATTGATCCTTTAAAAGCACACACACGCACTATCAAAATCATGCCATTATATCACATCATTCATTCAGATTTTTAAAATATTTTTTGTTGGCAAAAATATTTATAGTTTTAATTTAAAGTAGTTCTTTTATTATTGGTTTTATATGACATTAAGTTATATTTGTAAAAGAGCAATTATTCTCTACACAGTATCTTTAAGTTGTTGCTTTGAACTTTGCTATTGAATTTCCTTCGGGATCAATAAAGTATCTATCTATCTATCTATCTATCTATCTATCTATCTATCTATCTATCTATCTATCTATCTTTATCATATCAATCTCAGTCATCTTGAATTGACCTCAGGCAATGAACACTTAAATCAATACAAGAAGCAGTAATGAGAATTTCACAGCCAACAATTAATTTGCCATTTCTATATAATCTGGAAAAATGCACATGCACACAACATAAAATATATGTTATTGTCTGAACGATACAATTTATCAGACCTTTATTTATCCATCTACTGAGTTAAAATAGCTTTACATTTATGCATCTATAATCATCTTTATTATTATTTCTTTTTGTAATCAAAGCAATGGAAGTTAACTGAGATTGCTTCATAATATTACTAATGCAATTGTGTTAGATTTTACCACTGCAAAATACAATAGTAAATATGACTGGTTTAAAATCCCACTGAAATGTGAGATGGCAAACTCAGGACCAAATTAAAAATGTGTGTGGTTTTCGTCATTCTACAGGGGCAAATCATAACAAAATCTGTGTTACTGCAGTTTGAAAAAAAGGGCAATAGTATCAATATCATCAGAAAATACAGCCAGAACTTGACAACCAAGCAGATCTTTGGCACCTTGTAGTCTACAACAATAACCCACAGGATCATGTGAAAAATAGAAGTACTAAACTCCTGGAAATAAAAAGGAAGTTACTACAGATAGCAAACTGTTAGTGTCCCCACCAACCATATAGTTTTGGGTATACATAATGGTCTATATCTATAGAGATAATACAGTGCTTACAAAAAGTTAGCCCCTTAGATGGTTACCCTTTTATTGAATTTATAAATCAATCATGATGATAGAATTAGGCTTTTTTGATATCTATTTTTTGCAAAAAAAAAAAAAAGAAAGAAAAAAATACATTTGAAGGACTGGTAGAAAAAAAAGACTTCTACAAAGTAACATCAATAAAATAAAAATATGCAATGTACAACAAGTAACTGCATAAATATTCACCCCTTCAAGTCAGTATTTAGTTGGTGCACCCTTGACTGAAATCACAGCACTGAGTCTGTGTAGATAGATCTCAGTCAAGCTTACACATCAGGACAATTTTACTCCTTATTTTACTCCTTTTTCACTTCTTTGCAAAACTTCTAGAGCTCTGTCAGGCTGCACGGGTATTGGGTGAGAGGTGTGAACAGCCCTTTTCAAATCCATCCACAAATTCTCCTTTAGACTGAAGTCTGAGCTCTGACTCGGCCACCTTAGAACCTTCTTGTCTTTAAAACATTTCTGTCTAGTTTTAGCTGTATGCTTCATCATTGTCATTGTCTTGCTGATAAATAAATCTTCTCCCACCTGTAGTTCCCTAGCAGACTGAATAAGATTGTCCCCCAGGATTTTCCAAGATTTTGCAGCATTCACTTTAATCTCTACCTTCACAAGCCTTCCTGTGCCGGCTGCTGAGAAGCATCTCCACAGCATGATGCTGCCACCACCGTGCCTCATGATGGGGATGGTGTGTCTGTGTTTTTTATCTGACAAACATAGTGTCAGGTTTGGTTGCCAAAATGAATCATTTTAATTTTCAACAGACAAAATAACTTTCTTCCATTTTTACCTTTTGGCAAACTTTAGAGTTTTCTTCAACAGTGGCTCTCTCTTTACTACTCTCCCATAAAGCTTTGACTGGTGAAGAACCCAGGCAACAGTTGTGTGCAGTCTCTCCCATCTCAGCTGCTGAAGCTTTTAACTTCCTCAGAGTAGTCATATGTGTCTTGGTGGCCTCGCTCATTAGTCTCCTTGCTTGGTCACTCAGTTTGTGAGGAGGTCCTGACCAAGATAGATTCACATATGTGCCATATTCCTTCTATTTCTTGATGATAGTTTTAAGTGAACTCTGGGGGATGTTCAGTGCACTGGAATTTTTCTCTCATCCCCTGACGTAAACTTTTCAATAATCCTTTTCTGAAGTGCTTGTAGTGTCATTTTGTCTCCATGGTGTAGCAGTAGCCAAAAATACTGATCAATCAGTAGTGACCTTCCAGACACAAGTGTATTTATACTACAATCCCTCTCACTAGCTGTGAGACTACTAGCACCAGTTGGCTAGACCTCTAATGTATTAGGTCACTAACTTTAAAGGGGGTAAATATTTCTGCAGTTACTTATTTTATATTACATATTTTTGTTAAACTGTCATTCATTTGTAGAAAACTGTTTTTAATTTGACATTAAATAGGTTTTTCTTTTTGTCAAAAAAGCCAAATTCTACTGACCATGACTGATGTACAAAATTAAAAAAGACATAAAACATCGAAGGGGGTGAATATTTTTGTAGACACTGTATCTTGTCGTAGATGTTCTTTTTTTCTTCAGGTGTCATAAAGAGACACCAATACTACTCAGTCTTAAAAGAAGCAAAATGTGTTTCACAAACTTCGAGTATGCTACAGAACTCAATATTTAAAATTCGGTTGAGTATTCGGCATATTGTTGTGAATTTGCCCCACAGTAAGAAAAGACTATGTCAAAACATTCCAGAGTGTAAATTTCAGAATTGAATTCCGGAAGCTACAAGGTTATAACAGGATCCATTCTATTAAATTCAGATTCTGGTGCTACAATGCACTAATTTTCCACTAACCGCGCCATATTGCTAATTAGCCTGGGTAAATACACAAGGTCCCTTTAAGAAAAGGGATTTTGAGGGGGAAGTGAAGCAAGAGGGCTCTAGCTTATTTCCTGGTGGCTGCCTCAGTCAAAACACTGTTCGTGCGCCATGGCTGAGCCTGCTGAACCCTCGAAAGGACATTTCCTTAACTAGAAAGTGGTTCATATTGTCAGGGAGCTCGTCCAACAGCGTCTGCAGCACGATGCTTCAGCTGAACGATACGGTTGAGCCGGAGAGTCCGGGCGCTGCGATTCTCCACCCTGCAGATTCTGAGGAGGGGGTCGAGGTTGCCTTCACGCCTCCGGAGGCCGGAAGAATTCTCGGACACGGAACCTCCGTGGCCTGCTGCCCCCCGTTACAAACGCTGACACCTTTCCATGTGCATAACCCCACAATCCAAGCGAAAGTGAAGGATTATTTCGTGTTCAGGGTAAGTCGCCCACAAACAGCCAATTTCATCCAGGCCGATTTTTTTTTTTTATTATTAGATCATGTGCGTATTTCTCCTCAGAATAATCCCCTTAGTGGCTTTAGAGGTTGTGGTAAATAAACCGCTGCTATTAACTCTCACATGTAGCGAGCAGTGCGTCGTTAAAGTTTTAACACCACATCACAGGGAGGTTCAGGACTCAGGCCTCCATGAGATGATACCAATGACTATCGTTGTGTGTTGCTGATCTCAGCCAGGTACCATCGAGCAGGCAGTGAGCGACATCCGGACCGTGGCACTCCCCTCGGAGGATGGAGAGGTGCTCAGTGTCTGGCTGCTTGCTGAGTGAGTATCCCGACAGCACGTGACTGTTGTAGAATCAAGCTGAAACATGAGGCAACTTTCTTGATGAGCTGCAGTGTGCATTACAGGGCCAACTGTGACAGTATATTAACACACAGTCAAGGCAACTTCACATCGGGTTATTAGGCTGTAGGCTAGATGTTTGTTTTTCCAATGACCTCATCATTGGCACATTCTTGTCTTGTATATATTAAGCCTTTAGTTTTAACTCAGCAAACACCATTGCCTCAAGGAACTGTTTAACATGTTCTCTCTGGCTGTCAAAAAAACTTGGTATAATTGTCCACGCTCACAGAGTCGACCACTGGAACAATGAGAGAGAGAGACTTGTTCTCATTACTGATAGGTAAGCCAAACTAATATTCTGCTGATTTAGAGGCTTGAGGGAATACACTTCATTTGGAATATACACCGAGACACTGTTTACTACTTTTGGTTTTGTTTGCAGGTCGTTGCTAGTGTGCAAGTATGACTTCATCAACCTGCTGTGTCAGCAGGTCATTAGGATCTCCCTTAACGCTGTAGACACGATTTCAGTGGGCGAGTTTGAATTCCCGCCCAAATCCCTAAACAAGTAAGCAAACACATTTAATTCTAGTATCTAGTTAGGAGGGATGTGCAGTTTTTTAAGAATTATATATATACTGTATGTTTGTATAGGCAGATAATAGCTAAAAAAGTTAACTATTGGTATTAGCAGATAGGAAATTTCTGCCAATATTTACCGCCAATCAGCCATAAATATTGTCAGAATGTACAAATAACTGAGCAGTTTACAGCAGAAGCAACAGACCTACCTCAGCTAAGGTTTTCTCATCATCCATTCTCACCATCATGTCATTAAGAAACCACCATGTTTTAGTTTGTGCATTACAGAGTTCACTGTATAAACAGTGCTGTTTGTTAATTTGTTAAAAAGGCAGATGAAGCTTGGTTTTAGTCAGTGACAAAGTTTCATATGTGCAATGCAAAAAAGTGTTTTTCATTATTGTATGTCTATATTTGAAATAGAATTACTTAGTTATAGTAAATCAGACTTTTGTCTTGTTTCATGTCTGTTTATAAATATTGACAGACTGTCTCAGAAACACAGGACACTCATACTCTCATACAGTACACTGTGTTCTTTATTGTAAAAAAGGTTTGCATTTATTGGTGTCTATATTGGCTAAAATAAGTTTGGAAATATCTGCATATATGAAAACAGCAAAAATACAATATTGTGCATCCCTACCAGTTATTATTTATCTCTCTGACTGACTCACTTAAAACTATGGAGGGGAACTGAGCTTTGGTATGTTTTTTCCTTTTAGTTGTAAGAAAAGTAAAAATATTTTCTCACTGTATGATGCCTGACTGAAAAAAATCTTTTTTTTCTCCACACATTTTTGGTTTTTGTCTGCCTTCTGTGCTTTTGTGTACGAATCTTTACTTTAAAGGTCACACTGGTCTTCTCTTGTTTGTCATAGGAGGGAAGGATATGGGATTCGTGTCCAATGGGATAAACGGCCTCGAGCCTCGTTTCTAAACCGCTGGAACCCGTGGTCAACAGACATGCCCTACGCCACATTTACAGAGCATCCCATGGCCCATGCTGATGAGAAAGTTGCATCCCTCTGCCAGGTATAATCTTTATGGCTTTTACTAGTTGAGCCAAAAAAAGCAGTGTTAGTAATCAACTTAAAGATTTGTTGATGTTTGCAAACATATTTAGAACAACTTCCTTTTTTTTATTTGCCGACTATTACTTCAGAGGGAAAACAATGGTGGCTGCAAGTTGGTTGTGCATAATAAGCAACAAAAACAAGTGGCAGTCACAGTCCAACAGAAAACAATTGTCTGATTGCCGAATTTAGAAAAAAATCCAGTAAGAGAAAGCCAGTCATTAATGTGTTTAGAAGCAGTCTAGTCGTTTCTTAGTGTCTTAGAAAAGAATTACACCTAGTTTTTTCCTCGTTGCCAAGTATTGCTCCACGTTATGAAGTGAGCAATAACACTGTAGAGCAAAGTCTCTATCCACAAACAAGATCACCCAGAGACACTGCTTTTACCCTAGATATTAATAGTTTGGCGTAAACATGAAGTATTGTGGTAGATTTCCTTATCATTTTTCTTTTTCTTCTAAATGCAAAGCTGGACAACTTCAGGACTCAGCTGGTGCAAGCAGTAAAGAAAGCCCATAAGGAACACCCCATCCCAGGTCGAGCTAATGGGGTCCTGATCCTGGAGAGACCCTTGCTAATCGAGACCTATCTGGGCATCATGTCCTTCATCAACAACGAGGCCAAGCTGGGCTACTCTATGACACGTGGCAAGATTGGCTTCTAAAATCTACCATAAAATCAACCCTCGTGCTATGTTACACTGACTATCTTTGACTGAGGGAAGCTGTTGCTTCACAGCAGTGAAATACGCAATTAGTCTATGTGTGTGTCTGAGTTGGTCTAATGAAGGCAACACCTCCTGAAGTTGGTGTTCCAGACAAGTGGTCAGTGTACTGTAGGTAGACAACAGCTCTGCATGGACTGCCTACTTGTGTGTTTGTGCCCCTACTCTCTTATTTCCAAGAGTTGCTTGCAGATCTGCAGTTGCCCCCATTGGCATTCAGGAGTGTATTGTCATGTAATGTGAAGTCTGTGGGGGATACAGCACTCTTATAAATTCCCATGTACTGAACTTTTTGGAGTCTCATGGTCTTTCACACATTCAAAACTAATATAATCCTAAATCTAGTGAAAGAATACTTAAAACCAGGGTTATAATTTCAGAGCTTCAAATGTGCATTTTAAACTAGTGAAAAGCAGCTAAATGTTCATTTAAGTTGTAGCACCATCTGAAATATGCTCCTTGCTTGCATTTTGATTAGTTCAAAGGGAAGATTAAGTTTTTCAGATCATAGAGCCAAAGGAAGCTTTATGGAGTGAGTGCATTAACAATGTTCACATCAAACGGTTATTGTAATAATTCTGTTACAAATATATACTGCTCTATGAAAAGCTTTGAGTTTATCAGTGTAAAAATAACAGAAGACATTTTCTGTTTAAAACTTAATCTTAAAAGGATTTAAAAACATGAAATAATAACAAAAACACCTTTCTCACTCATTGGCCAATGTTTTGCTTATGGTGCTTATTTGATAATTAAATTTTCTGTTGTTACTCAGAGTAGGAAGCTAATGCTCATCTGAGGGGCTGCATAAGCTAAACAGCTTAAATGTTTTCTTCTATGATACAGTTGTTTCATGCTACATAATATTGTAAACTGTCTTTATGGTAAAGTTTCATGAAAAAATCTGTAACTTGGATAAACACAGAAACAACATAGACTAAGAGAAAGCTTTGCTTCTATTCATTACCACTTAATGTATGTACTGAAATGACTTTCTTTGAAATTGTACTACCAAAGGTTATAGGCCATACTTTCATGCTAAGCAATGCCAATGAATAATTGTCTCCTAAAATGCCTTCTTCTGGTCTTAACATGTGCATGTTCCCTGCACGTTTAGTTTGCATGTATTATGTTTTTTTAAAGGATATCCTAAGGTGATTTGTAAATACTAATCATTTTATTTATTTGCTTTTACTTTGAGAAAGTTATTTTATGAAGGCTTTAACAAAATTCACATTTTGTTTTCAGTTCTAAAGTGTTTCATTAAGATGTTAAAAGAGATTAAGCACTATTGTGAGCATACAAAGGTTTACTTTTGTTCTAGATATTTGCAGCACAGTAGCCACATCGGAGATAATAAACACTAACATGTTCTTGTTGCTGTCTCTGCTCTGATCTTTGTCAAGCAGTAAATTTACATTATGTTTGACCTGACAAAAACTTAAAGTAACAAAGTTACATTTCAAGTTTTTATAAAAGAGACAACAGTCAGACCAATAAAGCCTTAGGGTGATAAAATAGTGCCCTGCCTACCACTACCTATTTTGTTGTTTGGGTTCTTACTTCTTTCAGTTTGATGCAGAGCTAACATTTATAAAATCAGTTGTTACAGACTTACAGAATAAAAGTAATGCTGCTCATGTTTCACTGAAAACTGCACTCTTAATCATTGAAGAAACATAATGAAACCTCAGCCTTGTGCCTTTGTTTCACCAATCAGATTCCTCACATAAATGTAAAAATATTTTGGAAGCTTACCAAGCTTGCCATGGCACAAGCCAAGTCAAGAAAATGAACCTTTTGTTGCAACAAGGAGTAAGCTAGCTGCAATTTCACTCTTAAACTAAAATTACCTTAAGCTTCAGTTTCATTATATCTGCATGCTAATTTTTTAAGAGAAAAAAAAGAATGGGCAAATAATTAGAAATACTCTTTTGAGTCGTAGTGGACATTTCGTAGTGGCTACGTTATGACTAAGAGTTACACTATATTGCCAAAAGTATTCACTCACCCATCCAAATAATTGAAATCAGGTGTTTCAATCACTTCAGTGGCCACAGGTGTATAAAATCAAGCACCTAAGCATGCATATTGTTTCTACAAACACTGTGATAGGATGCCACCTGTGCAACAATTTCCTGGCTCCTAAATATTCCACAGTCAACTGTCATCTGATGGACTAGTCTGGGTTTGGCAGTTGCCAGGAGAATGATACTTGTCTGACTGCATTGTGCCAAGTGTAAAGTTTGGTGGATGGAGTATTATGGTGTTGGGTTGTTTTTCAGGAGCTGGGCTTGGCCCCTTAGTTCCAGTGAAAGGAACTCTGAATGCTTCAGCATAGCAAGAGATTTTGGACGATTCCATGCTCCCAACTTTGTGGGAACAGTTTGGGGATGGCCCCTTCCTGTTCTAACATGGCTGTGCACCAGTGCACAAAGCAAGGTCCATAAAGACATGGATGAAAGAGTTTGGTGTGGTTGAACTTGACTGGCCTGCATAGAGTCCTGACCTCAACCTGATAGAACACCTTTGGGATGAATTAGAGCGGAGACTGGGAGCCAGGCCTTCTTGTTCAACTTCAGTGTGTGACCTCACAAATGCGCTTCTGGAAGAAAGGTAAAAAATTCCCATAAACACACTCCTAAACCTTGTGGAAAGCCATCTCAGAAAAGCTGAAGCTGTTATAGCTGCAAAGGGTGGACCAATGTCATATTAAACCCTATGGATCAAAAATGGGATGTCCCTTAAGTTCATATGCGAGTCAAGGCAGGTGAGCGAATACTTTTGGCAATATAGTGTATGTTATGAAGTGAGGCATCAATTTTTTGGATTCATCAACTCTGGACGTTACACTAAGCTAGGTACACAAACCGTTTTAATTAACTTACACATCAATGCATGTTTTTATTAAATCACACTAACCTGCATTATTTATTACAAAATTTATTCAAAATAATTCCACACATTTTAACACAAAATAGATATTAAAAATAAAAAAAATTACAAAGCAAACTTTGTAAACCTCTATCTTTTTACAGTGTTTGAAACTTGAGCCTAGTTCTACATTTTATTATCTAATAGTGATACTGATTCAGTGTTTGTCCTCTATAAGGAATGTTTGGTACCCACATGTTTAACATGAAATGGAACATCCCAGTAACCAGTACTGAGCACCTTAAACACCTTTGAATACCTTTAGTTAAAATTTAAGTGTTGAGATTTTTCAAGGGAAGTGCTCAGAACATTTTCTCAGTTGCTATCTTTTTACATTCTCTACCAAGTGTACATAAAAACAGTTGTTTTATGACACCTTCATGTTTGTGTGTTTTACTTTTCCTCATGGTCAGTGTCCATATAGCACAAACATAGCTGCTCCTTTGAGAGCAAGATCAGAGAATCTCCACTGCAGTGCCAGGTTAGTGAGTGGACTTGGAAACCACCTGGCAGGAAAGAAAAAGAAGCAAGCTTGATAATATGCATTTACATATAAACAGAACAAAAGTGAATAGCAAAATAATTGTGCAATAAGAAAAAATGACTATGTGCTGCTAACATTCAGAAGCCTCATTAAATTAAAATACAAATGAAAGCACTTCATTCCTCATCTTAATCTGAGAAAGCTTTTCCTGCTGCCTCCAACTCAAGTTGACACACACACCCATGCACATAGCAGAAAAGTCCATTGAAAATTTCCAGCATTGACGAAGTAGGGCAAACCAAATATACAGATTTCTTTCCTGACATCCACTATCTTGGATGTCTGCAATAACCAAGCAGGTAACAGGTTGGAACATATACAATAAGTGGATGACTGGATTGATGATGTCATTTACACCTAGTTTTCAGGGCTTTTCATTTTTTATGTATATCCTGCTTACCTCAGCATTTTCTCTTAACTGTTTTGTTTGCATTGTGTATACGCTACATGTTTGTTAATGATACACACTTAGGGATGGAAGAATCCTCCACCAAGAAGCTCTTTGCACCCCACCCCCCTAAACCACATGGTATATGAACATGACAGGAGTTAATGTGTTAAAGAGGCTTTAGTTTGTCACCTTCACTGGGGACTTGGACGGAAACACATCCTGCAGGGGACCACAGATAGAGTTTGGTGTTGCCAGTACAGAGTGCCAGACGAGGGCGTTGTGGATCCCACTGAAAGCAACGCACAGCTGATGACTGCTCAAGCACAGCTGCCAGGGCCATCTTCTGTACGTCCCACACCCAGACAGCACTGGCCATGTTGTCTATAGTTGGAGAAAGACAGACTGACTTTGAAGTCATTCTTAGGCTATGGAGCAAAAGATCACTGGTAGAATAATCCTTTTCTATTAAAAATTAGGTAAAAGTATTTTATGTCAAAATGTCTTTATTCAATTTTTGATAGATTAACTTTTAAAAGTAATCAAAATGAACAGAAAATGTAAAAGAAAAGAAAGAAAGAGTAAACAAAAGTAAGAGAAAAGCTCTTCTATGTGCTTTAATACGGTATTACCATGAGCAAGGTGAGAAAATGTGAAAACATTATAATATAAATCAACAACAAGGGGAAAGGGTAAGGTAGAGATTAGGAGGGTTACTAATTTAGGGTGTTGGCATTAAATTGGTTTGAACAATATTCTAAAAAGGAAATTTCTTCACTGAGCCCTGAACCACGCATCTGATTTTTCCTAGTTGAAAGAATGGCATTCACATATCAAGCAAGAGTGATGCGGAAGAGTTTGTGATTTCCAGCTAAGGAGGATAACCCTTCAGGCTAATTATGTTGAGAATGCTATCAAATCTGATTGATGCCTCATTATCCCACTGTTAACAGGAGCAACCCCAAAAATTGCAATGGCTGGGTCTGTATCAACTTCTCTTTCACATACAGTATATGAGAGGGTGTTGAAAATGCGTAATTTTGGGCAAGTTCAAAACAAGTATCCTAAAGCAGCAGGGGCCTGATGGCATCTGACACAAATTGGGTCTTGACCAGGACACATCTGGGCCAGTTTAGCTTTACAAAAGTGACAGCAGTTAAGAGTCTTCAACTGTAATAGTCTGTGCATACATAAATTGATTATGTATGAACTCTTTCAGGGGTTCTTTCCTAGATTTCCTCAGAAAGTTCAGTGCCTAAGTCACCCTCCTACTGTGCTTTCAAGTGCCGCAAAGAAAATTAGGTAAAGTAAAATGAAGGGTGAATGCTTACCATTTTTGGTTGCTAGATAGCGACTGTCTGAGCTGAATGCCAAAGCAGAGACACCGATCTTTGGGTTGGCCCGATCTGGGTCTGGTTTGATGACAGGAATTTGGACTGGTGGTGGACAGATTTCATCTGACAATAAAGATTACATGTTTAGACAAAACTGGTTCACTGACCACAGTAGTTCTAGCCAAACTTGTACATATATTCTAATAACTGCAAACACATATACATTTGCTCTGGGTGCTGAAGAGGTTGGTGCCAATTGAAATGTTGTGCAGCGACAGGTCATCACTTCCAACAGCTGGCCTTCTCTCCACTTCCTTATACACAATCTAGAAATGCAATAAAAGGTAAGTCAACTGCAGTCATTTCAATTTTATCATGAAAGCTCAGAAATACTCACAGCCTTTGTGTTGTTAATGGTTGCTGGGTGCTCAAACTGTGTAATGTTCTTCCATGTGATATGATTGAGAATGCGGACCTGTTAAAAGGGTACACACTGCGGTTTTGTCATTTCCTTCAACTGATACTAAAAAAAAAATTACACAACAAATTGCAGTACAAATGTTAACATTTTTGACACTTTAGATATAATGTATACGGCTTTTAATGTGCATAAATGACTTCAATTTAATTTGACTTCAATTATGTCACTTGAGTCAGCAAGTTGGGTCTGCAGACTACAAGTTTGAAGATGAAAAAAACCTGTGGGTTTTTTGAGTCCACATAATGGTTTGAGAATTGCCCTTCCAAGTAACACTAGCTATTAGAAGCACAACACACCCAATTACTCAGCTCTGGCTACTAAAATTGCATTGTGGTTGATGTGAGCATGTAAAAAAAAAAAAAAGAGGTTTTCATTCCAATCTTTCATTTATAAAATGCCCACACTGAGTCTAACAGCTGCAGTCAAATTACAAAGTTAGATAAGATGTAAATAATTTGACTTTACTCGCACAGTGCCCTTGAAGTCTTTTTAACACAGCTGGTGTAGAAGTTTTTAACACATGGCTTTACAGAGATTACCTGTACTTTGTCTATTGTGCTGTGTCAACACTCTAAGTGATATCCTTATTCACTCTCATCAGCCATAATCATGTGGCTAATGTCATGTTGTGGCAAGCTTTAAAGTGACACCTGATAATTCTTCATCATCGGCCACCATTATTCATGTGATCTCCTTACTTTTTCATCGTAGCTGCCGATGGCCAGAAACTGGCTGCTGGGGCTCCAGGTCACAGACTTCACACCCAGAGACCAGTCATAGGCACTGTAGAATGACAGCAACCGGCCATCTAAAGAATACATCAACACCTTGTACTGTGGGGATTAAAGACATATGTAAATGAAAAAATAGGACTACTCATTGTCCTGCCTCTGACATTAGTAGGCTCGGGCTTGGTCACTTTATATAGTATTGTAAGGATGGCCCACAATAACAGGTGATTCCATTAAAACAAACAACTGATTCACTTGTTTTTTTTCCAGTTTTGTTTATCGACTTCAAGAACTACATTTAAATTGATTTTCCAAGAAATCTGGCAGTTGTGAATGTTTTGTAAACAGATAGATGATATAAATGTGCAGAATTCTATTTTCAATACTGACACTGGCTATAAGCATTTTTTTCATATATGTGAAGTCTTATTTATTATAACATATTCAGTGAAAATAACCAAACTAAATTAATAAAGTCTTATCTTAGATCTTATAATAGTATTCTTAAAAGATAAAGAAAGAGACTTAACATATGTTCTTATTTGTAAAATATGATCTAATATTAAAATAACTTAAATGTAGTGGAACTCAGAAGTAAAACAGTTGAATGTGTTTATCTACTTTTAAGATAGCCTTTCAGTGCATTTCTACTCTGTGGTATTTAAGACTCAGCTGACTATTGTTAACCAAACAGTTCAGTCAAGTTTCTGTTTCCAAGTCTGAAAAGGGGAGTGTTGTGTTCAATCCTACACCATGAATGTGATACACTGAAGGATAAATTGGATGCAAGTTTCTAAAAAAGCTGTCAGATTAGTTATGGTATCCTATCCTCTTGCTGATCTTGCATCGATGAGACCAATGGCAACCAACCTCCAGGCAGCTATCCCACACAGCCAGCACACAACCATTGGGAGACCACTCCAGCCCTGCAAGATCTTGTGTCTCTGTCTCAAAGTGCTGCAACACAGTGGTGTTGAATCAATTTATGCTATGCAATCAAGAAAAAAAAAAGTAATTTCTTTGCATTCATTCTTTTAAACAAGAACCTACAAAAATAATAAATTTGATGTCAAACTAAATTCTCTAAATATATATACATCAAATATGAACATGTGTTAGTTTCCTTTACAACTTGAATAATGACAATTAAAACCACACTATTTTTTATCTACTACTGGCTTATTTAAATAAGAAATATCATGCTCATAAAATTAAGAAAAAAAAGTAATTTTGCTTACCCTAAGTAAATGCCAGTCATCACATACAAATACACTAACATAGTCTTTGCAATCACGGCGCTCAGCCAAAGCCATGTAGCAGCCATCCCTGCTGAAATCTATACCTGTATTTGAAAGAGAACAGTAGTTGTTTGTGAGCAACAGCAGGGTTTAATCAGAAAAAACATTAAATCTTACAATGATGTAGTAACAGTCAGAAAAAATAAATAGTGTACCAATAAGGAAATAAAGAAAACAAAACTATTAATCTCAAGTAGAAAGATTTTCTACAGTTACGTTAGACTCTTACAGTGCTGCAAAAAAGAATTTGCCCCCGCTATGCTGATGTTTTTCATATTTATCACACCTTAAATGTTTCGGATCATCAAACCAATTTTTATATTTCATACAGACAACCCCAGCAAATAGAAAATCTAGTGTTTGAATGATTATTTAATTTTTTAAGGGGGGCAAAATCCAAACCTATCTGGCCCTGTGTGAAAAAGTAATTGCCCCTGAACCTAATAACTGGTTGTGCCACCCTTGGCAGCAATAACTGAAATCAAGCATTTGCAATAATTGGTGATAAATCTTTCGCATTGTGATGGAGGAATTTTGGCCCATTTTTCTTTGCAGAATTGTTTTAATTCAGCCATATTGGAGGGTTTTCCAGCATGAACTGCCTGTTAAAGGTCACACCACAGCATCTCAATTGGATTTTAGTCTGGACCCTGACTGGGCCACTCCAAAACCTTAATTTTTTTTTTCTTGAGCCATTCAGAGGTGGACTTAATGGTTATTGCAGGTCGTTGTCCTGCTGCATAACCCAAGAGCGCTTGAACTGGAAGGCAAGAACTGATAGCTGGACATTTGCCTTCAGGATTTTCTGGTAGACAGCAGAATTCATTGTTCCATCAATCACAGCAAGTGGTCCAGGTCCTGAAACAGCAAAGCAGCCCCGGACCATCACACTGCCACACCATGTTTGACTTTTGGCATGATGTTCTTTTTATCAAATGCGGTGTTATTTTTACACCAGATGTAACGGGCCGCAAACCTTCCAAAAAGTTCAACTTTTGTCTCATCAGTCCACAGAATATACCTCCAAAAGTCTTGAGGGTCATCTCGATGTTTTTTGGCAAATGTGAAACGAGGCTTTGTGCTCTTTTTTGTCAGCAGTGGTTTTGGCCTTGGAACTCTCTCATGATGCCATTTTTGCCCAGTGTTTTTCTTAAGGTTGAGTCATGAACTCTGACCTTAACTAAGGCCAGTGTGGCCTACAGGTCTTCGGATGTCGTTCTGTGTTTTTTTTGTGACCTCTTGGATGAGTCATCGTTGCACTCTTGGGAGTAATTTTGGTTGGCCGACCCCTCCTTGATTTCAGTTATTGCTGCCAAGGGTGGCACAACCAGTTATTAGGTTCAGGGGGCAATTACTTTTCCATGTTGGGCCAGATAGGTTTGGATTATTTTTTTATCCTTAATAAAAAATCATCATTTAGAAACTGTATTTTCTATTTACTTGGGTTGTCTTTGTGAAATATAAAAATTGGTTTGATGATCCGAAACATTTAAGTGTGATAAATATGCAAAAAAACTCAGGAATCAGAAAGGGGGCAAATACTTCATCACAGCACTGTATAACTGTATGCAATAGTATGGTATCCTCCTTGATGTACACCTCCAGGACTCTGCATGCAGGTGAAACTGCGGCCAACCCCTCTCACCCTGAACATGGACTTTATGAGGCCGTTCCCTGGCAGGAGGCTGAGGTCCATCAGGACCAAAACCTTCCACCACAAGAACAGTTTCATTCCCTCTGCTGTCAGTCTATTAAACAGTACACCAATCGTTCCCCTACAGACTCTCACTAAACCTCATAACTAGCAGACAAAAATAACGCATGTTTATACAGACTTATGTGTTACATTAACACTCACTGGACTTTATCTCTACTGTTTAGAACTGCACTGTGTGGGCTATACTCATTTAGAAAAAAACTGCACTATAACCTATTTACCAGTAAACCTGCACATCTGTACACTTTCTTCTTCTTGCACATTTGTACATACTCTGTGATGTTAATACTGTATTTCATATTTTTATTTTGCAACTATATGTATACATTTTTTCACAAGAATCTCAGTCTAACCCCTTAATATTTAATATTTTGATTTTAATTTTAATTTTAATTTTAATTTTAATTTCCTCTTAATATCTTTATTCATCCTGTACTTGGCAACAAAACCTGATTCTGATTATCAAATCAAATGTTTTACCTACTTTATTTATCACTAATTATTTAAGGCTGCTTGTGAATTTCTTCCAATAAAACAATGTGACAGTTTGGTACCACTGGGTCGCCGGTATGTAGCTATCATGGCCACATTATTTATATGACGGCTGTGAGGATTCACAGGTTTCAGAAGGGCATAGTATTGCATGTGGAAAATGGGGAGAGTCATAGACCATCATTTTTCCCTAAGCTGCTGACAGGCCTGTTATGAGGAGCATGCCCCATTTACTGAAGAGGGGCACAGCTGTCAGCAAAGAGGACCATAGTTTGGCCACATATCCAGGGTTGTGCCACAAGGTAGAGAACAACATGTGATACATGGGGCATGAAGGCACTTAGACAACTGACCCTGTCCTCAGGTACTCCATGCATTACATTTGCATTCATAAGCCAGGAGAGAAAATAAACAAAACATTATTCTCATACTGACCCTTATGACATGCTTTGGGATACTTGATGTAAGACACTGCTTTAGTGCAGAGGGACCAGACAGTGACTCTCAACTGTTGAAGCAAAGAAAAAAAGACAGGGAAAATACAAATTGAGGATAATTTCACTTCAAATATTCATGACTTACAAGAGCTGATAACAATAAATACATACAATATATGTGTATATTGTCAAAAGAAAAACATAAAATAAAGTTTGGATATTGGTGTGCTAGTATGGTAATTAAAGATCTATAACCAATGAATAAACAGAGTGGGACATTTTACAGATTATTAAAAAAAAACATTTTTATCTCCCATCTGTGCCGACTTTGTAACTAGAGCTGAACGATTTAGAAAAATAATCTAATTGCAATTTTTTTCCCCAATATTGCATTTGCGATTTGTGATTATTCTTTAAGTTCCTCATCTTATGTATTTTCCAACAAACACAAGCAATAAATCATTATATATTATAACCAACACAATATTAGATAAAACTAGGGTTGAAATTGTTTTGAAAATATCTAATCTATTATCTATCTTGTGATGATTTTAACTCATATTGCAAAGAGGATGTGAATTATTGTATTTAAGTGAATGATAATTTTTATGTAATCCTCATATTTAATCAAAAAAATGTACAAAAATGAAGAAAGTAGGAATTTTGTAGACTGTTAAAAAATGGCTCTTGAATGATTGCATGATATGTAATTAATTACAGCTCTGCTGCAAAAAAAATTTTAAAACAGTATTTTGACTCAGATTTCAGATTAAAGATATTGCAACTTCTGTGATTTGTAAACTGCAGCAGGCCATATTGTGATTTAATCTAATTTTCGATTAATTGCCCAGCCCTATTTGTAACTGAGAAACATTGTTTTTAGATGACCAAAAACAAAGACTGAGCATGGGGCACCAATGGCCTGGCCAATGCCACCCCAAGCATTGAGGCTCAGTCTCACAAGCAGGTGGCCCAGGTTCAAGTCCTACTTTTGAGTCCCTTCCCGCATGACATTCCCATAGAATGTAGGAAAACTTGAGGTAGGAATGCATAGCATCATCAGCATGATATTGGTATTGGCAGGTTTTAGCATCAAGTGTACAGTAGGTGGTTGCCTAGGGTACTACACCATCAAGGAGGGCCATTGAGAGTCCTGAACATGTTTAACGAAGCCCAAAATGTAAAACTACCCTGCTCCTCCCTCAGCTTCAACTGACTCAGCCTCTCTTTGCACAGAGGATACTCGGTGTTCTTCATACTGAAAAAGTATTTACATCAGTATCGGTCAAAATGAGTTTGGAATTATCAGCACATCACATACCTGCAAAAAAACCCACTACTGTGCATCCCTAATATGAGGAAGTCGAGCCATTTGGTTACTGAGGTGAGCTTTTGAGTAGTGATGCAAAAATAGTAATGCTGGGTATCAGTGCTGATATCAAGCCCAAGAATTCATACTTGTACTCCCAAAGCATTGCATTATACACTGCCTGGCCAAAAAAGAAAAAAGTCGCCACCTGGATTTAACTAAGCAAACAGGTATGAGCCTCCTATTGGATAATTACTGCATAGGCGATTATCTTTCAGCTGGCAACAAGTCATTTAACCCCAGCTGATGCAATGAGTCACTTCTCATTTCCTAAACAATGGATTTTTTCTTCCCTAATGGCACGGGCATATTCCAAGATGACAACGCCAGGATTCATCAGGCTCAAATTGTGAAAGAGTGGTTCAGGGAGCGTGAGACATAATTTTCACACATGGATTGGCCATCACAGAGTCCAGACCTTAACCTCACTGAGAATCTTTGGGATGTGCTGGAGAAGGCTTTGTGCAGTGGTCAGACTTTCCAATCAACAATATTAAAATTAATGCAACACTGGATGGCAATAAATCTTGTGACACTGCAGAAGCTTATCGAAACAATGCCACAGCGAATGTGTGCTGTAATCAAAGCTAAAGGCGGTCTGACAAAATATTAGAGTGTGTGACCTTTATTTTGGTGGCAACTTTTTTTTGGCCAGGTAGTGTGCTTGGTATTATTTTAAAGCATGAAGTTAGCAATTTGGTGATATTTCAACTTTCATAAGGATGAAAAAAGCAGAGGAAAATGAAAACTATGCACTGATTGTCAAGAGGAAGGATACAGAACATCCAATTATAATAAAAAAAAAACTTTTAAAACAATTCTAAAACAGTCATGGTGGAGGATGAAAAGGAAAATGACAAAGCGGTTGAAATAAGGACATATTTTGATGTGTGGGGATAGACACACTATTGATTTGTTACACCAAAGGACAAGAATGACAGTGAAGTGTATTCTGTGCTTAGGGCAGAAACAACTCTCAGCTGCTGTGAGCTCAGAAACAATTTTTTCCAAACACATGCAAAGACAGCAAAGTTTTTATTGGCAATTTAGTTACTAAGTCTCAGGGGAAAAGGAGGAATGCAAAAGTAATGTAAACAGTAGTGTAACTAGTCGCTTTTGGTTGTGAGTAACTAATCGAACTAGTTACTTGAATAGAAAATAACTACTACCATGTAATGGATTACTTTTTTGAGTTACTGCCCTAACATGAGTCTCTACATATAAGTAGTTGCACTCATACTCTTTGAGTAACGTGGTATCGGTGTATCCCTACTTTTGAGTCCAATCTGTGTATCGTTTGGGAAAGGGCAGAGACTTTGAAAAAAAAAAAAAAAAAACTCGGACTGTTATTGGATGAACGTTCTGTCTGTCACATCTTCCCAAGCCAATCAGAGCAACAAAACATGACGTCATAGCTACTACCGAGGTGCGTGTGTGCCAAGGAATAAGCTCCATACAGAACTGCATAACGCAAACCACGTCGACTACAGACAAGTCGGTACATGATTTTTGTTGTTTTTTAAAAGAAAACAACTCAGTGTTGTTCTTTGTTCTTCTTTTAGTTCTTCTTCAAGTTCTGATAAAACTGACGCTATAGCAGCATCCATGCTAATCTCTTCCACCATAATTGCACCGGCCTCTTGTCGCTGCTTGCTTACGTCACGACTCTGCAGTGCCCGAATGTACTGCCCATCAATGCTGATTGGTCCTGTAACTTTTTAACCGATGGATCTGCCAACGAGAAACATGAAAACGTGCGAATCCACCTGCTTTGCAAGGTTATGCATTGTAATAGCAATGTCTAAAACTAATTTTAGATCAACCCAGACAGAGAAAGAGGTGGTGCTGACCCTAACACTGAAAAAAGCTACATTGTGTGGACTTGCAATCATACCAGGCATGCTCCTAGGTATATGCATAACTTAATTTCCATATTCAACATGGAGGTATCAACAATTTTTACCAACATCATTTTTTGGAACCAGGTTGTATATGTTTAGGTCAGATTCAGAAAATGGACTTGAGCTTGTATACCCCTTTTCTAGTCGTCGGACTACTCAAAGCACGTCTACCCATTCACAAGTCTTTACTCCATTCACTCCAAAAGCATTCACTGATAACAGAGGATGTAGGGCTGGGCGATATATATCGAGTACACTCGATGTATCGCAGCTTTTGCCACACATGATGTATAAAATTATTATATCATGAACATTGAGTATAAATTGCAGTATGTGGAAGTTTTGAGCCATCAGTGTGCAATTCTCGCTGGAGTTTGCTTTTCCCATTGTCAAGGAGAGTGATAGTGATAAATAAACAGGAGAACACTCACCCCCCTGCCCATCTGGAAAACTCACCTCCTTGCATGCATGTTTTTGAGTGAAGGAAGTAAACAGAGCGGCAAGGCGAGTTAGCGGTGTTCAGAGATGGACAGCGAGAAACAGCACGGGATCAGTCATCTGGCAGTGTTTCAGAAGAGGTTGAACTAAACACAGTAATCGTTCAAATATGCTGCCAGATGATGCTGAGATAACAGCGGCCGTAACACAACTCATCGCCAAAGACATGACCCCAGTGTTGTTAAAAAGCCAGGATTTAAAAATCTCATAAAAAGACACACACCCTAGAATTTGCCTGGGTGCAAACATTTTTCTGAAAACTCCCTGCCAGAGTTGTACATATCAAAAGAAAACAGCCCAGCAACTAACATACCTAATCCACTTTGCCGTAAGTACGGAGCATTAAGTTTTGTGTAGGTTTGCTTTACCCTTGAGAAAAATAATAATTACATAATCAGCAATAGTAAATATAACACAGAAAACATTTCAGAACTTTCCATACACTGTAAAAGACAGAGTATTTCACAATTTATGTATTTTTTATTTGTAAAATACTGATAGAAGTCTTTTTCAAAATAAAATGGTGTGCTAAATTTGACTTGATATTGATTTTTTACCCTTTGTGCATACAATCTTTTTAAAAATCCAACAGAATGGTCAATTTTAATCACCAAAGTGGTGTTATTTATGGCTGAATTAAACATTATAAAGCTACTTAGAGGACATTTCAAAATATTGGGATATTTATCATGTATTACGATATAGCAAAAATATATTGTGATATTGATTTCAGGCCATATTGCTCAGCCCAAAGATGATGCTATGGAGACTGTCTATTAGTATTAGCTAATCTCATTTAAACGCATCCATACCCATATACAGGTGCATCTCAATAAATTGGAATATCATCAGAAAGTTGATTTATTTCAGTAACTGAATTCAAAAAGACACTTGTATACATTCATTACACAAAGAGTGATATATTTCAAGTGTTTCTTTTTATTTTATTTTGATGGCTATGGCTTACAACTAAAGCAAACACAAAATTCAGTATCTCAGAAAATTAAGAGTACCGTGAAGAAGATCAATATTGGAGACTCATGGTGTCACATTATAATCAGCTGATTAACTCAAAACAACTTCAAAGCATTCCGCAGTCTTTAAATGGTCTCTTAGTCTGGATCAGTGCTGACTTGACAGATGTCCAGAAGACGACTGCACAAGGAGGATAAATGGTAAATGGACATGAGATGTACAGACGGATATAGCACTTTTCCAGTCATCCAACTACTAAAAAGTGCTTTTACACCGCAGGTCACACCTACTAATTCAACCACATGTTCATTTTCCCAGAATTTGCTATGGATGCTATGGAGAATGGGTCATCAGTATTAGCTAATCGCATTCGTACGCTGCCATACCCAATTGCACACTAACAACAAAGCAGTTGGAGCAAGCTGGGGTTAAGTGTCTTGTCCAAGGACAGATCCACTGCAGGAGAATATGAGTTTCACTTTTTGAATAGAATTATTTTTATTTTCTGAGATGCACCTGTACATACCACCGATGAAGCAGTGGGAGCTAATTGGACACACAATGACATGTGACTACAGGAGCTGGGGAACAAACACATGACTTTCTGATTGCAAGACAATCAACTCTACCTTCTGAGCCAAAATACAAAAACAGGATTAGGGGTTGAATTTTGATGTAAACTCTGCTAATTGTCAGTTTTGGCAGGAGCTACTGAATACCAGTCACACTTCAAAAAGATAAAGGCTCTCTGCAAAAGTGAAGCATATTTTAACCCGATGAGATATTTTGCTCCTTTTCAAGACAAAAGCAAAACACAACAGTCCTTAAGACACTTGGCTCTGGGTTTTAAACATGACATGGACAAGAACAAAGAATGTTTTTCCTGAAATACATTACAATACATACAATTACTTAAATTCTCTTCTAAAAATGAAAATGTTTAACATGAAAACATCGGCCTGTTCTTTATTCTATGTTCATTTAAGGATGTGAAGAGACAAATATTTAGGGCTGACAGCCTCAAGTCAATTGGTCGATAACCTCATGTTCGACCAAAATCCAATTAGTCAAACAATCGCACATGCTACTTTAATCAGAATCGGAATCCATTATTTGCAGGGGTGAGAAGGAAGACGTCATGTGTTTTTTACTTTTTCAGTTATCCAGTGTTACAAAATATAAATTACAAAAAAAAAAAAACTATGAATATAACTATTCAAATATAGTTTACTCGAGCCTTTAAGAGTAATTAATTACAGGTTAAATAACCAGAAAGTCAAAACAGCGTCACTAGGACCCTCCCACCTTAGAGGAGAGCAAAGTCCGTGAAGCACGCTTATACTCCGTTTCCTGTTAATTGACAACTTGTCGAAAAAGTCAGCGGTGTGGCAACATTTTGTTAAAAAGGATTATTATTCAATTACAACACGAGGTGGTTACACTGAAAAAAACATAAGATTTTTAAGTTCATTTGGGTTCATTTTGAATTTTAATTACCACCTAAATGCACTGACTACATTGTCAGTGATAAGTTTGATGTAGAAATAACATGAAGGGGATTTTTTTCTTTTGTTTTGTTTTGTCTTTTGGTCCATCCCACGATCAATCAATTAATTGATGATCTGGTGCGATTTCAGTCGACCAAGTTTTTCTTTGGTTGACTACAGCCCTACAAATATTACTTAAGTGACAAGGCTTTCATCATGGTGTCCAGAAAGACATTTGAACTGAGCTAAGTCTGTCATCTAACTAGGCCAAAGCGTTGACCCTCCTGTTTGGTCAAGACATCCAGCTGTGTAGGCCCTGTAATAACACCTCACTGCACACTTCCTGGACATCCCCTTAGACATGATGCCATGGCAACCAATGTCAACACTGCTCAAACACAAACACTCTTACTCTTCTTAGATGCCATGAACCTGTCATACAGGGAATGTGGGGAGATCAAGCCCCGAAAGGCAGTGTAACTTTAAACTTGGTGGAGGAAGGGTAGCATGAGGAAAATAGGTGGGAAATGCTTTTCCATGTGGGGCAGTATGCAATGAGATCCTTAGGTGGTAAAGCTACACTTTAGATAAAGTATCCTCACCAAAGGTGAGCAAAAGATTATGGACATGGGCTGGGGACCTCAGGGTAGTGTGAAAAAGCAAAGCTCAACAGCACCAGCTGCTGTTCATCAATCAGAGATAGAAAAAGTCACACCTGTGACTACGTTAGAATAACTGCAGCTGGTGATCAAATTACACCAGATTACAGACAAAACTATTTTATTGTTTTATATTATATCTCTACATGTACCAGAACTCCTCATCTTGAGATGCTTCCTGAGGTGTCTTCACGTTTCCACTACATTTAAATGTTCCAAGAGGTTTCTAGATAGGGCTGGTGTAGTGAGACACTTGTCTTTCTTAGCATGGCCTGTTCCCATAATCAAAAGCTGCTCATGTAAACTTCAACTGACAAGTAACCACAAAAAAATCTTGTTAAGACACAGCTAAATGCGACAAGTGAGGCTAAATTCTGCCATCAGTTCCCCTTTTACTGTCTATCAGCAAGTATTCATACAGAGAAAACCAAAGAATTAGAGAACATTCCCAGCCAGACAGCCTGTAGGCAACATAATAACTATGATCAGTTGTGGACAAAAGTTACTGACAGCAACTCAGAACAAAATATATCTATCAGCCATTCTTGTTGCGCCCCTCAGCAAGTGCCAAAGAATGGCTGAGTGTATTTGATGCCATATAGGCCTGTCTGTCAGCAGAAGATTACACTGTAAGCATTCCACATGGGGAGCAATCTCAAACCAATATAGCGTATTTCTCCTGTTACAGCCTCATGATTCTACCAAGGAACTCACAGCACTCACACATAGGTATGAGTGAGGTATTGCCCCATGTAGCAGAGACGCAGCTGTCTGTGTTTGCTGTTTAGTTCAGTAGCACTGTCGCCAACAATGCTACATGTTAGCGAGGCTCCAGTAGTACTGGCCAAGAATGCTATCGCTAATCCTATCCGAACAATGTAAAAACCATTAGTGCAGTCAAGTGTAGTGCTGTCCTTGGCTTGAGTTTTTCCACCCTCAGTTTATCACCCCTCAGCTGGTAAAGGTGGATTAACATGAATGTGTGAGTGGCATTTGGTGAGGTCCCAACACAAACAATTGGAATTTAAACAGGAGATGACTTCCATAAAGTCTCACAATTCAGAAGCTAGGTCTCTAACATGGTGCACTATTGTCAATGTGTCCTTCTAATAAATCTGTGAAATGGTGCAATACCACATTTGAAAACTGTTGTAAGTATGTCTAAATCAAACCATGTCTACTTTAAAGCATTTAAAGACTTCAAAAGAGCATGTCCTGCTGCCTGGAAATGAGGGACCAACCTGAGTGCGACCCGGTCATACATGTTCACCAACAGAAATATTCTTAGTCCTGGTAATCTCACAGTATCAGAAGTAATCTTTTATGTAGCATCTTAGAAATTTGTCGACAAACATACAGTACACTGTTTGCTGTTTAACAGAAAATGTTGGAAAAAATCCAAATACTCAGAGCAAACAAAACAGTTTTAGTGACACATAGACAAACACATGCACACACAATCTACAGCACAGACAGCTGTCCCTAAACAAGTTAATATAGCAGCCTGTTTATGAGTGGGGCTGAAATTTAAGCCTGACACGAACACCCGTCTGGCACAGTCTTAATGAAATCTTCGGCTAGGGTGAAGGCAAGTTCAATGAGGCCCTTGGCAATGCAGTGCCTACTCTGCCTCCGTCAAGGTAGTTAACACCCTTGACAAAGCAGTTCTTAACTTTTTGCAAAATTTTAGCGCAGGGAAAAGGCTCAAAATGCAATGAAAAGCTACACATAGTACATGTACATCTCAAAACATTAGAATATCATGAAAAGTTCAATATTTTTTGTCACTCATTTCAGAAAGTGAAACCCATATATAAAATAGACTCATTACACATAGAGTGAAATATTTTAAGCCTTTATTTCTTGAAATTTTGATGTTTATGGCTTACAGATAATGCAGGTTTCAACAAGTCAAATTTAAGACTTTTTTTAAGACCATGATAAATACAATTTAAGACCCATTTCATATCCATATTGGCAAAAAAAGTAAAAAAGACATAAAGGAAAATCGGAGGCCCAGAATTACTTGCCAAGTATAAGTAGGGCCCTATGAAATCTGTTTTATTTTTTGCCAAATTCCTTTTTAATGTTTTATGGAATTCCGTTTTTAAACCTTTCCACTAATTTTACCAGAAAAAAAAGAGTGTCTTGTTTATGTAAATGAATCAAATGTTCACTAATTAAATAGAAATAACCTTAAATTTATAGAATAAGGGCCACAGTTGGCCCAGGAGCCATTGTTTGGATAACCCTGACATAAAATAATTATAACCAGTGTAACAGATATTTCCAACATTTAAGACACATCCACGTGTATAATCACATCCTAACTGATGTTTATAATGCAAATGAAGAAATCCTTCTGTTCTCTCACCACAGACAGTGATAGTAACTTAATAAGAAGGTCACATTAAAGTTAAATGGTTAGTAGTAAACCTGTTACCTAAACTTTTATTTACTCTCACAGTCTGTAACAGTCCATGCAGTTTGATGCTGCATTGTTCTACTCCTGACTGTAATGGTTCTCTCCTCATCTCCCTCGCTGTCTGTCCGTCTGCCTCATATCAGACCGCTATGTTAATCCAGACACGTGCTGGCTCGTTAAGCAACCAAAGGGAACTACAGTATCTACAGGATGAATTATTAAGCTAACTGTTATTTGAATTAAACATCATTTACACTGCAGGACTTCATAAAATCTCAAGTCCGTCCGACTTGATTTTGAGCCTCCGAAGAGTGAGCAGTGTGCCTCACGTGAGGTGAAGCACACCGCTCAGGTGGTGTGGTGAGGTAAAATAACTCGAAGCACCGATGAGTCTTCTTGAAGGTGCAACATTAAGTCCCACGGTACTGGCCCGTATGGGGCTACATGATATTTCCCTGTGTTTCGTCCAGCCGCTTTGACATGCTGTTATTGTTTAAGAGGGGGCGGGGTGAGTAAGGGACAAGTTGTGCCCCACTTCAGTGTTCCCTCAGGGATATATTCCTCAGATATACGTTCCTCTTTCTAAAAAAAAAAAAAAACCCACAGCATTTCAGTCAAATTCATTCAATTTACGTGATTTCCGCTTTATTGGCCAATTCCACGATTCTGTCCGCAATTCCGTTATTTCGTTAGTAATACATTAAGAATACATTTTTAATACCTTTAAAAATCGTATTTAAGACATTTTATGAGATTTTAAGAGAATTTTAGACATTTTAAGGCCTTAAATTCAAATTATTGGATTTTAGACATTTTAAGCCTTTTTAAGACCCCGCGGATACCCTGCAATGAAAACCCAAAATCCAGTGTCTCAAAAAATTAGAATATTGAGAAAAAGTTCAATATTGGAAAGTCATAGTGTCACACCCTAATCAGCTAATTAACTCCAAAGACCTGAGCCTTTAAATGGTCTCTCAGTCTGGGTCAGTGGGATACACAATCATGGGGAGGACTGCAGATTTGACAGATGTCCAGAAGACAGTCATTGACACCCTCCACAAGGAGGGTAAGCCACAAAGGTCATTGCTAAAGAAGCTGGTTTTTCACAGAGTGCTGTATCCAAGCATATTCATAGAAAGTTGAGTGGAAGGAAAAAGTGTGGTAGGAAAAAGTGCACCAGCATAAGGGATAACCGCTGCCTTGAAAGGACTGTCAAGCAAAATCCATTCAAGAATTTGGGGGAGCTTCACAAGGAGTGGACTGAGGCTGGAGTCAGCACATCAAGAGCCACTATGCACAGATGAATCCTAGACATGGGCTACAAATGTGGCATTCCTCATGTCAAGCCACTCCTGAACCAGAGACAACGTCAGAAGCATCATACCTGGGCTGTAGAAAAAAAGAACTGGACTGTTGCTCAGTGGTCCAAAGTTCTCTTTTCAGATGGAAGTAAATTTTGCATGTCATTTGGTAATCAAGGTCCCAGAGTCTGGAGGAAGAGTGGAGAGGCACAGAATCCTTGTTGCTTGAAGTCCAGAGGGAAGTTTCCACAGTCAGTGATGATTTGAGCTGCCATGGCATCTGCTGGTGTTGGTCTACTGTGTTTTCTGAAGTCCACAATCAACGCAGCCATCTAGCAGGAAATTTTTGAGCACTTCATGCTTCCTTCTGCTGACAAGCTTTAAAGAGATGCTGATTTTATTTTCCAGCAGGGCTTGGCACCTGCGCACACTGCCAAAGGTACCAAAAGCTGGTTCAATGACCATGGTGTTACTGTCCTTGACTGACCAGCAAACTGGCCTGACCTGAACCCCACAGAGAATCTATGAGGTATTATCAAGAGGAAGATGAGAGGCACTACACCCAACAATGCAGATGACCTGAAGGCTGCTATCAAAGCAACCTGGGCTTCCATTACACCTGAGCAGTGCCACAGGCTGATCGCCTCCATGCCACGACGCACTGCTGCAGTAATTCAAGCAAAAGGAGGCCCAACCGAGTATTGAGTGCATAGAAATGAACATACTTTTCAGAAGCCTGACATTTCGGTGTAAAATATCCTTTTTTAAAATTGATCTTATGTAATATTCTTATTTTCTGAGTCACTGAATTTTTGGGCTTTCATTACCTGTAAGCCATAATCATCGACATTTGAAGAAATAAAGGCTTGAAATATTTCACTCTATGTGTAATGAATTTAAATAACATATGGGTTTCACTTTCTGAAATGAGTGACAAAAAATTTTGAACTTTTTCATGGTATTTTAATTTTTTGAGACGTACCTGTACATTGAAAACATCCATCAATGTTTTTTAAAGTTTCTTACTTAAATATAGTTTAACTTCATTTGGCCTTAAGTTATAAGGATGTTACAGCTTGTCCTAACAGCATGTGAGCATTAGATATTGCTTCACGGCGTACAGCATTGTATGCTTGCTGTCAACACAGCCTCTGTTATATGTTTACTTCTCTTCCCGGTAAATTGCAGTTTTCACTCAAACAGTATGACAACCAGCGCTTTAATTATGAATGTGGAGAAAGAGAAGTGAGGCACTGTGTATTGACCACCATTTGACAGCGCTGAGTTAAACAGTTTTGCATTGTGCAGACACTAGGCAGAGCACAACTTTTCAACCACGTATGGGGGGGATTATTAATGCACCACTATGTCCATAGCAGGACATGCTATTAGGCTGAATGAAGTAGAATACATGTCTTTGGCCTTTGATTATAGAGCTGTTTTTCAGTCAGTATATTCCAGTTTTTAATAGTAAATAAATAACTGACATAAGGCATAAAAAACAAGCTCCAAAAAATATTTGGCACCGATCATGACAACAGCTACAGTGCTGTGAAAAAGTATTTGCCCCCTTTCTGATTCCTGATTTTTTGCATATTTATCACGCTTAAAGGCAATTTCTAAATGATGAGTTTATTTATTAAGAGTAAAAAAAAAAAATCCAAACCTATCTGGCCCTGTGTGAAAAAGTAATTGCCCCTGAACCTAATAATTGGTTGTGCCACCCTTGGCAGCAATAACTGAAATAAGCGTTTGGGATAACTAGTGATGAGTCTTTCTCATCACTGTGGAGGAATTTTGGCCTACTCTTCTTTGCAGATTTGTTTTAATTCAGCCATATTGGAGGGTTTTCCAGCATGAACTGCATGTTTAAGGTCACACCACAGGATATCAATTGGATTTTAGTCCGGACTTTGACTCGACCACTCCAAAACATTGATTTTGTTTTATTGGGACATTCAGAGGTGGACTTGCTGGTATGTTTCAGGTTGTTGCCCTGCTGCATAACCCAAGAGTGCTTGAGCTTGAGGGCACGAACTGATGGCCGGATCACAGCAAATCGTCCAGGTCCTGAAGCAGCAAAGCAGCCCCAGACAATCACACTGCCACCACCATGTTTGACTGTTGGCATGATGTTCTTTTAATCAACTGCTGTTACTTCCAAAAAGTTCAATTTTGGTCTTGTCAGTCCACAGAATATTTCTCCAAAAGTCTTGGGGATCATCAAGATGTTTCTTTGCAAATGTGAGACAAGCCTTTGTATTCTTTTTTGTCAGCAGTGGTTTTGGCCTTGGAACGCTCCCATGGATGCCATTTTTGCCCACTGTCTTTCTTAAGGTTGAGTCATGAACACTGACCGCCACTGAGGCCTGCAGTTCTTTGGATGCCGTTGATGAGTCGTTATTGCACTCTTGGAGTAATTTTGTTTGGCCAGCCACTCCTGGGAAGGTTCACCACTGTTCCCACTTTTCTGCATTGGTGGATAATGGCTCTGACTGTGGTTCGCTGGAGTCCAAAAGACTTAGAAATGGCTATGTAACCTTTTTCAGACTTATAGATTTTAATCACTTTGTTTCTCATTTGTTCTTGAATTCCTTTGGACCATGGCATGGCACAGCAACCCCCACTGCCCAGGAAGTGAATCGATTCAGAGGATTTGCTGAATCGATATGGAGGGGGGGGGTATTGCAATGCATCGATTAATCTATGTTTTTACCCACCCCTAACGGCGAGTGTGCACTGCTGTCTCCATAAACAAGAGATTTAAAAACCAGCGTGGTTTAATCGAGCTGCATTTTATCAGAGAAAACAACAGGGGGTTAAAACAAAGAATAATGTGGATTAACTGGAGGGACTGCAAGGTTAGAGAGCTGATCACACTGTACAGGAGAGGAGAGAGCAGACACATCTCTGCTCACAGCAGCGTCTGAAAAGTTCCAAGATGTGTTCATGTGAGCTCGGTACTCTGAAGTTTCCGACCTCAAACGTAAATATGTGCGCTGTGACACTGTTTAAAGTCAGACCTCCAACTCAGAAACATGGAGGAAAAAAGTCTATTGGATCAAATACTTTTCACAATACTGTATATGACCTGTTTTATGCATTAAGCACGGAAATAAGATATAATCACAAATGGTCAGACACGAGTGGTAACATAAACAACAGAATTTGTGAACTGCTGTTCAAAGATCTATCCACTTGCAGTTTGATCACCCAGAAGGGCACAGAAGAATTAATACCAGGTGTTAACTGTCTCTACAATCCCTCTCACTCTGCAGAGAGTAAGTGATGAGGCAAAGGGGAGAGTTGTGCCATTACATACAGATGAGGATGAAATCCACCCCCCTCAATGAAAATTAAAATTTTAAGTGTTTCTCAAGAGCTGTTAAACAGAGAAAAGTATCTTTAATATGACCTTTCCAAACATCCTCATTTTATTTTGGATGCTTACATTATTGTACTTTACACACAGAAATGAAATGATTTCACAAAATCTACCAGGACCTGAATTATTATTCGACCCCTGATGCCAATAGTCAGTTGTCTATCCTTTTTGGTGGATACCAGCCTGCAGTTATTTGTAGTAGCTTTCAACAAGTCTTCTGAGGAATACCAGCCCATATTTCGTTGGCCAATCTCTGAAGCTCCTTCAGATTTGATGGTTCTCTGTCATGGACCTGGTTTCACTTCACCCAACAGATTTTCAATTCATAGAGACTACGATTCCTGACTTGGCTAAGTCCTTCACTAGAGTCTTGGTAGTTGTCTTTAGACACATCTCTCACCAGTTTCCTTTCCAGACTCTTTGAAATCTTTCTCTTCCTACCTCTGCCAAACTTGTTCTTTACTGTGTGTCTCTTTCAATTTCTTGATATTTCTCACACTTGAAAATACTGTGATAACTCTGTATATCTTTCTCCTGCTTTGTGAGCATCAACAATTCTTTTTGACCCTGGTAGTTTTGGTTTTTGTGAAATAATTTTGTTTCTGTTTGCAAAATAAAATAATGTAAGCATCCAAAATAAAAATGAGGATGTTTGGAAAAGCTGTGCAAAAATTCTTTGCTCTTTTTAACAGCACTTAGGATACTACATGTTGATTGGGGGGCTAATATTTTCATTCTCATCTGTAGTTTGTAAGTCCCTTGCCTTAAACAAGAAACACAAGATTGGATTGGAACTGAGTCTCAGCTGCCCATTTATATTAAGACACCAGTTTGAATCAGAGAAAAGATGTGATGATAAAATCCTACAAAATGATTATTTTATATTTCTATTGTAGCTTACTAACCCTTTAAAACTTAACTTCTCTGTATTAAGAATCAAATCTGATATTTTCTATGAAGCACATAGAAGGTATAAAAAGAAAATGTAAAGAAAACAATATTAACTTCAGTAAGCAGCAGTAGAAAGGGTACATCAAACGAGAGCTTTAGAAAAAAAATCTGAAATATAGTACTGATCATTTTAACTTGGCACTGTATTGCTTTGATTGCTTCAACATAACACGACAGCCAGGCAAGTCACACACAGACTTTCTAAGAGCTAAGCTACACTGTATGCCATACCTCCTGGGGGGGGGGCTCAGTCTTTTCAGTTCCATTCCATTCCATTTTTTTGAAGATGTAGACAGACACAAAGCAGACATGCCACAGACACTTGCACCCCTTGCACCCTTCTGCAGACCAGACACTGTTGTGTGTTGCACCACAACACCTGTCAAATGATTCCTGGAGTCAGGTTCAGCGTGACAGACACAGCCCACCATGGTACCCCCTTCATATTCCACATGGTTTGAGGGTAGCTGCTAGAGCTTCACACCCCTTACAGCATGTGCTTGCGATGGAGTGAATTTAAACTAGGAGTCAAGAGGCATGGAAAGGAACTAAATGCATCTTTATTAGTCTAGGTTTCATTCTGTAGACTTTAATAAACACCACACAACATCTCTGGCCTCTTTTTGTTTATGAGCCTTTTTTGCATAGAAAAAAACAACTGGTACTGATTTTAACATAAAATACAATACTTGTGTATGACTATAAGCAGCCTTGCTATGTCAGTGCCAATAATGCCAATATGCTAGTTCAGTAACTCAGGAAAAACATCATCGTTCTGCAAATAATGTCGTATGAACCAATATCAGTAGCCAATGTTAATCTGTTGTGTCTATTCAACTTGATGCTGGAGTTTAGCAAACCTAGCAGCTGGTTTAGAGTAGTGATTTACTATTGGGCAGAAGAAGACCTGCTGGACACACTAACCTGATGTAGCCGTCAAACATGAGAGAAACGCTGCCATTTCAGGATTGTTACACAAAAAGAAGTAATCTAAAAAAAGCACTCCCATCAGCTAAATTGTTATTTTAAAAACCAATATCAGCATCAGCCCTGATTTGAATAACTGGTGTATCTACTGTAAAAAACCTTTTTGTCTGTATTTTTTGCTGGCCCTCCAACTTGTGACCAATGCCATCGCACTGATAAAGAATGGAGAAAAAAATAACATCCTTTAACTCACAGCAGTAGATTGGTGTTACATTTTATCTGAGTACCTCAGAGGGCTTGATATTTCTAAAAACACAAGTCTTAAAAATGATTTAACATAGTTTGCTTCAGATTTAATCCCTAGACTATATCTTTACACCAGTGATTTTCTTCTTTTCTGCTTCACGTTTGGTAATTGATTAGAGCCATTATTTGAGCAACAGAACATCTTTCATTAGACTTGCTGCCAACAAAAATACTGGTGTTACACTGGCAATACACATACTCATTGCATCCATGTTTGAGTGGTATTTGAAACCCATGTATGACAGGATGCTTACAGGATGGGAGCTATGAAATCAGGCTGAATACATGCATCAGGTGGGGGGGTATAGGGGCGCTCAAGAAAGGCTCTGGTGTCTGGCTATTTTCAGGTCCCCCTTCCTTGTGGGCCAGCAACAGTTGAAACCAGACAAGCATATTCATGAGCACACACTCACAAACCAACTTCACACTTACATGGAACTCTGTGGTGTTGAGAATATGACGTCCATCTGGACTCCAGCGAGAGGAGAGTAGCCCTATTGAGCCTTCATCAATCTTACAGTGCCAGTCTGGTTGTTCGAGAGACCACACCTACAGAGACAGAAAGAGGGTGGCAAACAGACAGCAACCATCACTGATGACATCCTTTATCAGCCTAAACAAGCTTTCAAACTGTAAGAAACTCCTGAGCATCAGAAACCATGAAAGACTGGCGCTGGATACCCTTACAAAGGTAAGATATTTGTAAGGTGATGCACATGTAACTGATGTAACACAAGTATGCAGAAGTTGTTCTAACTGCCTTAGCTCTTTGGTTAAAAAAACACAGTGGTTTCTTGTACTATTTCAGCAAATAACTCAAACTGTCTCACTAAGATGCTTCATTGATATATTAAGATAAAAAATAAATTAAGTATATTTAACAAACTTAAATAAATCATAAATCAACAGCTTAATAATGTGAGCCCTTTAAATAAGGTTTAATTAGCTTTGCATTAAATGATAGAGTGCATTGTTAAAACTGTTCAAAGGTCCTCCTTTAGATGTCAAATATTGTATTTAATTTCTAACAGCAATCTCTAGTTGTTTAATGTTTGGTGTGAATCCCCTTTAATATTATGTATTATGTATTTTTTACATCAATAAACTGCTGAAACTCAATTTAACAGTACAGCTATGAAAGTTTGACAAACAATGAGTAACCAGTCAATTCACTCAAATGAGATGGAAAAAAACAAAGCTTTAAAAGCTTGTTGAGACCTATTTATCATGTAATTATAATCTTCAATGCTGTATAACAATGCTAAGAAATGATTGATGACAATTGTTTGCACTATGTTTAAAAATATTAAAAATATTAAACATCTTTTTACAGGTTATAGTTAAAGCAACTGAACACCATCTAGCCTAAGTGAAATGAATGAATGAATGGAAAAAAACAGTATTTCTTTTGTAAACATAACCATATTTCTGAGTTTTATCTAAAAAGTTATGAAAAAATGCCTGGTAAAATCAAGAATGCACAATTCATGTTTACATATCTCAATATTGTAAATATTTTCAGGCAGATCTCCAGCTAAATAGACAAATTCAAAAATAGAATTTTCTGCCACAAACAAAACATGTCTGCCATCAAGCATGTAACTGGCCAGTCTTCCCATTATACCCTCACTTTACTGAGTTCTTATTTTAGCATACCTGTACAATTCCCCTCTTGTACATGGCACAGAGGATAAAGAGAGAATCAGAAGACCAGTCCATGTATGATATCTGGTCCAGACAAGTGTAGAGCTGTTGAATCTGCAGGGTGCTCACATCTCGCACCACCAGTCTGTACTGCACACAGGTAGCCTGAGGAGTACAGTCCAAATGACAAGAAAAAGACTTTAAACACAGTTAGGTCTGAACAATTTAACCAGAAACTTTACAATGACCATTGAAATAAGTAAAATGTGCAGTCTACTCTGCGAAACTACACAAGAAACAGCGATGTTTTAACCTCTTACCAAATATTTTCCATTTGGAGAAACTTTACAAAGTTGATTGGATTGTTTGAAGACCTCGGAGAAGTTCATCATAAAACGGCAGCCCTTTTTGGAAAAATAACATGTACAGTTGAAAATGTATACTCTGCGCGCTTGACATGACACAGCTGTTATCTCAATATATAATCACTTGGTGGCGCCCTAATACCACTTATCGCTTATTACAGTAAACACAAGACACAAATACTTTAAAACCAAACCCCGCCACAGTTCCGTTATTAGCAAAATGATAACAATCACAGTAAACAGATAAAAATGTTTAAGTCCATTTCAGAACACAACCTAAGCAGAGAGCCGAGCTACAGGTAGCTAAGTTAGCCTAGCGGGTGGGCTAACGACTGAAAGAATAAGTCAAAGCAACAGAAAGCGAAGCTTTAGTGGTGACTTTTAGTCGTTTTTTCCACCTCAGTGTGGAAGACAATTGCCAAAACGCAGACAGTAAAGCTAGTAGTAAATAATCACAAGACTCATTCAAACATCTCAATAGCATGTAACGCAATTAGCAACGAGCCTACCAACCTAGACTATCCGTGCTCTCCGTGGTTAATCCTCCCTTTACTGGAAATACAGTCGCCGTCGACGATCAGAAGAACTAACAACAGCCCAACAAACAGTTTAGACAAGTTTTTTTCCTTCGCATGACTGTCGACGGGTGGTCAAGCCGCTGATAACTGTTGCTAGTTTGTTTGTAAGAGTAAATGACGACATACTCGTACCACCCAATCATTGTCGCTGTGTCGTTTTTTGACTTCTGGGAAATGTAGTTAATTGTGTTTCTTTCCTTATATCTGAATATGAGGTGTACCTGCGTTTGTGTGCGTGTTGAAAACCCGAAAGCATAAGCAAGAATACATTTTGTCATTATGGATAACTCACTTTATTTATTGTTTCAGCTTCTGGTAAACTTGTAGCAGGCATATCAGGAGTCTCCTTTTAACTCAAAATATTTTCCAACACGATTTACTTTTAACTCATGTTTGATTCTGTCTGCAGTTCGTGTTTTATCCCATCGCTGTTTGATTGTTTGATTATGGAACCACTTAGTTACCTTTAACCTCCCCCTACCATTATATCTCTCTCCTGAAAAGATTTCCCGCTTATGTACACCCAAACCGCGCTACCGCCTCCCTGCATCTCCCAGCGCAAAAAAACGCCTCACCTCCTCCTTGGACTAATTCTGCAAAGATCACACTTCCCTTTACAGCATGCAAATCAGTTTTCCTCCCGTTTCTTCGATTTTATTTTATTTTCTCCGAAAAGTCAATGTTCTCTAACCCCTGTTATCAAACTGTTAATTCGGTCGATTTTTTGTAGTTTTTATTGACGTGTTTTTATGGAGGGACACTATCTTGGCATGTTCGAAAACAAACGGGCAATTTTACGGAACAACCCAATTCTTTGTTTTTCGGATTGGAAAATTATTTGCCTTCAGGTATGTCGACCTTTTTCATCTCTTATTTCAGAAATAATAACATAATAGAGTAATTTAGCCCTATTTTTCTTTTTTCTTCTTCTTTTTTTAAATTATTATTCTTAACAACACATTAAACTTGTTGGCGCTGGCTGTTGTGGGATTATAGGGGCTAAAATGAGCGAATATTACAAAGATCTCTCAACATTGAAGGCCTATTATTTTTTTCTTCGGTTATTTAAAAAATCCAGCATTGACGATAGCGTTCTTGACAATTAGCCTTCTCGGATTGCAGTTCAGATACAGCCTCTTCTTTTGAGTTGAAATTTCTTTAATTTTCTTTATTTTTCATCTTGTTCTGCATATACCAGGCCTATACTGACAGAATGTAGGCCAATAAAATAAACTTCTTTTAAGGTCTCTTAAAAAATACACGAAATTCCTTTGGATTAAAATAATCCGCACACTTGTATGTTAACAGAAATATTAATTTATTTTTATTTGGGTTTATTTGTATTCATTTGAACGCCTTTTATCGGAGGCTTACTTATACCACTGGGGAAGTGGAAAATATCTCCTTGGGTCCATTCATAGCACTTTTTTGTGTCATCATTGTTTTTGGATAGGCCTAATTTTTAATATTTAGACATAGGTAACATGAACTGTTTCACTACTTGGCCTAATTTCCAATTTAGTGATTGTAAATGTTTGACTTATGCCAGCAGCCTTTAAATTACTTAGAGAGACCGGTCACACCACCAACCCCTTTGAATCTCATTTGGCATCCGAGATATTCACTTTGGCTGTGGAGTGAAAATATTGTTTAAATTAATATCCTCTCAGCTGGGACCGTGTATTTCGTCGCAGAAAATGGCCTTTGGGAATGGAGGTATGCATGTGTGTCTGTGTTGTCATGGGTGCAGTAACCCAGGAGTGTAGACACAAAGTAGAGACAGGTGAATATCCGAGAGTTTCACTGTCAGATTTAAAGGCTGATGGGGCATTAAGCAAAGAACCAGCCGAGGACGCAGAAATACTACAGCTACAGATATGTAGGATGTTAAGGCAATTTATATCAAATGATAGAATGTGCAGGACTTGGCAACTCAATGACATAATACTTCATTACGATATTCAATAGTATACATTACAGTCTATCTATCTATCTTCAAAAGGTCATGAGCCAATTGATCCTTCTTAGCCTATAACGAAACCCAAAACATCTGAAAAACGTGGGCATTTTACTGAATCAATATTGCAAATTTATTTAATTTATTGTATGTTAAGCTTTAATTTCTGGTCAGAGTGACACTTGAACTTTCTTGTCATTCAATAGATAAAAAGTCCTTCGTTCAGTTGGACTAAGCAGAGCTTTGAGGTCAACTCCTTGATTTCTAGCTAATAGTCCTGTAGTACCGCTTTTTGTCAGATGGCTTGACTCTCTGGAGCTGCCCTGAGATCTGTAGAGGCGATCTGGGAGTGGAAGCTGCTCTCTGAGGCGCCAGCATCCTCTGGAGCAGCGGGAACCTGCAGGCGCACAGTTTGTGAGCCCAGAATGGCATGTGTGTCTGCGTAGGCTACTGTAGAGCTTTATTGTTCTAAGTCAGTATTTATTTGTCTGTTTATTTATTGCAGAGGAAATAAATAGATAAATCTCTACGCTTTTCGTGCTGATTCGATGATTTATGACCCTTAGTTTTGAAGGATATCAAAAATCTTTGTTTATAAATCATGACGTCACCTCAGATGTTTTCTGAGCTACATATCTTCCATCGATTTACCTATTGATCAAAAAAGAAAGAAAGAAAACAACTAAAGCATGCATGTAGGACATGTAGAGATAAGATTACACAATTTCAACTCGCATGGTCACTTTCAAATAGGTTTATTAATCCTTAAATCAATCAAAAGTCGTAAAGCTAGCAGTGATATTTTATTCCAGCAGACGTGTTTGCGATTCGACAATTTATTGTGTGTGCATTCTTAAAGCCATGCTCCTTTAACACACATGTCCTGAGCAGCCCTGAGCAGAGTTACTAAGGAGATATGACGCTTTCGGACGGCGACTGTGAATTTAGTAAACTTTAGTACGATCAACAACGTACGACAGGGTTTTGTGTTGATATCGGATGGCACAGCAAACTACAGACTAGCTTCACAGTGACTTTCTTTTTGCAGATTTATTTCTTTTGATAGTATGTTTGTGACAAACAGGGATTTTTTTCAACATATCGACCCACCTGATGTCTCTCTTAAAGGTACATTTGTGGTGTAATGTTACAAGTCTCTGTCATTTTCAACATTACACCTCAGGGTCCTGTAATTTGTTAGATTAGGGATAATTCTGCAGCGTTTAGGCGAAGACACTCTTATGAATAGGGCCATCAACTAAATTATGTAATTTCAGCTCGAATTGCTTTTTTGCGTTGCTTTAAATATGTCTCAACCAAGGTTGCTGTGCAGACTGTGTTAAGTGAAACAGAGGCGGAGTGGGTGATGCTCACACTGCAGAGGGAATGAAGGAAGCCTCTCCTCAGAGGGAAACGATGATGAGGCATGCAGGTCTGGGCACGCCCAGGCCCTCTGACACCCTGTGCCACCTCACTGGGACTACATTGGTGCGATCACACCTGGATGAATGTGTGTTTGTGTGTATATTTTCAACTCCATCGTGTTCTCGTTGAACACTGAAAAAGGGACTATCTGTGAACTTCTTCGTTTTCAATTTTACGATCTGGAAATGAATTCTTTCAGCTATTCTTGTTATATAAAAATGTGTGTATTCTAAGTATGAAATGACGTTCTTACCTGTCTGCATCTGTATATGCTTTGCAGAGTGATCTGCCCTTCATCGGACTCTAAGATGTCCCAGTCTACGGCTACTGAAGAAGGAGGCACCTTTGAGCACCTGTGGAGCTCCCTGTGAGTGTCAAAAACATGGTGGAAAGTTCAGCTTTTTGTTGAAAAAAAAAAAAGCCCCAGTGTCAATATATTCTAAATATTTCATTCAGAAAGACTCATCAAACAGTCATCATTTGTGCAATTTTTCAATCTCATCCCTGTCTAACTCCATGGTTTTTGTGCAGGGAGCCAGACAGTACCTACTTTGAGCTCCCCACAGGTAGCCAGCCTGGTGAGCGTCCAGTGCCTTCTACCAGCACCTCAGGGAGCCATCACAGTGTTGCAGAGAGCTCCATGGATGTCTACCACATGAGGGACATGAATGACAGTGTGATGGTAGGAACATGAGTTGCCACTGAGGCCCTGTTTTTGGATATGCTGGATTATAGAAACGTTTGAGCCTGTTACTTAAGAGATGTTTTCATCCTAATGTCAGGGCTGGTGATTTCCTTGTGAGCGAAGCTTCCCACACACACACAACACACAGGAATATTTGCCCACAAAGAGCTTTTCTTTCCCCATTAAGTTTTTCTTTCAGTTTTTCCCTCCAGTGTTGAGGAGATTCCCTCCTCTGTAGTTTCCCTCTCCCCACCAGCCTTTTCCCTCTCTCCCTTTCCGTATTTCCCTGTGGACTGGCCTGTATGTGAGTGTTGGGGAAGGGCTAATTAAACCCCAAGCCAGGCCCAGGACCCCTTGCTGCTCCTCTGCGCAGCCATCTGTAGCCCAGTCAGTGACAGCAGTCTATAGCTGTGTGACAGCACTCTGCAGGTGTGTGCCTGTATATTTTGTACAACAGACTAAAAACTTAATTTCCACTTAAAAGAATGCACACTTTATGTGGAATGCCAGAGAACTTTTTGAGCTGACTCAGGGGAATGTGATATTACAGTGGTAGTATGTAGCAATGGTTTTGCAGGAACACCCTGATAAACACTGTGCATTTTACACATATATTTACTTTTTCATTTGTCTAACTGGTATGAAATCAAAAGTTAATGACATCCGAACACCTATATTTTTTGTACCCCCTCTAGAGTGCTTGTTGGATCTACATGTAATCTGTAAATGGGCAAGCCTGGGCCTGCCTGGCCTGTTAATGAATAGTCATGACAGAAATAAAGGGGTGGAGCCAGGATTTGTTGTTAGATGCAAGGCAAGGTTGAAGAGGCCCAGTGAGGAAAGGGAAGCAAGCAGAGGAGTAAAGGGGCAGGATGTCTCCTGCATCCTCCATCATGTCCTACTTCACAGAAGGGTCATCTGGTGGAGGAGAGTTCGACTCTTACAGTCACACTTGATGACAGCAGAGTGTAAGTCCTGTGAGAGTTGGATTACAGAAACAGCTCATCTTAACTTTCAGGAACCTTAAGATGCTCTGTGTTGTGGTAGGTGCTTCAAAGTCAGATTTATGTTTGGACTGATTATGGGCCTTTTAGTGTTCAGTTTTAGTAATGGTTACACTTGTAGAGGAGATGGTTTTTGTAAAAGTTGTGATATAATTCAGGCCTAGGTCACAGTTTTTACATTGGTGGCAACAGAGCAAGTAAGATGATATGTATATTTTCATACATATCATCATGCCCTGAACTGTGTTTTATATTTTCATGAATTGATTCCTATGTTCAATTTCAGCTTGTGTGCTTATTATAACGCCATGTTTAATGTTGTCTCTTTGTTTTGCACTGCATTTAAAAATACAATACAACACAATAACTTTATTTATCCCCAAAGGGAAATTCAGTTGTCTGGAGTCTCTCTCATCTATTCACGGTAGAATTATAAAGTCTAATTGCTGAAAAATGGAAGTTTAGGTCCGACCACATGTTGAATGGATGGTTGTGGTTTGATCTAACATTACTGCTAGGTGTTTAGGAATCAGTTCTGAAGATTTCATACTAATGAATCAGTTTTTAATTGGAAAAAATGCATTAATTCTACACACTGGCTTACTGTGGATTAAGACAGTATAAATAACAATTAAGAGTAAATTTAATATTAAGTTCCTGCCCTTTGCCAAAAGTTTCCAACAGGGGGCAACCTCCATACATGTTAATTTTACCTCCCCTCATCCTGACCTCTATCTAACATTGCTGCGAGTTTAGACTTGCTCCAGTTCTCACAGGATGCATTGTCAGTGGTTTATGTTGTCTAATTTTTGGTTTTAGTCACATGCTGGGTTTTTGCGGCAGGACTATGTGACACCATTGAAGTCTGTGCTATTAAAAGTCTGCTGCTTAATGAAATAATATGTCCAGTTTAATGAGTAGACACAAACAGAGGTCACTTGCAGGTTGACACTGTTCTCATCCTCGGTCTGTTATGCGTCCATCATCTTGACAAGTGAGGGTTGTTGTGGCTGGCTTATCTACATTTCTAAATGTTTGGGGCCTTTAAAGCTCAGCTTTGAGTGGCAGCTACCAGGATGGCTGCCCATAGGGGACATCAGATGCTGCTGGCAAGGGAAGCTTTAACACTTCTGCACAGATAGAACACACACACAGTGGCTGCACAAGTTTTAGCTCTGTTTCAACTTGTTGTGGTTTGAGTAAAGGTATTAAGAGCAAGCACACCTGTGAGTGCATCAGTCTGTCTGACAGGTAGTGTGTGTGTGTGTGTGTGTGGGTGGGGGTGGGTGTGTGTGTGTGCGTGTGTCTGTGCGTTTGATGTTGACACATACACTTGGGCTTATCTTGTACCCTGTAAAGCCCCTTAAACAATACCTATGGGATGAAGGATTCAGCAGCTAGATATTAAAGGGAGGACACAAGAGCTCTTTTGTGCACTAATGACAGTAGAACCTCAACATAGATATTTGTTTTTAAACTTTTCACGATGGTGTACACATTATTTGTGTCTGAAAATTTTGTTACTGTCTCTTTTTCACTGGATGACATGAAAGACACATAATGAAGGTTGCCACTTCCAATTGTTTGTGTCACTTTGTTTAAATGTCTTTTCTATTTCTTTGAGAATTTCAACAAACAGTCACAAGCCCCCAAAAACATTTGTTTAAATTATCTTACAACAACAAAATGTACATTTTGTTAAAACAGCTGACATGTAAATCTGAGTATCAGAAAAGTTTTCACTAATTTTGTATTGATTGACTGATAATGTTTGATCGATTAATCCCCTCTACTCTAGTTGTGCTTGATTTAGTGTGGACTGGTGCTGTATCTCATTTGAGGCTGAGGAGTGGCATTAGTTGTTTTGAACCCAGATGTCCCTCATATGATGTGTTGAGTTGCATGAACCCAAGTTAAAGTCAACATATAGATCCACAGAGGCACGCATGCGTGCATCCTCATTCAACCTATAGAGAGTTTACATTAAGTCTAGAACATTGACCTGTCCCTTTGCTTTCATCTCATAAACCATGACAACTAAGTACATGAACTTTACTTTTCCTTGTGTTACTTTGTCTCACTTTTTGTGTCTGTGTTGGTTGCAACTGTTGCAACAAAAAGCAAAGCTGAGGACAAGATGTTTGCTGTGTTTTGCCTCACGTTGGGGATTTTGAACCTTTTCAGTGAGAGGGGATGGAATAACAGGAGGCTATAAAACTATAAAATTGTATTTTACAATAACACGAGTAAATGATGAGGAAAATAGATGTTAAAACACTACAGACCCTGATCGGACATAACAGTAAGGGTTTCAGTTCAAGCTAAAGCAGGTGAAAGATTTCAAGTAACAAACCTTAGTACCAAAAAAAACAACAAAAATCTTGCTAAACGTTGCTGGTTTGGGCTTTTATGCCCAACTGTGATTTAATGACCGTTTTCATTTCTGTCTAAGCACCTCAGAGAATCTGGTTTCTTTTTAGTGGAGGCGTTTTCTGTTTTTAGAAAGTAATTAGTAATCATTAATATGTTACTTGTTAAATTATATTTACCTCCGCCAAGGAGGTTATGTGATCGGGTGGGCTTGTTCGTTTGTTAGTTTGTTAGCAACATAACTCAAAAAGTCATGGACGAATTTTCATGATATTTTCAGGAAATGTGAGAAATGGCATAAGGCAGAACTGGTTAGATTTTGGGAGTGATGCGGATCACTGTCTGGATCCAGGATTTTTTTTTTTTTTTTAAGGATTCTGTACTATTGGGAGATAGGGCTGCGCTGTTACTACTTTACACCATGAGATGGCGGACATGAGTAACTTATCCAAAGTTTTGGAGTTTATAGAGTTTCAAAGATGCACGCCCAGTTGAAGAGACGAGTCGGAGCGTAACAGAGAGAAAGACAGCGAATTGTAGCGAGAATACTCACAATGTTGGGAGGAATAGAGGAATATTCACCCTCTGCCATGACTTTCACATGCAGTGAAGCTAGTGCTTTGCCTCACCGTGTCTCCACCCCACCGGGGAGTGAGTAATCGGCGAATTCGATTTTGGGAGTGATCCGGATCACTGTCTGGATCCAGGAATATTTTTAAACGATTCTTCACTATTGGGATATAGGGCTAATGATAGAGGTCTGAGCTCTCTGAGTGCTATTCTAGTTATAATTGTTGCTTAGTTAGATCAGTTACATTTTAAAGTGTGATTTTGATGAAGCAGAACAGAGTTTGAATGTAAGGCATTTACAACTTGTTCAGGTGAAGTACTTTACTAAGCTAACTCTCCTCCTGTATGAACAGTTTAGTTGAAGTTTCCACAAGAGTTGAAAAGTTCTAATCTCTCAAGGGGGTGGGGGGTCTGACCATTGAACTGATGTTCTTTTATGTGTTTTCCATCTCATACCCCTCTCACTGTCTGTCTTTTCCCTCTCTCTCTCTCTCTCTCTCTCTCTCTCTCTCACTCTACGTCAGACCAGACAGTGTTTACTTAGAGCAGGCCTTCACAAGGTGTTTTGGAGCATGTGTGTACATGCACCCCAGCATTGCCGTCTGTGTCCGGGCATGCCATAATTAGAACGTCGTACCATTTTTTGGGTTCCCATCCTTCTTTCCCTCTCTACTCCTCTCCCCTCATCTCAGTATATAATTTCTCTCTCTCTACACCAGTCCTCACCTTTTTCTGTCTCCTATCTGTGCATGCGTCTATGTGTGTGTGTGAGAGTGTGCAGTGTGTCTATTGATGCACACCTTGCTTGAACTCTGGTTAGGCTATGGTCCCAGCTCTGTCTTTACTCTAATTTGTTTGGACGTTTCTGACTGAAGAGTTGACTTATGAGACGATAGCACTAGAAGATGTACTACGTGAAAAAGAAGGTAAAACTTTTTTTTATCTGCTCATTGTGTGATTGTATTTGTGTGTCTGTGTGTGTACAATGTCATTGCTTATCCGTGTGAACCTGCATTTGACACACATGAAGAGTACAGGCAGCAGGCTTGAAATTGTGTTCTGCTTTCAAGTAATGATTTTAAGTGTGTTGTTTATTTGTCAGTGTGTCTGAATCTCAATTAATTGGTGTTGAATTGATCAGATATGGAGGTTTTTGGTATTTTTTTTATTTTAGGAGTTATTGTCATATTTCTGAAAAGTACATAGGCATGGGCACCTGTTGTAGCAAAGGCAATGACAAGACGATGCTCTTAGACTTGTCTTTGTTTTGTTGAAGTACTGTGGGAACCACAAAATGATCAAAAACAGCTAACAAATGATTTTTTTAAAGCAATCATAAAGCATATTTTCCTTCTGAAATAGCTTCCAACTTTGTTCGCCCATTTATACCATATGATCCTCAGTTGTGGGTAGACTTGGACACATGTGTCACCACACACACAAACACACATAGCAGGAGAACTAGGGGAATGACAGGCAATTAGGCAGATTACGCTTGTGTTTTACAAGTTTCCTCAAATAGCCCCAAGGAGGCTACTGTGGGGATGTCTGCAGCCACTCACTACATTCATACACACAGAAAAACATACCTAAACATGCTCATATCAGCATGGCCCAGAGCTTGTGAAGATTTATCCCCAAATCTCTGAATTTTCAGAATAAATCATATAAAACCTGCTCAGTACTGTTTATGGACACCCACCTGGACGGTTAACATCACAGCTATCCCACACACATACAGCATCACACACATTTCCAGCAACTCTCCCTTCCCTGTGTAACCCGACCTCTCTTAAGTCTCAGAGCCACTGTCTTTCTGCCATCTCTACCTGTGCCCTCCCTCTTCTTCTCCCCTCCCTCTTCACCTCCCTCATCCTCTTCCCTCTTTTTCCTCCCCAGTCCCAATACAACTTGCTGAGCAGTAGCATGGAGAGCCTGAGGAGCCGTGCCACGTCCGCCAGCCCCTACAGCTCGGAGAACGCCTCCTCATCGGCCGTGCCCACCCCCTCACCCTACTCGCAGCCCAACTCCACCTTTGAAGGCCTGTCGCCTGCCCCAGCCATCCCCTCCAACACCGACTACCCTGGACTGCATGCCTTCCAGGTGTCTTTTCAGCAATCTAGCACCGCCAAGTCGGCCACATGGACCGTGAGTACACAAACTTATGCATGTAGTTTGTGCATTTGTGCCTCTTCTTTTTTCTCTCATTCCGCCTTTTTGTCCGACTGAGTAACTATACTGCTTCCACAGTAGCATGCACACACACACGCACTGACACACAAGCCAGCACATGTGCAGACATGTCGTATTCAAGAGAAAGTTGTGCATCATTAGGTGATTCATCTTGTCTTTTACTCACCTCCCGTAGTCAGATTTACTGGGACATACACAAGAGAAAAGTTTGGTTTTAGGACTGTTTTTATATATTTAGCCATTTTAGCACTTAATCTGATCAAAAACAAGTTTCATTAAAAAGTTGAATATATATTCATATACTGTATAATTGTTTATACAATGCTTAACAAATTTATTCGACCACCACCCAAAGTAAGGTTTATGCCACAGATGCCCTAAATTAACAGCATTGGTAATTACCAAAATCATTTTTTATGTTTCTGTCAATGGTTAATACACCAATATGTAGTATCTCTTTAACCCAAATGATATTTTTAATGCTAAAATATAATTATTATTATCCATGAATTTTCAAATTTCCTGATTTACAAAAAACTGAAAAAATAGTAAAGCACATTATTATTTCTTGATTAATATGTCAAATTACAGTTATTTACTTGCATTCCTGAACAGAAAAATGATTTTAGTGGTTGAATGTTATGCTTGATTAATTTCTGACTTCTCAGAGAAGCCCAGTGAGCCGGCTCAAATTTGGGTTTAAAAAGGTGAATTCAGTTTGAAATTCCCCATTCCTGTTCAAAATGGTAAAATGTGGAGAGCTCACTGAAAATGAAAGAGTCTGCATTAAAGCACTTCATGATGCTGGATGGTCTCTGAGACAAATATGACAGGTGGTCTAATAAATTTGTTAAGCACTGTATATGTATAAAATATCATGAATGATTATGTCATCTCTTTGAAATTAAGATATGAAATGTTTTTTGTGTTTTTACATTAGTTAAAAAAACTTCCCCTACAGTATCATTCAATTTCCAACAGTTTTTTGTTAAGAGTGAATTAGCTTAAAACTCATGTTACAATTAATGTAAACTTTTCCAGTTTGTGCATTGTGATGATAAAGTATTAGTCAGAATGGTGATTTGATGTTTAAATTAGACACAAGATTACCACTAAGATTTATTGTTACTGTATTAACATTACAGTGTGAGAACAATACTTCTATTTGCTACTCTAGCAGACATAGAAGAAATAGTAGAATACTACCAGATAATTAAAAATGGCTGAGGAACTTAAGGAACCACTTTAACAAACCAACAACTACTTTTTGAAGCTGTGTGGTGAGAGACAGGTGAAACAGGAGCTGTGCCATTTGTCCTGACCCAATAAGAGGTCTCCTGGTAGAAAGGTGTTACTGCTGACTGTCGCACAGTTGACCTCTCTGAAACAACAGGACCTAGAGACAAACTGCACTTCTTTCACTCTTTGAATGTGACGGTGAGATCGACGAAAGGGGTCCTCTGCTGTGGCTGTGTTTGCTGGAAGTAACCATGCATGGTGGGTTCCTTTACTTAGCCAAAAGTGATGTAAGAAGATCCCCCTTCAGACATTAGAGCAGTGGTCTTTGACCTGTTGCTTTTTTTTTTTTTTCTGACTCCTTCTTCCTCTGATCCCACACACGCTGCTGTCACCCCTGGCGCCTAGAGTTTCATTCTGTCCACTCCTAAAATACGTCTATCATCTCCTCTGTGTCACTTTGGTTCCATGTTGCTGGGGTCTTTTTCATGACCAGACAACACCAACCAACAGACAACGAGAAGAGTTGTTCCATGACACAACTATGAGTCCCAATCCACCAGTTGAGTAGAGACAAAAGGTTACTGACTGGCATATGAGTACAGATGATAATACTGCAGGAAAAAAGATTGTGAAGAAACCTGTGATTATCGTCATGCCCTTGCTGCCATTAAACAGTCAGGATTAGAATGAGAGAGAGGCTGGGTGATTGCTCATGGCTTTTATGGAGTTTACTGTAATGCTTTGTTTTTATATTATAAGCCTGATTATAGGATTGGAGAAATATCAGAGGATACATTTAAGTGTTATTATATGTAATAAAATTGAATTTGATCTTGTTGGAACCTGTAGGATTCAGTAGTTTTTAAGTGATTGCCTTACAGGGAGTTGATGAAAAAAGCTGCACATATATGCAGCAGCTTAATTAGTCAATGGTTTCCTTTGGACATTGTTCCCTAGAAAGAAAAAAAAGGTCAAATTCAATTAAAAAAGATACAAGAAATAAATCATGTGTCAAAGTCAAAAAAGGAAAAGTTTAAATTTTTAAACCGTGTTACAGCTCAGCCCTTTCAGCACAATTTGTTTGAGTCACTTCAGAGTTTCTGTGCAGCCACAGAAATGTAGCTGTTTTCTTAGCAGTTTTCTGAAAACTGCAAATAATTTCGTTTCCATTATCTTTATTTCTCAGCAGATAGAGACATAAAATTAAAAGCCTTCTAAAACACAATCCCTCAGCTTTAAGTGTTAATAATTTCCTTTGCCTTCCTTCTTTTCAAACATGTCCCTTATCCACTGAACCTTGCATAGAGTATCCCCAGTCACATCATAATCTGACTTGTTTGCCATAGTAGCTCTTGCTATCTCAAATACTAGCGTAGCCAGCCTTGATATCTAAAATATTTCATTCTGCCCACCTTTCAGCATGTATTGTAGCAAACAACATTGCAGTTTTAGGTCACGTATCTTAAAAACAGTAAATATGCAGACTGCTGCACGTCTTAAAGATTAAAGTACACTAGCTTCTCTTCTGGTCTTAAAAGTTATACACCCAAACGCTGCACAGGTTAGCACAGAAAGCTAAAAAAAAAGTCAAAAGTCATCTGCATCTTGTGATTTCAAACATTTACCTTTTTACTGCTCCCTTATTCCCTCTTCACTACATAACAAGCTTCTTTTTTCATGGTTAAGTTCATGCAATAATCTTTGCTCTACCTGAAGTTGCTTATTTTCTGTCAGAATTTCAACTGTTAACTTTTAACAGCAGGTCTGTATCCAGGAAGGAAGTTAATTATCCTTAATTTAAGTCAATGCAAAAATATAAATTTGAAGTCCTGCAGCCTGTTGCACAAACTGTGTCTTAAGTTATGGCCTAAAGTCCAAACTACCCCACGTTGAAACTAGTTAAGTTATGATTTACGTTTTGTCATTGTTTGATTGTGCCACAGAGATATAAGGTTCATCTTAAAAGTAGAGCTTAATGTCTAAACCAGTGATTCCCAACCTGTGGGCTGTGGGCCGCGAAGGTATCGCAAGTGGGCCGCCAAATCATTTCCAAAATATTATGATTTTTGGGGTGAGGGTGTGATTATATAAAAATTTGAATATACAAAATAGTGTTTTAAATGTTAAAACTCAGTTACGTTTGAAAGGATATTAAAAAATGTTCAAATATTCTTTTCATTATTTTGTTTTGTTTTTCCTTCAAGTATTAGAAATGTGACAAGCAAATGAGAGATAGGAACTTTTGTTATCTAGAGGTTACTGTGTGGAGAAAACTGTAATACTGAAGGTGTTGCAACATGTTACAGATGCTGTAGAGCTTCCAACATGTTTCTCCTGTATTCAGTTCAGTCCTTTATGTTCAATCTTCAATTAAAAAAAGTGCTCTGAGAACGCATTATATGGCCTCCGTATTTATGGGGTCTGAGGTGGGCCGTGAAAATTTTTGAGACTTAAAAGTGGGCCCTAAGTTGGAAAAGGTTGGGAACCACTGGTCTAAACAAATAATTTTATTGTCACAGATATGACATTTTCACTTAATTTAACCAATAAGCATACTTGAACCCAAAGATTTAGAAAGAAAGATCCATTTTTGGGCTTTTCATGCCTTTTTTCCATAGTGGAGGACAGTGGATAGAGACGTAAACGGGAGTGAGAGTGAGGAGGGACATGCGGTAAAGGGCCACTGGCTGGATTCAAACCCAGGCCACCCACGTACATGACAAGACAGTAAATAGTGTACCGGTTGGATTCTCTGCACGGAGGCTGGAGCGTGCGTCAGGGAGCAGGAAAAGGATTACTTCCCTGGGGGATTACACTGTGGACCTTAGTGAGATCATCTCTTTTTTTGTTACTTTTTACCTGGTAAACCAGTAATTAGTGATCAATCGCATATTTTGGTTTTTTGGTTTTTTTGCTGTGTGGATTTATTGTGTTTTTCCTTCGTTTTCTTGTGGATTATAGACTATATTGAGTTTGCATGCATCACTGACTTAAAAGACTTAAAAGACACTTAAAAGTGCTTGAAGAAGAACAAGTTTGCTTTTTTTGTTAGACTGGGACTTTAAGTTTATTTTGAATTTATAAAGACTGTGATCAAATCATTATTTTTGCTGTGACCTACTTTTGATTTAACTCTACGTCTGACGTGCGCATTCGTTCTGATGGTGGTGAAACGCTTTGACTTTATTACGGTCTCTGGAGCACTTTATTGATTGTGTTCATTCAGAATTGTTGTTCATTGTATTTTGATATATTCTTTACTTTAAAAGGTTTTCTATTTTACTTAAAAGTTCCCTCTTGTGTGTGTTTAACGCTAGCTTGAGAAAAGTTAAGTGTTACAACCTGAAATGACAAAACTCGCGCCGGATGGCCTGGTTAGGTTTCCACGCACTTGGGACTCTTTGAATGAGACCAAACAGGGCCTCTTTGATGTAGCTCATTTAGGTGTTTATTGGCTTCATTCACCAAACAACTCTAACGCCGTAGGGTCGAATTTCATTTTTTGCATTCGGCTCTCCAATCTCGCCATGCTGCAAACCATAAAACACGTAAAACCCTAATTTAAATAGGCATGTCTCCACCACGTTTGCACCTCTTATCATTTATGCAGTCACTCTTAGTAAATCACCTGCAAACTGCAGTTCAACCCCAAACACAAAATTCTAGATTGCGCATGCAAATTAATACACACAAATTGGGATCTTAGTAAATCTGGCGTATGCAAAATATATCAAAACAGTTTGCTTAGGTGATGACCGAAGACTATACCCTAAATGCAAAGCCAATACTAAATAACAACACTGAGATCAAATGGTGAAATTGTCAGTAGCAGGATATAAATTAACTTTAATTTGACTTTTTTTTAAACTAGAACTTTACACCTAATGAGAGGTAGGTGTCATATGTAAGTTATGACTTAAGTCTGTGTTGAAACAATTTCAGTTTGTGCAACACCTTAAATATAAGTAGAGCGTAAACACAGTCATAAGTAAGAACTTGTGTCCAAACACTACGTTTGAACTTACATATAGCTGGTGCAACTATAGCTGAAGTTAGAGTTTTAAAATTGCTGTATCCGACCTTTGAGTTATTCAGCTCATATTAATTGAATTAGGGGAGACTGGGGACAGTTGCAACAAAGGACGGTTGCAACAAGCCTTATTTCTCCAATCAGAAACATGCTAGAGTGATGACACACTGCATATGCTCAGTTAGGCCCTCTGCCCACCAAGAAGAGAGAGGCTATATTGAGCATCTGGTCTATGGAGCTATTATTGTTGCAAAAGTATTTGCAAATGCATACAAAAATCTCTGCACAAATCCACAAATGCATGTACAGATCTGTAAATGCATGCACAAATCCACAAATGCGTGTACAGATCTGCGAATGCATGTTAAGATCTGCAAATGCATGTACAGATCTGCAAATGCATGTAAAGATCTACAAATGTGTGCAAAGTTTTGCAAATTTGTACAAAGATCCACAAATGCGTGCACTGCAAATATGTAGACCAATTTGTAATTGTGGACTTAGTTCATTTTGGTTCAGAATCTGCCTCTCAATTGGCTGTCATACACACGTGACTTTTGCAACACTTGTACCGCGCACGATTTGTACTCAGATCTGTAAGCATGTTCTTAGTTCTTTAAGCATAAAGGCTGGGTCTGTTGCCCTAAGCAAAGGCTCACAGGCAAGGCTGCCTTTCTCATCACATAGGCATCACACAGGAGGCAGCAGTTAAGACTTAGTAACGGCTCTATATAACGTCAGTGTGAAAGGAGAAATGTTATCATATTATAGTATTATTGTTATTATTCATATTGTCATTGAAAGAGTGAAGAAAATAATGACTTCCTTATCTCCAAAATTGTATCACAGCGGTGGTTGAATTGCCATCTGTACAAGACAGGGGTTCATTGTGTTGTATTTAACAGAAATCCCCATTATGATGCCGTATGAGCCGGGTGATGTTAGCAGTAAGATCAATGGAGTGGTCTGTAGCATTTATATTTATATAAATAACAGGGGAAGGGAAAGATTGCGTGGATATGCTAAATGGCACCGACCAGTGTTGACATTTGAGTCACATTATGACACTGTCCATAAATGTCTTAATGAAGTGGCCGAGTGGCAGTATCGCGGTCCCTCAATCACGAAGTCCAGGCTTCGAATCTTGCAATATCCTGAAAATGTATTTCTTATTACTTGTTTGTTTTTTGCTGGTAACTCTTATGCACTGATCATGAATTTAATCACTCTGGCCAGGAAATATATAGGACTTGAAAATTTGCTTCATTGTGTGATCAAATCGACCGGCCTAACGAAATATTCATTTTAGTGAATTACAGTTCGCACTAAACAGTCGTTTAAATATTTTGGGTATTTGCTCTGACATCATGCCAATAGTTCGTTCATCTGCCCTTAAAATAGAAAATCGCTCTGCAGTCCTGTGAGCAAAGGAATCCCAACATAAAAAAACCCGTAATCAATAGCTAAAGTTGTGCTGTGGCTACCAGAAAAACTCTGAAATTAGAGACCTCAGAGTCACCTGGCTCTGCCCAATGTGGTGCTGATCCTGCACCTGCAGTACAAACGACGATGACTGACTCTTTGTCCACAGGTGAAGACTCCCTCTACCTGTCATCTACTCCGGCCTGTGCATGCGCGGATTCTGGCTGGATGCTGATTCACTGAAAGCATCCAGCATAACAAACAATGCCTATATTTCCTGGCCTGAGTGATTAAATTCATGATCAGTGCATAAGAGTTACAGCAAAAAACAAACAGGTAATAAGTAATAAATTTTCAAGACATTGCAACATTCAAAGCCTGGACTTAGTGATCCACATTTGTGGATTCGTGCATTCATTTGCAGATCTGTACACGCATTTGTGGACTTGTGCACAGATCTTTGTAATCATTCGCAAATACTTTTGCAACAATAATAGCTCCATACTGGTTCCGCTTGTATCAAGATAAAGTTGTTTTGGGGGTATGAAAGTAGCTTTTTTTCATGAGCTGTATTTTTGTCATACTGTCCTGATCTTTTGAATGAATTAATCCAAACTTACCTAGTTGAGTCATTGTTCTGTTGACTATTCAGTGACATGGTTAGCATGTGTCAGTGTCAATGTGGCTAGCTAGCACATGATGTTTTGTCATGACTGATACCATGGGGGCGGTTGCAACTGTTGCAACTGTCCTCTAATTATGGGCTAGTCATATCAAAACAGACACACAACAGAATTTTTGAAGATTTTTAGTTCAAAATAGGCACAATTAATATATTGCATTGCTCATGATGAACAGAACAAGCAATCATATTATAAGACAATGAGAATTCCCATTCTTGTTGATTCTTTCTGGGAGCCAGCAGAATTGTTCTGGAATCTGCAGAATTGTTCAGAAGCTGGTGAAATTGTTCATGAGCCAGCAGAATTGTTAGGAAGAGGCAAGTGTTGCTCTCTTATTTTGTAATTATTTGTGTGCCTTTAACAAAACTTAGAAATTAACTTAAACTTAAAATCAAAGTTCATATTCACTGGAGTTTAAAACAATTTGAATTTTGTTCACTAAAAACATGTTCAATAAATGTTTTTTGTATTGCAAATTATTCCATTCTATTTGTCCCACTCTGAAATGAGTTTTTATAGCTCTGGTAACATCTGCACATTGACTCAAGGTAGGCTTATGTTTGACACAAAACAACACTTATTAAATATATTATACTCTAATATTGTAGGAATACTGTGCTTATTGAGACAAAAGGCAGAAGTTAATTTGTGAAATTTAATGTTTTTTTAATATGTTGCAACCGTCCCTGATCTGTGTTGCAACTGTCCCCAGGTTTGGGGTCAATTGTTACATCTGAATTCCTCTATTCAAATAAATATTGTGATTGATATGTCAAATGTAGCCATCTTTATATGATATGGGTAATTAGCAGACACATATAAGTTCAATATGTAAAGATCTGGTGTGCCTAGAACAAATAGTCTCTGAGTAACTGACAGTAATGTCAAAAGTGTTGCAACTGTCCCCAGTCTCCCCTACTTGGCAATTACCAACCTGTTGCTTCTCTTCAGACTTACCCTATCATCTTATTATGGTCACTGTAGACTCATAGCAACAACTAAGATGGTAAAGTTCACAAAGCTGAGCTTTAGACATCAAAAATGGCAATGAAATAATACTAGGTTCATGTCACAGCATCTTTGTCCACTTCTTACAAACAGTGCATTGTTTGAACATTTAAAAAGAAGGCTGTGCGGACTGGATTGAGTCATCTTGTAAGAATGAAGGAGTTAGCAGTCGCTGGGTTTCTTGCAGATTTCTCTATGCCTCAGGCGGTGGGGAATGCCGAATGCCATAGGGGCATATTGACTCAGGCCCCGTTCAGTTTCCTTACCGTCCCCCATCCACACCCCTCTCTGCCTCCCACTTAGAGTGGCTGGCATGCAATGCTTTGGGAGATTATGAGAAAGGTAGCTACCTTTCCAGTGAAGTCTTTCTTGTAAAATCCCATTCTCAAAAGTTGTCGACTGTTGAATTGAAAAAAAAAAAAATGCTGACCTCATACAAGTGGCTTCCAAGAAAATTTGCTTCATCGTCTAGAAGCTGAAAATCAGGATAAATGGTTAAGAAGACAAGAAAAGACCAAAACCCACAGATGAGAATAGAAGACATAATCATCATGTTTCAACATACAGTCGATCCGTTAAAGCTCATGTTAAGCTTGTACAATAATCCTCCAGTCCTCCTCCTGTCTCGTTCATTAAGACATCGAGCATTAGTGAAAATCTGTCTTAAACTCTGCTGCCATCTTTGTTGTTGAAGATGACTCCTTGGCTTGGACACAGACATGTGTCACTGCTAGAGATGAGATATAATACCTCAGCCTCGGTAAAATGTAAGACATCTTTTCAAACACTTGGATTTTAGTTTATATATGTGTGTCTGTGTGTACAGTGTGTGTTGTGAGGGGGGGTTGCGATGGATGCAGGCTTGAGCATGCACTGCAAGGCGGCTTGTCAGAAGCTGCTCTTCCCAGCTATTAGCATCTCTCCGTTAGGAGGCAGGTCTCAACACGCCCTACACAATGCATCATACCCTTTCTTTCCCAATGCATCATCCACAGCCACATCACTTATGACCTTCCTGCCAAGGATGAGAGCTAGTGAAAAAAAATATACCCAATAAAAGTGTTTTTTTTTTTCATACACATGGCCCTTAGATTCTGTTTCATCAGAGACAACAGAAAAGAAAAAAAGAAAGTTGTTTTACTACATGTGATTCTGATCAAATACAAGTTTGATCACTGATCTGGACAGGGATACTGTCAGTTCAAGAATGACTTTGCTCCAGTGCAATTTTAATCGTAAAATTGCTAACCATAATGTGGAGATTATTTTGACTAAGCCACAAATATGACTTATTCCTACAGAGTATGGTGAATGAGTTATAAATTATAAACACAAATTTCTCAACCCCAAATTACTTTTCCTTTCTTCTCTTTTCTTTTTTCAATACAGGGTCATAAGTGTTTGGCATAGATAGATAGATAGATAGATAGATAGATAGATAGATAGATAGATAGATAGATAGATGGGAGTTGTTTGTCCAGTGAGGTCGACAGAGGTGACGGAAATGCAACGAACATGAGGGCAAGACTAATGCTAAACAGCTAAATGGCTGAAAAAATAATATAGATCACAATCGCAATATATGGTATCCCAATACTCACTGCGTTGCAAAATGTTTAAAATCACAATAACATCGAATCGTGACCCAAGTATTGTGATAATATCATATCGTGGGGCCACTAGTGATTCCCAGCCCTAATAGATAGATAGATGGATAGATAGATAGATAGATAGATAGATAGATAGATAGATAGATAGATAGATAGATAGATAGATAGATAGATAGATAGATAGCACTCTGTGTGCGTAAACATATTGGATATTTGGCTAGTTTTATGCAGGCAAGCTGCTGCTTGTGTATATGGTTGACTGTCTGGCAATTATCACTGTGTCTGTTGGAGCCTGTCAGGACCTGCCTACACTGGTCCACTGTGTAGAGACAGGGAGGGATGGTGGAATGGATAGACTGAAAACTAAATCAATGGCTCTATCAAAGGGATTAAAAATAAATAATTATTTAATTCCATTTCACTTTTAAATATTAAATTCAAATTCTAATGCAACTGAAAGGTCATTAAAAGAACACAATGTTTTTTTAAAGTTGTTGTGCAACTGCGATAATGAAAGTGTTCTGCCGTTAAAGGGTAGAAAAATATTAGGATATCACCACTGATTTGTCACTAAATAGCTTGAGGTTTGTTTATTTGCTTATTTTGTTGTCTTCCTAAAAAAAAATTTCTTGCCTACTCTCCAGTAGTATTAACCTTCCTTTTTTGTCAAAGTATTTAAATAGTGTAGAAACAGAATCATAAAAACACATTATTCAAAAAGTATCTTGTCAAGTAGTCGTTAAAAACAAATGAATCCAATTAATTGTAGGCTTTCAAACCAATCAATCACAATTAATCACACTTGTAATTAAAATTTGAGAGTGTGTTGCTTTTAGTTTTAATGATAATAGTGACAAAACAATTGGAAAAGTGGAGATAGAAGACAGATTGTCCAATTAACAGTCTGTCGAGGATGTTGTTAATCTGTTAAATATTGATTTTATCCATAAAATTAAGGAACAAGGACCAGAGAGAATTTTTACGTGTTCCAATTAAAGTTACTAAGCTCATTAAGCCGGTTGTGTGATGGCATCAGAGTACAACTATTCAGCATACATTACTAATCACATTTTTCACCCCTGTGATTAACTGAAATTAATTGAAAATTTTGATAGCACTACTTCCAGCCTGACATATGCAAGAGCGTTGCATCTGTTTATGCTGTCGTTTTATCATAAAACCCTAGAAATCTTTATTGTGACCATCCTGTACTGAAAAGATTTTTTGTATGTATCTTGACCAAAATCATCATTTATTTACTCAGAAGCTTCAGGTTTTCACCTTCTCAGTCCCTTTCTTAATTTCTTCTTTTTTACTCACCTTGAAGTTTTCTCCAGATCACTGTCAAATCAAAATTTTTTATCACATTTGTTCCTTCTTGATATTTTTCTTCTTCCTCTCCATCCCTTCATCCTTCTGTTCATGCAGAAAAAAATCCTAGTTTATCCATTACTACGTGTTGTCATCAGATGTCCTCGGTTGTCTGGGCATTGTAAATGGTTTGCAGAAATATCTTTAAAAGATGCCAGTGCATTGCATAAGGAAAAGGAAACCAGTGTAAGAGGCTCAAGCAAAATTCATATACTGGCATTGCATCAGAGACAAACAATAAAGTAAATGTGTCAGTAAAAGTGATTACTGGAAAATGAAAGCAGAATCAGAAACATTACTCCAGAGAGCAAAACAATGTAAAGACGTTCATGCTCAGTTGAAATCAGTGGTGGGTACACAGTTACAGTGCTCAAGTAATGTAAAGTAAAGTAATGTTATTTAACAATAATAATTACTCAAGTAGAAGTAAAAGTACTCATAAAAATAAGTATTTGAGTAAGAGTAAATAAGTACCTTATTAAAAGACTGCTCAAGTAGTGAGTAACTTCATGAGTAACTTCATTTTGTGCAATTTATTAAAACGTATTACATTGTGACATATTATTCAGTGGTAGTAATGTAAACTGTACATTGTCCTAAATAAAGTAGCATAACTTGCCAAAAGTAAAAGAAATATTGAACTTAATACATAAAGCAGCAGTCAAATTATGTATGTTAATCACAATTATGGGATGAAAAATTTCAATATACTTACAAAAAAAGACTCTTTCTCTCATAATGGTTATCTTATTGCTACTTGGTGATTTTAATCTCACATACATTAATTTGTACCTTGCAGTTCTCCTTTTTAATCACATTATATTCATTTTATCATGTGTGAATGATTTTTGGCTCATATTTATGAAATTAATCTTATGATCTGGCCTCATTTCTGGCTTTTTGCCCTTTTTTATTTATTTTTTACTTTTAAGCTCCAATTTATGAATTTTTTATCCCAATTATCACTCAACAAATTTGGCAAGCCAAACTGAAACTTATCAAACCAAAGAAAACTTTAGCCCACTAGCACCACGTTTTAACCATGTTAGGTATAATGAATAAGGGAGTGGGGCTCGATGGCGAGCACCTGGTGGCTGGGCCTGCACCCATGGGGCCTAGCCGAGCACAGCCCGAAGAGGCAACATGGGTCCCCCCTCCCATGGACTCACCACCCATAGGAGGAGCCATAGAGGTCAAGTGCGGTGTGAGCTGGGCGGCGGGGAGGGCCGGGACCTTGGCGGTCCGATCCTTGGCTGCAGAGGCTGGCCCTGGGGACATGGAATGTCACCTCTCTGGTGGGGAAGGAGCCTGAGCTTGTGCGTGAGGTTGAGCGGTACCAGCTAGATATAGTTGGTCTCACCTCGATGCACAGCTTGGACTCTGGAACCAGTCCTCTTGAGAGGGGTTGGAGTCTTTTCCACTTTGGAGTTGCACCTGGTGAGATCCGCCCTGAGTTCCTCAAGACTCTGGATTTTGTAGGGCTGTCTTGGCTGACATGCCTTTGCAACATCACGTGGACATCAGGGACAGTGCCCCTGGACTGGCAGACTGGGGTGGTGGTTCCCCTCTCTAAGAAGAGGGACCGGAGGGTGTGTTCCAACTATAGAGGGATCACACTCCTCAGCCTCCCTGGTAAGGTCTATTTAGGGGGTCCTGGAGAGGAGGGTCCGTCGGATAGTCGATCCTCAGATTCAGGAGGAGCAATGTGGTTTTTGTCCTGGCTGTGGAACAGTGGACCACCTAGTATCACCTACGACATAACGTTAAATAATAATGTGTAAAATCAAATTTTTGGCACAGTTGCATAGGTGGTTGGACACGTGACATCATTTATCACTAACACAACTGTCTTTGCAGTCTGCAAGTTAAAACAGAGATTTGAACTTGTACGTTTCGCAAACTAGCAGTGCAGTCATTAGCTTATTTAGCTTTCTTACCATAAGGTGCTTTCTTAGATTTGACATGTTATTTTTGAAGCTTGGGATTTCCACCGTTTTAGGTAGACAGAGTAGGCAGTGCATCACGTGGCTGTATTCCTCATTGTTTGAAAGGCTAAGAGTCTTGATGTCGGGCCACGGATAAACATGCTCATCCGAAGGAGACGCAGGTATTACATCTTCGGCCATTATCTCCAACTGTTGATAGTTAAGGGGGAGGGGTCACTCCTCGGTGCTGAGGATTGTACCTCACGCTGCTGTGAGAGCTCAACTGAGTGTAGAAAGTAATTAATGAAAATAAATTATAGACCAGTAAAAGTAGCGACCAGTGCATGCCCATTCCAACTGTTGATAGTTAAGGGGGAGGGGTCACTCCTCCGTTTACTCTGTGGTGCTGAGGATTTTACCTCATACTGTTGTGAGAGCTCAACTGAGTGTAAAAAAATAACTACAGAAAATAAATTATAGACAAGTAAAAGTAGCAATCAGTGCATGCCCATTGTAATGGAGTAGAAGTATTGTTTTTAATCCTAAATGTAACGGAATAGGATTAAAAAGTACTCTGTTCAAAAGCTACTCTCAGAAGTTACTACCCACCTCTGGTTGAAATAAAGTAAGTTTACATAGAAAAATCTGCAACATATTTCTTGCCTTTCATTTGGGGTGGCAGCAAGGGTAAAATAGTTTTTCATGAGTTTCTATTTTTATTTCGTTTTCAGTTTCTGTGCTCAATTTCAGTTTAGTTTTAATTAGTTTTCACTGCTGGTTTGTTTGTTTAGTGTAGTATTTATTTTGCCAGAATGCTTTGTTTTGGTTTAGTTTTTTAGTTTAGTTGTAGTGTTAGTTTTAGTTTTTTTGGATACATTTTTCTTTCAGTTAACTAAAATGATTTCACAATTTGGTTTTAGTTATTTAGTTATTTTTTGTTAACTATAAAACCTTGGGTGGGAGGATATCAAAATGAAGGATCAATATCTATGTTGTAATTTGGTACAGTAGGTATCGGATGTGTTGGTGCTGGTACCATGTCGGTACCAGATGGCATTACTCATCCCTTTTCATATTGTGGAGCTGAACTCATTGGTGTGTTTCTTTGTGTGCGAGCCTTTAAGACATTTTCCATGCACACTTTTCTGCGTGGCAAACAAGATGAGACATCGCTCATCGCATCTGCAGCCCTGAAGACTAACAAATGCATGATTTATAACTTGATGGCTTTTAATGCATGCTGAAATTTCAAAAACAATGATAGCAATTCACTAATGGAACTTATTGACATACTTAGAAATTTGGATTCTGGATCATACTTATTCAGTTTAGTTTAAGTTTAAAATTGAAAGAGGTTTTTGGAAAATTAGGTTGTGTCATATGGTTTTTAAAAAGCTGTATCCATGTGCTAACTGTATATTCAGATAAGTGCTGGTCAGTAAGAAAAAAATGTACAAGTAAATGACTTTGTGTCTTTTTTTCTCCATTCTTTGTAACCTGTGGATAAAGTCCTGTTCACTGAGAAAAGTAAATCTGAGGAAAAGTGAAATTAACTTAATCTGTGATATCAACAAAATCAACAATTTAAATAATATAAGCCAATCTTCCTAACTTTATCCACATAACAAAACCTGATCTTGTTATCTTTACTCAGTTCCATTCTGTATTTCAAAACACAAAATACTAAATTACCTACGAACTATCAATTCACCCTGTGGTACATTGTGTATATTTACAAATTAGGGATAAAGAACTTGTCAAACGATCAGGAAAGGCTGAACTGGTGATTATGGACATGGCAGTGATAGATAAGATTGGTGGATTTCAAATCTGTGGATATGTTGGCAGGGTTTTTCCATGATGCCCTTGGGCCGAGTGATCATTTGTGTTTAGATTTGTTTAAAAGTGTAAAGGTGAGTTTAGATGTTGCCTGTTGTGCAGAAATCACAGCTTGGATTCCTTTGTTCATGTTTCTGATGTATTATTGTTGTTTTTGATGTTCAATACATTTGCACCACGAGTGAAGTGAGCACTTTCTGAAGTTTGACTGACTATGTCAGGCTTACCTTTAAACATTAACGTCACATGTTGAAACATCTACATTAATATTTAGAAAGTGCAATTGGAAGCATCTTTTATCAGTTTAGTAAAAGATGCATCTAATTAATTCCTTCAGTGAAAAGGGTACAAAAACAATCAAAAACAAAGTCTAGTCTAATTTAATCTACACAGTAAAACTAAGTTAATTTTAAAAGTCGCATTTGTCTAAAATTACACAAAGGAAAAGAAAAATCAGTGATTTGACCAAAGATTTGTTTGATCCACTGAAAAAGTTAATGCTACTTGTGTACAAAAATAAATGAAATGGTTACACAAAGAATAATCTTGCTAATCTACATTGAAAAAAAATATCTATGCAGAAAGTTGCCTAGATTTTTTTGAAAGTAGATCTGACTGGACGTTTTATCAGTGTTTCCTCTTACGCACTCTTAACAACTGGTAATGTGGGGGGTGGAAACTGCAATTTTATTGTTTGAAAATGAAATCAAAACCATAATTTTTTACATTTATCATGTATTTACATCTTGAAATTGCAAGTAAGATCAGTATCACCTTGATGTGGGAATATACTGTACATACCAAAATGTCAAGTCAGTCTGCTTGCTTTTTAAAACTAATGCAGAAAACCATCACCTTGGCAGGATTTACAAACTCGGTAATGATTTGTACCTCTGTAGAACACTGAATTACATTTTCTATACTCTTCCTTTAAAATGTTGAAAGACTAAACACTTTTCTTCTCCTGCTTTAAACATGCCAGCAAAGCAAAAGAAAACCTTCTGATCAGTTTTTGATAGAATCATTGCAGACAAAGTCACCAGATTTTTTAAAGTGAGTTCATCCGTTGATAGAGCTCAGAGAGAAGTAATTTATTCATGATATAGATTGACTGTTGAGACTTGTCAAGGAAAAGTAGGTGAGAAAAGGTCCAACTCTGCACAGGTATTTCTGTTGCCCTCAAGGGAGTGCTCATGGCATTGTGTGTGAGAGAAAAAGCAATAGAGAGAGGTGCACAACAAGGCAACAGGGTATCTCCAGCTGTTGCTGAGGGACTGACTCTTGCCCAGCTATCAGGCCTTTCTCATGGTCTGATAACAGCTCAACCAGTTGGCAGGATGAGGAAATTTAAAAAGTTATATGAAAGATACATTTAAATTTGAAATATCTACCAGATCTTAAATATCTTCAAACACTGTTATTATACAGAAATTAGTTGTTCTGAAAGATAGAGCCTGAAAGGCAGAAGTAGAGGGAGGTAGAGGGAGTAGAGAATAAATAGGTAAGAAAAAAGAGGTATTTTTGAGTTGTGGTATTCAGAAAAAGACTGTCAGGGAAAGCAGGATGCCAAAGAAAGAATTTGGTGACCAATGTGATTGGATTTAAATATTAAAGTTTGAAATTGATGCAGAGCTTAAATCCGAACATGTCGTCACTTTTTGTGTCAAAGTAAATTCTTACAGGGACAAGCAGGGACATGTTTGAGAATATAATCAGGGCAAAGCTTAAATTGGTTGTTTTCAAAAAATCATGGATGAGAAGTGAAAAGGACAGTTTTTTAACTTAATTAAACAACTTGCAACCCAGTGGATCTTTATGCAACTTGTTAACTTGAGTTAAAAAAAACATCAATTCCTTGTTGCCAGTTGAAGCAAGTTGTCCAACATTTTCTCTTTTTGGTGCATATGGTTTGCTGTTGCGTTTTATATTCTGAAGTATTGAAACAAGTCTGCACAGGATAAATGACTTCTCAGTTTTTTCCCCCTTTTTTCTGGAAGGTCCCTGTTTAATTTCCACAGGGAAGATTTTTTAGATTTTATGATTGTGTCAGGGCATGTTTAGGCTTTTCCATCCCTTGTCCTCATGCCTTTGGATGCATGGCATTTATACACATACATGCATGTGCATATGCTTACATTAGTTTGTGTTAATCCACGTAAACAGAGACATGACTGAAGAGTTTTGCACATCTCACTATGTTACCGTTGAATCTTACTGTAACTAACTGACTTTATTTATCATCACTTTGATACATCCAATTTTTGTTTGATGTCCACTGATACACAAACTGAGATGAATTTTAGGGCTTCCATCTTTCCTTGCCAGCTGGAGCATCTGACATTATGAGGCACAGATCCAGTCTGCTGGATTACAACCATTTATTCATTCTAATAACACAGTGTTAAAATTCATTTAAACTATACCCAAACTATGTGTGTAACAGTCCTTGTCTATCTCTCTGTCTAAAGATTTGTTCTGCATCCATGCTTATGTGGTAATTACAGTGTCCTGCAATCACACCACAGTTTTATCTTTTTCAGCCAGTTCCTGTCCAAATTTAAAAAATCTATCTAAAAGTTTTGGTTGATGCGCAGATAGATAGCCTTTTAGCTCAAATCAAATGTATTTTCACTTTAAATTTTCCTATTCCTCAAATATTCTCTGTTAAGCTTTTCTATGGGGATCACTAATTCATGTCTATCTTGTCCACTGTGTGTTCCAGTATTCCCCCTTGCTGAAGAAGCTCTACTGTCAGATTGCAAAGACTTGTCCAATCCAGATCAAGCTCTCCTCTTCTCCTCCCCATGGCAGTATCATCAGAGCCATGCCTGTCTACAAAAAGGCGGAGCATGTCACAGAAGTTGTCAAACGCTGTCCCAACCATGAATTAGGACGAGAATTCAACGATGGTATGCACATTGAGCCAAACATTTTGAGCATAATGGAATTTACCTTGATTTTTTATTTTGCTAGAAATATACCAAATAAATCACTGATAATGAGCTCATTTGGTCCAAACTTTTTTCTAACAAAACACACACTCTGGTGTATTGTATGTGTGATGACTTAAATAAGTAAACTGTGCTCTCATCAGTCTTCCATTGTCCTTTCCAAAGGTCAAGTAGCCCCAGCCAGTCACTTGATCCGAGTGGAGGGAAATAACCTCTGTCAGTACGTGGATGATCCTGTCACAGGACGTCAAAGTGTCTTTGTGCCCTATGAGGCTCCACAGGTTGGTGGTTCAGTCACAACTGTATGTAAAAATGCACTTGATGAATTCTGCTGTTTTTAGGTATATTAAGTGTAACTTACTCAGTTATTGGCTCCTTGGTCAACTCCAACTCTTTTACCTCTACCCTGTATCAAATTTGTCAAAGAAAAACTTCCAAAATAATTTATATTTTCCCAGTACCTGAGGCACTACCTCAAACTTAATGCATACCCACATTCCTAAAACCAAATTGTTTCATCCTACATCGTTAAATATGTAGATCATTTTTAGCCCATTCATTATTTTTGTGTATTGTTAGGCATAGAATGCATATTTTATTCAAAATAAATTACTTTAGGTTATTTAATTAGAGAATGTGAATACAAAAAATATAAATGGCTTCCTTTTTTTACTTTAACTCTGTGTTTATTAATGTAACAATATTCTTATTTTCTAATATAAAAAGGGAACATTAATGAAAGTCTTTGTGCAGTATGTCTGATAAAAGAAAGATGATTCTGGTGCCCTTTTGCCCTTTACTTTGTCCATTTATGCTCTTTTTGTAAAAGGAGTTGATCAGGCCTTACTTTAATGCTTTGCTTTCACATCAGACAGTGGTCCTAGATAACATGGAGAAGTTCACCCTTTAAGTGAAATGAAATGATGGGTAGTTAATTCCCCTGATCTCCAGTTATTCCTCTTCAAAACAGTTTTGAAAAGAGTATGCAAATACATATGAATGTGTGAGAGCTGACCCTGATATTCAGCCTAAATACTTTAGCTAAAAATGGTGTTGGTCAAGTTCATACCACAGAAACAGTCAGTTTTAGTTAGGTGTCTCCATCTATACATTAAGGACATCAGACATGTCTGGGCAAGCACAAGAGCGAGAAATCATCATGTCTGTGATTGTTCATGAGGTGCTAAATGAAAAAGAATAATGGCTATACCTAGATGGAGAACAACACTGCCATCTAGTGGTGAGATGTTCACAAGCACAGAATAAAAAAATTAGAGATTTATTCAGTAGTTGATAGACTAAATCTCAAAGTCTTTGGCAAATACTTACCAGTTAAATGTGTTGCAGGTTGGGACAGAGTTTACCACCATCCTATATAATTTCATGTGTAACAGCAGCTGTGTGGGCGGCATGAACAGGAGACCCATCCTTATTATCATCACTTTGGAAACAAGGGAGTAAGTCGACAATACAGATTTTATTTAACAATTCACATCAGGGTCCGTTTTAAATATAATAATTAAATAGCAGATTTGTTTATCTCTGTAGCTTTAATTGAATTCTTTTTGTATTTGGGTTTGAGATTAACAAAATGTTCCACATTTCATAGAATAGAAATACATATGCAGCAAATTTACCGACCAGATCAATTAAGGGCAGAAATTACATCATATACACCACTTCTTTATCTTATATTTTTCATCATTTCAATGGTAATGCACATGTAAGCATACAGATTTAAGCTATTTTTTGTGGTGTTACAATTATTTGCATTTATTCAACAAGTTTTATTCAAGGATTTCAGTTTAGATGTTGTTGGACTTAATCTAGAATTTTATAGAACTTAAATTTTTATCTCAATTTTCGCTTAATTTAAAATATTTACTCTGTATACCCTATCATCTCCTTAGTGGTCAAGTATTAGGCAGAAGGTCATTTGAAGGTCGGATATGTGCATGTCCTGGCCGAGACCGTAAAGCAGATGAGGACCACTTCAGAGAACAACAGGCCCTGAATGAGAGTGTGGCCAAAAATGGCAGTGCAAACAAGCGCAGTGAGTTTTACCTATGTTTGATATGAATTCTGTCTAAGATCATTAACTTTTCATATATTCCAGTACCAGTTATGCTCTTTTTATGGACTGAGATATAATGATTATCATTAAGAATTTTTCAATTTTGTCTGCAGACTTCAAACAGAGTCCATCGAACATCCCCAGTCCTAATATTAACATGAGGAAGAGGCGGCATGGAGAAGAGGAGATTTACTATATTCCTGTAAGAACCTTTCTGAAAATAATGATATTGCAATAAAATATAGACTGTTAAAAAATCTTTATTAAGATTTTATTCAAAATTTTATTACTTTATTATTTTTTTATCATATATTGCATTTCTTCAGCAAAATGGGATGATGATTTTATATCAACTTTATTACAAACATGAAAAACAAATGTACCATTTGTTCCACAGACCCTCACCTTGTCTAAGGTATTGGGTATTTAAGGTATTTACTGTGTTTGTGTGCAGGTTCGGGGCCGAGAGAACTTTGAGCTTCTGATGAAGATCAAAGACAGTTTGGAGTTGGTTGAGCTGGTGCCACAGCAACTGGTGGACTCCTACAGACAACAAGCGCAGCAGCAGCTACTGCAGAGACCGTGAGTCCCTGCAAAAAAACAAATGCACAACTGCAACAAATAATAATAATAATAGACTTAGAATTAAATTAGGCATCAAATGCATGATTACAATTTGTATAGAAACAATTATGATCATAAAAAAATCAAACCTAATACAAAACTGAGGATACAAACATAAAACAAAAAATAAAAAATCTAAACAAAAAAATAGAAAAAACATTTTCTAACAAACATATCTAAATATAATAATTAGTGCTAGCAGAATTTTTAATTATTTTGACTTAGGGGTTGAAAATGCAACTAAAATGTGCTCATTAATCGCATTATGATGGAATTGTACAACCAGCTAAAGTAGCTTTGTAACTTTGATTGGAACACATGTAAAAACTGTGTTTGCTTTTAATATTTATAATTTTATGGATAAAATTTTCATTCTATAGAATAACACCATCCTAGACTGACTGGTAATAAGACAATCTGCCCTCTGTCTCCACCTCTGTTTCAAAAGCTAACAAGGAGTTTTAATGGCATTCAGACACGTCCTTTCTGATTGTTTTAATTATATTATTAAATATACCAGTAATGCAGTCTTTCTCAAACTATCAACATAGGTGATATATTGCAATTCATTAATTATAAAGCCTGTAATCGATTAGATTAATTTTTTCAACAGACTGACAACACTAATAATCAGTGATGAATTATGATTTACCCTAATTCTAAAAATCACACCTACCAATTGGAACTAATCAGGGTTGTAATGAAATTCACAAAAAGAAAGACCATTCACTTGCCTCTACTTTTGTTAAGTTATGTAATACTGGTTTGGTTTAGAAATTGTAGTTTAAGTACAGTAAAAAAAAAATCACAATGTATTAAATACTTTTTGGCTTTAATGAACTTTTGTCTGTCTTAAAAACAAACAAAAAGAACTGAAATACATCCAACCTAAGCCACATCTTCCTTTTCTCTCCAGGAGTCATATAGCATCCCCATCCTCTTTCTCGCCACTGTCCAACATGAACAAGCTCCATGCCCACGGAGGCTTCAGCAAACAGCCTACAGTCAACCAGCTGGTGGGGCAGCAGCCCCAACAACACCCTACTGCCCCTACCTCAATAGCTCATATGGGTAAGTATTGCATGTGTGTGTTTTAAATCAAATTAGAAGTACCCATACAACTGTTTCAAGCCAATGTGCTATAATGTATTTTGGACAGATATCTAAGCGTCACCTGAGGTACAGAGTAAGGTCTCTGTGCTGTCATTACTTCTCTTATTTCATTAATCACTCATATTGTTCTCACAGGTTCAAACATACTCAACAGCCATCATATGCAGGCCAACGGTGACCTGAACGGTGGCCACAGCAGTCAGACTGTAGTTTCTGCCTCCCACAACAGCCCACCCCCTCCATATAACCCTGACCCTGGCCTTGTCAGGTACCTCACCCTCCAGTGACACTCTTACTTGTCCTTATGTACAGTGTGAGCAGACAATCAAATGCACTTTTCAGGATGCATTTGAATGGGTGCTATGTTGATACTGAAACAACCGTGTTTAGACATGTTCATTTGAATTTGAATAATGTTTTGTTTTCTTTGCAGATAATGTGTGTAGTGCGACATAAACAGTTTGATAGGATGATGTCTGCTTTGTAAAGGCTATACATCTCCTCACATCAGTGGGAGAACGAAAGTCCACTTTATAATTGAGAATTATGTAAAGACACAAGCTAACTGAAAATAGACACCTGATTTACAACACAACTGGTTTTCTTACCAAGCTTGGCTCCTACTTTTTGCCAAAAGTTTCTATCACATGTGTTGAACAGGTTTCAAAATCGGCACATTAATCCTGTCTATTTACACTGCTCGTAGTGCAAAGGCTGAAGAGATACAAGTCTTTGCTGTAGCTGTCAGTGGCTTTGTAGGATTTTCAAAGGTCCCACTGAAATGATTCCCTGCCAGTAAGACTTTCCTTTGCATTGCACTACAAGGTTTTATTTTTCAGTTTTAAAATCCTGCTTAATAAAAAAAAAAATTCTATTTTTATAATTGTATTAACGCAGTTTCAATACTTTACTTTGCTTTTGCAATTTCGACGTTTTGACACTTTTTGACATTGACATGTTTTTGTTTATTGTACAGTAAAGCTGCACAGTTAGTTTCTCTATTTTTTACTCTGTACGTTGCCAATATCTTTACATTCTATGTATTTATAATAAAGGTTTTTCATCAATCAAGAATGGCCTTATGAATCATTAATATAAATGCATGATTATCATGTTATTTCCACTATATCTTTTAAGATGAAAAGTGTCCTCACACTTAAAGTTGGAGATGTGCTAAATCTAAATAGAAATCAAATAAAAATAGCTTGAGGAGACAGGGAGGTTAGGGCATCAACTATCAGTCTTGTTTAAAATCAAAGATGACTCTTATAATCAAGTCAAAGTAGTCTTTTTTTCTATTCCAGCACTTTTATGTTATACAGTTTATGTTGTAGACTTTCTTTAAGCTTTGCAGCTATGATCTGATGGCAGTCTAAGCAGGCCTGCTTTTCTCCCCACACAGTTTTCTAACCAGTCTGGGCTGTCAAAACATCATTGACTACTTCACCTCCCAAGGCCTCCAGTCTGTCTACCATCTGCAGACTCTCTCCATGGAGGTAACCACTCCATTCCTGCACTCACAATCTCACAATGACAATAATTATTGGTCAGGAATTCCATGTTCATAAAATGGGAAAAGAAAAAAAGGAAAGTGTAAAACAAGGAAATACAACAGAGGATTCGTTTTTCCTAATGTAAAAAGGCCTCTGTGATTTTTAAAATGGAATTACATTATGATAAAAGTATACCCTGTGGAGTTTTTGACTACCACAGGACAATATTATTGTGAGCAAGTGAGTAAAACAATGCGTTTCCAGCATTCTTGAACTCACATGTATTTTTTTCTTCACTAGGATTTGGGTGCATTAAAGATACCAGAGCAGTACCGCCTTGCCATCTGGCGGGGACTGCAGGACATGAAACAAGGTTCTTCCCTCCAACTGCCTGCTTCTACTCATCATCATGACTATCATGGTCAGCAGCTACTTCGCTCCAGTAGCAACATGGCTGCTTCTGCCATGGCAGCCATCGGAGCTGCCAGCGGGGAACTGCAACGTCAGCGTGTCATGGAGGCTGTGCACTTTCGTGTTCGTCACACCATCACAATCCCCAACAGGTCAGGAGTTGTTGGGTCGACGGGGATGGCAGCAGCTACTGACGAGTGGGCTGACTTTGGTTTTGACATGCCTGACTGCAAATTGTCACGCAGCAAGCACTCCATCAAAGAGGAGTTCATGGAGAGTGATGTTCACTGATCCTCAAAGGAATCTATGGACTGCATTTGGCCAATGTTATTGTCAAAACCAACCATAGTGCAGAGTAAAGCCTGTAAAAGGCGCTGTTGTCATATTTTACTCAGTGATTTGCAGAAAGAAGTTCCATTTTGTATGAGGGATATTTTCAGTGTGCTGATGCACCATTCTTACATTGTGCTACAATTGTTTTTCCTCTTGGAGGATGATTTAAAATAATATGACAAGTCTCAACAACAAATACCATGGTGATCATTTTCAAGTCAATGCTATGTTAACACATAGTTTAGACTATTTATATGGGCACTCAAGATGTTCATGTTAAAAGAACATGACTTTTTTTTGTGAAAACAGGTTGTTGTCTAGAATTTACTGTGAAATATGCCATACTTTTTTTTTCTTTAAATCTTCTTTTTTTTCACTTTAAGGGGTGGTGAAAACGTATTGATTTCTCAGACTCATGTTCATCATAGTAGCTTACTGGTGCCACCAGTACCTGTTTTGTGATGGAGCACACAAAATTAGTATTTATTGTTCTTTTAGTTTAACCTGACCTGTACAAATGTATATACTGTATTTTGTAAATGTGTTGTTCTAGATGTGGTTGTAAAATGAGTTTATAGATTTAATATGTATTGTTTGAAAAAAAAAAACATGTACAGAGTTGAATGGTGGGTCAAATCACAGGTACAGAAACACTTAGTCGTGTAGACTTTTGATGGCCATATTGTGATGACCTCTAGTTCAGTATGTCCTTGTCATTTCATTGTTGTCTAATGTTTAATGGGTGTAGGTTATAGTGTGAAGTCATGAAAACCCAACACATTATGTAAGAAGAAGTGAGACACTGCGTTTATTACTTTTAATTAAGACTTAGGAAGTACTGTGTCAATATTTAAGAACAAAAAAAAACTATTAAAATAATCAGTATTATATCTTAGGTACAGGGAGTTCATCATTTTTTCAGTAAAAAAAGAAGAATAACATACCTGTTCACTATGATACTTAACTATAACAGTAGCATTTCCTCCATCTCATTGTATTTGGAAAAACCTTGCAGGGCAAGGCCCTTACATGGATATACATGTTGGTCATAGCTGGTTGTGTGTTGTATGTCTTTTCATGGCACTTGATCATAGATACTTATTGCAACATTCCTATTTTATTTCTAGATTGGCATTTAACAGGATAAATCACGTCCTAATTCTAGTAAAGAAGTTAAATGTGCTTGAAAGTGACTACATAATAATGTACAATCATAATAATGTGTATCATTAATTGTTACTCTGTGTTGACTCTCAAAGACACACACTGTTTAACCCACTAAACCATAGCTGGTCAAAGAAAGAGCACTTTAAGGCTTCAAAAGTTATAGTTTGGATCATTTGTGCTTATGATCAGTATTATACATTACCAATGTCACCAATAAATAGTAATTGTTTTGATATTACTGGTAAGTTTCCTTTTCCTTTTGTTGATTTATTTGATACTTTGGGGGTTGATGAATTCAGATGTTATTCCCTGAAAATCATTGTTATTAAAATGGTTGCTTCCTTTACTCTTCATCATATCAAAAAGCAAGTTGACTAAAGAGTGCATTTTATTTGAGATTTAAGCTTATTATACAAGGTAGAGCCTAAAATTATTATTATTATTATTATTATTATTATTGCAGTGAGGAGGAGGTTTGCCACAATCACAAACCAAGATTTTTTTAGGGAAGTTATCTGGAAACAAAGAGGAGAAAGTATGGGACAAAGAGGAGGAGGTAGTTAGACAAAATATCCACACAGATTAAAATTGGCTATCTGGTCAGGAAACATTACAAAGAAATCAACAGGCTGGAGCTAGTAACTGTTAAGTCATGACAGTACACTAATCAGTGATCAAGGAAAACGCAAGGAAAAAGTAATATTCCTGGAGATGTGAATTACATAAACAGATTATGCTAGATTTTTATTGTATTATTTAAGAACTAAATAGGGGCATTAAAGGCAAACATCATGATACCTTAATTTGAGAAGACTCAATGTTAAGATGTTTTTTTAAACAGAAGGGAGAATATGACCTTCTATCTAGGTAGTTTGACAGGAAGTAATAGTTGCTGTGACTAGTGCAAAGATGATTAGCAGCGATTGTATCAACAGAATAAACCAAAACTCTACAGGGAAGGATCATTAGATATGTTATGTAATGCTGTAACTTATGGGTGAAGAAGAAATTGTGAAGTTCATTCCCCTTTATACCAGAGTGAGGGAGGTGAAAAGATTATCAATTGCACTAGAGGAGGCAGTGGTGATTCTGATAAGAAAACCTGGAAAGGCTCCATCTGAACCCAGCAGCTTTAGGCCAGTCCCACTAGTATAAATATGTGCAAACTAATGGAAAGAAGAAAAACAAAAAGGTTATCACACAGGCGTGAAAAGAGAGAGGTACTTGCAAGTTGTCCGAATAGTGTTACTTGGCCGGTGATAATAGGAATGACTAAAGATAGTCTGTCAAATATTTAGATAAGCCTGTGGACTGAGTTAGAATTCTAATCAGAGCACAGTTAAAATAGTATACCTCGAGGCAATGTGAAAGGCCTGGCTGTTTTTTTTTTTTTTTTACTATGACTAGTGGCACTGAGCCAAATGTAATGCATTCAGAAAGGAGGGAAAGGGACAGAGGAGGTCCTAAGAAGGACCAGGAAAGCGCAATATACACGTAGCAATTTGTTATTTGGTGAAGTAAAGATCTGGGCTCTCAGTGGAAAAAATTTACATTTTTCAGTGATAAATTAACTAAGGATGATACTAAGGATAAGAAATACTAAAAATTTGTTGAAAATATTCATATATTTAATTTAGAGAGCCTGTAAAACATGGCTAAAATCATGAAAATAGATGAAAATATTGAAACTGAATAAACATTGTTTGAAAATAACCTTGCAGGTAATATGAAAAACGAATGAAGAAAAAGTATTTAAAGGTCACAAAAAACCAAGTCAATTACAATCGATGCAAGAATAAAATGAAATGTTTGTGAATGGGGAAAAATACATTGTTGCATATATAGTATTGCATAAAAAATAGTGAGAATTTGAGAGTAACTGAAAGGAATGTACAATTGAAGCGGCTGCTAAATGATTCTCCCAAATGTGATCTTGACAAGAAAGCGGTTCCTCTTTTTCTGGGCTCGACTATCTTGCCTGCCGTACGTTCGAACCCTTGCGGAAGTACTGACGTGTTCACACCGTTCACACCAAGAGGAGGCTAGTTAGGCTAGCTAGGTAGAGCCGGGTAGTGACACAGCGGCCGTATCAGGTAAGAAAGGAAAGACATTGATTTATTTCTCCCCAACACTTACACACCCGAAATAGAAAGACGTGTAATGAAGCTAAGTGGAGTATTCTTTGGTTGTTATATCATCCATTGAGTACGGATCTGATTACTATAGAACTGTTTGATTTCTTACTGAGCTAGCTGGCTAGCTCTGGAGTCGTTGGCAACACAGGAGCGTATCACCGGAAGTGAGTTGTCAGGTTGTTGCATTTCTGGTATTTGTAGTTCGGGGCTTTCGTGATAGGCCGGAATACAGTCGTAAGAGAGCGTACCGGGAACTACAAATATTTTGATAAGACATTAATGCGTGTTTTTGTTGCCTTGTGGTAAATGTAGTCACTTCTACTCAGGTAAAGGCGGGTGGGAATTGACTGAAGCCTCACTGGAACTACATTACCCGTCAATAAGGTAATTTGGGCCAAAGGGTAATGTACATCGATACGGCCAGTTAGCTCCTTGGAGGGCTAATTTGTAAGCTAACATGATTATCCTTAAAACAATATCCACGATGAAACGACACGAATAATGGTTGAATTGTTGTGTTCTATCGAGGTAATAGCATGGATTTCCCAGAGGGCTCGTTTTGAAAAGTATGACTCATTAAATGCCTTCGTGACTGCCGAAGCCGGTTAGCTAGGCAGCTAACGTTAGCTCAAACCTCGTACATTTTGCGTGGACTTGTAACCTTTTTAAAACATCACGTGTTGCCAAAATATTTGGTTACAGTTCTTATACCATCAATAAGAATGGTAATCGAGTTTTTGAAACGTGACGCCGAACTTCAAGTTAATAAATAGATGACGCTACCTTTCATAATCAACTTGTTTCGAAGTAACTGTATCGCTTACATTGTATAAAAGTGAAAGCAACGTAATGCTGAAAACTGTTCTTAATAATTATAGGTATATACGCTTACCATAATAGTAATAAAGTGAGAAAATAAAATTGAACGCCAATTTTTTTTTAAGCCCGGACGTATCGTCTTTGCGGTCGTCCCCGTACAACATTAGTGTTTCATCACCTGACGGACGGGTTTTTTTTTTTTTTTGCCAACATTTGCCTTTTCGGACTCTAGCCCCATGAGTTGTTGCTAACACGTTAAAAATACTTCATCTGTACTAGTATCCCGTAAAGACTACTTCTTGGTTTTAATGACCAGTGATTTAGAGAAAATGGCAACATCTACACGTTGCACAATTAGGGCTATCAGCCTTGCAGATAGGTAAATTATGTTCATAAATGACTATATCATCACGTTTTGAATAGAAACCAACAATTCAATTCTCATGGAAGCATTTCTTTAACATTTTACTTCTTGGCTCACCATGCTCTCAAACATCGCGCCATGTATTTAGTTCAGGTCTTAAATTGGACAACTTTTAGATAATATGGAAGACAATGAACAATGGCTAAGGTAAAATGATACATGTATTAACAAAACTGGAGGGAAAACAAGACACTTTCATGGTTCAGTATTACTTACTTGATTGAAATACCAGCCAAGATATGTTGGTGCCCTCTAGATCAGTGGTTCTCAATTTGGGGTTCGGGACCACCTTGGGGTTGTGAGACACTGAGAGGAGGTTGCCAGACGCCTTCCAAAGACACCCCCAAAAAGGCATATTTAAATGATTTGAAAATGTATATTTAACCGATTTTTATAAGACTATATACAGACAATGAGTTAAGTGTAAAAGAAAAACATGGTCATTTGGTGAGATTACGCTGAAATCCAAATAATGTCTTAAAAATCCTTAAAACTTGAGTCAACACACCTATTCTTGAATATGCACAGCTGTGTTCAACTATGCTTCAACCACCTCCGGGTACAGTGGGGGACCCTGTTCTCTGGTCTCTTTTGGGGTTACGGGCTAAAAAGTTTGAGAACCTGTGTGCTAGATCAGTGGTTCTCAACTAGTTCAGCCAAAGGACCCACCGCCACTTCTATAATGTGAACTGCGACCCAAATTTCTAAATTTTTTGAAAATTAATATGATGAAAAATGCTGCAGTTTAGACCTTGGATGAAACAAAACATGACTGAACATAGAGACTGGCCAAAACTTTAGAAGGACATTCATGTAAATATTTCATTTCAGTCTGTTTTGCTTTTATAATGTAAATTTTGTTGGGTTTTTCTAAAGGTCTGAAGAAATTGATGAATTATTAGAGGAAAAAACAACTTTCTTGAAGTATACAGTGCCATGAAAAAGCAGTTGATGCTCGAAAACCCTTCAATATGACTGAGTTAAAACAATTCTGTGAAGAAAAGTGGGCCAAAATTCCTCCACAGCGATGCAAAAGACTCATCACCAGTTATTGCAAACACTTGATTTCAGTTATTGCTGCCAAGGGTGGCACAACCGGTTATTAGGTTCAGGGGGCAATTACTTTTTCACATAGGGCCAGATAGATTTGGATTTTTTTCCTTTAATGAATAAAATCATCATTTAGAAACTGCATTTTCTATTTACTTGGGTTGTCTTTGTGAGAAAATAAAATTGGTTTGATGATCTGAAACATTGAAGTGTGATAAATATGCAAAAAAATCAGGAATCAACAAGGGGACAAATACCTTTTCATGGCACTGTATGGACACATGTCAGTCTAACCTCCAATTTCCATATTAAGAGACTGCACTGTGATCCGCCGGCAAATCGTACTGCAGAGCAAATCGCTCCCTCTCTAGTCTATCAGATCATTTCCACAGCTGGCGCTCCAGCCCAGCAGCGGTGCGTGTCTGGAGTGCCACTATGCTTCGTTCAAGATACGCTGCAGGTCTATTTTTAGCACCGGCTGCTGCCAAAACTGCATCAATACCTGTCGATCAGAAAGCACCAAAAAGGAAGTCACAAGAGGAGAATATCCAGTTCTTTCAAAATACAACACATCACGGATTCCCGGTCGTAAATCATCACTATATCAACATTACATCTCATCATACGGGGGGGCAGAGGGTCACAGATCTATAACGGCGCCACTGACAAGGAAAAATTAACTTTTGAGGACATTTAGCCAATAAATTTTACATAAAACCACAGATCCTTTAACTTCCTATGTACACACCCAATGGTGGAAGCAATAATATCATGGTCTTATACCTCAAAGGATGATCAATTAACCCCAAAGGGTAAAATAGTCCGCTGTTGATATGCTATTCCTGCTTGAACTAGCAGTTCTCCCATGATCTCTGCCCGGTGATCAGGGCCGTGCACTGCGGCACAGCGCTCTAGGCTCACTTCCAGTGAGCGAGGTCGCTCTCCTTTGGTCAGACCAAACCCGTGGTGCTTCGGTGCGCAACGCAGTCGTCCTTTGTGGAAATTGCGGGTGAGACTTCTCAATTTTTGACAAATTTTTCCTAGGGAACCAGTTTGCGACCCAATGAAAACCGCCCTGCAACCCACTTTTGGGCCCCGACACACCAGTTGAGAACCACTTTTCTTGCTGATTATAGAGTATACTGTGATTTATAGCATCTACTTCAGTCAGACTCACCTATAGTTTGTTTTCATGCACTAATTAAAATCTTTATTTTTCTTACCTCAATGCCAGAATGTCAGAAGGGGACAGTGTTGGGGAGTCAATCCATGGGAAACCATCAGTAGTTGCAGCCTTTTTCACACGGGTTGGCCAGGTAAAGTGTCCCTCTTCGATATCATCACATCAGTTATATCATGTCATATCATTGTTGATTGTACTGCAGCCTCTCTCAGCCAGGACACTCTTTTGATCTCAATGAGGGTTTCCTGGTTAAATGAATATCAAGTCATATCTAATGCAAATACATGGCTGTTCTAGTATAGAGGATTATGTATTCCATGGGCTTAAAATAATTAGTATAAAAGCTCACCATTGCTTACAAAGTAAAATTTTAAAACGGTTTTAGATGTGTTGCAATGATAACTGCGCATCAATTAGCCTAAGTAAAGTTAGTAAAGTTGTAGACTTTGGGAGAATGAGTTTGTTATGACAGTGGCATTTTATTTTCCAAAACCCTTCTTTCCTTGGATGTTAAAGGACCAGTGTTCTTGTATTATCACAGTGCCTATCTTCCAATATCCTTTAAAAAGTATTATGAGTAGAGGCTTGCACTGAATTAGGAGTCATCTATAGCACCACTGATATTTTCTGTCAAATTTTGTGGGGTTTAAAAAAGATCAATAATTGCATGCCATTTTTCTATTTTAATATCATTTCTATATCAGCATTTGTAGTCTTTTTTACGCACTGGTGTATTTATGATAAGAAGCAAATTGTTGCAGTTTAGTAACTGCATGCCTTCAGTAATTATTCTTTATTACAGACTAGTGAACACTCTGTACTCCTCAAGCTTTTTTCTCACAGTTGTGTCAGTGTTGCTGATTAAAAAAGGTAAACAGTACATCTTGTTGAAGTCCAGATAGGGCTGGATTAGTCCAGTTGTATTTTTTCTGTAGGTGAAAGAGTCTCGTGTTGGGCTTACAGGAAACTGAATGAGAATGTATCCCCCCCACCCCCTACCCCAATAGGTAGTAGTATGGACAACAATACTCATTTGATGCAATGTTAATGTCCACTATAGGCATCCTTAAGTTTGCATTGTTCCATCTACGTACTTGTCTACTAGGTGATTGTCTCACTGATGGTGGCTTAATTTTGTGGCCTGTTTGCATTTGTGTATTATCTTTTAAAAGGTCTATCAATCATGGCTAGACAAGTCTACGCCATTCTACGCAGTGCGATGGGCAACCACTCTTCTTCTTGCTGCTGTCTACATGATCAGAGTGTACATACTGCAGGTAATTTTTTGTAATCTGTTCTTCTTTGCTAATGGATTAGATTGTGTAAATACTGAGAGTTTTATGAAGTTGAAATAAGAGAAATTCCTGAAAGTATGATGTCTATTTTTGGGATTGTCCAGGGGAGAGGACTTGGTGTGTGCTATTTTGGGGCTCATTATGATTCTCTCCAAATATATTAAGAGAAAATAATATAAAAAGACAGTGACCGTGTATTTTTTGTTCTCTTATCTGACCTATGTATCATTACTGTGCTTTTTTCTTTTTTGTAAACTAGCTGCTTCTCTTTCTATGAAAATGCTCTCTACATGACACTTCAAGCCTTAAGATAGTCAACATTTGTCTTTTCAGGGCTGGTATATAGTAACATATGCTTTGGGAATCTACCATCTCAATCTCTTCATTGCTTTTCTATCACCAAAAGTGGATCCTTCACTGCTTGAGGAAGGCAAGTGAATTCAATAAAGCAGATGTTTTTTGTGGCATTGTTATGATGTTCTTGGCTGTGGGTTACCACTTGGGTTTTAAATGTATGTAATTATGCTGCATGTCATCTCATTTAAAGTCAAATCATCCTACTAAGAAAGCTTCTCATGCACAACATGTGCTTTCAGCCACTTGTTTTCTGTTATATAGTTCTTTTATATTTAATACATTTTTTAAAAAATACTACTTTACTTTGTAGATAATGGAGAATGTAGTCCAGTTTTGCATTAAACAACTGAAAGCGTGTAACCCATTTCTAAAAATAATTACAGAGCAACCATGTTGATGCCATAGAGTGAACAGAGATTTCCAGTTTTTGGTGCTTATATTGTTGAAAGCAGACTGAACATCCCTCTTTTTATTAACATCTGTATCATTTCAAATCTTGTGCAGATGAGGGCCCATCCCTTCCCACCAAGCAGAATGAGGAGTTTCGTCCTTTCATCAGGAGGTTGCCTGAATTCAAGTTCTGGTAAGTCCATTGACTTCATGCTGCCAAGTAAAAACCAAGAATTTGAAGTGTATGAGTACTTGAATGTGTAGAAATACATGGCAAATGCATTGGATAAGAACTCAAGATGTGGGTGTCTACCATACAAATGTGGTTTAAAAAACCCTGGGGTTATGTTTGTTTTCAACAGGCATTCAGCAACAAAAGGCATTGTCATCGCCATGATTTGCACATTTTTTGATGCCTTCAATGTGCCAGTGTTCTGGCCTATACTTGTAATGTACTTCATCATGCTCTTCTGCATCACCATGAAGAGGCAGATCAAGGTAAAAAAAAAAAAAAAACCACATTATAACTGTTTTTTTCCCACTTGCATAGATTAAATTGGTACATTTCATTCTAAGTTACCAGATGGGATAAAATACTTGACATTTATTTAAAAAAAAGCAAATCCAGGAAATGTGTGTCACTAATTCCTTTCTTATTCCTCTTAACCTTTTCTAGCACATGGTGAAGTACAGGTACCTACCGTTCACACATGGAAAGAGGACATACAAAGGCAAGGAAGACACAGGGAAAACGTTTGCTAGTTAAAAAAAAAAACACCCACCTCCCCTTCCCCTCCTCCTTTGAAATTAATCTGTCACAGCCAGTGGGGAGTGACAGGGGTTAGAGATTTATTTTCTTTTTTCTTTGAGGGACAGTAACACAAAGACATGACGTGAAAAATACATTTTGATCCATGGTTCACAGTGTTTGATAAGGATATGAGCAGCACGGATCAAAATTATTTTGGGGATATTGCCTTTTTCTATCAAGGGGTAGGATTTTTTTTTTAAGTACAACAGTCTTAAAGGATTGGTCTGCATTTGTTCAGTAGTAGTTGAGACCTTTTGCCTTTTAACCCCAAGGGGTAAGTATTTAGTCATCAAGAAAACACCACTCTGGAAAAAAAAATGCAGTTGAATTTGTGACCCCCCCACCCCCACCCCCACCCCCACCCCAACAACGAGGATTCTAGTACATTTCCTTCTCTGAAGTGAAATGAATATGCCAACTTTTGATTAATATATTGGTACCTACTTTTTTTGTAATTCATTATACTTAAAGTCAGTAGTGTCTATAGAAAATAACATGATTAGATATCTAAGATGAAACCTGAAGGAAAAGACGCAGTCCTGAAGTTATCTAAGAGTGACACCTCATCATAATTCAACAACTCAAAGAAAAACACTCAGTACAAAAAAATTTAGTTGGGGTTTATATAAATGAAAATGGGATCTCTGTGTATAAACTAATCTTAAAGAAGTTATTCATGCAGTTGGATTAAAATTTTCAGCCACCCAATACTTTATTGAATGCATTATTCATATTGAGTGTCACTAACCCAATCAGTTTTGTAGCGTATAGATTTATTTTGAATCAGTTTTACACTTTTGCGCCTATGTAGACTTCAACAGATGGGATACTTTGTGCACACCCAAACCATGGACAAAATTCCCAGTGACAAGTCAATTTACAAAATTTACCTCTGAATTCCTACACTTGTGCAGAGGCTGGAAATGTACTGTCTCTAAAGTGATACACCATGATTGGAGTACAATTTATGACAAGGTCTAATCTAAGAAAGACTGAACAATTGCATGATACCCAGACGGCCTTTGTTCTTTGAAACATCCTCCCACCTTTGTTTCAAAGGCTGGGTTTTTTCATTTGTGTAGACTAGCTGTTGTAGTCCTTAATAATCTGTGTATACTTTGGAAGAAAAATATGGAAAATATAGTCATTCCAAGCAAACTTTTGTTCTCTTTCTTTTGCAGAGGAAACATAAGAAAGCAGAGATTGAAAGCTTTTTTAATAAGAAATGGATGAAGTGGGTGGCGATCACATTTTTCTTTTCTATTCCTGTTAATTTTTTTTTTTTATCAAAATGCTGGGGATTTTCTGTCATCATAAACTTTGATCAGCACTGTAGTGAGGGATCAAAACATTTTATGTACAAAGTTTGTGTTACAAAAGACTGTCTGGAGGATTTGTGTAAATATATATATATTTTAAAATAAGAAATTTTTGAGATTATTTTTATTTTTGTTTTTCTTCCAACCACCATACTGTGTCCAAGTGTTTGAATCCATCTCAATTGGAATTAATGAAAGCAGAACTGATAAATTGGGTTCTTGATTTGATAAATGAAATATGTTTTTCATGGATTGCATGTTATTGTTTTCTTGTGCTACAGTTATAAACAAAAAATTGATTTTAATAACTTAAGTGTAATTTTTCACTCCAAATGCTATTAAAGAGGCTGTGTCCCTTCAAAAACTATCAAAGTGTGTCAGCTTCATAATTTGCAGCTCCATAAATGGTGAGTAGTTTTGGAACAATGTACAGAAAATTTGACCTGATTCAACACATACTCTAAATTCTAAAAGTAAACTTTTTCCCCCAGTTGAGAGTATTTCTAGTTTGTTGATAAGAAATACAAGCATGAACAAGAGAAGCTGTAAAGCCTTTGACTTTTGTGGCCCCAGAGAAGTTGACTTCCTGACTTCACTATGAGCTTCCAAGGAAAAGGCAACCTCATCTCATGCAGAAATGGATTATTTTGTCTGTAGAAACAGATTCTTCTGGCAACAGTCAGATATTGATATCAAATGATCATGAAATAAACTGTTTGTCATGTGTACGCTGTATTGTCAGATACTTCTGAATAATCATTCATCAGCAGTATGGTGTTAATTTGTCTTGGATTACATTAGCTTGCTATTACACCAGTGTCACCACATGAAGGCACCACCTCACCAAGATGGTTTCAACAGGCTTCACCATAGGTATACTTTGAATCATAGCATTTTTAAGTAGAAATAGAAATTATAATAAAAAAAAAAACAGTGTTGTGGCCAGATAGTAGTATTGATTTTGATTGAAAATTAACACCTGGTGTGTCAATAACAGACATTTAAAATTTATCTGCAATGTTTTTCATGTATTTCTTGCTTTGTAATAAACAATGTTCTACAAAATACTAAAAAGAATTATGAAAAAATACATATAATTAAGTATAAATACATTATATTGTTTTAATTATATTGAGAATGCAGTGTTTTAAAACATTTTCAAAAACAATTGAAATTTGGCTCAGGTTCCTCCCATTTCTCAGATTGGACATGATTTGGAAAAGCACAACACTTTCAGTTGTTTACTGCAAAGCTCTATAGAGGGCCTCATAGCTGGCAATGCATATCAGAACAAAACCAAGTCATACAGGAACTGCCTGTAGAGTTTAAAGACCAAATTGTTTCAAGGCACAGATCTGGGGAAGGCTACCAAAAAGTTCTGCTGCTCTGAATGTTCCCAAGAGTACAGTGGCCTCCATAATTCTATACTGGAAGAAGTTTGGCACAACCAGAACTCTTCTAAGAACTGGTTGTTCAGCCAAACTGAGCTATCAGGGGAAAAGGGCCTGAGTGAGCGAGGTGGCCACGAACCCGATTGCCACTGTGACTGAGCCCAGAGATCCTGTGTGGATAGTGGATAAAGTTCCAGAAGGAAAATCCATCACTGCATCCCTTCACCAAACGGAGTTTATGGCTCTGCCATAAGCCTGCAAACTCCAAGTAGGTTTTCATATGTTTTGAGGAGAAGCTTTCATCTAGCCACTCTGCCATAAGTTGAGTTTGGTGAAGGGATGCAGTGATAGTTGTCCCTCGGGAACTTTGCCCAGTCTCCAGAGGGCTACGATTTTCTTTCAAATATTTGATCCATAAGTAAATGGCTTATAATTTCTTACTTTTAAATTATGATGTTACAGTAAATGTCTCATCTTTTGTGGATGTCAGCAAACAATGTAACATTAAACTAATAATTTTTCTGTTTTTGTACTCTGATTAATCTCAATGTTAATTAATGGAAAAAAATATGGTCGCATTTTTTTGCCATTTCAACTTAGTCCTACCTTCTTGTCCCATTACCCAATATGCCACTGAATCTTCAGCCATAAGAATTTTTGAATGCAGAAGTGACTTTTTATTGACAGCTTGCTTTCAAACTGAAGGACTTTATTGATGTCATTGCTTTCATAAGTCAAGTCAAGGTTTAATTATGTAGCACATACAACTAAAAGACAATCTATTTACACTTTTCATTGAAATCACCCAATAACCATACCCTGTAGATGATGAATTATCCTGTATAAACTTGCATAACAAAAATTCTGCCCTTTCTTTGGAGGCTTGCCAAGGTTCAAACAAGGTCTGGCCATCAACCAATGTCATCCAAATAATAATTGCAAATTATCTTTTTTCAAATTAGCTGTCTGGCCAAAGCTTAAGCCATGCAAAGCTCATTTGTAAGAGGTTGCCCTATTTTAGCATTAACCAAAGATGCTGGCTTGAATTAATTTGCTCATTTGTGTGCATTTGCTTGTGAACCTCCATGAACTTGGTCACGTGCTTCGCAGATTGGTCAGCTGGTAAGATGGGCCTGGGGCAGTCCTGGACGATGGCCATCAGGATGCAGGAACAGTACAGGGCTAATGTTGGCATGGCCAAGTGCCAAACTGGCATATGCTCCCATTCCTGACCTGACCTGTCCTGTTCTCCCAAAACCCCTGAAATAGCACAACCTTCTAAAAAGGTAAACATTTTAACTTAAAATATAAAATAAAAAAGTAACAATTAAATTCAAATGTTAATGCAGCCAGAGTTTAACTGGTCATGAATTACCATGGATGAAAGTTTTCTTGATCACTTCTGCCCTTTCCTTGATTTACTTTATAGTAGTAACAACTTTGGCAAAATCTGTCAGCCGAGTATTGAACTTGCCAAAACATTGTTGTGATCATTACATGGGATGGTGAATCCTCCCTCATGAAGAGTTACCTTTATAATGACTTTACCCCTCCTTACTTTCAAGCACATCTCTTTCCTCGTGTTCATCCTTGCCAAATTAACCATCCCTCAGTATCATTATTTTTCACTATGAAAAGCTTTTGGAGTTGGAATTGAAATTAATTTTGAGAAACAAAAAGAACTTCCTGATTAAAAACAACAACAACAACAAAAAACAATTAGCCTTCTAAGGTAGCTGTAATCACCATCTTTGGTGGGCAATTTTATAAAGTACAGACCAGTCTGGATCAAGATCAGCGGACAGATGTATAAGTGTTCATTAGACATTTAAAAAATGTAATATACTTTCTACAGTAGATTAATGTCAAACACAAAACTGTTCTTGATAATATATGTCAGCCTGCCTGAGAGAAAATATAAAATAAAATCTAAGCACATCATAGGGTGACACTGGTATAAAAACCCCTTCAGTTATGTTACAGTTTGATGGTTTAAACCTTTTGATCAAACTCTGCCCTGCCTATGGTTGACAAATGAGCTCTGGACACTTCATGTATTTCTAAATAGTCAAACACTTAGTTCAAGCTAAAGAGGTATGCACTCTTTACACTTAGCTGGGTTTTTCTGGTCTCTTTTGTACTCAGTGTATGGTCATCATAGGAAATGTTTGCATCTTAGTTGCTTTTTGCATACTGATTTGTGTATTCTTCATAACCAAAAGCATGTATTTTATGACATATGAAGCCATGCATTCTCAAGTGCATGTAAATGAACTCTGTGGCTTTGTCATTTCAAGCAATCCATTGCTTATTAAAGGTGGAGACAAATCCCATTAGAGTTCATATCAGACTGGCAATTACAGCAATGACACAAATTCTTGGTTTTTTATGTGTTTTTGAATTTTTTCTACATGCTATGCCACAATGCACTGTTCCAGCCTCAGAGTTTCAACTTGAAGGCGATTATCTGATGGGTGGACTTTTTGACATTCATAATGTTATTGCCCAAGTTTACAGTGACAGACCTGAAGCTATTGACTGTTCCAGGTAAGTCTTACATGTTCAGAACTAATGAAAAACTTAGACTAAATTATCATACCATTGTAACACATTTAAAAGCTTCAGGGTGGTGAATTGCTTTGCTTAAGAGCTGCTGTTTATCATTTCATCTGAGTGGTCTTCTGTTGTCTTTTTTCTATCGACAGAGAAAGCTTAATTACTTCAAGTTATCGAAGGTTTCAGTTGATGAGATTCTCCATAGAGGAAATCAATAATTCAACCAACCTTCTGCCAAATGTATCTCTTGGCTATGAAATATTTGACCACTGCTCAAATACGCACAATTTCCCAGGACTTTTCAAGCTCATCTCAGTAAATGACTGGATTCAGCCTTGGGGTGTCCAAAACAAAAATTTGTCCAGAATGTCAAAGGTTATTGCAGTAGTTGGCCCCTTTTCCAGCACTGACACCACAACTGTGGCCCCACTCTTCATGGCGGATCTCATTCCTCTGGTAGGTTTGCTAACTACAGTGTTTTGACATTTTTCAGTAGGGATGTATTCAGTGAGGTATTAGACTATTTCAGATAGTACTCTCTAGAAGTAGGATGTAATTTGACATTCAACAATTCCTTTTTTTTTTTTTTTTTAACTCTTTCAACAGGTCAGTTATGGTGCCGCTAGCTCTGCCTTCTCAGAAAAAGCTAAATTTCCCTCTTTCCTGAGAACAGTATTTTCCAACAAAGCTGTCATAGAAGTGATTGTCAGCATCATACAACATTTCAGCTGGCGCTGGGTTGCTTTTCTAAACAGTGATGATGATTTTGGTAATGATGGACAGGATATGTTCATAAAGAGAATCAAGGACACAGAGATCTGTCTGGCATATACCAAAGGCCTAAACTACAAAACAAATTACTCACAAATGTTCAAACAGATAGAGGAACAGAAGATAAATATCATTATTGTTTTTGTTCCAAAACTGACTGCTGAAGCTCTCATTATGTCAGCAATACAACTGAATATCACAAACAAGGTGTGGATAGCAGGAGACACTTGGTCCTTGAACAAGCGGCTCCCCAAGGAGGAAGGAATCACAAATATTGGAACTGTGCTTGGGGTGTCTCAGCCAGTTGTGTCAATACCTGGATTCAGTGATTTTGTGTATTCTACCAAAAGCAAGGATCATTGTGACAGTGCAGAAGAGATTATGTTTTGTAATCAGGTTTGCAACTGCAGTGGCCTGAGTGCAGAGACGGTCGTTTCTGTGGACCCGTCTTACTCTTTTCCTGTGTATTCTGCTGTGTATGCCATAGCACATGCATTACACAGAGTCTTACAATGTGGCTCTGATAGTTGTAAAGGCAATACTACAGTGTACCCACACATGGTAAGTATACAAACAGACAAAAGCATTTTCTAGGTTCATGACAAAAAAAAACAAAACCTGTGTTTCTCTGTTGCATTGAAATTGGACAGAGCTTTTGCCAGTATAAAATCATGGTTTGTTATTAATAATATGTAATGTATTAAAATCTCCAGAGCAAAGGAACAGTAAAAAAAAAAAAAAATCTTACTACTTCTTAGTGCCTGTACATTTTTCATCATTCCTTTCAAACACATGCTAATAGTTTGAACTTTTTCACATCAGGTCCTGGCAGAGATGAAGAGGTTGAAATTTACACTTTTGAACCAAAGCATTGAGTTTGATGAATTTGGTGACCCTAAGTTTGGATCATATTCCCTTGTTTTCTGGAACAGCAGTGGTGATGCAGTCGAGATTGGATATTATAAATTTCAACCATCACAACATTATTTCATCAATGACAGTAAAATTCAGTGGTACACAGATGGAGACGTAAGTCAGTGTTTTTTTTAAATCTGTGTTGTATAATCCAGTTAGCTTTACACAGCACACTGCAATTTTTTTTAATTCTTATGTTCTAGAATTAGGATAGAAGTAAGGACAAACAAAAACACAACCTTTGAATTAAAAGTAAATAATATAAAGAACTAATATATAAACGTAAAAAACAAGGTAGAGAAAGATGTGCAAAAGTCACCAAAAGTTGGGTTGTTGTTCTCCATTCTCCCCAGATTTTTGAGGGATTATTCAAAGACTCAATCAGCTAGAAATGGCAGTTTAAAGTTTTTTAGAAATCTGCCCCACAGCAAAAAAAATCCTGAATTGAATCCTGATCTGACAGGAGCTTGCATGTTCTCCCTGTGCATGCATGCGTTCTCTTTGGGTACTCCAGCTTCTCCTGACAGTCCAAAGACATGCTTGTTAGGCTTACTGGTGTTTCTAAGTGGTATCGATCAGAGGTTCCCAAACTGCTCAGCTTGCAACTCTTGAAAATAACCATGCCAGACCTGGGGACCACCACTGTCTCTGAAATTGGTTAAAGCAGCTGCACACAACTATCAAGAATAGCTACGTGAAATTTTCAAAGGAACCCTGCATGATCAGTCAACTTCATCTTGTTTGATATGTATTTGTACCTCTAGTATGTATATTGAACTAATAAACTCACTAGATATCTGCATTTTTAGTCACTTGAGTTTATAAACTCACCAGGAGGATGCCATGTTTTGGTCCGCGCTAGTGCTGAGACGTCACATGCAGTAGCGGTCCTCACTGTTACTATGCAGTAACCATTGTTTCAGACTGGCAGTCAGTGTTTGGGCTGCATCTCAGAAACGCAGCACGTCTCATGCATGGAGAATTTTAAAATTTGAGGTTGCTTCTATTTTTTATTTGCACCAATGAGCAGTTATCTGTCCATCTTGACAGGAAAATGATAAATACAGAGATATATTTACCTTGTTGTTGCAAATATTTACATCCACATCAGTAGAATATGTTTTAAACAGTTTAAGATCATTGGAAAATGTTCTTTGTTTTATGAAAGGCGTCCTGCATGCCTTTCTTACTGTTTTGTGACCCCCACTTTGAGAACCACTGGTATAGATGACAAATGGATGAATGGTCCCATTGTACTATTTCAGGGGGTTTCTGAGCATATAACTCAGAGTCTACAAATATTTTTACATTTTGCAATTACTTTTAAGAAATATAGATGCTATTCTTGTTTTCTTAGAAATTTTTTGTATTTTAGTTACTTGAATGTTTCATGACATAACTTCTGTTTTGGTAACTTTGATGCTGAACAATTGTCCTGCTCAGGTGCCTACTGCACTGTGTTCCCATGAATGTGATGTTGGATATGCTAAAAAGCAAAATGGGATCCACAAATGCTGTTTCAACTGTGAAATTTGTCCAAATGGAACTTACATCAACATCACAGGTAAAACATAAATGACAAGTTAAGAGAATTCTCAAAGAGGTGTGTCCTTTCCTGATGTAAAGTCGAGGATTTTTCAAATAATCATAACTTTTTCTTTCTTTTTTTACATGTCCTTCTTGTGTGTCAAACAGAGGATCCCTATGAGTGTTTCAACTGTAAAGACACAGAATGGTCTAAAGAAGGAAGTACATCATGTAATCTGCGCTTAGTGGAGTACATCCCATTCACAGACAGCTGGGCCATACTGATCATGTTCGGGGCTGTTGCTTTTGTAGGTCTCACACTAGCAGTGTCTGCTCTCTTTGCCATCAACTACAACACCCCTGTAGTCAGATCTGCTGGGGGACCAATGTGCTTCCTCATTTTATGCTGTCTCAGTCTCTGTAGTCTCAGTGTGTTCTTTTATTTTGGAAAGCCAACAACGCCCTCTTGTATTTTAAGGTTCTTGCCATTTCTTCTGTTCTACACTGTTTGTCTTGCATGTTTTGTGGTGCGTTCATTTCAAATTGTTTGTATTTTCAAAATTGCAGCCAAGTTCCCAAAGCTCCACAGTTGGTGGATGAAATATCATGGACAATGGCTGATTATCACCGTGGCATTTGTTACTCAGGCATTCTTACTCCTTGTGGGCTATACATATTCTCCCCCCAAGCCCTACAATGAAACAGTGTGGTACCCAGACAAAATTATACTTGGTTGTGACATTGATCTAAAAGCATCCTCTATTTCTGTTGTTTTACTTGTATTTTTATGCTCCTTGTGCTTTATTTTCTCCTACATGGGGAAAGACCTCCCCAAAAATTACAATGAGGCCAAAGCAATAACCTTCTGCCTGCTCCTACTGATCCTCACCTGGATCATCTTTGCCAGTGAATACATGCTCTACCACGGAAAGTTCATCCAGGCTCTTAACGCCCTAGCAGTACTCTCCAGCCTCTATTGCTTCCTGTTGTGGTATTTCCTCCCAAAATGTTACATCATGATTTTTCAACCCCACAAAAACACACAGCAACATTTCCAAGGTCTCATTCAGAATTATACCAAAACAATCAGTCAATAGCTGCTTTCAGTAAACATCTTAATTAAAAGAAAACCTTAAGGCCATCTTAATTATTTTCAGACATTTGTTAGTGTTGTGTTTCTTGTGTGTTTTTAAGAACAGTTTTATGCAATTATTCACTGTTGTATATTTACATTAAATTTATTTATATTTAACCAAAAATATTCAACATATATAATATCAGTCTTTTGCTTAGGCTGTATAATAATTTTATATAAGGAAAGCTTACTATCAAGAATATAAAGAAAAACACCAAACTAAAATTACACATGAAGTTGCAGATGGATCCCCATAAAAGCCTCGTCCACAAAGGTCACATGCAAGAATAAAAATCTGTAAAGGAGAATGATCATTCATGCTCTAACTAAACTAAATAGGTGAAACACTGAAGCAGTCATCGTCTTTGAGCACTATGGTCAGGACTGTAATTTTACTCAAGAAAGAGCTGTTGTCATGTACCTCTGCATTTGCTTTTGAATAAATCGGTGAATATATATTCTTGTGATGTTCAGTGTTTTCAATGTACTCATTCAGATGTTACTGTTTAAAACAACTCTATCAAAAAGTAAATCACATAGTCAATTCCATCATTTCAATAAGTATTACATAAGTATTACAGGTATAATCTCCAGAAATTTGAATAAATCAGTAAAAAAGTTTGTTGTTTCCTTTCATTTAATTCATAGATTTAAACTTACACTTATTCTAGATTTATTATTGACAAAATTTTCAGGGTCTTTTTTTTTAATGATGATGATTATGGCTCAAAGCCCACAAAAAAAGTATCTTCAATATTTTAGTATGTGGAAAAGTCCAATTTCTTGACAGTTATTTCAGTCCTGAAAGGAGCTCTAATTATCTATGCAATACATTGGCAAAGGTTTCTTTAGCCATAATTCTCTCATTCTAGTTCTGTAGACACAACCACAGTCATGGGCATGACTGTTGTACTCAACATGAAAACCAGAGAGCTGTCTATGGGTGAAAAACAAGCAACTGAGAAGCTGAAAGAAGATGCAAAATCCATCAGAGCCATTTCACAGACATTGGCCATAACCCGTACAACCATTTGGAATGTCCTAAAGAAGGAAAGGACCACCGGTGTACTCACTAACAGTTGTGAATGGTTAGACCAAGGAAAACAGCGTCAGTTGACAACAAAAACATTGTGAGAGCTGTAAAGACGGACCCTAAAACAACTGTTAGTGCTATCAGCAACAAACTCCAGTGGCTGAGAGTGAAGGTATCACCATCTACTGTTCACAAAAGACTTCATGAATGAAAGTACAGAGGCTACACCAGAAGATGCTAACCACTCATTAGCAAGAAAAACAGGAAGAGCAGGCTGGAATTTGACAAAAGTATAGAGATCACCCTCAAACCTTCTGGAACAAAGTTTTAAGGACTGATGGGACAAAGATGAACCTTTACCAAAGTGATGGAAAGACTAACGTTTGTAGAAAGAAAGTATCTGTTCATGATCCCCAACATACAAGCTCATTTGTGAAACACATTGGAGGTAGTGTCATGGCTTGGGCTTGCATGTCTTCTCCCGGGACAGGCTCATAAATCTTCATTGATGATGTAACACATGATGGCAGCAGAAATAAACTCAGAAGTCTACAGAAACATTTTGTCTGCCAATTTCAAGAAAGATATAACCAAACTGATTGGGAGATCCTTCATCATGCAGCAAGATAATGACCTAAAACACACTGCCAAAACCACAAATGAGTTCATCAAAGTCAAGAAATGGAAGGTTTTAGACTGGCCAAATCAGTCTCCAGACCTAAACACTATAGGGCATGCATTTTATCTGCTAAAGAGGAGACTGAAGGGAGTAATCCCCAAAACAAACAACAATTAAAAGAGGCTGTAGGGAAAGCCTGGAAAAGCATCACAAAAGAAGAATATAAGTTTGGTGTGTCAGTGGATCACAGACTTGATGCAGTTACAGCAAGAGAAGGATTTGCAACTAAATATCAAGTCTTATTCACTTTAATCTGTTTTAAATCTAGCTGTTCCAATACTTTTGCTCACCTAAACATTTGGTGTTCGGTAACAAATAAAGCTATCTCCTAAGTTGTTTATCCGATCCAGATGTAAATGCCTGGAAATAAAAGCTGAAATGTTGATCTCTTGTCTCATATTGATCTTTTTGTGTCAAACCCAAATGTTTTTAGTCTACAGCGAAAATAAAGGAATTGGGCCCACTGTTCCAATACGTTTGAAGGGGACTGTATATATAGATCTATCAATATATATATATTTCTTGTGGCAATCCAGTTCAAAGTAGATTGGCAAGAGTATCTCACTAATATATGCTCAAGCTATGACATAGCTTCCTGTACATTACACTATGTGTTAGCTACACAGAGATAACCTTCTGTTTGTAAATTATAATGAATTTCTGAAATACAATCTAAGTTATTTACTGTTTTTCATCATACTAGAGTATTAGCAAATTTCTAACAGAATTATTTTTATATTTAAGGGTTTTGAAAGAATGATGATAAATTCTTTTTTTTAACTCTTGCAGTCTCAGAGGGACCGTAGAGGTTCTTTTAAGTGAAATTTAGAGAAATAATTATCATTACACTGTAGTGGTTTCATTTTAACCAGAGTTTGAAAATAACATTCCTACCAGCTTAAAATTATATTATTATCTAAAATTATACCATTTATAAGAGAACACTTGAAAAATCTGAAGCTTTTCTAAAATAAGACAGATGATACGGCGTATAAACAGAACATAAGTTAATTTCATATTTAACTGGGGTCTTGCATCATATCAATGTTAAAAGTCTAACACATTCTACTTGTATAATGGTGTTTGATTCTTTGTCATAACACAAAGTGTTAAGCTTGCAGCTATGTCACCTTTCTCCCCTGCATGTCAGTATCTGTCTCACTTGCTGAAAGCATTTCCCTTTCAGCAGAGCAGAACAACACATTTACCCCTTCCTCCAGGATATTGCCTGGATTCAAATTCTGGAAAGAGTTGTGGCCATTTCTCCTTTGCATGTTGAGTGATTACATATTTCCTTTTTCAAATGTGTGGTCCAATGTGAAATCATGCAAGTATTCTTTATGCGAGGAGGTGGCCTCTTGGGACAAACCAAGGAACTTGTTTGAATTAATAAAATGTGAGTAGTTGCGTGTGAGCCTGTCCTGTGATCCTACAATCTAGCAGTGCCGGCTGAGGTCTAGGATAGGGCTAGAATTTCTTTCAAAGAAAAAAATCAGCAATGAGACATTCCCACAAATTACTTTATTTATTTTCTTCAAATGTCTTACATTTTAAATGGCAGTCTTAGGTAGATTGACTGAGGTCAAAGTTCTCTACAACATGTTTTGATAACAGCTCTAGAAAAAAACAAGGCTAGTTTCAAAGGGAAAACTTCACAACAAAGAAATAGGTCAACCATTTTATAATCAACAGTTATCGAACACCTCTGCATCCAGTGATGATTTTATAAGTGAAAAGATTTCAAAATGTTGATCTTTGTAAGTACACAGTAAAAGTCACACATAAAAAGGCAAACACAAAGAATAGCAAATTGTACAAACTGAATCGTCAGCTGACTCAATGATACAACTAGAGGCCTCTTTCTCTATAATTCATACTGTGAACTTTTGGACAGGCTGTGGTGATATCTTGCAGATTCCAGCCCAAAATAAAAGCTTTTTCTAAAACTTTGCAAATAACCGAGTGCACATATTTCATATTGTCTATTTTCTTGGCTGTTTCAATACAAATGTTTATAGTCATACTTTCTTTACATGATCTCTGTGTTTACTATGCACCAAAATACCAAGACAAGTTCACTTTATATTTATATTATATTTATAAACTTTACACAAATATTCACGCTGGCCCATGGATGGAATGCATTGATTTTTTTAGGTCATAGGCCAAAGGTCTAGGTAACTGGGACTCATGTTCACCCCATTCTTCCAAAGCCATTCTTGTGAAATTGTACCTTTAGAAAGCATTGAGGGATTTCCTTCACACTTTGCACTGTTTGTCCAGACTCAAGTATGGGCTGATGACATTTTGGAGGTCATTTTTCAAGGGTTTCAAGGGTCAAGGTCATGAAGCTTTTTCATATTCCCTGCTTGTTGATATCTTAAGAATGTTTTATGGTATTTTCTTCAAACTTTGCACATACAAGGTATGGTTATGAAAAAATCAGACTAATGCTGTAATAAAATTTTATTGAGTATAAACATTTTCAATGCCTTTCTCCTTCAATATACTTCCCTTCTGCAACAACACTTTGCTGAATTGTCTTCCACTGATCAAAGCAGTGCAGTAGGTCTTCTTCAGACAGCTGTCACAGAACCTCTGTCATTCTTTTCTTAACTTTTGACAAAGACTCAAAACGTGTTTCTTTGGACACAGATTTGATCTTGGGACAAAGGAAGTCACACAGTAATAGATCAGGTGAACAGGGAAGGTGATCAAGCACTGTGATTTGTTCTTGGGCCAGAGACTGCTTTACCAATAGCACAATGGGAGCTAACACTTTCTTTTGATAAAGAATGAAACCATTTTTCCCCAACTGTGGTCTCTTTCTTCTGACTGCTTCTCAGTTTTTTTCTCGAACCTGTTTGTAATAGTGTTGATTCACAGTTTATCCTTCTGGAACCCACTCCTCCAAAATTATACCCCTAATGTCAAAACAATCAGTATGTCCTTGAATTTGGGCTTTCATCTTTCATGCTGTCTTCATCCTTGATGACAATGGTGTTTTCAAAAGCACTGACTGCTGTTTTGTCTCAGGATCATATTGGAAGATTAAGTTTCATCTCATGTAATCAATTCTTCAAAAAAAAAAAAAAAAAGAAAAAAATGTGTTGCCTTCAATTTGTCCCAAAATGTCCCCAGAAATTTAAGTCAATGCCTTGCTGAACTTTAAAGCAAGTAGTTTTTGATGCCTTAGCTAAAACAAGCACACTTTAATGAGTAGCTAACAGTGAACTCAAGATGTCCCTTACTAACCCAACCTTTAATACTTAGCACTTGCTGTGATTATAGGCCATATGGTTTTATCTTCATAAGCACAGTCTCATTATCTAATAGCCATACATCATATGTTCACTATGACTCAAGGGCAAAGTGATTAGATTTTAGAGGTCAAAGTCAAAAGTAAAGGTTATATTACATCAAGGTCAGCCTGTACTTGTATTTATTTTATTTGTATGTTCTAGATTCAGTCAGACCATGTAGGGCATTGCCCTAAACCATAAAGCGCGGAATCCTGAAACACAGTCACAGTCACTGACTTACTTTCAGTCACACACACTGACTTTAAAAGGTGAATCACATTTTGTTATTTTTTTGTATAAAAATGAACTTTTGTACCTCTTGTTCTTGAATTAATAACCTATTTTTATGATTAAGGCATTCTGTGTTCATAATATGTATACATAATGTGTGTGTGTTCATCACTAAACTGTGTGTAGCAGAAGATAAGATGCTTTTGCATACTGATTTGTGAATTCTCCTCCAACCATTTATAGGTACTTCATTCCATGATGGTAATGATCAGTGCCAACTGGTGTCTCATAACATATTAAAAGAAGGCTCAAATCCTAATAGGAAGGAAAATGCAACATTTTCTTGCTTCTCTTTTTCTCCTGGGATCAATTTGTCATGTTTTGGCTCAGTGCACTGTCCCAGCCTCAGAGTTTCAGCTGGGGGGAGATTACTTGATTGGTGGAATTTTTGATATTCATCATGTCAATGCCCCTGCTTTCAACTACAGACCAGAAACTATCAACTGCTCCAGGTGAGTCTGACCATAAATCAAGTCATTCAAAAGCCTTGTGTAGTTGCCGCGTGTGTTTGTTGTACTTTCTTTTCACTGTTTTGTATATGTATTTTCACTTTATCACCAATAAAATAAATTAAAAAGCCTTGTATAGTGTGTTTATTCAAGAGTTCTGCCACAAACATTAGATGATTTTAGCTAATTAGCTGTTTCACTTCCATCTTATATTGCAAGTTTAGCTTGGTGGTTTACATAAATTGGACCAAAACTGACTCACAAATGATAATCATTTTTTTGATAAATTGGAGCACTTGGACAAAACTGTAACTACATTATAAATGTCTATTCTCCTGTTTTCTCTCTGTCTTCAGTCAACCCTTCCTTCTGCCAAATTATCGGAGGTTTCAGTTGATGAGATTTTCTGTGGAGGAAATCAATAACTCAACAAACCTATTACCAAACATATCTCTTGGCTATAAAATATTCGATCACTGCTCAGATGCACAGACTTTTCCAGGAATTTTAGATCTCATCTCGGTCAATGGATTGATCCAACCTTGGGTTGAACCACAAAAGCAACAAACAAATCATTCTGATGAGTCCAAAGTGATAGCAGTGGTTGGTCCTTTTACAAGCACTCAGGCCCTGACTTTTGCTCCATTATTTATGTCCGATTTCATTCCTATGGTATACATTTTCCATTGATTCTTAAATCAGATAGAAATATTGTTTGTTATTTTCAATTAAATTTGTTTAATAAGACTTTAAATGTCACCGTTCATAATAAAGGTTCAATAATCCCTTTATCTCTTTTTTTGCAGGTCAGTTATGGATCTACTAGTTCTGTCTTTTCACAAAAAGCAAAATTCCCCTCTTTCCTACGAACAGTGCATCCCAACAAAGATGTCATAGAAGTTATTTTTAAAATTTTGGAGCACTTCAACTGGCGCTGGGTTGCTTTCCTAAACAGTGATAATGATTTTGGCAATGATGGACTGGAAATGTTCATTAAAAGGATCAAGGATACTGAAATCTGTCTAGCGTATGCCAAAGGCCTCAGCAGCACCACAAATTACCCTCAGATATTCAAGCAGATAGAGGCACAGAGGATAAACACCATCATTGTTTTTGCTCCCAAAATGACTGCTGAAGCTCTCATTGTGTCAGCAATACAACTGAATGTCACACAGAAAGTGTGGATAGCAGATGATGGCTGGTCCTTAAACAAGCGGCTTCCCAAGGAGGAAGGAATAAAAAGTATTGGACATGTACTTGGAGTGTCTCAACCAGTAGTGACAATACCTGGATTCAGGGATTTCATCTATTCTACTAAAGGCCGGAGACATTTTGAATACACAGAAGCAAATAAGTTTTGTAATCAGGTTTGCAACTGCAACAGCATCACAGCTGAAGAAATCATTAATAGTGACCCATCTTTTTCCTTTCCTGTATATTCTGCTGTTTATGCCATCGCTCATGCCTTGCACTATGCCTTGCAGTGTGGTGTTGACCACTGCAATCACAACATTACAGTATATCCTCATATGGTAGGTATAAGTTACTGCTTTTTTTTAATTTAGTTTTGTTTTCAGTGATAAAGATTTTGATTGAGATCTTCAATACCTGTGGCAAATATAAAATACATTCATGTTGACACTTACTACAGTTCAAACATTTCCTTGTTTGAATGTTGCCACTTTCCCTCTTAAAAGGGCATCACACTGGAGCTGCTTCCCCTACTGATGTGATATAATGACGTATTTATTTTGCACTTATTAGTCAACTGTGGACCTCAGCAATGAATTGTTGTCTTATCTTTGTGAACCCACATCAGGTCCTCACAGAGCTGAAGAAGTCAAACTTTACACTTTTAAATCAAAGTATCAAGTTTGATGAGAATGGTGACCCCAAGTATGGAACCCTTTCTATAGTTTTCTGGAATAACCGTGGTGATGCAGAGGAAATTGGCTTTTATCATTTTCAGCCGTCTGTGAATTTCTACATCAACAACAGTAAAATACAGTGGAATCCAAGTGGAGAAGTAAGTTGATTTGGTTCATTTGTAATTTAGCTGTTTTATGCGGTTTGTTAGAGGTTTAGGCATAATGGAAGAGTGTTTATATTGGTTTTTAGGACTGTCAAGATTAATCAAGTTAACTGTGATTAAGATCCACAATCAGTGCACTTTTTTAATTGCAATCAATCGCATACTTTGTTGTCCTTTTCAGCACACTTTGGTTAAGGTGCATCAGCATCTCTTTGTAGCTACAGTGATGTAAAACAAGTCCACCACTGCCCCTTAATCTCTTGTTTCACTTTAAAAAACTTAGATAGCCAATTTGACAAGTCAGAAGTCATCCACACCTTTTTCATTATCTCTAATTTCATTTTCAATCCTTTTTTCTGTGGTTAAGTTCATATTAAAATCATCAATCTACCTCTAAAAGTAGGTCTGTATCTAAAAAGGAATTCAAAAACCTTTAGTTTAAGACAGGAGAAAAATCCTATATGACCAAAAAAACTGAAATGTAAAACAGTGGGATGTAAAATGTGATAAAAAGGTGCGATTAATTAACAACAGAAATTCTGCAAATAATTGCAATTAAAAATCTGAATCTGTTGACAGCCCTGGTTCTCTTTTGTTGTTGTTGTATGGATATAAATAGATAAATCATTTTATTTGTTACTACACAACAATCTTTTACAGGTGCCTTCTTCACTCTGTTCTCCAGAGTGTCCTATGGGTCATGCAAAAAAACAAAATGGAATCCATAAATGTTGCTTCACTTGTGAAATCTGTCCAAATGGAACTTATATAAACACCACAGGTAAATTAAATCAGGAAATAAAAATGATGTTGATCTTGTTTTGATGTGAAACAACTCCATTCTTTTGCTTAGCTGTGGCTGCTGCTCGACACACAAAGGTAGTTATCGTACATTTTGTTCAGCCTTCTCAATGAGTCTGGAAATTTTAACAATCAATTTTTTTTTGTTCAACATCAAAAGTTTTCACAGCATATTTTCAGTTGTTTTCAGTGGTGTGGGAATGTTGTACTGTAGTGAAACACAACTGAAATCCTCAAACAAAATATTTAACAAGTCCCATGAGTGCTCCCTGTATTCAGTAGCAGTTAGATCAATCGATCAGTCATTGTTTGTATAGCACAAATTCATAACTTAAGTTATCTCAAGACTCTTGATAAGGATGGCAGGTCTAGACTATGCTCTCTATTGTTTCCTATTATAATAGACCAGTGTTAATCATTAATATAATAATGACAACTATAATAATATAATTATAATTATAATTATATAATGTAATAAACAATAATTTTTCCCCATGATAATACTATCAATATTTAGCCCCCTTACAGTGGCGATATAAACCTTCCCTCTAACAGGCATGACTGTTGAACAGACCAGGCTCATAACTTCAGTAACTCTATTATTGAGAGAAAAAAGAACAATGTTACTACAATGCAACTAGTATCAGCAGCTAGTATGGTAATGAAATAGAGAGACATATTATGAATAAATATAGCAGTAAAGTAGTATGCTCTTTTTTTTCAGTTGAGCTGTTCAAGTGATGACGATGGAAGTAAGGATGATGTTAATGATGATGTTGAAGTAACGATCATTATAATACTAGCATTATGGCAAGTAAGAGAAAGATGAATAAAATATATAAAAGTGATAATAGTTGACAAGTTTATAGAGCTGGCTGGACTTCAGTCTACTATAAACAAAAACTAAAATCTGCCATTCAAAAATGCATTCATATTTGAAGCTCAGTCTGATTGATGTCACTCCCAAAACATACCCCTGTAAAATCAAGGCACTTACTCCAACGTTTCTAAGCTCTGCGCATGGGTCAAGTTAGGAAAATTCAAACAGACTTCCATGTTCAATGCACTTTAGACAGAGCAATTTCTACTTTCAAAATTGAGCCCTTTATTTCTGTCACAGTGGCTCTGTCATGGTGGCCGCTGTGATGAGAAACATTCTGTCACAACTATAACAGTTAAGAATAAACCTGGCTTTGGAGTCTGTTGGTAAAATTTGAGTTTACCTTACAACATGCGAGGAGTCATTCCTAAATTAATGTAGATACTTCAGTATAAAAATTTTTACAAGAAATAACCTTTAAAAGTGAATAAGTATTTTAGTTTTGTAGGAATCGGGTTACAAATAGCAGCAGAGTTAAAGCCCTATATAAATTAAGTCCAAGGATAGTTTGTTGTAATGGTGTACAATTTGTGGAAGTGTCTTGAATCTTGTTGTTTGTATCATAAGGCAAAGTAAATAAATTTGCCCTGATTTTTTCTTAAAAAAGATAAAATGTGTAACCCTTCTTACTTGGATGTCTGAACTTTTTTTTTAATGTGAACATTCCCCGTAATGACTTTTTCTTTCTTCTTCTATGCAAACAACAAGAGCCCTTTAAATGCATCAGGTGTAAAGAAAACGAATGGTCTGCAGATGGAAGTACATCATGTAATCTGCGATCAGTGGAGTACATCCCATTCACAGACAGCGGGGCCATACTGATGATGGCCGGATCCTGGGCTTTGATGGTGCTTTTACTAGCCATGTCTGCCCTCTTTGCCATCAACTACAACACCCCTGTAGTCAGGTCTGCTGGGGGACCAATGTGCTTCCTCATTTTAGGCTGCCTCAGCCTCTGTAGTCTCAGTGTATTCTTTTACTTTGATAAGCCAACAACTTCCTCTTGTATTTTTAGGTCATTACCATTTCTCTTGTTCTACACTGTTTGTCTTGCATGTTTTGTGGTGCGCTCTTTTCAGATTGTTTGCATTTTCAAAATGGCTGCCAAGTTCCCAAAACTCTACAGCTGGTGGACGAAATATCATGGACAGTGGCTGATTATCACTGTGGCATTTGTTACTCAGGCATTCTTACTTCTCATTGCCCTTCTATGGGCCACCCCAAAGCCCTACAATGAAACATCTTGGTCACAACAACAAATTGTTCTTAGTTGTGACATTAAATTTGAAGCATTCTCCGGTTCAGCTATTCTACTTGTATGTTTTGGCTCTCTCTGTTTTGTTTTCTCCTACATGGGAAAAGACCTCCCCAAGAATTACAATGAGGCCAAAGCAATAACCTTCTGCCTGCTTTTGTTGATCCTCACCTGGATCGTCTTTGCCACTGTGCAGGTGCTCTACCGAGGCAAGTACATCCAAACACTAAACGCCCTGGCAGTACTCTCCAGTCTCTACTCCTTCCTACTGTGGTATTTCCTCCCAAAGTGTTACATCATCATTTTCCAACCTCACAAAAACACACAGCAGTTCTTCCAAGGTCTCATTCAGAATTACACCAAAACAATCAGTCAATAGCTGCCTTTAGTAACTATGTTCCTACAGGTGGAGAATCTGACATTACCTTTTAAAACTTATAGTTTCCTTTTTTTGCTGTGGAGAAGTAAGCTCTAAGAAGTCTTAGCTTTATCTGATCTGTAAATTAATTTGAATAAATAAATGTTTTTAATGTTGACACTGGAATGATCAAACTTGCTCCACACATTTAACAGAAAGATTAAAATCATTATCTGTCATGTATTGTTCATACCCTTATCAAATATTGCATTGTAGAGTCATAAAATCAATTATTTAAGGTTCTTGTACAGTTTAACAGTTGTGTAATATCAGTTCAAGTTATAATAAAAAAATATAAAAGTGATCACTGTGAAATTTAGAGTGTCTTGTGTTCACACCAAGCGCGAGTAAATTTATTCGAGTGAAGATGATGATTGCAACACAAATCATGCCACATGGAGGCACCATTTCACTGTGACACCACCCTCAGTCTACCACTGGGAAAAGTGTTTGGTAGGATTTAGCAAATGCTCAAATTGTGGGATTAGTAACACCTTTTTCAGTTTTCAAAGAAACATTACTTATGTCTTTTTAAAAATGTACACTCAGATTTGACCAGAGTGAGGGGTACCAAGCCCTTTTGTGAGTAATACGTGTTTAAGCCAAAATTTTGACCAGGAAATGTTGCTGTATTACAATACTTTCAGCCTCACTTCATTGCCATTATTCATAACACTTTCAAGAGGGTTACTAGGATGTCATGCAACTGAAAGGGTTGTCTTTACTTTAACTATCAATGCTTATTATTAGAATACCCCATGCCTTGAATCTGTCCATATTACCACTCTGTTGCTGGTTTGAGTCTCAGGATAATTACAGAGGCAGTAATAATAGGCTGGTCCCTTTTCCTTTAGATAACTCTAAAACCTTTCAAAACCACTGGAACCATTCTGCTTCAAAAACATCTATGTTGCCCCATTAATTTTTCCATTAGCTTTCTCTTTCTTGTCCTTTTTATCAGCTGGATAGTTGACTTTTGATTGCACATTTCAAGTTTTGGATCTGGGCATTCAGGTTCTCCTCTTCTTCTCCTCTTTGTGGGTCTCTCCTGTGTGACACGAATATTTTCATATTGTGTGGCTTTTTCTCATCCCAGGTGCCAGTGTTGTCAGATTTAGAGTTGCTGAATTTCTACTTGATCCATAACCTTCACAAATTTTTCAACAGTATAGAATATTTTTTATAAGAACTTATGTTCATGTTATCATTTGCTTATATTGTAATATTTGTATATCTGTTCTATTCAAACATAACCCATAGGAGGAGGATTCAAATTATTTTACTTATCCTGTACTTTATTCCATTCTTTTTCCTATTAAGTGAAACAACTAAAACGTGTTCTTTATTTTATTTTGTGAGAGTGTTTCATTTGCTTTATGGCTTTTGAATATTTATTTAAATATAAAATTGTTTGATAATTGACTTCAAAAATAAAGTTAACATAAAATTTGCTTGAATGGTCTCATAACAGGCCTTGTGTTTATTTCTCATATAATTTTGCATTTATAGCTCTCATATTTACAAAAAGTATTTGCACCCTTCCTGATTTCTTTCTTTTCTCCCTTTGTTGCACATTTGTCACACTTAAATGTTTCAGATCACAAAACAAATTCTAATAATAGACAAAGATAACCTGAGAAATGCAAAATGCAGCCTTAACATGATGATTTCATTTTTAAGGGCTTTGATTTTGCTCTGAGATGTATTATCAGCTGGGCCTGAGAGCTGTTTGCTTTTCAAAATCATGTACAATCAATTTAATTTACTACAGATTGACTTCAATCAAGGTTTATAGACATCTTGGCAAAGATCCAGAGACATGGGAGGCTCTTGAGCTAAATTTTCAACGTTTTTGCAAAAGGCCTGAATACTTACAGTATGTCAGTCATGTTTCATTTTTTATTTTTTTAAAGATTTACACAAAAAAATCTAAAAGTCTGTTTTCACTCACCATACATGGGGACACCAGTATTGCTCTGTTGCAAATGTAATGTGTAAATACAGAGCATGATGAGAAATAAGGCAGCAGTGAGACTGCAATCTGTAGCGGACCTTACTGTGGTTGAAATTTAAATATGTTTGGATAATTTGAGAGAAGATAGCCTTACAGCACTGACAAATGATACAGGCTTGAGATGTCAAACTCAGCATGATGCCTTGTGTAATGTTGCATGTTCACTGTTACTTCAGATGTACTTCCTGTTACAAGAGCTGTTGGTAGACAGTCTTCAAGTTATGTATCAAGAAAAAGTGCAGATGACATCATTCTTGCTATAGCAAAGCTGTGAAATTTAAAGTAAAACATTTTTTTCCCACACTCATTTAACCGACAAAGTGCAATATGCAATTCTTTCTCAAAGCAGTGATGTCTTAGAAACCAGGAGATAATACAGAGTAAAACAAAAGCTGTCCACAACAATGTGAAACACAGCCATTACATAATTACTTCTTATCATGTGTAAACAATAAATTAAAAGCTATAGTGAATTTATTGTTGAGTCCTCAGGAAGAGACCCTGTTTCCCAGATTTATTCATGACCAAAAAAATTGAACGTGTTAGTTCATGATTGTTAAACCCTCTGTGGTGTTCTGTAGCAGATTTGATGTTTGCATACTGATTTGTGTGTCCTCCTCCAGGCATTAATAAGTCCCACTTTATGACACCTAATGTACTCCCAAATTCATGGAAATCAATGGTTTAGTCAACACCTGTGTCAAATAAGTTAATAAAAGCAGAGGCGAGTCCTGTTGTAGTTCACATTAGTACCGAACCGAAAGCTTGACAATGAAATGTCTTGCTTCTCTTTTTCTTTTGGGAACTTTTCTTCATGCTTTACCTCAATGCAGCGGGTCAGTCTCAGAGTTTCAGCTGGATGGTGATTATTTGATTGGTGGACTTTTTGAGATTCATCATGACAGTGTCCCTGATCATTACGACAGACCAGAAACTATACAGTGCTCCAGGTGAGTCTAATAGAATATATTGTTGATGCAAAATGTAACAAAAATAATAACAATCATAAGAAGAAACAATTTTACTAAGTGAGTACTCTATTACATGAACAAATAACTTAGCATTCATGCATGGCATGAGGACCTTGGCCCTTGAACAAAAAAATCCTGTTTGCTGTGAGAGACCACTGAGGGAATTGCATTGCAAAAATGAAGTTGTTAAAACTGTGGTTAGCTGTCAAGAGTACTACATCTCCTGTTGTCCTCCCTGTTCTCAGTCAGCCTATCCTTCTACCAAATTATCGGAGGTTTCAGTTGATGAGATTTTCTGTAGAGGAAATCAATAACTCATCAAACCTACTACCAAATGTATCTCTCGGCTATGAGATGTTTGATCACTGCTCAGATACACAGAATTTTCCCGGAATTTTCAATCTTATCTCAGTCAATGGGTTGGTCCGACCTTGGGTTGAACAAGGAAATCATTCTAATGTATCCAAAGTGATAGCAGTGGTTGGTCCTTTTACAAGCACTCAGGCCTTGAATGTAGCCCCGCTATTCATGACAGATCTCATCCCTATGGTAGGTTAAAAACAGACTAAGTTGTGTTGTCATTTGAAACAGATTTAATTCATAGGATTTTTTTATGTCACTTAAATGTCAAATTTTGTTTTAACCTTTTGACAGGTCAACTATGGATCTTCCAGTTCTGTCTTTTCTAAAAAGGCAAAATTCCCCTCTTTCCTACGAACAGTGCATCCCAGTAAAGATGTTATAGAAGTTATTGTGAATATTTTGCTGCATTTCAACTGGCACTGGGTTGCTTTCCTAAACAGTGATGATGATTATGGCCATGATGGACTGGACCTTCTCTTACAAAGGATCAAGGATACAGATATCTGCCTGGCATATACAAAGAGTCTCAATGATGATACAAATTATTCCCAGATGTTTAAGCAGATAGAATTACATGAAATACGTGCTCTTATTGTTTTTGCTCCTAGAATGACTGCTGAAGATTTAATTAAGTCAGCAATACACCTGAATATTACGCAAAAGGTGTGGATAGCAGGAGATGCTTGGTCTTTGACCAAAAGACTCCCTAAGGAGAAAGGAATTGAAAACATTGGAACTGTACTTGGGGTGTCTCAGCCAGTTGTGACTATACCTGGATTCGATGATTTTATATATTCTACTAAAAGCAAGACTTGTCAAAATCTACAAGAACTGACATTTTGTAACCGGGTTTGCAACTGCAGCAGCCTCACCGCAGAAGAAATCCTTTCTGTGGACCCATCTTTCTCCTTTCCTGTATATTCTGCTGTGTATGCCATTGCTCATGCCTTGCATAATGCTTTGCAATGTGACTCTGACAGATGTAATGGTAAAATTACATTGTACCCCCACATGGTAAGAGCACAACTAACCTTTGACCTTTTATGAAGAATTTGAATTCAACCTCTTTTTTTATCTGAATGTTTTGAAAATGTCATACTTTAATACAAGACATAATACTGATGTGAACTTTGTGAACCAACATCAGGTCCTGGCAGAGCTGAAGAAGTCAAACTTTACACTTTTAAATCAAAGCATTGAGTTTGATGAGAATGGTGACCCCAAATACGGATCTTACTCAATAGTTTTCTGGAACCACAGTGGTGAGGCAGAGGAGATTGGCTTCTATCATTTTCACCCATCTATGAATTTCTTCATCAACAGTAGCAAAATTCATTGGTACACAAATGGAGAAGTGAGTTGTTTTGTGTATGGTGTGAGCTTAAGGTGAAATGTATCCCTTAAATCTAAGATGGATACATTTTTTTTCTTTAAAAATCTGGATGGTCCATACCATTGATATCTTAAGTGTTAATAAATAGTTGTTTTTTTTTTTTTTACAGGTGCCTATTTCACTGTGTTCCAAAGAATGTTCTGAAGGATTTGTTAAAGAGCAGAATGGAATCCACAAATGCTGCTTCACCTGTACAATCTGTCCAAAAGGAACTTATATCAACCATACAGGTGTTATTATTTTTACTGACTATCATCCTTTCATGGTTTGTTTTAGCTTTGCAGTTTTGTAACTCAACAACATTGTAAATGATTCACCCTCGATGATTTTGGGGATGGAAATAAATTTTGACTATCAATTTCTTGCTGATTAACACAACTTTATATTCAAGGCACTCTTTTTACTCTGAACAATGCAAGTACAATTATGGACAGAAATTATGTAAATTAATTTTAGTCTCACAAATTCAACATCGCTCTTCATCAATCATCTACATTTATTTTTATAGAGCTAATGCATAACAGACCCCATCTCAAGACTTTACGAAGAGCAGGTCTAGAACCTGCTTTGTGTTATGTTATTTTCAAATTCCTGGTATTAGGACAAAATCTTGTACCTCCATTTTTCACAGTTTTATTTTTTATTTCATAAATCAGTGCTATTGGAGATTGTATTCTGCATACCTTGGTTGTAACAAGTAGTTATTTTACGAAGTTGTCTTTCCATCATCTCAAATCAGTCTTCCCATTCTCCTCTGACCTCTGATATCAACAAGGCATATTCATCCACACAGCTGCCGCTCACTAGACATTTTCTCTTTATCTGACCATTCTCTGTAAACCCTTGGAATGAAAATCCCAGAAGATCTGCAGTTTCTGTAATACTTAGACAACCCCATTTGGCACCATCAACCATACCATGTTCAAAGTCACCTAAATCCCCTTTCTTCCCCATTCTGATGCTCAGTTTGAATGTTAGCAAGTCATCTTGACCATGTCTACAGTTGCTTCCATACAATTGGCTGATGTGCTTTTTGCTTTAACAATCAATCAAACAGATGTACCTAATAAAGTGGCTGGTGAGTATATTATTCTTTGTCTGATAATGCAATTTAGTCTATGGTTCTGACGAAACATCCAAAACCATTTTTATTAAGTTCAGGCTTCTCAATGAATACTATAATTACAAAGTCTGACTGTTTCCTTGCCTGTCTGATCTGAATTTGATGTGGGAAAAAAAGGAAACATTTCCTGAAGGAAATCTTTACTGAACTGACAAATTGTCTCCTGTGTTAAACAGAGAATCCTTACAAGTGCCTCAACTGTAAAGACACAGAATGGTCTGCAGATGGAAGTACATCATGTAATCTGCGCTCAGTGGAGTACATCCCGTTTACAGACATCGGAGCTATACTGATCATGGCTGGGTCCATGGCCTTGGATGGTCTCACATTCGCCATGTCTGCTCTCTTTGCCATCAACTACAACACCCCTGTAGTCAGGTCTGCTGGGGGACCAATGTGCTTCCTCATTTTAGGCTGCCTCAGCCTCTGTAGTATCAGTGTATTCTTTTACTTTGGCAAGCCAACAACTTCCTCTTGTATTTTTAGGTCATTACCATTTCTCTTGTTCTACACTGTTTGTCTTGCATGTTTTGTGGTGCGCTCTTTTCAGATTGTTTGCATTTTCAAAATGGCTGCCAAGTTCCCAAAACTCTACAGCTGGTGGACGAAATATCATGGACAGTGGCTGATTATCACTGTGGCATTTGTTACTCAGGCATTCTTACTTCTTGTAATGTACGCCTCTGCCACCCCAATGCCCTACAATGAAACAATTTGGTACCCACAACAAATTGTTCTTAGCTGTGACATTAAATTTGAAGCATTCTCCGGTTCAGCTATTCTACTTGTATGTTTGGGTTCTCTCTGTTTTGTTTTCTCTTACATGGGAAAAGACCTCCCCAAAAATTACAATGAGGCCAAAGCAATAACCTTCTGCCTGCTTTTGTTGATCCTCACCTGGATCATCTTTGCCACTGTGCAGGTGCTCTACCGAGGCAAGTACATCCAAACACTAAACGCCCTGGCAGTACTCTCCAGTCTTTATTCTTTTCTGCTGTGGTATTTCCTCCCAAAGTGTTACATCATCATTTTCCAACCCCACAAAAACACACAGCAGTTCTTCCAAGGTCTCATTCAGAATTACACCAAAACAATCAGTCAGTAGCAGCAGCAAATAAATATTACAGATGGAACAATGTGTAAATCAGGGCCCTTACTTATAATAAAAATTTGGCCAATTGTTGATACTAATACCAATGTCGTTTGTCACTGCGTCCATTGCTCTAAAACATCTACCTTACCAAAATGTCTTAACCATGAAGATAGATACAGTAGGATTTCACTCAATAGGTGTCCACCTCCAGCCAGTAAAATATCCTCTGGCTCACTGTAGGTCCTTTTCATTTCACATTTTGGTATCCCTCCTTTTCTCATGTCTTAGCTCCACCCAGCAAGGAATTGAACAAGAGATGCAAGGAAGAGACAGGAGAGAGGAGGCACAACTTAGTGAATGAGAAATCCTTCACTTCACAGCATCAGTCTGAATGATGTCAGGTACTGATGATGGGCTGATCAGTTAATTCACCCTCATAGCAGACCTGTATCTAACATTAACATTAGCAGACCCATATCTAAAATAATTTCAAAAACTTTTGCAGTGATTCACCATAAAAATGGTAAAAAAAAAAAAAAAAATTAGCCATAAAATGTCTTAAGAAAAGCATTCTTTATTTTACATATCTGATTATCAGTGGAATTGCTTTGGTTTATAAACTCAATCATTTAATCATCGTTAATTTGCTCTTCCATGTAGCCTACAGATCTGTGTTATTAGGTGCTAACTGAGGCTTTCTTTCACATAATTGGTTATCTGATCAACCACCACAGTGCTCTGAGTTTATGCGAATTTTTTCAGTCAAATAGGAACAATAAACAAACTTCTGCCTTAGCGAGGTCATAATTCTGTCAGATTATATCATCCTGTATAAAGTTGTTAAGTGCATAAACATATTTATTATTTAACTGATCTTTTTAAGGGCTTTATTTCAAGCAAATAAGTGCTGTAAGAATAAAAAAAAAATGTCATGAACCATGTAGAGGTGTGGCATTTCTGGCAGATGCTGTGCCTCCAAACCAATCACATTGCGCCTTTGGTGGAAAAGACTTCCCCGGAGAATAGACTGGTGTTTCCTCGGTCTGAGCTCCTCCAGGAGCCTCCTCTCTCCTCCATCCTCGCCTCCTCCAGGTGCATTTAAGGAACTGGAAAATCCTTTATCATGGTGGAGTCGAGGAGGTGAGGATGGATAAAGACTTGTAACGAGAAGCACCTAGTGCAAAATAATTGTGCTGATTTTTGGCCCAATTCATTCCGTCCAACCAAAGTCAGCAAAAGCCTGATTACAAAATGGCTCTTAAGATTATCTTGACAAATTTTCCTGTGGTGTGTGGGATGTAAAATGGATCTCTTAGAGGCCAGTATTGCTGCCCATACGCAGATGCTGCAGTCCTCGATACACTTGTCACAGCATCAATTCTCAGTCCTTGCACTGTTTGGTGCATGTCTTCTCCCACTCTCCCCCTATATTTCCTGTCCTATTGAATAAAGAAAAAACGTGCTTAAAAAATCCTAAAAAAGTGTGATCATTCCCTCTTCAGTCTGCTTGGAAGAAGATCTGAGCCACTCCTACTAGAGATTGTAAACATTAAGCAGGCTGAATATTTACAGTCAGAAATCCTGTTGTGCAGTGGGGGGCATCAAGGAAAGCCAAGCAGGCATGATCATAATGTGGAACAAAAGCTATTCACATAGCAGCCTGACCAAAGGAGGAAGCACAACAAACACAGCCAAGGCAACAACAGTATATATGAAGCTTAAAGTTTAATGTAAGTCAGAATTGAAGGAACAACTTGTGGATTCGTGGCAACAATACAAGTGTTAATATAACCTGCTGTAAAACATACGACTATCAATTTGACAAGGAATAGAACAGGAACTGAACCAAAATTGCCAACAAAGGGGATGAAGCAGGTAGGAAACAGCCTCACATTAAGCTTTTAAACTGTTAAGTCCCGTTTGACCAAGCAAGATTTTGAGTTTTGAGAGAGAAGTCTGGTTGTTGTTGAATGGATCTGGTAGATTGTGTTGTGCTGTGTTAGTCATCTTGTTGCACACTACACACTATTAGAAACACAATGTGTGGGGTTGCTCCTATTGAAAAAAAATGTTTTTACTTTAAAAAATCTTTTAGTGTTCCATGTTTTAGTAAGCAGTTAGGTTTACTAGATGCAGCATTAAATTTATATGGCACAACAAATGCACATTGGCTTCTAATCTTGATCACTGCCACATTACTTGGCAATGTGTTGATGACGGTCAATAGCACAGATATTGGCCGAAATGGATGTTAAACTGATGCATCCGTGCATGCCTTGTTAGTATGTGTTCTGATAGGATTATTTTACTTTCAGAGTAGCTGAAGTTAAGCTCCAAGTCATCTGAATCTATGTCTTTTTTTTCTGTTTAAAATTAATCTGACTTTGTGTATGGGAAAAATAGTATAGAAAATCTGCACACAGTATGTATGAAACTAGCTAAATAAATGTAAAGCAATGTGTGTTATGTTGACATGGGATTCAATGTTTATAAAATTAAATGAAAACAAAAGCACTGTATGAGGTTATGAACTGCTTACAACTTCATTACGCATTCTTTTTACCTCCTGTACAACATTTTGATATATAGATTAAATAACGTTTTTGATTACAAACTCAAAATTCAACATGTATATATTCACAGTAAAACTGATCATGTCATATGGCAACTCTTTAAATTGGCACTGTCAGTGTTAAATGGTTTGTGATATATGAACATAGCTGTTCTCAGTTACAACATCATTAAATTAATTTCAAACTCAATCTTGGAGAAATTAATAAAAACTATTGAACCCTGATGTAATGCTTTGTTTTATATTTTTTCAAACATTTCATCTGTGATACTGTATTTTTAAGCCAAACAATTAAGCAGAAATTTTGACTGCAGTAATTTTAGCCTCTCCAGTCATTGGCATCCCCACATGTTGCATTAAACTGTCATTAAACTATCATGCTTTATGATAACAGGATTTTCACATTCATTAGTGAGCCTGACTCTGCTGGGCCCTTTAAACCTAAATCAAAACTCTTCACTTGGCCTTAAATATTCACTAGTGCCATCCATCAGACTGCTTCATGCCTTATACATGTTTCAATTATCATTCCATGGGATTGGTTACAGTCTCAAGATACTATAGGGCCATGAATAAAAGGTATATTCATGGTTTGTCATCTGGACTATACACAAACTTTATGAAAATCTGCTGCAACTGACTGTGCTACTAACACACTATATTGCCAAAAGTATTCACTCACCTGCCTTGACTCACGTATGAACTTAAGTGACATCCCATTCTTAATCCATATGGTTTTACATGATGTCGGTCCACCTTTTGCAGCTATAACAGCTTCAACTCTTCTGGGAAGGCTTACCACAAGGTTTAAGAGTGTGTTTATGGGAATTTTTGACCATTCTTCCAGAAGCACATTTGTGAGGTCACACACTAATGTTGGACGAGAAGGGCTGGCTCTCAGTCTCTGCTCTAATTCATCCCAAAGGTGTTCTATCAGGTTGAGGTCAGGACTCTGTGCAGGCCAGTCAAGTTCATCCACACCAAACTCTCTCATCCATGTCATTATGGACCTTGCTTTGTGCACTGGTGTGCAGTCATGTTGGAACAAGAAGGGACCATCCCCAAACTGTTCCCACAAAGTTGGGAGCATGGAATTGTCCAAAATCTCTAGCTATGCTGAAGCATTCAGAGTTCCTTTCACTGGGACTAAGGGGCCAAGCCCAGCTCCTGAAAAACAACCCCACACCATAATCCCCCCTCCACCAAACTTTACACTTGGCACAATGCAGTCAGACAAGTACCGTTCTCCTGACAACTGCCAAACCCAGATTCATCCATCAGATTGCCAGATGGAGAAGAGCGATTGGTCACTCCAGAGAACATGTCTCCACTGCTCTAGAGTCCAGTGGCAGCGTGCTTTAAACCACTGCATCTGATGCTTTGCACTGGACTTGGTGATGTTAATGTATGGCTTGGATGCAGCTGCTCAGCCATGGAAACCCATTCCATGAAGATCTTTACGCACTGTTCTTGAGCTAATCTGAAGGCCACATAAAGTTTGAAGGTCTGTAGCGGTTGACTCTGCAGAAAGTTGGCCACCTCTGCACAGTATGCGCCTCAGCATCCGCTGATCCTGTTCAGTCATTTTACGTAGCCTACCACTTTATGCATGAGTTGCTGTCATTCCCAATCGCTTCCACTTTATTGTAATACCACTGACAGTTGACTGTGGAATATTTAGGAGCCAGGAAATTTCACGACTGGACTTGTTGCACAGGTGACATCCTATCACAGTACCACACTGGAATTCACTGTGCTCCTGAGAGTGACCCATTCTTTCACAAATGTTTGTAGAAACAGTCTGTATGCCTAGGTGCTTGATTTTATACACCTGTGGCCATGGAAGTGATTGGAACACCTGATTTCAATTATTTGGATGCATGAGTGAATACTTTTGGCAATATAGTGTATCATGATACCCCCTAGGGTCAATCAGTATACTACAGTGCTATACTTACATATTTACCAAACAGAAAACAGATGTTCTGTTTTCATTCATAAAATTCTCATAATGAAGGTGAAATGAACTGAAATAGCCACTTCTCCTGGTTACTTTGAAGTGATCCCAAAATGCGCATGTGCACTGAAGCACATTTCAGATCGATTCCTAGTGACCAGGAAGTGGCTATTTCAGTGTAATTCCCCCTCCTCAAGATAAATTTATGAATGAAAACAGAACATTTGCTTACCGTTTCGTAAACATGTCTTATGATGAGGCATGTTTTTAATGGAACTGAGACCTCGATTCAAAACAAGGAAAAGTATTCTCTCAGAATCACACACATGGGTATTTGGGGAGACATGGTCAAGTCGGTAATTACTCGTTTTTCAAGTCCCCGAGTCATGGAAAGGAGTCTGAAAGGCTTGACTGCGGCTGAATCTGTGGCCACACTGAAAACATGGAAGTGAGGTCAATCTACTCCTGTATGCTCTGGCTGCTCTATAACAGGGAACAAACATGAGGCACACAGACATGAGAATACATGCATACAAAAAGAACAGGTCATTTTACAGAAAACAATTAAGAGGGAAATAAAACGGTGAATTTACAACCCAAACTTAAATATATTGTAATATATGATGATATTTTATGCAGGTTAACTTCTATCATTCTTTACAAGGTCTGTCTGTTCTCTAGCCTTAATGTTGCCCAGCATTTCAGTGAACGATTCTTTGCCCTTAATGCTTATCTCAAATGCTCCTTTCCAGGGCTTGGGAACTTCGAAAACAAATATCTGAACACCCTTGTCTTCATTTTTCATAAAATGGCAATTGTTCCAGGTACCTGAATCACACTACTTCCCCAGAATTGCATAACACTGCAGTGTGAACAGAGGTGCTGCAGCACCTCCATCAAAATGGTATGTGACCTGTGATTGTGCTACATCACTGTATGCAAAAGAATTGAGAAAGATGCCGTAGTATGGCGTACCGTGGAGGGGAAGGAGCTGAGCAGTGCTGGTGAACTGGCTGGAAAGGCTGAGTGATGGGGTCCATGATACAGAGGTCAGTTTATGCAATTGAACTCACAACCAATGCCAGCCTCCATAACAAGACATGTCCCGTTTTAATTATAACTTATTAACATGTCGTTCAATGAAAGTTTTGGGGTATGTTTGAGATACTGTAAGACCTCAGTTAAAAAATATACAGTGCTTAACAAATTTATTAGACCACCACCCAAAGTAAGGTTTATGCAACAGCTGCCCTAAATTAACAGCATTGGTAATTACTAAAATCATTTTTTATGTTTCTGCAATGGTTAATACACCAATATGTAGAAGCTCTTTAACCCAAATTATATTTTTTAAGCTAAAATATAATTATTACTGTTATCCAGGAATTTTCAAATTTACTGATTTATAAAAAAAAAAAAAAAAAGGAAAAAAATAGTAAAGCACATTATTATTTCTTGATTAATATGTCACATTATAGTTATTTACATGCATTCCTAAACAGAAAAATGAGTTTTAGGGGTTGAATGTTATGCTTGATTCATTTCTGACTTCTCAGAGAGGCCCAGTGAGCCGGCTCAAATTTGGGTATAAAAAGGTGAATTCAGTTTGAAATTCCTCATTCCTGTTCAAAATGGTAAAATATGGAGAGCTCACTGAAAATGAAAGAGTCCACATTATAGCACTGTATCAAAATCTTTTTTTTTTTTCTTGTTTTTATGACAGGTGGTCTAATAAATTTGTAAAGCACTGTAAATAATATAGGAATGTGACCTTTTAAATTTATAAAGAAATTTCAGTGCAGAAATTCTACACATTCTATCTTTAAGAGCTTTAAAGCTTAACTTGTTTTTTTTTTTCTTTTTTTGAGCTCTTACATTTCCCTCTTACCTGCCCCCTATTATTTTATTGATTGACTGGCAACCAGTCCAGGGTGTACCCCGCCTCTCACCCAATGACAGCTGGGATAGGCTCCAGCCCCCCCCCACCACCCCGGAATGGAATGGAATAAGGGGTATAGAAAATGGATGGATGGATACACCATTTCTTCCAGGAATTGTTGCAATTACACATGTTTCTGGTATATACATTTATCTGATTTATGTGCAGTGGAACAACACATAAAAGCAGAAGAAAAAAGCCAAAATTGGCATAATTTTACACAAAACTCAAAAAATGGGCCAAACAAAATTGTTGGCAACTTTAACTTAATATTTGGTCGCACATCCTTGAGAAGAAATAATGGAAATCAATTGCTTCCTATAACCATCAACAAGCTTCTTACACCTCTCAACTGGAATTTTGGACGACTCTTCTTTTGCAAACTGCTCCAGGTCTCTCAGATTTGAAGGGTGCTTCTTGCAACAGCAATTTCGAGATCTCTCCATAGGTGTTCAATGGGATTTAGACCCAGACACATTGCTGGCCACTTCAGAACTCTCCAGTGCTTTGTCTCCAACCATTTCTTGGTACTTTTTGAGGTATGTTTTGGGTCATTGTCCAGCTGGAACACCCATGACCTCTGATGCAGACCCAGCTTTCTGACACTAGGCCCTACATTGCGGCCCAAAATCTTTTGATAGCCTCCAGATTTCATGATTCCTTGCTCACAGTCAATGCACCCAGTGCCAGAGGCAGCAAAACAACCCCAAAACATCCTTGAACCTCCACCATGTTTGACTGTAGGTACTGTGATATTTTCTTTGTAGGTCTCATTCCATTTTCGGTAAACAGTAGAATGACGTGCTTTTCCAAAAAGCTCTACCTTAGTCACATCTGTCCACAAAATGTTCTCCAAGAAGGATTGAGACTTATTCAGGTATATTTGTTGCAAACTCCAGTCTGGCTTTTTTTTGTCTCTTTGTCAGCAGTGGGGTTCTCCTGTCTCCCCATAGCACTTCATCTCATTCAGATGATAACGTATGGTCCGAGCTGATACTTTTGCACCCTGAGTCTGCAGGACAGCCTGAATTTATGTGGAAGTTGACTGAGGATGCTTATCCACCATTCCAACTTTCCTGCATAGCATTCTTCTGTTAATTTTTCTTTTCTGTCCACGTCCAGGGAGATTAGACACAGTTCCATGGGTTATAAACTTGATTATATTACGCACAGTGGACAAAGGAATTTCAAGATCTCTGGAGGTGGTCTTGTAACCTTGAGATTGTTCATATTTTTCCACAATTTTTCTTCCTAAGTCCTAAAACAATTCTCTGCTCTTCTTTCTCTTCTCCATGCTTGGTGTGACACACACAGGCACACAACACAAAGGTTAAGTCAACATTTATACATTCTAACTGGCTTCAGGTGTGATTTCTATATTGCCAACACCTGTTACTGCCACGGGTAAGTTTAAATGAGCATAATATGCTTGGAATAAAATGATTTACCCACAGTTTTAAAAGCGTGACAATAATTTTGTCCTGCCCATTTTAGAGTTTTGTGTAAAATTCTGTCAGCTTTGGCTTTTTTTCTTCTTTTTTTGTGTTGTTCCAAGGAAATAAACATGGGTATACCAAACACATTTGTAATTGCAACAATTTCTGGGAGAAATTATGTATTTTCTGGAAAAAATCTAGGGGTGCCAATACTTTTGTCCATGACTGTATCAATTTAAGTATTGGTTGCAACTTTATAATAACAACCATTTACCACTGAAAAGTATTAACCAGCTTTGTATTTAACATTAATAGATGCTTTCCAAAGTATTAATCAAGTTTCACAAGCTCACAAAGTCATCAGATGAAACTTTGTGGTGGCCATCAAAATAGTGGTTTACAGAGTTTAAAACCACTATCAGCTAAATAAACACATAATTTACTGTTAATACGTGTTAGTTGTTATAAAATGTTACGCAAACAGTAAAAAAAAAAAAAAAAATGAAATTGAAAAAATACATCCAGACCACTGATGATATAGGGTTGTTTAAATGCAAGTTATCGCTCTGCTTTGAGTGTCATACACATGTTGAAGTCTTGATGAAATAATGCTTAAACAATCACAATTAGAAATTAGATTACAAATCAAATCAATATAACAGCAGAGAAAAAGACAAAAAAACATTTTGAGGAACAAAAATATAGAAAATATATCATGATAATTAGGATGGAAGCAGATTTCTTTTTTTAATCTTTGAAAAAACAATAGACTTCGACCAGCATTGTACAAAAGGGGATTGGGGAGGGGCCCAGACAGATATAGAGAAATCCACTGAAGAAGAAAACAAAGACAGGAGGGGCTCCAAATTACAACACACTACACCATGAAACCCTAAAATCCTCTCCAGCTGACACAGAACGGACAATATCAAGGTAATTCTGCTCACCAAGGTTATAACAGTTTTGGCTTTTTCATTAGTTTCTATTTTTATTTCATTTTGCACTCTCTGTGTTCAATTTCAGTTTAGTTTTTATTAGTTTTGACTGCTGGTTTCTCAGTTCAGTTTAGTTTTTATTTGCAAAAATGCTTTGTTTTAGTTTAGTTTTTATTATATAAGTGTTAGTTTTAATTTTTTACAGATAGATGTCAGAGCTGAGTGAACCTCATACATTTTTAGAAACATATTCAAACAGGCTACTCTTCACTTATCATTTATTTATTTAATGATGATGTTTAAATAGAACTCCAGACATAAAACTATCACTATGTGAAGTCATAACCAATCAGATCAGGCAATTTTACTGCTCAGATGGTCATCTAAGTCAAAAAATGGTATGAGCAAACAGTGATTGATTTGTGTACTTTGATACAAAATACTAAAAATAATGCATTAGGGCTCAGACCGTCAACCATAACATAACAATCTGGCCCATCATGAACCCAGAAAACCATAGCAGGAGGATTTAAAGCACTTCAACTGGGATTTGTTAGACAGCTGCTACTTTGGAGCAGGTATCACTCAGTTATATGAGGAACAAGAGCAACAACAAACTCATATTTGCAGGAATGCAGAGTTTTTGAGTATTTATGTCGTTGGTTTATTGGAAGTCTGGACAGACTTGAACAGCCTAACAGCATGGAGACACAACAGGAAACAGATCAATTAATTTAGGAGATAAAGAAAAAACTAATTACCCCCACAAATTAAAACTTTATCAAAAATCAATAATATTAAAATAGTACAGTACCTGATATGTTCTTTATTCTTAAATCCCCATTGATGTGACAGTTCAAACCCAACAATCACAATCATAGCAAAATCACAAATGCAACAATTTGTGAATTGCTTTTTCAATGAAATTGTCAATTCACCTTTGAAATGAAATCAACTTTCAGAATATATTTTAGAAAGTTAGTAATATTCTTGTTTTTATGAGACAGACATTCAAACTCAATGATAGATGTTGCCATCCTTACTATTTAGTTCCTTCCTCCCTCAGGCAGGTTGCCTGAATTCAAATTCTGGTTAGAGTCCTGGCCGTGGCCTGGGCTGCAGCATATTTTCCTATTTCAATTTACCTGTGTGGTCCAGTGTTAAATTGTGCAGGGATCATTTGTGAAAGGAGATGGCTTCATTGTATACATTAATAATACAGGCTTGAATTCATTTAATTTGTGTGTATTTGTTTGCGGTTCTATCCTGTTTGATGTTAAAGTCCTATGTACTTCAGATTATTTTCAGAGTGACTTTAAATGCAGTTCACAGTTATAACATTCTTTGTACAGCAGGACCTGACAACCTATACCATAAAATGTTTTGCCTTTTGCATCATCCTTGATGCGTGAGTCTTTGGTAAGGGGAATGTGTTAACACTCAGTTTGAAGAAAAAATGTTGCTGCAAGATTTTCAGATTTGGATAACTCTATAAATCCTGTTCTGATGATAGAACAAGCATCCTCATATACTTCACACAGAGTGAAGTAAAAACACTGAATTTATTAATTAAACTTTGGGAAGGAATTTCTCTATCGTAATCTGTTTTAGACCTATTCATCATACAAACATTTGACATACTTGCACATTGTTTTTGTTAAACCCTCTGTGGTGTTCTCTAGTATGTTTGCATACTGATTTGTGTCCTCCTCCAAGCATTAATAAGTCTCACTTTATGACACCTAATGTACTCCCAAATTCATGGAAATTAATGGTTTAGCCAACACCTGTGTCAAATAGGTTAATAAAAGCAGAGGCGAGTCCTGTTGTACTTCATCTCAGATTTGTAAACAAAAGTTTCGACAATGAAATGTTGTCTTGCTTCTCTTTTTCTTTTGGGAACTTGTTTTCATGCTTTAGCTCAATGCAGTGGCCGCAGTGGCTCTAGCTCAGAGTTTCGTCTCAAAGGAGATTATCTGGTTGGTGGACTTTTTGAGATTCATCCTGTCACCGAGCCTGTATATCACGACAGACCAGAAACTATCAAATGCTCCAGGTAAGATTATAATAAAGCTTTTTGGCTCAGAGTAAATTATTTCTTTGTCCTTATGAATATGCAATGCTTTCAACAAGCTGATTCACTTCAACATTTAGTCTTTCAGCTGCACCTGGAAGCAGTATAGTGTTTCCCGATTTCCTGTTATTCTCCTCTCTACCCCCAGAAAACCCATCCTTCTACCAAATTATCGGAGGTTTCAGTTGATGAGATTTTCTGTGGAGGAAATCAATAACTCATCAGACCTGCTACCAGATGTATCTCTCGGCTATGAGATGTTTGATCACTGCTCAGATACTCAGAATTTTCCTGGAGTTTTGAACCTCATCTCAGTCAATGGATTGATCCGACCTTGGGTTGAACCACTAGAGCAACAAAGAAATCATTCTGATGTGTCCAAAGTGATAGCAGTGGTGGGTCCTTTAACCAGCACTCAAGCCTTGACTATTGCCCCGTTATTTATGGCAGGTTTCATTCCAATGGTAAGTTATAAATAGTCTTATAAAGTAAAATCTTGTGTTTTCTATCAGTGCTTACTGTCTATTTTAACCTTGTGACAGGTCAATTATGGATCTACTACTTCTGTTTTTTCCAAAAAAGAGAAATTTCCCTCTTTCCTACGAACAGTGCATCCCAATAAAGATGTCATAGAAGTGATGTTTAATATTCTAAAGCACTTCAACTGGCGCTGGGTTGCTTTCCTCCACAGTGACAATGACTATGGCAATGATGGCCGTGAACTGTTGTCAAAAAGGATCAAGGATACTGACATCTGTTTGGCATATTCAAAGAGTCTTGATGAAAAGACAAATTATTCCCAAATGTTCAAGCAGATAGAAGCACAAGGGATACGAGCTGTTATTGTTTTTGCTCCAAAAATTACTGCTGAAGATCTCATTTTGTCAGCAGTGAGACTGAATATCACACAAAAGGTGTGGATAGCAGGAGATGCTTGGTCTTTAAACAAAAGGCTTCCTACAGAGAAAGGGATTGAAAATATTGGAACTGTACTTGGAGTGTCTCAACCAGTTGTGACTATACCTGGATTCAGTGATTTTGTGCATTCTACTAAAAGCAAAACTTACTGTGAAAACCAACAAGAACCTGGATATTGCAATCAGGTTTGCAACTGCAGTAGTTTCACAGCAGAAGAAATCCTTTCGGTGGACCCAACTTATTCTTTCGCAGTGTATTCTGCTGTGTATGCCATTGCTCATGCCTTGCATAATGCCTTGCAATGTGACTCTGACAGATGTAATGGCAATATTACAGTGCACCCCCACATGGTAAATATGAGAATGATTATAAAAGTTGACTGCATTTACTCTGACTAATAAAATTTGGCCCTGCAATATCTGAACATTTGTCATTACTTGTTCTATTTGAACAAGACTAAAAGCCTACTTTGTGAACCAACATCAGGTCCTGGCAGAGCTGAAGAAGTCAAACTTTACACTTTTAAATCAAAGCATTGAGTTTGATGAGAATGGTGACCCCAAATACGGATCTTACTCAATAGTTTTCTGGAACCACAATGGTGAGGCAGAGGAGATTGGCTTCTATCATTTTCACCCATCTATGAATTTCTTCATCAACAGTAGCAAAATTCATTGGTACACAAATGGAGAGGTGAGTAGGGTTTCCCCTTCTGACAATTTTTTCCCCTTAGACAATTTGTATGTTTGTGTGTGATTTGCAGAAAGATTCAAACTTCTTCTCTGTAATAATATATGTATATGTATATATATATATATATAAACATGTCACAGGCTTAAAAGCTACTGCTCAAATCTAATGGCCAAACCTTTTAGTTTTAAAAAATCTGTATGGTCCATACCATTGATATCTTAAGTGTTACTTAATAGTTGTTTTTTTTACAGGTGCCTATTTCACTGTGTTCCAAAGAATGTTCTGAAGGATTTGTTAAAGAGCAGAATGGAATCCACAAATGCTGCTTCACCTGTACAGTCTGTCCAAATGGAACTTATATCAACAGCACAGGTACATTAAACACACTAGAAAGAAAAACTACCTAAAGACTGCTCTCTCTCTGGTTGATGTAGCTCATCATAATGAAACTAGTCTGATTTTAGAGCATGCAGAGTACTAGGGCCACAGCAGACTTGAAGATAAATGACTTCAAGATAAATTATTCACCACCATTTCTCTCTCTCTCTCTCTCTCTCTTTTTCTCTACTTATATACAGTGCTTAACAAATTTATTAGACCACCTGTCATATTTGTCTCAAAGACCATCCAGCATCATGAAGTGCTTTAATGCGAACTCTTTAATTTTCAGTGAGCTCTCCACGTTTTACCATTTTGAACAGGAATGAGGAATTTCAAACTGAATTCACACAAATTTGAGCTTCTCAAAGGCTTCTCTGAGAAGTCAGAAATTAATCAAGCATAACATTCAACCACTTAAACTAATTTTTCTGTTCAGGAATGCAAGTAAATAACTATAATTTGACATATTAATCAAGAAATAATAATGTGCTTTACTATTTTTTTCGGGGTTTTTTTTGTAAATCAGTAAATTTGAAAATTCATGGATAACAATAATTATATTTTAGCATTAAAAATATCATTTGGGTTAAAGAGCTTCTACATATTGGTGTATTAACCATTGCAGAAACATAAAAAAATATTTTGGTAATTACCAATGCTGTTAATTTAGGGCAGCTGTGGCATAAACCTTACTTTGGTTAGGGTTAGGGTGGTCTAATAAATTTGTGAAGCACTGTACAGTGCTAGTTATTTACTTGCATTCCTGAACAGAAAAGTTAGTTTTAGTGGTTGAATGTTATGCTTGATTCATTTCTGACTTCTCAGAGAAGCCCAGTGAGCTGGCTCAAATTTGGGTGAATTCAGTTTGAAATCCCTCATCCCTGTTCAAAATGGTAAAACATGGAGACCTCACTGAAAATGAAAGAGTCCGCATCCGCTGGATGGTCTCTGAGACAAATATGACAGGTGGTCTAATAAATTTTTTAAGCACTATATATATATAGATATATATATATATATATATATATATATATATATATATATATATATATACACACAGTACCGAGCAGAACTTTTAGGCATGTCTGAGCCGAAATTTGAGGCTGAAGTAAGGCGTGTAATGGCAAGTACGCCTGCCTGAGGGCCCCATCAGGCAGGAAGGAGGATTGACACAACCCAGGTCATGCTCTGGATGTCTTTCTACATTACCAAAGGCATAGAAAAACGATCTGATGAAAACAAAACAAAACCACTACTTTAGGGCGGAGTTATGGGTAGATGTGGGGCCTCAACATAGCCTAGGGTACTGTTAGGGCGGGTAGGAGGGTTGCCACAACCCCCTGGTTGTCGTGTGTATGTTCTAAGCACCTGGACACTGTTGGTAGTTGTTGGGGGAATTACCATGGGTGCAAAGGCCCGGACAAAAGAAATGCTGTTAAGCTAGACCTTGGCTGCTGAGCAACACATGTACATGTCAAATGTGTCAACACTGACTCTGGCTGCCCTCCCTCCTCTCTTCAGCCCGAGGTTGTGAAACATCAGGACCTGTGAAGAACCGTTAGTGCTCTACAGGCCTAAAACTTCTGCACAGTACTGTATATATATATATATATATATATATATATATATACATAAAGTCACAGTTTGATGTATGGTCAGTATGTATGTACAGTATGGTCTACATATGTGGGCCATAGAGAGACGTTTTCAGACATAATTTACACTTAACACGTAACCATGATTTTGACACAAGAATCTATTTTGATATCTATGTGATTTAAGTCTCTGTCTTTTAGCCTTTACATTAAATGCCTTTTAGTCACATTACAGTCATTTCTACCCTTTATAGTTTTAGTCCACTTATAGTTGATGAAAACTCAAAAACATTTTAGTCAAGTTTTAGTCCATAAATAGTCTTTACATTTTTTTGTCTTAATAGTCCAAGCTTTTAATCTCTTGCCTGAATCTGGTACCAAATCATGGTAGTGTGTTCTAGACACTCTGCCAAACCTTGGATCTCTGCTTTCTGTAGCTGAGAGGTAGAAAAGATACAGATGCATTGAATTTTGACAGATTTACCCGCAGTGGAGAAAAATCATTAATTTTGAATGTCCGGGGAAAAAAAAAAAACAGAATTACATTTCAGTCTAGTTTTAGTCATCTTTGCTAGTCTTAGTCTAGTCTTTCTCATGGAAAAAAGGCTGTCATCAAACATTTTTAGTTATAGTTTTAGTTGATGCAATTCACACTGATGGACACACACCGAAGCTAATTCCTATGTAAAGAGATTACACAGCAGCATCTCTGTGTCTGCTTCTTCATAAAAGAAAATGAAAGAATTTTAAAGTCTTTCATGTTGAATAAACAGGTTTGTTCTTAGGCTTCCTTTTTTACTCTGACCAACTCAAATGTCAAGTATTATAACTTGAATATGGCTAAGCAATGCATTTTCTAAATTAGTTTAAAGAATCCATAATCATTCTGGAAAAATATATCTTTTGTCAGAGGTTCAACTTTTAGTCTATGATTCTGCCTAAACACGCAAAGCGTGTTCAATTATAACTAGAAAAGCACTCGGAGAGCGCAGACCTCCGCCATTAGCCCTATCTCCCAATAGAACAGAATCCTTTAAAAATTCCTGGATACAGACGGTGATCCGGATCACTCGCAAAATCTAATCACTTCTTCCTAGTGCTATTTCTGACATTTCCTGAAAATTTAATCAAAATCCGTCCATAACTTTTTAAGTTATGTTGCTAACAACAAACTAACTAACAAACCCTGCCGATCACATAACCTCCTTGGCGGAGGTAATTAAGGTTTATCACTGATCAAACTATGAACCATTACATGGTTTCCCACCTGTTTGATCTGCATTTAAACGAAAAAAGGAATGAAATTTTTACTGACAAGTTGTCTCCTGTGTTAAACAGAGAATCCTTACAAGTGCCTCAACTGTAAAGACACAGAATGGTCTGCAGATGGAAGTACATCATGTAATCTGCGCTCAGTGGAGTACATCCCGTTTACAGACATCGGAGCTATACTGATCATGGCTGGGTCCATGGCCTTGGATGGTCTCACATTCGCCATGTCTGCTCTCTTTGCCATCAACTACAACACCCCTGTAGTCAGGTCTGCTGGGGGACCAATGTGCTTCCTCATTTTAGGCTGCCTCAGCCTCTGTAGTCTCAGTGTATTCTTTTACTTTGGCAAGCCAACAACTCCCTCTTGTATTTTAAGGTCATTACCATTTCTCTTGTTCTACACTGTTTGTCTTGCATGTTTTGTGGTGCGCTCTTTTCAGATTGTTTGCATTTTCAAAATGGCTGCCAGGTTCCCAAAACTCTACAGCTGGTGGACGAAATATCATGGACAGTGGCTGATTATCACTGTGGCATTTGTTACTCAGGCATTCTTACTTCTTATATCCTATGCTTCTTCAACACCAAAGCCCTACAATGAAACATCTTGGTCACAACAACAAATTGTTCTTAGTTGTGAAATCAAAATTGGAGCATTCTCCGGTTCAGCTATTCTACTTGTATGTTTGGGTTCTCTCTGTTTTGTTTTTTCTTACATGGGAAAAGACCTCCCCAAAAATTACAATGAGGCCAAAGCAATAACCTTCTGCCTGCTTTTGTTGATCCTCACCTGGATCATCTTTGCCACTGTGCAGGTGCTCTACCGAGGCAAGTACATCCAAACACTAAACGCCCTGGCAGTACTCTCCAGTCTCTACTCCTTCCTATTGTGGTATTTCCTCCCAAAATTTTACATCATCATTTTTCAGCCCCACAAAAACACACAGCAATACTTCCAAGGTCTCATTCAGAATTACACCAAAACAATAAGTCAGTAGTCAATATATATACACACAAACACACACTTCTGTGTTTCTATGACTATTGCAATCAAATTCAAAAGCTGTTTAAAAGTCATCTTTCTGACTTGAATGTATTCGTTTTTTTTTAATCATACTGTTTGAGTCATCTGTGCCAACATCAAATAAACTGACAATATCTAGATTTAGACGCTCTGTATGATTTATCTATTGTTTTTGTCACCACCCTGTGGTGTCAAGAGGCATTATGGATTGTCATAATCTTTGTACACAAATACTATGATTGCACCTTTTTCTCATGTGTTTCACTTGCTCAAAACTCCAAGAAAATAATAGACATGCATGTCTCATTTTGTAATTAAATTCTAGCTTGTTCAGAAGTTGAATTAATGAGAAGAGGACCAATTGGTGTTGTCCCTGTATTTATGGGTAATCATTTCAACTTGTCCATAGGTGTCCCAAAATCAGCAGCAGCCAATCATAGCATTCATACGTTTCCAGTTTAACTACTGTGATAATGAACAATAAACCGCAATTAAAACAAATGTGTTTTTGGATGGGGTTGATGTTACATCTTATGTCCCACATGGTGGCGACCTTGACCTACATGCAATACTTCATTTTCTCATCAACCAAATGAGAGCATATAGGCAAACTTTTGTATCTATTCTGCCCTTCATGTTGAAGTCACATGAGCTTTGTGAACATTACCTTTAAACAGAGACCATTTAAAAATATGTTGATAGCTATAATGTAGCAACCTTTTATGATGGGTCAAACAAATTTTGGGTAGTGACCAGCAAAAAATGAGGAAATAAAATCTAAATTAATTTAATGAGTATCACTTAACTAAATTATAAAGATCCCATCTTTACATATCATGTCTTATACATGTGGAAGTCACACTTTTAATGAAAAACCTCACACTGAAAAAATGTAACATTGGTTGAACTTTAAAAAAAAATTAAGTAATCAATCACACGAAACATTTTGAATTGAATCAATTAAATTTTTTTTAATTAGGTAAATGTAATTTTTTCAAGTTCATATAAACTATGTTTAAAGGTTTAGCAAACCTAATTATTTTAGATTGTCCTAAACTGAAAATAAAAATTTCCCTTAATCAACCGATATAAATATTCCACTCATTTGAACTTAAAATGTCAAAGTTCATACAACTATTTTACCATTTTATTAGGTTGTTTCAATTAAGACATAATTGTTGCTTTTGGGGCTTCTGGCTAATCAACAAACTTTTCCTGAAAACTCCTGCTACTTTGGCCCAAGGACAGCAGACATGTATTAAAGGGGACATATTTTGCCCTTTAAGACAAGCTTATATTGGTCTCAGAGGTCCCCAAAACATGCCTGTAAAGTTAATTGCTGAAAAAACACTAGTGCAGGATTCTTGCAGGGAGTAGACATCACTTTCCTGATGTTTCAGGCACTTCTATCCAACATCTAGAACCTGACTGAGATTTGAACCATCAATCTCCCAGTCAGAAGTCAGCAGGGTAACCCATTGAGCTATCCAGCATCTCTGCTAAGAACTGAGAGGAGGATCAAGAGAGTTCACATGTTTTTGTTAGAAAAACCTGAAAAAGTGATTTTTGCATAATAAGTCCCCTTTAAAATACTGCAGTGAAATTGCAGCCATGTAAGAACAAAAACATCTCAGAAAATGAGAAGCTGACAGTCTCTGAACTTGGGCTGTCATATTTGTAACCTCTGGAGATAAACCTCAGCAATAAGTGTCATCTCTTAGAGGGAGCCATGATGGCTAAGTATAAATTATATTTGGATTAATTCAACTGCACACAAAGCTTATGTTTTTCCTTTCTGTTATCAACTTGGCACTTTCTTCTCAGTTGGAGTCGGTTCGTTGGATACCTGTGCTGGAGTGTAGAGGGAGAGCCACTCAGAAAGTGACGGCTGCTGTTGCATTAAGTGTTTTTCTTAATCAACTCAGGACCTATGGGATGTTGTTACGAATGCGCATGCGCACAGCAGGCTTAATGCAATAAAAATACATTGATCCAATGACAAAATTTAATTTGGTGTCCAGCTGCCAGTTTGAATAAAAATAATAGGTTCAACCATTAAGATAATTTAGAAGATTTAGATTTAATGAACAAGTCAATAATTTTAGGCTGTTATAAAACAAACAAACAAAAAAAAAGTCAATCCAACAACAGCATTGTTGTACTTTCTTCAATGCACCTTGCCTTCTTGTAAAAGCCAATTACATCATTCATACTAATTAACTGAGAGATGCACTAGCAATAAAAGTATGTAGCTAAAGTCTTTAATTGTATGATCTCTGGCTGGTTGAATAACCATCTATCAGAGGGACACAGAGAGAAGGCAAGTCACCTCGTCCCATCTACCACTTTGTCAGAATTAAAGATGGTGATGAGTGAAATTACCAAACCTTTGGCCACCTAAATGCTTTATGCTTTATCCCACAAATGCTTCTGCAGTGTCTTAAGTTTGGGCAAACAGCCAAACAACATCTATATGTGGACAACAATCCTGATTTTCTCTAACACTCCCTTCAAACAGTCAACAGAATTTTGAGGATCCTTGACACTGGAACAGTCTTCTGACGAAAGTCAGTGATGTAGTACCCTTCAAAAACTGCCATTCCAGGATCCTTCCTTGGCTTTGAGAAATGACTATTGACTTTTCCAGTTTTTCCTACAGTACAAAACTGGCAGTGGAAAGATTAAGGTTGATCCAGAACAATCCAAACTATGTCTGAATAACTCATACCAACCAATTCAAACTAGTTAATTACAATTTGTACACAGCATTTGGTGTGCCTCTAAACCTGGGGCAAAGAAATTCTTACCCTACACTGCCACTGCTAAACAGCAGTCAAAAATTGCCATTCCCAAAACCATGGGAAGTGGCCAATAATTGGTCCTCAGGTGTAGTCAGAGTTGGTGATAAAGACATTCAAGCCATGACTTTCCTTGCTGTTTGTTGCTATTGTTTAAAAGCCAACTAGCAACTTGAGAAGCAACAATGGAATCAGAGTTGGGAGACAAGAGCTGAGAACAGACCATTGTCTGCATCATTTCATCAAGGAGAATCCAGATCCAAATCTAACGTATCTTCCAGGGTAGCTCAAAATGGCCAAGCCTGTGTAGCAGGGCTGTCAGTAGGATTGAAAGACAGGGGGGCTTAGCCCCAAGGGTTGCAGGTAATGCTTGACATATAGTGTGCACCAAAAAGTTTTTCTCCACACCTTGAAATGCTTAATTAATTAATTAATTATTAGTTGTAGAGCATTTACCAGGACTTATAATCTGGCTAACTCTCTTTTCTTTAGAAGACTGTCCTTTCCCGAGCCTTGAGGAGGGCCTCCTTTTTTCTAATAACAGCCTGAGTGTGTTTATGATTTGCTATTTAAAGGTCTATATGCTGAGCTCATGGAAAGATGTTGGAAAACATATCCATTAATGCATTTAGTAAAACATAAATGTGGTGTATGATATCTAAAAATATATTTATTTACTCCTCTCTTTCTTCTTTCAGGCTGTTCATGCTTTCCAAATAAAACTAGTTTATTTCTGCCAACCACTGATATTTCTCTGTATCTGAAGTCAGTCCAGTGATATTCCTCTGTGTCTGAAGTCAGTCCAGAATATCATGAACTACAAACCCAGACCTAATGTTGTGGATGGGGATGCTGCACTCGCAGAAGAGCTGAACTGTTTCTTCGCCCTCTTCGAACAGACAACATCAGAAGCAGCTCCATCTCATCCAACAGCCAACACCAGCCACTCCTTCATGGTGAAGGAACATGACATGAGGCTTGTAGTAAGGAGAGTAAATCCCAAGTTTAATGGTAAAGTGGACCATCTTCTTATATCTTTTTGTAATTCTTGATTTATATCTCCATAATTTGCTCTATACAAGTCAGAAATGTTTTTAGTAATTGTCACACCCAAATATTTCATTGCTTTTAGCTTCCATTTCAGGTCATAGAATTCCTTGACTGGTTTTGGATGTAACTGAATGCTTAAAATTTGAGTTTTAGAAACACTGATTTTGTATCCTGATAGGTATCCATATGCCTCCGAGAATTTCATTAGTTTAGGGAGTGCTATATTTGGTTGCTTGAGGTAGGCTATTACGTTGTCGGCAAAAAGTCCAATTTTATGCTCGACTCCTTTTATTTTGACCCCTTGGAGTTCTTTGCTTTGTCTAAAGGCTCAATAAATATTGCAAATAGACTTGGCAACAAACAACATCCCTGTCCAGCTGACCCCTGTAGACATATTTTACCTGACAAATTTCCATTCATTTTATTTGTAGCAGAAGGGTTTTGGTACAGCGTTTTAATCAACTGTATTGATTTATCATTGAATTCAAATCTTTGCATTACCTGATAGAGAAATTCCAAATTAACACAATCAAATGCCTTCTCAGCATTAATACTAACCAGAACAGTGCTTTGTTTTTCTTTTCTGGCATGTTCAATGATATGTAAAGATCCTCTGATGTTGTCTTGTGTTTGATGACCTGAGATGAACACTGTTTGGTCTTCATCTAGTAGTTCTGCTATAAGTATTCATTCTTTTAGAGATAATTGATGTATATAATTTATAATATACATTTCATATGGATATTGGTCTATAATTTTCACATCTTTCTTTGCCATTGCCTGGTTTGGGAAGGATTGAAATCATTGCTTTTGCGCATGTAGGTGGTATTTTGTTTTCTTTGAGTGTCCAATTAAAAGAGGTTTGTAGTATTGATACCAACTCCTCCTTAGAAGTCTTGTACCATTCTGCGGTATACCATCACTCCTTGGAGATTTGTTATTTTTTAGACAATTTATTGCTTGTATAATCTCTTCCTTTGTGATGCCTGCCATTAGTCTGTCATTTTAATAGGTGACAATTGATGGTAAATCCAGCTGATTCAAAAATAGTCTAATTTCTTCCTCACTTGCAGAATCAGGTTGCGTACATAATTTTTCATAGTACCTCTGAAATACTCTTTCAATATGTTCTGGTCCTTCAGTTATCTCCTTTGTGAGTGGGTTTCTTATTTTTTGAACGGTATTTAGTGCTTGCTGTTTTCTTATTCGTTTTGCTAAAAATTTTGTTTTCTAGGGCCAATATTATAGTAATTTTGTTTTAAAAATGTATCCCTTTTTCCATATTCATTCAATAACATATCATTTATCTTAGATTTGGTGTCCTTGATTTGTTTATATATATTTTTTGGTCAGTTGTCTTTTGGTATTGCTGTTCCAATTCTTTCAATCTTGCAGAGTGATCCTGATAAGCTTCTCTTTTAAGTTTTTTTATTAATGCAGTTTTAGCCATCAACTTTCCTCAAACAACCGCCTTCAACACATCCCAAATATTATGTGGTTCCTCTGTTCCATTATCATTTTCTTCCATGTATTGCTTAATTTCCTGTTTGAATTCTTCCACCATTATTTATTGTTTAGTATCCTGATGTTAAGTCTCCACGTTGTTTGCCTTTTCCTACTATTTAGGCGTATTTCTAAAAATAAGGTGTTATGATCTGAAACATCCGCTCCTCCGATCTTACATTCTGTTACTCCGTGTTTATCCCCCATATTTATGAAAAAATAATCTATCCTCCTCTGTGTAGACATATGGAGGCTCCTCCATATATCTACACTATATTGCCAAAAGTATTCACTCACCCATCCAAATAATTGAAATCAGGCATTCCAATCACTTCTATGGCCACAGGTGTATAAAATCAAGCAACTAAGCCTGCAGACTGTTTCTACAAACATTTGTGAAAGAATGGGTCACTCTCAGGAGCTAAGTGAATTCCAGTGTGGTACTGTGATAGGATGTCACCTGTGCAACGAGTCCAGTCGTGAAATTTCCTGACTCCTAAATATTCCACAGTCAACTGTCAGTGGTATTATAACAAAGTGGAAGCAATTGAGACCGACAGCAACTCAGCCGCGAAGTGGTAGGTCACATAAAATGATGGAGCAGGGTCAGCGGATGCTGAGGCACATACTATGCAGAGGTGGCCAACTTTCTGCAGAGTCAGTCGCTACAGACCTCCAAACTTTGTGTGGCCTTCAGATTAGCTCAAGAACAGTGCGCAGAGAGCTTCATGGAATGGGTTTCTATGGCTGAGCAGCTGCATCCAAGCCATACATCACCAAGTCCAATGCAAAGCATAGGATGCAGTGGTGTAAAGCACCCAGTACTGCCACTGGACTCTAGAGCAGTGGAGATGCGTTCTCTGGAGTGACCAATCGTGCTTCTCCATCTGGCAATCTGATGGATGAGTCTGGGTTTGGCAGTTGCCAGGAGAATGATACTTGTCTGACTGCATTGTGCCAAGTGTAAAGTTTGGTGGAGGGAGTATTATGGTGTTGGGTTGTTTTTCAGGAGCTGGGCTTGGCCCCTTAGTTCCAGTGAAAGGAACTCTGAATGCTTCAGCATAGCAAGAGATTTTGGACAATTCCATGCTCCCAACTTTGTGGGAACAGTTTGGGGATGGCCCATTCTTGTTCCAACATGACTGTGCTCCAGTGCAGTGGATGAGAGCGTTTGGTGTGGATGAACTTGACTGGCCTGCATAGAGTCCCGACCTCAACCCGACAGAACACCTTTGGGATGAATTAGTGCAGAGACTGAAAGCCAGGCCTTCTCATCCAACATCAGTGTGTGACCTCACAAATGCGCTTCTGGAAGAATGGTCAAAAATTCCCATGAACACAATCCTAAACCTTGTGAAAAGCCTTCCCAGAAAAGTTGAAGCTGTTATAGCTGCAAAGGGTTGACCAACATCATATTAAACCCTATGGATTAAGAATGGGATGTGACTTAAGTTTATATGTGAGTTAAGGCAGGTGAGTGAATACTTTTGGCAATATAGTGTATCATTCCCATTCTTTCTAAGATGACTTTACAAATTTGGATTTCTGTTTTTTCTATTTCCCTTCAGACTAGTTTTATCCAGACTATGATTCATTACTATGTTAAAATCCCCCCACAAATCAAAACTCCCTCAGCTTCTGCCGCAATATCAAAAAGAGATTTAAAAAAAAAAAAGCTTATCACTTTCTGGAGGTGCAAAAACACTTATCAAGGTAACAGATTCATTTTCTAACTTCCCCTTCACTAATATATACCTTTGATTTCCTTTTCACACATAAATGAAACTGAATTAGGAATTAAAATAGTAACCCCCTCCTGTGTCCTTGTTTATATGTACTATAGTATGAATTCCAAAATCTAAGCTTTTTAAATTTTTCATGTTCACGCTGGGACATATGTGTTTCCTGAAGAAATATAATATGTAACTTTTGACCAACCCTCTTTTTCTGGGTACATTTAAACCATTTACATTTAACAACATTATCCTTACGCTACTATTTACTAAACTGCATTCATTAATGCGTTTCCCAAGCAGCTTAAACTTGAATACAAAATTAGGAACATTACCAACACAACTGAACGCCCCTAAAGGGGTATTTCTTCCACTCTCCACCGAGTCCCTGCTGGTGGGTGGATGGGGAATCCTCACCCATGAGGCCCATCCCTAGACATAGAGTCATATCTGAAGAACAGTGACAATCCCAGTCTAGATATATCCAGCTTTACCTACTCATGCTGGCCCTGTCGGTGGCATGATGTTCTGAACTGAAAAAAAATGAAGCCCATAACAAGGTTGAGTTCTTATTATACAGCCTCATTGGTCTGACTGAAATTTCCCGCCTTCAGTCTTTTCTTATTCTGCTGTTATCTTACAACATTGACTACACATTAGATGTTGGGTCTTCTCTGGTACTCTCGTAACTTTTCCTTTGCTTGTTGTACAGTCTCATCCTGTTTTGGCCGGAGGTGCCCCACCTGTTGCCATCCTGAATCACCACTCAGCCTCTCCTCCGCTCATCTGGCATCTTCAGTCAGGGTGTCTACCGTTAAGCCCCTTGCCCTCATGTCCTGCGCTGCTTCCAAAGCCATATCATAGCTTTTCATGCCATTGTCCCAGTGGATTAGTATTTTTGTACATGGACTTTGGAATTGAATGCCCTTCTCTTTTAGTGCTTTCTTAACATTTAGGTGTTTTGCGTTTTTAAACAACCTCAGATGGATAGTCATGGTCAAATTGAATCTTCTTGTATTGGAGGGAGGATGCCCTTCTTCTGACAGACTTTCCCTAAAACCATCTTCTCAGTTTCAAACTTAAGGAAATTTACCACTATCGATCTCAGTGTTTCACCTGTACTTGGCTTCCACATGAGAGCTCTGTGTGCGCGTTGGATTTGTGGGTTAGTCCCCTCAGGTAACCCCAGCTCTGCTTTCAGGAGTTGGTCCAAATAGTCCGTGACCGAGCCTCCTTCTGCATCCTCAGGCAAGTTGAAAATTCTGACATTATTTCTTCAAGACCCCGCTTCAAGTTTGGTATTTTGTCTTGCATCTGGTGTGTCTGCTTCTTTACCTTGGCTAGCAGGTCACTTGTTTCCACGTTGTATTCTTCCAATTCCGATACACGAGCCTGGGCTTCCTCAATGCTCTTCTTTTGCTCCTTTAACTCTTTATTACTCTCCGTGAGTTTGCGTTCAATGTCTTGCTTTAGAGTAGCAATTTCTTGTATCATCTCCATTTTGAGTTCATCTTTGAATGTTTTCAGCTCACTATGGAGTTCTTTTTTGAGGTCTTTGATGTCACTGCTAATGTTAGCTAGTCCTGCTCTAAGTGTCTCAATCTGATCCATTTCCTCAGCTGCATCACTCATGTGTTCAGAAGTTTCATCCATTGTAGGTTGTACTTCAATTTTTCTTTAAGGTTTTTATGTTTCTCTGGCTTCGGTGTCCACCCATAACCAACTCTGCCTTATTTTTATGTTGAGTTGCTCTCTTTGAGTGGCTTTAAATCCACCGACTTAGGCGAACTACAAACTAAGTATCCGACCTGTCCAGCATCTTCCCAGGAAGTCCCAGTTTGGTTTTTAGATTTGTGTGAATTAATGTTATAAGCTTTTGGTATAGCTTCAATATTTATAGGCTACTTTAGAAGTGAGATACTCTTACATTGGCTTATTCTGTCCTTATAGAAAAACAGGAAACAGCACAACACATCACAGCATAAACACAATAAGACCCAAACACTGTATTGCATGATCGCTGGAGGATTTGTACATGTAACTGGGAGAAGAGGGAATTAAACAGCCTCTCAACCAGTGCTCAACTCTCATTACTGTCTCCTTTGGAAGATATTGGCCTTAGTTGTGTTCTGGCTGACACCCTTGAGTGAACCATACTAAAATATCATCCAACCGGTGTCCAAACAGAGACTATCCTTATTACCGCCACTACAAGTAGCCTACCTGTGATATGAATTGCACTGGCTGCTATAGTTTTGTTTCTATTTTGCTGACCTGAATTCACCTGATAAGGGGCGCGGCTTGACCTTACCTAGCCAATCAGGAGTTCATTTCAATGGTAGATAATTCTGAGTAACACTAACCTGCACTGACTGGCCATGAAGCAAATAGTCAATAAACAACATTACATGACTACTTTTTACCGGGCCACATCAGTAACTTACCATACTACAGTAAATATTTACTCCCAACAGTTTATTAATAAAACTTAAATTAGAACTAACTTTCTGTCCAGATGTGATGTGGATCAATTGACTGAATAGATTACTCCCTATACTTTAACTGTAACTAAGAAAGCTTCCAAATCATTACATTTTCCTGATGAACAAAAGCATAGACTTACAGTTCACACCAGAAGTTTACAAACACTATATAAAAAGGCACATAAACTTATTTTTCTCACTGTCTAACATTAAATCAGATTAAACTTTTCCTGTTTTTGGTCAATTAGGATTACCAAAATTATTTCTATTTGCTAAATGCCAGAATAATGAGAAAAGGATTTTTTTTTTTAGACAATTTTTATTACTTTCTTCAAAGTCAGAAGTTTACATACACTAAGATTACTATGCCTTTAAACAATTTGGGAAAGCCCAGATGATGATGTCATGTCTTTGGAAGCCTCTGATAGGTTTATTGACAACATTTGAGTTAATTAGAGGCACACCTGTGGATGTATTTTAAGGCACAACTGAAACACACGGCTTCTTTATGTAACACCATGGGAAAATCAAAAGAAATCAGCCAAGATATCAGGAAGAGAATTATGGATTTGCACAAGTCTGGTTCATCCTTGGGTGCAATTTCCAGATGACTGAATGTGCCACGCTCATCTGTTCAAACAATTATACGCAAGTATAAACATCATGGGAATGTCCAGCCATCATACCGCTCAGGAAAGAGACGGGTTCTGTGTCCCAGAGATGAACGTGCTTTGGTCCGAAAAGTGCATCTCAACCCAAGAACAAATGCAAAAGACCTTGTGAAGATGCTGGCTGAAGCTGGTAAGAGTGTGTCATTATCAACAGTCAAACGAGTCCTGTACTGACGTGGTCTGAAAGGCCACTCTCCCAGGAAGAAGCCATTACTCCAAAAGAAACATAAAAAAGCCAGATTACAGTTTGCAAATGCACACAGGGACAAAGACCTTAATTTCTGGAGACATGTTCTGTGGTCTGACGAAACTAAAGTTGAACTTTTTGGCCATAATGACCATTGTTACATTTGGAGAAAAAAGGGGAAGCTTGCAAGCCTGAGAACACCATCCCAACTGTGAAACATGGGGGTGGCAGCATCATGTTGTGGGGTTGTTTTGCTGCAGGAGGGACTGGTGCACTTCACAAAATAGATGGCATCATGAGGAAAGAACATTATGTGGAAATACTGAAGCAACATCTCAAGACATCAGTCAGGAAGTTAAAGCTTGGGCACAAATGTGTTTTTCAAATGGACAATGACTCTAAGCATACTGCCAAACAGGTTACAAAGTGGCTTAAGGATAACAAAGTCAATGTTTTGGAGTGGCCATCACAAAGCCCTGATCTCAATCCCATAGAAAATTTATGGGCAGAGCTGAAAAGGCATGTGTGAGCAAGGCGGCCTACAAACTTGGCTCAGTTACACCAGTTCTGCCAGGAGGAATGGGCCAAAATTCCTGCAAACTATTGTGAGAAGCTTGTGGAAGCATATCCAAAACGTTTGACCCAAGTCATACAGTTTAAAGGCAATGCTACCAAATACTAATGAAATGTATGTAAACTTCTGACTCTTAAGAAAATAATAAAAAATTGTCCAAAAAATGATCTCTCTCATTATTCTGGCATTTAGCAAATAGAAATAATTTTGGTAATCCTAATTGACCAAAAACAGGAAAAGTTTAATCTGATTTAATGTTAGACAGTGAGAAAAAAAAGTTTATGTGCCTTTTTTATATAGTGTATGTAAACTTCTGGTTTCAATTGTATATGGAGAAGGCTGGACCAGAATGGCCCACCATGTAAGTCCTTATGTTGGATTTTGAAACTGCATGGGATCACACATAAAAAACATCCTTATTGGCAAAAGCGTATCTAAGGGATGGTGGCCAAGCCATGGCCATAAATCTGATTACCACCCCAGTGGCCACCCAAAATTCTAAATAATGATGGCTATGTGTTTTAATTATCAAAGGCGAGACATGTTCCTTTCTGGCTACAATTCTTTTGGGCTCTTTGCATAGCATATTTGCTTTTGTTAGTAGTTGAAACTGTGAATTCTTGCATCTTCTTTTACATCTTTAAAAATGTAGGTAGCAGGACTTGCAATGGCTATATTCCGCTGTATGTTGTCACTCTGTTGTGGTATGGACTTGAGATTGTGCAGCACTTTTCTTGTCATCTGACTACCTAAAGCCCTTTTGCACCAAAGATCACACCTATATATTTACTGTATACATTTATACACTTATGGCAGAGGTTGGCCATGAGTATTAACTAATCCCATTCAAACACATTTATACACATTTGGACCTCACTAACAAACAGCAGGAGCAAAGTGGGGTTAAGTGTCTTGCCCAAGGACTGCATGACCAACTCTAACAACTGAGCCACAGTTGCCCCTGTTGTGTTTCTTTCTTTCTTTCTTTTTTTTTAAAGATTTACTTTTGGACTTGTTTGTGCCTTTATCAAAGAGAGGACAGTGGATAGAGCTGGAAACAGGGAGAGACACACAGGAAATAGTGCCACGGGCCGGACTTGAACCCGGGTCGCCTGCGTACATGGTGCATGCCTTAACCACTCGACTACCAGTGCGCCCTGTGTTTCTTTTAAAAGTCAAAAACACATACACAATAATAACACATCAGTAAGATTCTTTACACATAAATCACACAGGGTAAATAAATGTTCCTTCTTGTATTTGGGCACACATCAGGCCACTCCTGATGATGCTTATTAGATAGTCATTCACCACTCTTTTGGCAAGCAACTGCCATGTGAAGTTATAAGCACTGTAAAACATTTCCTTGTAAATTCACAGTAAATTATTGGCTACTAATTGCATGACTTTCACAGTAAGTTCACAGTACCTTACTGTGAAATATTTCACTGTGAAATAGTCATGATAATTTACTGTGAAATTTTAAATGCATGCAGCCATATAAATCTACTCAACTCTAGATTTTTAATGCTTTTACAACAACAGAGTTTAGAATAAATATTCACGCAGCAATAAAATGTGACTAAAATATCAGATTTATCAATACAACACTAACATGAGGTATTTTAAAGAGTGCATGTTTGTACTTTTAAGCACTCAAAAAACATTTGTGCTGATCTTAACCTAACATCACTAAGGTTTGGGATGTAGGAGTTGTACTCTGATTTTATCTGAGTTTGACATGTCTAGATCTTTTTACCTGTACCCACTTTGCTGCCTGACTACTGGTATTTTATTTGCATTGTATTTCCTTTATTGCATTGTATTTCTCTTTTTTGTGAAGCACATTGTAACATTTGTTCTGAAAAGTGCTCTATAAATAAAGATTATTATTACTCACAGAGGATTGATTTAATTATGTGAAGTTATTAAAGTTTTGGGTCTGAATACTCCCACCACAAATTTTAATTTGTAGTGAAAACAACAATAAATTCAACCTTATATGAATATGAAACAATGTCTTTCCAGTCAGATTTACTTTTTTCCCATTTCAAAACTTACACTTTTAAAGTAAAAGTCTTCATGAAGAATTCCTCAGTATCTGTTTCTCCTGTCCAACGAATACATTTTTTTATGGCACCCTTTATTGGAGGGTATTTTTTTACCCTTAGGGACCTGGATGTGTCACTTTTTATACAATTGGCCACTGTAAAAAATATCAAAAATTGTTAAAAAATCAAACTTGATGCCAATCTTTGACACTTCTGGGCCCAGATAATTCCAAACCCCCACAAAAAATTAAATTTTGCATGTATGTGATGGAAAATAATTCACTTTTTGTGTTTTTTCTTTTAACAAAAAATCAAGTTCTTATCAAAAAAACTGGCATTTAAGGGGTTAAAATATTGAAACCCTGATAATTTTCATTATGCTTTGTGAGGACCGAAGTTACTTAAGGTATTTATGGAAAAAAATTGGAATGATACATTAATACATTTTTTTATGGCACCCTTTATTGGAGGGTATTTTTTACCCTTAGGGACCTGGATGTCGCACTTTTTTTAGGGACCTAGGAGGGTTAAAGTTATTGATATTATGATAACATATAAACATTTATCACACACATATCTAACAAGCTAGTGTTAGTTCATTGATGCTTGTTGTCAGACCACACTCACGGACGGTCACACAACCTCTCTCTGTCACGCACATACAGACACACACACACCCAGGGCTTAATTTGGGCCGGATCCTGCCAGAACAAGATCCGGCACCTCTCAGGTTGTGACCGGCACTTATTTGATTGGATCCAGCACCTCCAGGGGCAGCGGGTGCATAATACATTTCTGCCGGCGAGTGTTTAAACATAACATTGCATGTTAGTTGTCCAGTGTGGAGAGGAGTACAGCCTGTGTGTGACTGTATGTTGCAGCCTATGGTTAGGCAGGCTAAACAAAAAGCGCCTATCACATCCTGACTTGTGCGCAAAAGCATAATATCGGTAAACAACCGACAATCACAGACAATCAAGCGCTATTTTCAAAGTTAAAACTAGCAGCGAGAGTCAATTTCTAGTGATGTGCGGATCGATACTTAAGTATCGATCCCTCCGATACCAGAGTCTTACGTTTTAGAATCGATTCTCATACAAAAATATCGATATTTTAATAAATGTGGACAAATGTGTAGTTTGCCATTAACAGGAATACAGTGGAGAGTAAAAACACTATCACAAACTTGTTGTAATGATTCCCAGTTAGTAGGAACTACTTCTTCTTCCGCCTGTCAGTCACATGCGTAATACGGCTCTATAAGAGCGTCACTGGTCACAACGTGCTGTTGCTCACTAAAACGCAGTCATGTGGGGACATATTTCAGCTCCATAAACAGCAACGACGCGGCATGTGATGTATGTGAGAAGACAGTTAAGTATTAAGATAAACATCTGAGAATCAACCATAAACAGAATATGATGAGGCGTTTCAGAGAGCAGGAGAGGAGAGAGACAGGTGCTGCTAGGGCGAGACAGACGTCACTCTCGGAGTCCCGGTGCTGCAGGCAGAAACTATCCACGTACAGAAAAAGCAGAAAGAATAAGGAGCTGTTGGAGATGTGTAGTGATATACGTCTGTCTACTAGACTTAGGTTTCATTTTAATGATCAAACAACGGGAGTTCCCTGCATTCTTAAAGCTACGGAATCCTATTCAATACAAATGTTCATTAATATAAATATGGTTATTAAATTAGTAATGAAATAAATAAATGCCACAATAAACAACTGCATGAGCTCAGCTTTGAGTAAAAATCTATGTCCCTGAGATCACCTCACATCTATTCAGTAGGCCTAGATTTAGTCAGGTAAGGCTACCTATAAAGTAAAACATTTGAAGCGGATTACATAGGCTAGGTGTTCCTAAAATATACATTATACTTGCAATAAAACAGCCATTGAGGGCTAAAAAAAAGCTAAGATAAAACTGAAAAACATTTTATAAATAAGATAGATAATAACATTGTTTCTATAAAATATTTTTCTTGTATTATTTTCAGTCTCATTTGTTTTGACTGATGGTTAATTGAGTATTTTGAAATGTAGAAGTGACGAACTTATGCAATTATTGTGACATTTATTTTATTGTCATTAAATTATGTATTTTAATAGCAATTTCAATGAGTAACATAGCTTTTTATATGAAATGGCAAGTGTATGAAAACTGTTAATTCTTTAGTTTTAGTGTAGGCTGTTTTGAGAGTCTACACACATAGCTGAACCTAAATAAGATTAAGAATTCACGGCAAGTATTGGTATCGGATCAGTATCGGCGATACCAGCCTGAATTTTACTTGGTATCGGATCGGAAAGGAAATCAGTGGTTATCGCACATCACTATCAATTTCAGCTATCAAAATGAGTGAAGTGACGTCATATGTGTATGCGTCGAAGAGTTGTTGTGTGTGTTGAAGGAGAAAATAAACGGAGGCATTCGTTCCTGGCGCTCCAAGAGTAAAGTCGTGTGTTTTTGTCCATAAATCTGTGAGTTTAAGCCCTATAACTCGGACGCTACATTGGTGGCAGCGGTAACTGGAGAGCGTGCTGGCTTTTGACTTTTTTACTATTTTTTGTGGACAATTACTGGACTTTCTAGTCGTTTTTCTGGCTAGCGGTGCTCGTGTGTGCCCGGGAAACACCATGTTTGGGACGCGGACGGCTGGAACTTTGGACGGTGATATGGATGAGGATTATTACAAGCCTGCTGCTTCATGGACTACTAACTGAGTAATGTTAAAGTGGAGCTCCCACCGCCATTTCATGGGGACGGTCAGAAGACGTGTAGCACCTGGATAAAGCAGTTTGAAGCCGCCATGCGCGCCCAGATGAGAGGGGCGGGGCGAGGTGCTTAACAGGCTACCTTAGTGAATCTTCTGCCCATAGATATCTATAGTAATGGCTAGATGTCTTCCGGCGGAGTTTGTAACGTCATCACCGGCGGCCATCTTAACACAGGCATGCGCTCTGGCGGAATCTGTGGTACCTGAGGGAAGGTGAGTGATCTGCACAAACATAAATACTCTTATCTCAATGAAATCTTGACGGATTTACAAACGGTTTGGTTTCTTACAAACGTTATTAATGTGGCTACAATTCTGGATATTTGAACATGTTAAAATTGCAGCATTTCTCTTCAATAAACGACTTAATCATGCAGCATAGTTGTGTAAGGCTGAGACCACCAGATTTAACTTGTTAAAAAAGTTTGTTAAAGACATCTCACATTATGATTCCTACAGGAAATTGCTGAGTGAAGATGCCAGACTTTTGTGCAGCCTACAGATGCTCTAATGGTGTTGAAACCAGAGCATGTGGGATCGTCTTTCACCTGTAAGATATTACAATACTATGACTATATTTAGGATAATCGTTTGTTACTTAGTGGAAGTATGTACAATACAGGTCCTGTTACAAAGGAACAGCGGGGCTGACATAATAGTATTGCAAGATTGTTGTTGACACAAGGCATTTTAGAATATGTTTGTTTACACAATCACTGAATGTTTCTCTTGGACACCTTTTTATAACTATTTTAATGTGGTTATTCTTAAAGTTCATACAAACATACAAACAATTTCTCCAAAAATATGATATCATTTATGTATCATGTAATAAATATTATTTATTATTATTGTTTTCACTGTGTTTTTTGGGTCATTTCTTATCTCTGTCCTCCATGTGTATACCTCCACAGTAGTCTAGTTCTCTCTAGAGGGTGGGAATTTTGACATGCGGCATTTCTTGATGTATATTTGTAAAGGGAAATCTTGTACCTATTTTTTATTGCAAATAAATGTCAAATTTATAAAATATTACTAATATAATACAACATTTTGAATTATTACTTGTTTAAACTAAACATGTAATAATTCAAATTATTTTATAATATTAGTAATATTCTTATTATGAAAGTACACATATATCTCATGTTGCCATTCTGTACGCTGAGTTTTATTAGCTCATATATTGATTTGACATAAATACCTTGTGTGTGTGTATTTGTTGCACCTATCTGAAGTCCAATGGGGAAATAAGTAGGTGATCCCAAACTTTTGACCAGAAGTGTAACATAATTATCCATAAGTGCAGTGTTATAACTACACCTCTGACGTTTATAACAAATCAAACTGTTTGAAAATCGGTAGAAAATTGAGCAAGTTATGGTTATTATAAAAGTGCATGCACCACTACTACACAGTGTCATGGGTGAGCGAGCTGACTGTAGCAAGATGGCCGCCAGTGCAGACATGCGACTCCATTAGCCGGCAGCACGGACGAGGCATCTAGCCACAGTCAGCTCGCCACAGTCAAGTCTACAGCATACATTAAAGGACTGGTAGAGGGGGTTGATGTAACTATGCTAACTGACTCTGGGTCTAATGTTTCATTGATTTCTGAGGAGTTTAAGATGTCTGTCCCATCTTTACGTAAACATGTGTTACAGACACAGTACACATTTGGTCGGGCTGTTAATGGACACTTACTGGACACCTTGGGCACTGTGACTCTCCCTATACAGCTGGGTGGGAAATATTATGAGCAGGTTGTTCATGTTGTGCGGGGGCCACACAGGCTGTTTTGTTGGGTTTTGACTTTATGCTATGCCCATGCTGTTTTAGATGTGGGTCGAGGCCTTCCCCGCCCCAGTGACACTGAAATTCCTCTTATGCAGGCTGTGGACTTTGTCCTAATGTGTTGTAATATTTCTGTGTCTGCTGATGTTACCATTCCACCTTTCAGTGAAATGATTGTGCCCGTCCAGGTGGAGCCCTCTAAAACTGTTGGACCCCCTATTGCCTCTTATCTTGGCTATTTGGAGCCTGAGGTTCGGGACAGCATTGGTCTGGTGGTTGCACGTACAGTGGTGCCAATGGAGAATTGGCACACTATCGGGTGACTGTTGAACCCTACTGCCCATGAACTGGGCTTACACCCTGGCTCGCACTTGGGGGTTGTACACCATGTTGACGAGTGTGATATACTTACCCCTGCAGAGCTTGTTGATTCCCAACGGGTACCTGCTCCTGTACTGGATTTGACTGAATGCTCTGTGATTGATGTGCAGAGGGAACAGCTGCGGGTGTTGCTGGAGGAGCATCAAGGTGTGTTCCTCCCTGGTTGGAGTCACCCAGCTAAAGCAAATCTGATCAAGCATCACATCAACACAGGGTACAACCAACCAGTGAAACGACGGGCTTACCGTACCTCTCCAGAGAAGCGGAAGGAGATTGAGAGACAGGTCCAGCACCTTTTGGAGGACGGCATCATTGAGGAGAGCTGTAGTCCTTGGTCTTCTCCTGTGGTGCTTGTAAGAAAGAAAGACAACATGTGGCGGTTCTGTGTGGATTACAGGGGCCTGAATGCCGTGACAATTCTCATCTGCTGCCATGGGTGGACGACACGTAGGATGCCTTGGTGGGGGCTGCCTGGTTCAGCACCTTGGACTTCTCTGACAGCTACTGGCAGGTGGAAGTGGCGGAGGATGATCGGCCCAAGACTGCGTTCACCACTGGCCAGGACCTGTACCAGTTCAGGTCAATGCCCATGGGCCTCACTAATGCACCAGCGACGTTCAAGCGAGTCATGGAGCTGGTATTGAAGGGGCTGCCATGGCACGTCTGCATGGTCTACCTGGACGACATACTGGTATACAGTAGGACATTTGAAGATCACCTTGAGGCCCTGGGGCAGGTTTTCGCCCAGATTGGGAATGCTGGACTGAGGCTGAATGCCAGGAAATGCCACCTTGCCTGCGACCATGTTGTCTTCCTGGGCCACGTCATTTCGGCTGAAGGGCTTCGCCCAGACCCTCGAAACACGCTCAAGGTGAAGACCTGGCCGGTACCACAGTCTGCTACTGAAGTGCATGCTTTTCTGGGTCTCTGCTCTTACTATAGAAGGTTTGTCAAGGGTTTTGTCCAACGAGCCGCCCTCCTCAGTCACCTCACAGGGAAGAATGTCCCATTCCAGTGGACGGAAGACTGCCAGACAGCGTTTGAATTTCTGAGGGAGGCCCTTTGTGCAGAACCTGTTGTCTGTCATCCTGACTTTGTCAAACCTTTCAAGCTGTACACCGATGCATCACAAGTGGCAGTGGGTGCTGTGTTGGCACAAGACTTTGATGGTCAAGTGAGAGCAGTAGCCTATGCTAGTCAGTCCCTCACAGCAGCTGAACGCTGGTGGTCCATGTTTAACAGAGTTGTGGGCAAGTTTCGCTTCATTCTGATGTTTGCATACTGGACATCTTGTTCTTTTGTTCTTTTCCTCCCCTACTGTGCTTGGGAAATGGGGACATTACTTTTCTTGGGGGGGACGCATGTGAGCATTGGATTTAGTGGAGTTCTGTTGATAATGCTGGAGCAGTCTCAGGGGGGGGGGGGGTGACGTCATATGTGTATGCATTGAAGAGTTGTTGTGTGTGTTGAAGGAGAAAATAAATGGAGGCGTTTGTTCCTGGTGCTCCAAGAGTAAAGTCGTGTGTTTTGGTCCGTAAATCTGTGAGTTTAAGCCCTATAACTCGGACGTTACATAAGAACTAAATATATGTACAAGATATAACGTTTAACAGAAAGATGGAAACAGATACAAACTTTAACAAAACAATGGACACCCACCTCTCTCACAGGGAGTCATTCAAAAGGGGAGCGGGGAGGGGGCGAAAAGAATATATATAAATAACCAACAAAGAAGAAAACAAAGGAAGGAAGGAGGGGCTACAAAAAAACAACACAGTGCATCATGGATATAGGAGTTTCTCTCAGGCTAATAAACTAATGCCAGGTAATTTTTTGTAATTATAACAATGAATAACTAACTACAGAGGTGCATTTTGACCCTGTTACATAAATACTCATACATCAACAGGAGCACAGCAGCGCTAGTGTCTCTTCTTCTCCGTCTGATCACCTGTAGAGGTGCACAGGTGACAGATTCAACCTCAGTAATGGGAGAGCCAGGAGAGATTGATTGCTTGTTTATTGATCATAGACAAGTTGCGGCTAATGACAAAATATTTTTAAAAAAGGCAAAAAAAGGAAAACTTTGTCACGTGTTGTCAATTGGAAACTCTATTTAACAGTATTATGTATGATACATAAAGAAAATGTTACCTGCAAAATGCCATGTACATTACATTTTTGTATGGAATTTAGAAATAAAAATGCCCATATATTTTCATTGCTGCTTTCATGCAGTGCCTCCATGCTTCCCTTTAGATATATCAGTAGAGTTGTTAATATTGATGTTGTCTATCCCACCACAAGTGATCAGTAAACGACTGATCAATCTCCCTTTGCTCTCCCATTTCCGAGGTTTAGCCTGTCACCTGTGCGTCTCTACATGTGAGATGGAGAGGAAGACGAGAGCTGTTCTGTCTCTCCTGTTAATGTATGATTATTTAAGACAATAAGAGAATTGTGCCTGTCTCAACAGTATGCTGTATGCCTCATATCAGTGAATATGTGAAATTATTAGGGATGCACCGAAATGAAAATTCTTGGCCGAAACCAAAAACCGAAAATGAGGAAACGAAGGCTGAAAACCAAAACACTGAAAGAAATTATTATGCCAATTATTAGTACCATTGCATTTCTGGCTATGACTGTGTACTAACCTCACTAAAATCAGTTGCAATTGCAAAAATTAATATTAATGCTTTAAATAAGAAATCAATTACAAAATTATGTAAATATTTATTAGGCACTTCATTCCAACAATACACAATATAAAATAAAATAAAATACAAAATAAAATGTTTAACTTGACCCCACTCATGTATACATTAAATCAGTGGTTCTCAACCTTTTTTCAGTCATGTACCCCCTGTGAAGTATTTTATCAGCCAAGTACCCCCTAAACAGCGCAAAGCTTTTTGGCCAAAAAGGAAGACATTAAGAGTGCTGTGACAGCCGTCTGATTTATCAAAATTTGTAACTGATAAACACTTTAAAATTACAAATATTAGATTTTTTTCATACATTTTAAATATTAAAAATGCATGACTAAAGTCATGGCACATCGTCTCATCTCTAAATGTGGGAATTCAAATGAATGTAGCTATTGAAAACAGTGACTGAAAGGCTTTAAACCCAGAAGTGTGAAAAACTCTGCTCTGCTGCAGTGGTCTCTCTGGAACAATTTGGAAATAAAAACAGAGTTAGAAAGAACTAAAAACCTGTAAATAATAAATAAGTTATAAAAAAGACTTCTCTTTTCTCAAACTGAAATCATGAACTTAGTTATAGATCAGCATTTCTTCACAAAAAAAAAAAAAAAAATCATAAACCTTTTAATGAATGGAGAGGTTGTGAATACAGTGACTGACAGACAGGTTCCAGTGTGGGTCAAACCATTCTGCCATGGGGGAGACTCAGGGGGTTTTAGGGTGATTCAATTTAAGAGCATACAAAATATTAACTCCAGTTTATAAACTTAAGGTCCTTACACTCTATACGCATTTTTTTCATGCAAATTATGTACACAAAATATTTACATTTAGAACCTGTAGTGAGTCAAAGCAAGCTTCCTCACCTGCAACATCATTTCGCAGCGCGTCATTGCTGCGTGTATTTAAGTAGCGGATTTGCGCTCATGTGGACACGTCGGGCTGCCTGTTGCCTGTCTCCCTCTCTACCTGGCTAAAAAAACAGAGGCAAAAACACAAGCACTGACTACAAACAAATATGAGGAGATATCAAACTTCAGGTGGTGTTGGAGAGGAGGATGTTTTTGTTCCTCTGTCTACCTTAATCGGCACCACCACCACTATGTGCGCTCGTTGGAGCGAAACTCACACAGCTGGAGCTGTTTCTAAACTAACGGGACTTTAGTGAAATATTTACCAACACAGTCTCCTCTGACCTCAGACATGCGACTTATAAGATCAACCAGCTAAATGACTCCTCTAGACAGTCTTGAACACAAACAGGTGGGCCAGTCTGTGCGCTGTGGAGAGAGTTAACTCCTCTCACCGCGAGCCTCAGCTGTGCAATATTATAACCCTTATTGATCATATTTGACATAGCATGAATGAAAAGTCAGTCCCTCCTCGTACAAACTTGGCTGGAACAGTGAATGAAACCGTGAATTAAACGGCACTGACAGCCTGGCCGTGCGTAAAAGTGCCGCGTTACGCACGGAATGAAGGACACAGAGGGACAAACCTCCTTTTATCTTCCGCTTCAAAAAATATCACTGTTTATCAGAGCACAGAGAAAACACACCGCAGACATTCGCAGCACGAATGTGATTTTAGAATGTACGTAATATACTCACAAAAACGTGTCGCTCCTGACGTGCAAAGAAAGGCGCTTATGTTTCTTAAATAGCTGGCATGTATTTTAAAATCTCGTGTACCCCCTGGAGCGCCTTCACGTACGCGTACCCCTATTTGAGAACCACTGATCCAAGCGCGTGCTGGCCGCGGTTTTTGCTTGCGTCATCACAACGTCGTGTTTCGGCCTTGTTGTTTCGGTGATAAAAGTCTTTCGGCCCAAAACCGAAAACGCACTTTTGGGCCATTTTCAGCCGAAAATTTTCGGTGGCCGAATTTTCGGTGCATCCCGAGAAATTATACCTTATTATTGGATTTAACAACAAAGACATTCTCTCATTGCCACATAAAACACACAGAGTCTATGATCCGCTGTTACTGATAACAAGTTTCGACTTTTTTCTCATCATTTCGACTTTAATCTCGAAATTGTGTTTCAACTTTATTCTCGAAATTTCGACTTAATTCTCGTCGTGTCGACTTTAAGTGCATGCGCGTGCTGCCAAACCAATACGCATGTGTGAACTGGTTCACTGAGCTCTCATCACCATGAACGTTGTTGTAAAATTAGGCCTTTTTCAGGCAGCTGTTTTTATTGTACCATTAGTCCACTGAAATATCTCAAAGCAGTCTGAAAATATACAATAGGAAAATATAAAATATAGCTTACTCATCAAATTCCATCCAAAATACTCCTACAAGCAACTGCAAGAATATGAGATAAATGATCATGTACAATATTTCAGCTTTTTTATTTTATGGATTTGTTCTTTAGGGTTCAGTCCCATTTGACAATTTTAGTCTTTTGCTAAATGAATATCAGATAAAATATACAAAATTTTAAACATTACACAGACAAATATACATTGTCATTTTATCCATAATTGTAAGCTGTATGTCTTTAGGTTGATTTAAAAAGGGCACAAACAAGCCGTTGATTATTTTTGACCTCATATGTACCCTTTTTACCCAGAAAAGGTAAGTGCCATAACGTCAAAAAGAACCTGAGGAGAAAATCATCAGTGCTTTCATAAATGGACCCTAGCCGTACCCTCATTTCTGACGGTGTATAAAAAGCCGAAAGAGACAACTCTTACTGCTGGCCTGAGCCAAATCAACTGAATCACCAAAAACAACCTAAACTGCTCTCACTAGCTGGGTTGTATCTGCCCAGTGTTATCATAAGACAATGTGAGTTCATGCTATATCACACAATGCCCCACAGTTAATGTAATTTGTTGTGTTGTGTTCACAGTAGATGGTCTGAGCACAGTAGATTACTGTAAAGAAGCACAGTAAAATGTTGTGAAATCTTGATAACGTACACGCAAATTTCCCAGTAACTCACCGTAAAATTCAAAATTACAATAAAATACTGTCTACATTACAGTTAAAGCCTGTGAAGTGCTAATACGGTAATTTACTGTGAAATGTTATAGTTAAATATTGTGAAATTCTGGTAATTTTTTCCAGTGCAGGTTTATTGTGAAGATTACAGAGGTTCCTTTTTGAAACTCAATTGAAAACTCAGTAGATATTATGCTCTAAGATGATTGTACCCAGCCTCTATTTTCCATTCTATTCATTAAAAAAACAACAATGTGTTAAAAAAAATAATCACAGACAATATATATAATAATTTTTACAATATTTATATTATTGTTTAGCAGCACTTATTTATTGTAATTTCTAACATGTGATGTTATGCCATGTGTGTTCTGTGATTCACATTTTCGCTTTATTGGTAGTGAGATAGCAAGGTTTGGCTGCTTTAGGATCAGACACAGAAGAAGAGATGCGTCAGAAACAGTGAGGGTTAACCCTTTCCTCTCTGCATTTGAAAGTCAGTTTCACGCCGTGACGCACCGTGATGCTGGGATTGCCTCACAAAGTGGATCGGAAAGAACCCTGCCGCAGGGGGTATGTGACAGTTCCACAGGGTAAATTGCCATTTTGTTGTGACCATTCAGTTTCCTGGCAAGGAGAAGGGGAGGATGGACCGTGAAACTAGGAACGAATTGATAAATAGTGCCACTTAGCATGGCATATGGCACGTTTAAAGGGCTGAATGTTGACACCAACAAATTGACAATTTCATACCAATTTTCGAAGTTGCATTCGCCACACACGTTGTCATGCAGAATTTCTGCATATTTAGAGCTTTCAACAATTTATTTTGAACTGCTTTGCGAGAAACAGTTTAGGTCGGAAGTGATGGGGAAAAAACTGTTAGAATTTACCTGTAAAAAAACACCTTGAAATAAAGACGCGCCGCTTAAGACCAAGTCTAGAGCTTTAATTTATTTGTAAATTATAAAATAGCAAACGTTTTACGCGCATTTTTAAAAGTTTTATTCAGGAAGAGTCTGTATCTCTGCTAAAGTTGAGGAAGCCAGCGTTTCCCTGAGGTCACATATTTCTGTTTAACAAAATATGGAGCGAGGAGAATCGGAGGAACGCCCCATGTCTTTTCACTTGTACCTTTCAATTTTCCACTCTGCTCAGATAAAGAGAAAACCCTGGGAAAACCAGAACCAGCAACTGGCCCTTCCTTTTTTGCTGCAAAGGCAAAAACAAAACGTCTATAAGTAGAGGCTAGTTGCGTTTGGTGGCCATATGCATTTGCCTTAAAACTGTCTTCTGGCCTGCAGTCATACATTAAATTAATGATCTTTCTGAACTCCAATGGACTCCAGCATATACTGAGGCTCATCGCTATTTGACACAATACAGAGATGCTTTAGTCCTCTTTATAAGAATGTCAATATGATGATTTACCAGGGAAAAGGAAACGACCAATTGAATCCAGAATTAAGAGTGAGCATCTATCAAATAAATCGGACCTCTGTCAGCAAGAACAACAACTTTCAGTTAATTTTTAATCTTCTTGCTTTTGTTCAGAACTAGCTGTAGGTTTAATACACAAAGTGCGCATGAGAGATGCTGAAATACGAGACATTAGGAACAGGAGCTTTAACACAACAGAGCAATATAGGTCAACTTTGAATCTTGTCCTCACTTGTCTATTTCTAACCTGATCCAAACGCTTTATTTTATAATTGGACATTTTGGTGGTTGGCTAACTGTTGTTTTACGCACGGTTAAATACAGTGCACCAGAGGGTGCTTGGTTATTCTCATTCAAATGTTGCTCAAGTGCTTCAGAGTAATGGCAGATGTTTTGTAATTCAAGGCGCATCAATGCCCATGCGCTTTAGTGTTTAACAATGGCGCTCTCCTTTTGTTAGGCGCTTGTGTCTCTCCGTTCAGAGCTTGACAAAGGCTTCATCCTCCATCGAGTTATAAAGTTACTTTCCAGTCAGTTCATTCGGCTCCTGAGAAAACCTTAAGCGATGTTAATGTGCGCCTCTTGTCCTTTCATGCGCTAACCCCAGCACACACAGGCAGACAGCCGCCATTGTGTCCCAAACCAAAGTAAGAAGTCTTTAAATAACCCAATGACCAGTCCATAGAAATTCATGATGCTATTTCTGTTTGATCTATTTGATCACAGCTTCTACAACAGATCCGTCGCGTGGCTTTCCCAAAATCCTGTCTGTATTTCCTAATATTTTTCCAGTGCACCTGTCCACGTACCTGCTCTTTTTACTGTGACCTTGTTTCTCACAAAGAGCTTTTGGTCACGCCAAAGCTGCATCCAATCCGTGTCAATGGGGGCGGTGAATCGATTTGCTTCGCTCACGGTGCGCCAAATTATGGGCCTCAGTATGCATAAACTGCGTTAAGTTGAGGAACAAGACATGTTAAAAAGGCAAAAAAGCGTGCATCTGCAATTCAGTTTAGATTAAATTAATAACTGAACATGTGAGAGCAGGTGATACCATCGATTTGGAAGACTTTAATTATTTTGCCTGTGCTGTGAGATAACAATAATCCACAGCTTCTCACAATGCTGACACAAAGTAGAATACTATTTGATTATACATGCCGTTTTCTTCTAATTTGCCTAAATGGAACATTTCAGACTCCCTCTGCATATGTCCCTCTATTTTACTGTTCGGTTGTCTAACATTGGCTTGCAAATGTCTCAGTTTCCCTCCTGGAAGAAAATAGTTTATTGCAGTAATTGCATAATTGCTTCACTAATTGTTGTTAACAAGTTTCCCAATAGTCCAATTATTACAGCAGCATTGTCAGGTCCCCGCCGGCAGGCATCCATAACAAAGGTCTGATTGGGTTAATGAATGACCTGAGGCTGAAAAGGTGAAAGTAAAGCGACCAGGCCTTTTCATAAACATACACTTAAGTTGTCATTTAATGGCACTTTCGTTATTATATCCACGCAGGACACAAGCCTCTCGGTGCGCCATTCTTATGGATAGATAAGGACATACAAGAGGAAATGGAGGGAAACAGTTTTAGGGCGCACTTGTCACTGCAGACAAGAGTTTCTTTTCTTATTGTCACGCGTGAAACGTTTACAAATATGAGTAGGTTGACTGGATCGACAAACATTTAATATTCCTTCGTCATGTGGGCAATTGAAGAAAGCTGGGAGCTTGTCTGTTGTGTAGCAAAGGTTCAAAGTCAGTTTCAACAGGTTTCATCTCCGTAAAAACTCAACAACCAGTGAATTTAGAGACCGACTGCAGTATTTCACACAAGTAAACTGTTGATATCATGTGTTATCATTGCTTAATATATGTAAGTTAAACTGAAAACTTCCTTAAAATGAACCTGTCAGCAAGAACGACAGCTGATCTCTATGACACCACCACCACCTCCTTTTATTTTCAAAGTCTTCCTCCTCTATTTTGACCCCATAGAGAAAACACTAATTGAAATTATACCGAATAATCAGCGGGGAAATTTCTACACCATGGCACAGAATAACATCGCAGGCGACTGTTGTGATGCCACAACTCCACGCTGAAATCAGCGCTCCACGGTCCTGTGTTAAAAGCCAGCGTGAAAAGGCGGATAATGTGGCGTCCAGGGAGGACAATAGACACCAGACTGCCCTCTAAACACCAGCACAGCTCGGCCAAATTTCATACCAATTAAATGCTTCAGTATATAGCACCATTTTATGTTCCGCACCTTTCCGGTACATTTTACGCATTAGTGTCCTACACACAGCTCTGACATGGCAGTTTCTGTTGTCTACTTGAAGTATCAAAGCAATGACATGAAACTTGATTAGTTCTGTAGGACAGTCAAACGTCATCACTGGTGAAATGTATGGATTTTAGACTACTTAGACTATGTGAGGCTCTCTCGTGAACGATTCCATAATTTGAGCATACAGAGCGTTAAAGAATTGGAATTAGCTATATTGTGGCGCATGGATGTCATTCAAACAAAATAAATATTGATCTTCTGATAAACTAGTTGGAACATTCCAGTCTCTCATCTTAGCTGACAAATGAAGGAGAAAGTAGAGCGGCTTCTCTGGCTCACTTTAGGAGCAGAGAGAGCCTTTTAATGCCCACACGTTTGCGGTCACAAAGCAGACGAGAAGAAAAGATCAATGGCCCATCACTATAAACTGACCTCTTTTCATGGCCATCTCCCCAGACTGAATACAAATGCGCCCCTTCTACCGGGCCCTCAGCCTTTTTAACGCACGCATTGTGTTCCGGATAAGGCAAGGAGACTTGAGCAATCTAAAGAGGTTTAGAAAGGGTTTGTCAGCGGTGTCGCGTGTCTTTCAGAACACAACCAACTCATAACTTCAGAGCAACTCAAATTAAACAACTAACTGGTCGCAATGGTTCAACTTTCCTCATAGAACTCAAGTCTAACATTCCATCAGATAGTGACTCTATAGTCCATACATTGTTTCAGCTGGTATGACTTTCCCAAGCCTCTGCTCCTTTCACAGGGCGCAGTGTGGAAAATCGGAAGGCGAGGGACCGAGGACAAGGGGCGGCCCGCGATTCTCCTCGGTGCCTCATCGCTTCTGGTATGAAGACAAAAACCGGCGACGCACAAAAGCTAAAGAATCCTGAGTCTTAAAAGTTTTGAAAACTTCTTTGCTTTTCGCACATACATTTTTAAGGGATTGGCGGAAATTCATACACCCTCTGTCCAAAAAAGCAAATAACACGAAGCAGGTCTTGACTGTAAACTTTTACAACTAATTAAAACCAGAAAATCGAAATGTTTTGGGACACGGTGGGAATTATCACGGTGCTACCATGGACCTGGTGGCGTGAAACCCACAAATAAAAGATTGAACACAGGAGTCAATGGGACCTACACCATGCAAGAACCACAATGATTACCCATTATGTTTGTGATTTTTATGCATCTCCTGTGTTTTCTTTGGGACACACACGTTGGTTCAAGGGTGTTCAATTCCATTACGCAGTACACTTACTAGATAGAAAACCTTGATGTGTCGCTAGTTCGACTTAAAAATAAGAGAAACTAACAGAATCACTCCATATGAAAGTGAACTCTATTTTGGGCAGCACAGTTACCTCTTCTTTAGCCCTCTCAGGGCCTTTGGTGGGGTTTGGCTGTCAGATGCCAGTGTTGCTCATTTGAGCGCAAGAAACAGGCGGGACTGTCTGCATTGAGATGTTAAGTGGGGGACTCTATATAAATCCACTCAGGGACAATCCTCCATTTGTGTGCCTGACAGAGCAAGAGATTAAACCAAGGAAACCAGGAAAAATAATAAAACAGGATGGTGGCGACAACAGACTGCGCAGAGAGGTCCAAAACCAGCGGATGCAGTAAGGTGTGTGGACTTTCCTGAAACAAGTGGGGCGGAAAACACAGCTATAGATACCAGAAAATTACTGAAATATGTTGTATGATTGACTAATTTTAACTTCTTTTGTGCAGGTCTCCAAACCACTGATGGAGAAGAAACGAAGGGCTCGCATCAACAAGTGTTTGGACCAGTTACAAACTCTTCTGGAAAGCTTCTACAGCAGCAGTGTAAGTACATTTTACCTTGCGGTTGCAATTTTGTATGCCTATAGTAGGAGAAAAATGTCCATATAATACATTTGTCATAATTATATGTCTTTTTTCAGATTCGAAAGCGCAAGCTGGAGAAGGCTGACATCTTAGAGCTCACAGTGAAACATCTCAGGAACCTTCAAAAAGTCCAGAGCTGTAAGTTTTAACTTTATTCTTTCAACAAGATCTTAGAAATGTCGATCTGGGAAAGTGGTTGACTTCAGACCCTTTTGCACAACTAAACTCATTGCTCCGCTGTGTGCCCCACCAAAATTCTGCTTGGCTTTCAGGCACTGCCTTTGCCTCCGACTTTTCTGATTACCAAGCGGGATTCCGTAGCTGCATGGAAAACGTCAATCAGTATCTAATGATGGCGGACAACCTACATGGGAACGACCGCTGGATGTTATCACAGCTCACTGGTAAAGTGTGCCGCTCCGGAGCACGAGAGGAAGTGTTCAGCACCAAGGACAGCGGCACGTGGCAGGCCGAGCCACTTCTTCCATCTGCAGCAGCACCTGAGGACATAAAAGCGGCCACATGTAGAGCTCTGAAACACTACAGCGAAACCAAGTCTTCATATTTACCGAGCAGGGACGCTCAGCAGCAGCCATGTGTAACCAAACAGGAAGCCTCTGTAACTGCTCCCGCGCAAAACACTCATGAAAACAGTCACAAAAAACTCTCCTCTGTCAGTCACAGGAATGAAGCTGCAAACACTCAGGAAAACGTCTGGCGGCCTTGGTAGCTTGAAAAACTTGCATAGATATTATAGTTTAACTGGCTGTTTACAACTGCACAGTATAGATTATTACAATAGTTGATATGTTGAATATGTTCTATTTTTATAAAATGTTGTACATGCTTTATTTTATTAATAAAAGTTGCAAAAAAGAAAGTGCTGCATGTTCCAGAAGTTTTTTTCCTTCTGTAAAAAGATGTAGCCTGTAGACTGGGGGATTTGAGTGTCTGAGTGTATTTAGCTAAAATAGGCCTGAGAAGGTTGGAGTGTCTTAGCTCTTCTCTTTTTTGCAGTAACTGATCTTAAATTGTCGTTTTACTCTCTGAGGATTAATGACAGTTCTTACTGGCTTGAGGTGCTATGTGGAGCTAGTGGGGTGGAGTGTTACAGCTACATGAAGTGAGGAAGAACAAAATGACAGAGAGTAGCCTATGAAAGACAAAACTAAACAGACTCATACCCTGACTGGGGATGGAGCATTTAAAGTGAGCAAAAAAAGAAATGTTTACTATCAAATATTTGATAGGCTAAGTTAAGTTCTGAAAGTACTTTTTTTTTTTAACGTCAGAAGTCCTTTTGTACAAGGGTCCATTTTACTTGAGACTGAAACCTATAATGGACCTAGACGTTTTAGTAAATAAAAGGGCAAAATAGGTCTAAGCATGTGGCAATGTAAAACCGTAATAATGTTTTATTTATTTATTTATTTATTTACTTACTTATTGTAAATGAAATAATTTAGATAGCAAATCAGAGCACAGGCAGAGAAGGGACCAGGAGAGATAAAATACACAAGATAAAGACTGAAAAAGGAATGAAAATTAAAAGGGGCTAGTAAAGTGAGTCAATAAAGAGATAATAAAGTGAGGGCAGATATATATATATATTTTTTTTTTTAACAATTAAAGAAACCTGAGGTGCATTAATAGCAGACTTAATGTCTAAGGCTATAGGCACAGAAACCCATGGAATCTGGTCAAATCTGTGATTTTATTTAATATTTCTTCATGCATGAAATTTCTTTACAGCATTACTGTCTTTAAAAATCTAAGAAAAATGTCTGGTTTCAATTTGCTTTAAAAATTAAAATGCTTTAATATGACACCACTGTTGGCTCAATTTACCTGGACATTGCAGTGCAGAGGTGGGCTATAGAGAATCTAGCACTGTGATTATTCAAAATCACATTTATTTTCCTCACATAATAAATATTCAAGAGGCCCGTGGCCATTAATAAAAAATAAAATCAGATCTCATGCAGCTTATTCCATGGTCAAATAGATGTTTACCAGAACCAGCCCATTTTTACCTGATTTAGATTTGTTAGATTTATTTTGACCAGGGAAACCGCAGTGATACTAAAATATATATATTATTTACAAGAGTGTCCTGGCAAAGACTTTTCACAGAGTTACTGACATGAAATATAAGAGCTACAAACTCAGATGAGTCACAAAGCTCAAAGTCATTGGTCAAAACATCCACATCCCCAAGCGTTATCCTCCAATCCAATGCCTTCAGTCTACTTTTAGAAAGATGTAACACATTGTATCATACATTGTACATCCCATAAACACTTCAGACGTAATGTGACATAAAACTAATTCAAAGTGGACTAATATATTATCGAGTAAGATCCAGGGGAATGACCTTTGTCTGCTTTCTCCATTCTTCTCTGGTTTCACGCATAAGTACCAAAACAGTGGAGGAAAATCAGATGCTGGTCAGACAGCACAAAAATTTTCTGCTCTAACCAGATCATTTCATGCTATTATATCTTGTTCTCTTTCCTTTTGACTCGTAAGGAGAAGTTTGGCCAAAGAACAGAGAAAAGAACAAGTTGTTACCTATTGAATAAAACTAGCTTCACGTTTACCTACAAACGTAATCATAACAGCTCTACCTCACAATGATGAAATGATAAGTTAGAACAGTCGTGACAAAAATGACATTATTTTACCTCCCAGTAGGCTAACATAAGAAAGACAGTACAATTAATAGCCTACAGATTCAACGAAGACAGCTACAAACCAAACTGACTATAAATCTAAGATGTATGGAAGAACAGATGTTGTTTAATGTCATGCAGAAGTGGATCTGACGTGTAACACCCCCCCAGCCACCACCACCAGTCCGTTGCAGTACAGTGACTGGAATCATAAAGGCCATATGCGCAACACAGCAATCATGTCGACAAGTCATCCCCTTTAAAGCGCCTTATAGCTTCCTTCCGCTGCGATAGCAAGGATGTCATAAAGTGTCGACCAGGATGGAAAGGATGGCACCTACAGTGAGGAGAATCGCTGAAACGCCCACAGCTCTTTGAGATGGCTCTCTGCTGCGCCATGGATGAGAGCTGCTCCTGCTCTCTCCACTCAGTCTCGTTTAACTGTTTTCCTCCCTTAAATGCTAACTAAACTCGCACCTTCAAACCCCCTTATGGCGAGTAGTGTATTTGTTATTTCAGGTTTTTGTTGGGTCTGATCAGCTCACAAAAGGCGCCAGTAAATCTTAACAGTCCCTTTGCAAAGTCAGAGCTGCTCTTTTGAGGAGATGAACAGAGGCCCAGAGCACAAGAAAAGTTTGTTTTATCCCGGAAGAGAGCTGCCTCGTGACTTCCACTCTCAATGCACTTAAACTTTTTTCTAAGAATTGCTATGAACTGTTCTGACTATTGTTAGTAAGCTAGTTTGGTTCGCCACTATTATAGCGACGGCGCACATTAGAGCTGAGACGCGAAGGCAGAGAAGTTACTAGCATCAGACTGAGGTCAGTCAAGCGCTCATAAGAGAGAAGACGAGGATGAAGAGCGCTTCAGACCCTCTGCTCTGTTTGCTGCCAAAGATGTGCCTGAAAGGTTGCAAAACTGAGGAAAAAGCTGTGATGAGGACTTCGTGATTTTTGCAACATACCTAAACAGTTTGGGTGTAATTCAGAGAATTTCACTGGAACATGCAATGGGGGTGGCCTCTGAGTCCACACAGTTACGTGCAGCACTCCGTGGAATGACCCAGATTCTAGGACGTAATTTGGGGGGGGGGCATGTCCCCTGCTTTTTTTAAAAAGGCAGTTTTGGTCCCCTACAGTTTTTACAATCCAAAAACAATGTTACGCTATATTAAACGGAGACTGGTTGAGCACTAGGACCAAGCGGAAAACGGCTGCTGAGGCTGAAGTCCCTTTAGACCGCCCACTGGCCCACAAGCTCATCGATTGGCTCTGCCGTTTCTTGCTAAGGTGTGATTGGCCGTCCCCGCTGTCACTCCATCTGGTTGTAAACAGCGTCTGGACTACAGCACATAAGCACACCGGTGTTTAGCTAGTTGGCCATGAGTCCACGTTCATCTACCACTGTAAGTTGTTAACATATTGGGCATTTGTTCTGCCTGGATCACGTCAGCTAGACGGATTTTAATATCAGAGGTTTCGTTTACATTAACATTGAATGTGTGTCTGGGTGTGTGCGTGTGTGCGGGGGTGCATGTGTATGTGTGTTTGGTAATTAGGCGCAGCCAGGTGGCAAGATGTAAAGAAAGAAAACTGGATATAAGAGACCTCTTTAGAAGTCAAAGTGTAAGTTACTTAGAGGAACACATTACACCACGAACTCCTTCCCCTCATCCATCAGAAACTCAGACTTTCTCCCCTCCTATCATTATTATTATTAGTAGTAGTAGCAGTAGTATAAATAGTATTACTTGTATTTTTTTTTAATATTCTATTATTTAACTTTATGATAAACTTATGTATTGCAATTTATATGTTCATATTATGTAATTGTTTTATTCTTGTAAAGTGTCTTTGAGTTTTATTGAAAGAGCTGACAAATAAAATAGAGCCTCAACAACACAGAGAATTTTAAAAAGCGTATATTTAAAGCCAAAGAGATACACTTTTTGATTTTTTTTCATGTATTATTGTCTTTTGAAAGGCAGCCACTGTTTAAAAACACTAACAATGAAAGTTTGTGGGAAAAATAAAATAAAACCTTTGATTATAAATGTGATTTTATACATCCATATTGTTTGTGAATAAATTAGACATAATAATTGAGAAACTTAGTTTTTCTTCAGACTATACTATCAAAATCAATGATTGTTGCATCCCAAATTGTCCCACTGTTCATATGTCATCCATCAATATATTTTAGTCAGGTGACAGATAATAGAAATCCAGAGGAAGATACAGGAGGAGGTAGAGCAATAGAGGCTGGAGGAGAAGGAGGAGGAGAGACTGGAGGAGGTAGGGGAGGAGAGGCTGGAGGAGATGGAGGAGGAGAGGCTGGAGGCTCACAGGTGAGGTTGAAAGAATAAAGATATGTTAGTCATGAGATTGAGCATTGTGACAAATGTTAGGGTGATGATAATCTTATTTTTATAGCTTATTATAGCTTATTATAGCTTATTTTTACTCAAAAATTAGGTATAATTTTATGTAAATGAGGTCTATTGACCATACCCCCCATACTCAAACCAGTTGTGTCCCCCCCACCTCTGAAATCAAAATTTCGTACATGGAGCTGAGGCTTTGAAGTCCATTAATACAGAAGACAACTTATTAACCATTTGATCTGTGACACTTTGCCTTTCTTCTTCAAAACCCCTCGGGCAATTATTTGCCAAATCAGATTTGAAGGTACTAAAGTTTTTTAAGCATTTCTTACCTATCCAACATTAAATTCTAGTGTTAAAAGATAATCCAGATCTGTTTTGACAGATGTTACTGACAGTAAAGCTCTCAGTTTGCTCCATTCTTAAGACTCCTGATAGCTGCCTACTAAAACAGGCTCCTGTGACACTGCTGTTACACAGCAGCTCATCTGCATTTTATTTAATGTAATCTTCAAGTGATTTATCAATAAAGAAGCTAAAAGTCAACCCAACATCAGTTAATCTGAAGGATTAAACTGAAAACAGGATCATTTCACATGTGTGATATTTTGATTTCTCTGAATTCAACACCAAACTGAAGTAAAGTAGACAAAGCCTGGAGCTGAAGGTGCTTCAGTGTTCAGCGGACTGCTCGTGTCCACTCTCAGGAGCTCAAGGAAAACCAAAGATGCAGGAAGAGTCCTTCACTGTGAGAACAAAAACACAAAGTGAATTCAGGACGGACTGAATTTTCACTTTGACCCATGCTCTCATACAGATAATACGAAGTATTCCTTGAAAATTGCAGGTTAATCACTATGTGGAGTAAACCACATCTCACCTCAGTTCTCCATCTCATTGTTGATCAAACTTTTTATGCCCTGTGATCAGCAGCAGCTTAGATGATGGAAAAATTTTGGAGTGGAGTAAGACAAAGAGGTTAGTAAGACAAATAATAGATTTTTTTGTGTGTGTTCATTATACAACATGTAGCCTATATAAAAGTTTTAACAATAGCAATTATTCACTTCTTAAGAAAGGAAACATTTTAAGTGCTCACAGTGTACTGAAGGTTCAGGCAAGTTCATTACAACAACTTAATTAACTATGTAAAAGCCTACAATGCAGATCTTTACATGTGTCAATAATGAACTTTCAATTGTAAAAGAGAGGTTGGTAATTTATAATTACATGAACATTTCCTGTCTTTATTTTAATGATATTTTAAGACACTTATCACAAAGAAGACGCTCATACTTCTTTAGTCCATTGAACAGCAGCAGATACCTCACTTGCAGCTGTTCAGAAGCTCATACCTTTTTTGTAGGGCTGTCAATAGATTACAATTTTTAATCATGATTAATCTCACAAATTCCATAGTTAACTTGCGATTAATCGCAAATTAATCACACTTTTTTGTCTATTGTAAATGTACCTTACAGTACTATTTCTCAAGATTTAAATACCCTTATCAACACAAGTGGACAAAATGCTTTCTTTATGCAAATTTTTGTTCATTTCAACAACCCAAAACAACAACAGATAAAGTCCAGAAAATTCTCCAGTCTGAGCTCAAAGATACTGAATGCTGCAAAAATATGCTGAGAGCATAACATGGTAAACTCAAGCCACAACAGATGGAGATACTGACCTTAATGTAACATTACTGAATAATATCACAATGTAGAGTCAAACTTTAGACTTCTAGAAGTTAACTCTGTTCTCAGCAGCTGAACACCAAACAACAGATCTCATCATTACACATGGACATAAAGAAGTCAAGTCTCTGCTGAGAGCTCAGCAGTAAGGCACAGACACATCTAATGGTGTTTCACTGTTCTGATGTGAGTAAGGTGGACACATCTGCCTTGCTCAAGAGAAAAAGCAAGTAATTACTTAAAAAATGTCTGCTATTATTTATCATATTTTTACTTTCAAACTAAAAAATGTAGTCCAAATGTAAAATAAATGCTGACAGTAAGAAATGACTGAGAACTTTTAAGGTGTACTAAGAGGACTTAACCATCTCTTCATTCTTCAGATCATAGAAGAGCTACAGATTTAATCTAAAACCATTTTTTTCTTCCTAAATAAAGGAGACCCACAGTCTAATAATGCTTTCAGCTTATATTATGATACTCTACAGAGCTCATTTACTAACCTCTGCTCTCCTGTCACACACCAGCCTCTGCTGCTCTGTCTCCTCCTCCTCATCATGATGCAGCTGTACATTCACCATGCATCAGACAATCTCCTATAGGGACTGCAGAGTCTTTGACAGTTTTGAAGCATCTTGATTGACTATTATTTAAATTTGGCGTGTATTCACAGTTCCAGTGGATCAATTTAGTAAGTTTTGTTTTTTTCTGAATACTTTCACTTTCAAGCAAGAGCTGCGTTGGTATGAGAGCGGACCTTTAGGAGACATGATCGGACCAGTCAACAGTCAATGGCACAGCTGTGGTGCCGGTTCATGGCAGATATAATAGCCTAAATAAATGAATAAATCATACTGGCCCAAAAGTGCGTCGGCACACTGGGAAATGCTCGGTATGCCAGATAGCGAGTCCATCCCTGCAGAGTTGTCTGAGTGTCTCCATTGTAAACAAATCCAGCATGGCGAGGGGGGCGGCTCTCTGCATTAGCGGTGTGCATGGCCAGCAAGTGGTGCGGACCATATAAGACTCTACGAACTTCCTGTAACTCCGTTCATGTTGACAGTAGGAGAAAATAACTTCAGTTTTATCTGACATGATCTGAAAGCTGAAACTTTCATTCAAAAGTCTCTGTCCTTTATCAATTTCTGCTCGCTTGTACCACATCACGAGGGCGCTGCTTCCTGGTCTGGCAAACTATGGGATGGGTCGAGGGTCATACAGAACACACATGCGTTAATCGTACGACAAAAAATTTAGCGGCGTTAAAAGTAATTTGAGTTAACGTGATATTAACGTGTTAACTTTGACAGCCCTACTTTTTTGTCAAACTGAAATATAATAGCTCATTAGGTAGAGTGATAAATGGTCAAAATGGACAAAAAATGTTATATAAGACAATTGATCTTTTGAGTTAATGACTGAATAAGAACATATGGATAAGATGGTTTACACAACATACCCTATCTTATATTCTCATTAATTTATTCTGTTACTTTTCTTGAAATGTAATTTTTTTCTGATGCAACTTTTTAAATGCTAAATTAGGGTTTGGTTTTTTTAATAAGAAAAATGTTAAATCAAACATGTTTCATGTTTAATTCAACCCTCCTAAATCCTATGTGCCCAAACAGCCTGGATTAAATTATATGTATTTGAACTGAATATCCAATAAACTAGGTCAGACTAAAACAATACACAACGACAAAAGTCTTTTCTTGCCCATTTTAAGTTGTAATTCTAAATCTAAGCCCAGTAATGCTTGATTTATGTAACAATAGTTTATTAATTGCTACATCTGCACAATAACTTACAAATTGCTTGACTTTATAACAAAAGCTTCCTTTACTTGTTACTTTTCTGGTAACAGCTCAAAAGTAAAGAGAAAAAAATGGTTAAGTGAGACAAATGGTTAATAAGATAAGTTCTCATTGAACAACTGATCGAATCAAAATATACTGATAAATAAGGTGACACAAAAAAGCCTGCTTTTTTTGTTTTCTTTTTTTCTTGAAAACGAAATGAGTTTACAATGCATTCAAGAGGTATTTAGGCTGCTGTTTCAGTTTAACTCTCCTAAATAGAGTGTGCTCAAGCAGCCTGTGCTTAAATGTTGATGAAAATATCAATTCCTGTGCTACACACTCAAAAGAAATGAATGAGCAGAATAGTTGAGTGTGGGGGGAAAAAAAGCTTAAAAGCCACAGACACACATGTAAGTCCATTCTGACCTATTCTAAGTCATTTTCTCCACATGTCACATGTACTTACCGTTTTTGGCCATATGAAATGACTGTGTAGTTTACCTTTAGAAGTTGTTGGGCTGATTTTCAGGTTCCTCTCTACCATTATCGATGACTCTGACATCCAAACTGCTGGTGGACTGCACATCAGTGTGGTTTTGGTTCCTGTTAGGGCAAAGATGTTTAGTTTCGTCATATTTCTGCTGCTTTCCTTTCTTCTCATCTCTCCCTATGGGCCACAGCCACTGCTCCATCTCTAAGAGTCTCTAGTATTGTGACCAGGGAGACTGAGCCCATCTGAAGACATCCCCAGGGCTGTCTCTGTCCTCTCCATCCCCACCAGATGCAAGGTTACATGCACAGGGGGTCAACAGCCTAGCCAGACACAAAAGCTGCCTAGGGTCTAAGGCCCGCCAGAGGCAAAGAGCCATCCAGGATCAAAGAAAGAAACGTCAATCCAGCTGCCATGCAAAAAAGTGGAGAAGGTACAGATAGGCCCCTGGTGCAACATGCTACCCTCGGGGCTCTTCAGCCAGTGGGGGATCCTCGAGAATGTCTTTCAGCCTCTTGGCAACAGAATGCTCAATGGTTGTTCAAAGGCCAGAGGATTCCACCTGGAAGAGAAGAGGATTGAAAAAGTCACATTTTGTACTGTACTGACATTTTACCGACATTTTACAACATAAACCTCATGTGTCCAATAACAGGCCAAATCCAACCTATAGTACAGCTGTACCTGGCCATATTTCTATTATAACTGGCCCACAGGTATAAGATATGCAATTTCCCACCAGTATAAAAGTGTAAACTGTACCTGTATGATTTAAAATGTCCTTGTTGAATCATAAAAGCAAGTCAGTAAAAATAAAGATATAAAATGTCAAGAAGGTGGGGAAAGATATTAATCAATGTTTTTATTTCATATTTTCAATTTTACATCTAACAATTATGACTTAAACTTATGATTTTTACTTTCTATTTAATATTTTAACCTTTTCATCTCATAATTTTTTACTTTTTAGACTCATACCTTTTTAACTCATTGTTTCCAATGTTAACCATATTTTGACTTTTAAAGTCATGATTTTGACTTTTTCCAATTCAAAATGATTTATCATCAATGTTACATTTTTAAAAAATATATATTTTATCATCGGTGACATTAACGAATAATGTTGTGCCATCGGTCTCAGGTTAGGCCTAAATTCAGAATTCAGCCACCACTGTGATTGACTGACACCCCTGGCCTAAATGGTCTGGCCCTCAGGATGTTTTATTGAAGCTCCGGACCCATGTTGGCACCCCTGTTGTAAACTTAAGAAAGTAGCCTATACCTAAACTCCAAGAATAACTTTAATATACTATGGTAAATGTATGTGGTTACAGTGTATGGCATGAACATTAGACTAGTCTGACTTAAAGAGCATTTGACAGAGTTATGACCTAGAACAGTGGTTCCCAACTTTTTTTCTATGAGCCCCTCTTACTTGTATTGTAGAGTTGAAGGCCCCCAGGTCTCACACAAAAAAAAGGTCATACATGGATTTCAAAAATTAACATCAAAGTTAAAGTGTTCATTGTTAAATCTGTATAAAATAATCAGTCTTATTTTGGCAACTTTTCAGAGCAGACAGAGTCCCCCTCGAAATCTGGGGGGTCCCAACCCAAGGTTGGGAACCAGTGACCTAGAATATATGTACAGTGCTGTGAAAAAGTATTTGCCCCCTTTCTGATTCCTAACTTTTTTTTTTTTTTTTTTGCATATTTATCCCACTCAAATGTTTCTGAACATCAAACGAATTGTAATATCTCACAAAGACAACTAAAGTAAATACAAAATGCAGTTTCTAAATGATGATTTTGTTTATTAAGAGGAAAAAAAAATCCAAACCTATCTGGCCCTATGTGAAAACGTCAACAGTCAAACATGGTGGTGGCAGTGTGATGGTCTGGGGCTGCTTTACTGCTTCAGGATCTGGACGACTTGCTGTGATTGATGGAACAATGAATTCTGCTTTCTACCAGAAAATTACCCAATTCTGCATAACCCAAAAGCTCAAGCGCTTTTGGGTTATGCAGCAGGACAACAACCTGAAACATACCAATGTCCGGACTAAAATCCAATTGAGATGCAGTGGTGTGACGTTAAACAGGCAGTTCATGCTCGAAAACCCTACAATATGGCCGAGTTAAAACAATTCTGTGAAGAAGAGTGGGCCAGAATTCCTCCACAGTGATGCCAAAGACTCATCACCAGTTATCACAAACGCTTAATTTCAGTTATTGCTGCCAAAGGGGGCACAACCAGTTATTAGGTTCAAGGGGTGAATACTTTTTTACATAGGGCCAGATAGGTTTGGATTTTTCTCCCCTTAATAAATGAAGTTATCATTTAGAAACTGCATTTTGTATTTACTTGGGTTGTCTTTGTGAGATATTAAAATTGGTTTGATGATCTGAAACATTTAAGTAGTAAAATAATATCAGATATAAAAATATAAAATATAAAAAAACAGGAACCAGAAATACTTTTTCAGGGCACTGTATAAAAAGTATCCTCCCTCTGCACGATAAAGTGTCCCCTTCAAGTTCAAGTCTGGGAGCCTAAATAAGCATAAATTGAACATTATTTTGTTCTTAAAATAGTTTAAAATGATCTCAAAAGGATTTTGGCTCAGGCTAATTTTGACCAATGTTGCAAAGTAGATGGATTCACCCGTTTCTGTTTTTCTCAGTGTGACACAAATCCATCTGGCGTGCCAGGTTAAGTTTTGAGCAAAGACAGTGCTTAACAAATGTATTAGACCACCACCCAAAGTAAGGTTTATGCCACAGCTGCCCTAAATTAACAGCATTGGTAATTACCAAAATCATTTTTTATGTTTCTGCAATGGTTAATTCACCAATATATATAGAAGCTCTTTAACCAAAATGATATTTTCAATGCTAAAATATAATTATTAATGTTATCCATGAATTTTCAAATTTACTGATTTACAAAAAAAAAAAAACCCTGAAAAAATAGTAAAGCACATTATTATTTCTTGATTAATATGTCAAATTATAGTTATTCATTTGCATTCCTGAACAGAAAAATGAGTTTTGGTGGTTGAATGTTAAGCTTGATTAATTTCTGACTTCTCAGAGGAGTCCAGTGAGCTGGCTCAAATTTGGGTATAAAAAAAGGTGAATTCAGTTTGAAATTCCTCATTCCTGTTCAAAATGGTAAAATGTGGAGAGCTCACTGAAAATGAAAGAGTCTGCATTAAAGCACTTCATCAAAATATTTATGTTTTCTCATTTTTATGACAGGTGGTCTAATAAATTAGTTAAGCACTGTATTTAAAAATATCTTACCTCCAAAGTAGCTCAGCCACAGTCTATCTCTGGCCCGTCCTTAAATAACCTCACGTAATGTCACCGTTCTGTTACCATGACATTTACTTTAACATGTAAATCGAAGAAATAGGCTATGTGAGCTCTATGTTGAAGTTAATATTTAAGGTATAGTGAAAAGTGGAAGTAACTAATTACTTTTACTCATATTACAGTAATTTAGTAGCTTTTTTGGCTACTTGTACTTTTCTGATTACATTTTGAAATTAATTCTTCTTAAGTAAGTTCTAACCTGATTAACTGTACTTTTACTTGCGTAGGCTACAGTACCCCCCTGTACTTTTTCCACCTCTGTTGACTAAACAGTAGCACATAGTGAGCAGGGATGCATGATATTATTGGCATGATATCAGTGTCAGCAGGTATTAGGCTTAAAAAGTAAATCTGTATCAGCACATATGAAAATTTCTGATGATATTTACAGTCAATGTTTGGCAATAATCTGCCTATATCAGTGGTAAATATTGGCTTAACAAACAAGTTAGTGGAGTTTGAGGTTGGACCAACTGGACATCAGCTGAAGTCTTTTCTTTGTTCATCATCATGTCTCAACATTAAAAAAACTTTTTTAGAGACTGAAATTTTTTAATGTGTTCCATCCTCAAACTTTAAATTGTGTGTTTTAAGGACTGAACCTAGGTCTAAATTTAATTTAGATATCGATGTCGATGTTGGTATCGGCTAAAATTAACTTGTAAAAGTCAGCATATCAGATATGGGCAAAAATCTGCGCAAAAATCATTCTCTCAGAATGATTCCACATCACATCCCAAATCTGCTGTTGCATTTTACTATATTATAGAGATAGGGCTTTACCTAAAAAGCCTGGTTGGAAATCCATATTCTCATGTTGTTATTGTCAATAAGGTACGATCATAGTATCTACTCAGTACTTTAAGTGAACTTTAAATACTTTGTACTTTTACACAAGTTCTACTTAAGTTTATAGACCAGTACGTTTACTTAAGTAAATTCTAACCAGAGTAACTGTACTTTTACTGGAGTATTACAATCATATACTTTTTCCCACCTCTGAGGACAGGTCCTGCATCTTGGTGGCTCATGTTTAGGGAGAGGCATGAAAGTGAACTACTAACGCCACTTGAGAGGGAATGGCTTCAAAAGCATTTAGCCATTTTCAAAACCATTCTCATAGCCCATCCTATTTCCTCATTAAGATCTGGTCATTTCCACCACTTCTATGACTAATGAGGCAAAATCCATCATGGTAGTTTTAATTATTTTTTGTAAAAAACTTTACTTGACTTCAGATTATCAATTGATTTGTCCCTCTTGCTGCACTTCAACCCTAGGGAAAAAATAGAATAAACAAACAGAAAGCACAGCTACTTTGGGTGCTGATAAGCAAATAACATTAAAAAAAAAAAAAAAGAAAGAAAAAAAGAACACAATTAAAAAACACCTTGAAGTATCACCTTTCAAATTTAATTGGTCATATCTTTTAACAAATTCCTCATTTAAACAAGAAAAGCATAACATTTAACATCATTTAATTTTTGATATCTGAATGTTACAAAATTATTTTTAATATTAACACAAAAGAGAAAAAAGCTATGACAGCAATGTTTGACAAGGAAATGCATTGTTTTCATAGAAAAGAGAAATATTTTAGCTATTTTATTGGCTGCAATGAATGAAAGGTACACTTAAACATGAAAACTGAAACTAAAAATCTAAATGACTGCCATTGTATGAAGTAGTTAATGCATGTTTCATTAAATGGGAGGTAACGACAAATATATAAACTATAAGATTTTTAATTAGGAAATTTTCATTTAATATAGTCTTTTTTTTGTTGTTGTTTTTTGAAAATGTGCATCTAATTTTTTTTCAATTACATTCATAACAATAAGTCTTTAACCAAAGACACTAAAGTGTGTTCTGCTACCAGTAGAGAAGTTTTCATCACCTGTTTGTCAACAGACTATACCATTTCTTATTCTAAGTTTGTAGTTAACAGTGGATTGAGAAGTTGTCTCAATTTTAATGAGCCAGCGTCCATTTTGTGCTGACCGAAATTATTTTGAGCTAGTGTGGCCTTCATTATTTAGTAGAGGATATTTCTCTGATAATTTTGCAAAACAATGTTTAAAATTGACTTTTTTAATAATAACTTAATTCATAATCCAGATGTTTCTTTAGATTAGAAAATTAACAAATCTATAATATTGTGCACTTAGCATCTTTGACTGTGGGTCCTTAAATTTCATATAACTTGCCTTTAAACAGGATAATAGATAAGGAGGAATTACTTAAGAGTCATAAAACAGATAAGAAAACTCTTCAAATATGTCCTTCTTTGGTCTTGGTGTTAATCATCAATTCACAGTCAAAGACAGTAGTTCTTATTAGAGCCAATATGTTGGGGTTTAGTAACAACACCGGCATTTAAGTTATGCTACATCTATGCAGTTTGAAGGCTGTTATATCTCATTTTGGACCATTTGGCGTTTTTGTTACTGGTTTTAACCATTTACTGAAACATACTAGAGGTGAGGTCTGGCACCATTTTCAGCTGTACTGGTCAGAGATTTTTTATATAAATATCCAGTGAAATTAGCATCTCTTGTCCAATGATCTCTGAAGTTAACACAAATGTTAGAATAAGAAGAACTGGGAGGAAATTTACTTAGTGAAGGCGCCCATAAACAAATCAAAACAACTGAACCATAAATCCATTATCCTTCATATATACATGACAAGTTATTCTCGTAAATAATTCAAGTTTCCATAAAAGGGGTTTCATATGGTATCTCCATATCTCACACAGCAACTGTAAAACTGAGGCATTAGGATCACCTCTCTTTTACTGCAACAAAGGGCGCTTTCAAAAAGTTTAGAATTTGTTTTCAGTAATAATGTTAATATAAAAGTTTTACATCATGATCAAAATGAAATAAGTATGTATAATGTGTCACATCCTGAAGTAAATCTTGAGGTTACTGAGTAGTGTTCAGGAGAGTTTGGTTTAAAGTAAATGTGTCCATACAACAAAACACACAGCCATTACAGGCCAAATAAAATACAACTGTAAGTTAAAAGTGCAACCAAAGAAACATAAAAGAAAAAATGCACCACTCCAACAGCTACCTCCCTCAATTCTTTGAATTTCTTAAGAAACAACATCAAACAGCAAAACAAAGGGTGGGGATGTTCACGCCATTTAAAATTGTTTGTGTCTGTGCTGCAAAAAGCATCCTTTGTAGATATTTCTTGATGTCTTAAAGCAGAACCTCCAACCTTTTCAAATCCACCTTTAAAAAAATCTGTTAGATTCATTCACCAAAGCTCCCAAAGTCATTTCCCATCATATTTAATAGGTGGTACACCAAGTAAACAGAACATTGGCACAAGTAAAAAAGGCCATACACTGTAGTATAGGACTTCTCTGTAACCGCCAGGTTTCCATTAAGAGAATTTCAGTTAAGATGCTGAGATGTACTAGGAAAGAAATTTCTAGGTGGCGGAACCGACAGAGTCAGAGTGAAAGGTCATGTTCCCCGAGGAAGATGCCGATGGTGTGCTTACAAAACTGTTTGTGCTTCCTTTCCCCTCTACCTTGCTCAAGTGCTTCTGATGCACCCAGTCTGCCGTGGCACCTGCCCCAGCACTCCCACCTGTCCTTTGCTTGAAGGCAGAATGCCCGAGAGTCTGACGGCTGCATCTAGGAGAGCCTGTTTCACAATGCAGTTCCTTGTCTCGTGAGCGCTCATGGCAGCCTTTACCAGAGCCACATGCCCCAGGGCTTTTTTTGCCATCAGGCCTGTCTGGTTTGGGGGAGCCCTCAGGTGAGTTACCCCGACTACTGCTCCGTTTGTGTTCAGAGAGCCGCCTGAGCGCTTGAGGCTCACGTTCAAAGTCTGTGAGCGGAAAGTAAGGAAGGATCACTGTGTGTTGTTCATACACGTTGGGGATAAGTGAGATGGTGGATGTGCGTCGCGGGCTCTTCCTGGGACTAGGCAGTGGTGTCTCATCAATAAAGTTAATCACTTCATCACGGCTGAAACACCGCAGCTCATCTTCATAGCGCTCCCCACCACAAACCACACGTGGCAGGTGTTTTAGGGGGTGCACACTGTCCTCAGAGCGTCGCCGTTTGCGGTGTGGGTGATGGTGATGGTGATGATGATGGTGGCTCTCCTCGTGGTAGGAGACCAGGCTGCTCCTGCGCCTCTCGTGGCGCGGCAAGGTGGAGCTGTAGTGGGCACTCACTATCATGTCCTCGCTGGAGCCCCATCTGTGAAGGTATGAGGGGATCCGGTCGCTGGTCCACATGTCGGTTTCGTCGTGGGAGTATCTTCTTGTAGGGGGCACCTGAATCCAACACACAGATCAATACCTTCAGTCTAGCAGTGATGTTAATATTTACTCATTTAGAATTCTACAGCAATACAGAATAGATAAATACATTAACCAAGTCATGTTACGAAACACTCCTTTAGTTTTTTTTAAACATTTATACAGATATTATAAAAGAAATTGCATGTAGGATTTTTGAAAGTTTACTGTATTCTGCAACTTTGACATGAATATAACTTGCAGTTGTCCCAATTAACTGTCCTGTGTAATTCATAAGCTTTCTTGCATTACTCTCAATGCAGGAAACATTTTAGTTTGAGGTATCGTTATGAGTTTAATAACCGATTAATTTGAAGCATTTTGTAAAATCCTACATGTCACACATACAATTAACTTGTATGTTCAAGCTGTTAACTGCAGCTTCTATTTTTGTTAGTCCCTTAGTCATGTTATTACTTTTGAACAGTGAAACATGCATTTACATGGTTATTTCTTCACTAGTATGCAAAGTTGGTAATTCTCTTTATGTTATACTTACATTCCATTCTGTTCTGTCAACTATGCAAGAGAGAGAGGGTTTGTCAAGGTGACGTCAAGAGCCACAAGATTGATATCAGCCTGCCCCCCTGTGGTTGCTTTTAGTAAATGCAGAGACATGAGACAGCAGATGATACAGTAGCAGTGTTTGGTAGGTGGGAGGGCTGAACAGCAGAGGGCAGCACAAGCATTAGAATGAAAAAGGATGCAGGAGAGTATGTTGGATGGTAAGAGGGAGAAAACAAGACAAACACATCACAAAAAGCCATAAAGCCAAAGAGAAGGCTTTATTAATTAATGGAGTGACTTGAGAAATACCTTAGCACTTCTCAAATGGAGCTGTTTCTTGATCATGACTTGAAGGGTTTTTGGTTTATGGGCTAATTCAGCTTTTAACCCTTCAAACAGCATCAAAAATATTAGGATACATCACAACTCACTGAAGTTAAAAATGCACCATATTTGTTTCACCATCACATATACACAGCAGCGGACAAGCACAGCTAAAAACTGCTTTATGATCAATGAATCTATTGTTGTGTGACGAGATATGTCAGACACAAAAGCAATGTATGGAGTAATGGTTTGGTCGAATGAAATGAATGGCTACTGTATACATCTCTGTTTCAAGGCTTTCTAAAAAGTCTGACACTAAACGTAGCACAAAAAGTATGGCAATTTGTGTTTGGTACATTATTTCTTTGTTGTAGCAATGCTTCTTGGCGATAAATCTCATACCCTTGGAAAGTCTGTTTATTACCCTTTTAAACGGTGCCACATTTGTCAGGAACATGCATTTGTGAGATGAGCAGCAAAGCTGAGTATGTGGGTTGCACCCATGAAAAATTTGCCAAATCTTCTCTGCCAATGCCAAACAGCTTATTTTGCCATGACTCTTGTTTTGGTGTTTGGTGGACTGGATGATTGAAGTTTGAAGGAACAAGACATATTGGCAATTTAACCATTTAACAAACAGGAGCCTCAGTAGCTTGAGCTTCTGGTACCCCCAGGTGGAGAGAATCAGGTGCCTGTTTTTCATCACTGGAGGCAATCTTGATGCAGAGAGATATTGAGATGAGATTCTGCAACCAGTTGCAATCCCATATCTCCATAGTCTGGGACCGAACTCTGTCCTCTAAGATGACAACCCTCACCCTACAGAGCAGGGTTTATCAGACATCAACCTCAGAATTTGGGACTGGAGAGGATGGAATGGCCTACCAGCAGTCCTGACCTCAAACCCATTGAACACTTATGGGTTCAACTTGGGCATGCCATTTGTGCCAGAGTAACCAACACAACCACACTGGCTAACTTGCGACAAATGCTGGTTGAGGAATGGGATGCCATCCCACAGCAGTGTGTGACCAGGCTGGTGACCAGCATGAGGAGGAGGTGCAAGTGCTGTTGTGGCTGTGTGTGATTCTTCCACCAGCTACTGAGGCTCCTGTTTGTTCAATTATTAAATGGTTAAATTGCCAATATGTCTTGTTCCTTCAAACTTCAATCATCCAGTCCACCAAACACCAAAACAAGAGTCATGGCAGAATAAGCTGTTTGGCATTGGCAGAGAAGATTTGGCAAATTTTTCACAGGCGCAACCCACATACTTAGCTCTGCTGCTCATCCCACAAATACGTGTTCCTTACAAATGTAGCACCATTTAAAAGGGTAATAAACAGGCTTTCCAACAGTATAAGATTTATTGCGAAGAAGCATTGTTACAACAAAGAAATAATGTACCAAACACAAATTTCCGTACTTTTTGTGCTAAGTTTATTTAAAATTTCTGCGATAATGCTGGACTTCGGGGGTGTTATACCAGTTTTATTTTTTTTTTTTTTTGGTTACAAAATTCCAATATTTATAAAAGTTAATCATTTGTGAGTTGTATTTTCTTCAGCATGTATAAACGTATCTTCACCACAGTCTTGCAGGCCAAGTCCAAAGAGATTCTCATCCTCAATTATTTTTTATAAATAAATTGAATCAAGCTTCATTCTTTTTTGTGTCAGGGACAGTTTGTTAAGTGCTGAAATCAAAAGAGGTACTGTTATTTTGTCCTTTAAGGCTGCATGTTTGAACGAGTTTTGTTTTTGATAAAATCTAAAACTGGTCAGCCAGTTACTGAACTCTTAACCTCTTACAAAACAGAACATGTAGGCCTATGACCATGAGACACGAGGTGATAAATGAGTAATATCTAATATGTTAATGGGACTGTAGATGGTCATATTTACCAAACATTTGTCAAATATAGTTTGTTTTAAAAGATAAAAAGAAAATCTGGAAGAGACAGCATAACAAAATGTCCAAATGATTTCATAAAATTCAAACAATATATTCTAAAGGCCCACTGGGCCATTTCACCATGCACATAAGCAATGAAGTGTCATGAAAAATAGTTCAATTGATCAATTGAAAGAAATGAAGGAAATTCATGAAAATATACCTGCAAATACTGCATTTTATCTTCCTGTTGTTCCCTCAATGGATACCCTTGCAGAACCCCCCTTTCTAAGGTTGAGAACTCATACTTGGCATTACGGTCTACCGTCACGATTTCAGGCGGCGAGCTATAGTCATATGGTCTGTCATTTATTAAGTCGGCATGTATTCCTCCATCTTGGCTGTTTTCTGCAAAGTGCAGAAAAGCACGAGCGTCAGGATTAGAGAGCAACGTACTCAATACACAAGACAGACAGACAGACAGACGAATAGATAAGAGAGACAAGTTCAATTGTTCTCCGATTAGTTGACTTCACCTACAGGTCTGTTCATGAATATATGGTTTGGATCAAACATGTTCAAGTTCAAAATAATCAATTCAAATTTTCGGTATGAAAACAAAAAGTCCCAAATTGGTTCTGAACTCAGAAACTATGCCAAACAGTGGTATAAAGAATCTTTGAAGGTCTAGAGCTTAAATTCTTAATTAAAAAAAAAAAAAAAAAACACAAGTCAAGTTTTTTTTAATAACCATCAACCAGATTTGTTACAGAGATTACTGTGTTCATGTTCTTTAAAGATCAATTGGAGATGGGTGTAAAATGTGGATCTTGAGAAAGATGCTAGCCAAAAAGATGGAAGATGGAAGTAGCTTTTTGCACAGGCAGCTTGGCATGCAAGTCAGTAGCTTTGGAAAAACAGGAAATAACCCTTATACATACAACTGTGATGAGTTATACATGGCAAGCCCTCTGGAAAAAAGCAGAGAACTGGCAGTGTTAATTATCACACAGAATGTGTTCTGCCCTGTGTTATTTTATGGCTCCTGTTGGACAACGAGCAGTTATCAGGGAGGGTGTGAGGAGGAAGAGAATCAGAAGGTTTGGAAGGATCAGAAACAAGACGGAAAGGTTCAGATTGGGTTGAGTTTAAACATTGCCAATAAAAAAGGCAGATGGTTCACACTGTCATCAGTTTGCATGACTATGGTGATCTGATCATGGACTAGCCTCATAATCATTATCATGTGACCTAATTTAAGGACCAAATTTTGTTGAAGTGTCTGTGATTCCTTGCTGAAGTGTGTCATTTTCACCCCCCTGGATATTTCAACAATTGAGGCACTTCTTGCGAGATTTGTTTCTCTTACATCTGTAACTTAGATGTCTGCTAAGTGCTGTTTTACTGAAATGTCTAACTTAGATTTCACTTGATTTTAATTTGTGTTTTTTACTTTAATTTTACCAGAAAGCTTGACCAAAAAAACCCTGCCAAATAAAAATTAAACAAAACAAATAAAAAAAAAACCATTTAATTCATTGAATATATATTTTATTCCCAACAAGGGTAGATTCCTTTGTGACTTGAGGAAAATATGACCATCACGATGACATGAAAGTGTTTTTCAGCTTTATTGTGATCACTATTGGACCCTAACAAATAAATGGAGAACCATTTATTTTATCATCCTCTAATGCCAGGGCACTATAGAGGAAGACTGACTGATGAGAAGAAGGAAGAAGTGCTGCTGGAAAAATATGTCCTTTGTCCAGCAACATTTCTATCTTCTTTTTCTTTGTAACGACATCAATCTGAAAGCATGAGAATGTAAATCATTTCATTAGGTCCACACCACAGAAGAAAAAAACACAGAAAAACAGTTTTTTTTTTTTACTTTAGAGAGGTATGTGACACAGACACTTGTCCCCTCAGTTTAATCTTTCTGACTATAATGGTCACAGTATAGGTCACATGATAACATTTGACCACTAAAGTTAGACCTCTAGAAATTATGTCAAATGTATGAATACTGACCATTACAAACAAACTAAAAAGTCAACAGAATTCTTTTAAGAGTCACATACAAAATCTGTAAAACTCAGGACTGGTTTACAAAGGTAACAACCACTCCGTAGAAGTCTGATCAAATATGAAAATATTTTAAAAAATAAACACAATTAAAAATCTTAAAGATTGGGCACAAGTTTTAATCAGGAAGACCAACAGAGGTTTTCCGTTTTTAATATAAAAATCTGTTGCATAATCATTTTTTCCCATAATTTGCATCATGAACTTGATTCCTGTCTGCAAAATAAGGCTGCCACTGTCACAAGGGATCCTTTACCAAAAAAACATGAATTTGTGTATAAACATTCTAATGTTTCTGAAGCCCTCTTGAATTGGTTGAAAAGCACCACATTAATGTCAGACTGTGTAACTTATCTGCAACCATGCCTACCTAATAAACAATGCACTTGAACTAACACTATAATTTGACAGCAGCACCTGTCAAAACACACTCTGAAATAATCTATTAAACATTTATTTTATTCTACAACTGTCTAAAAAGTTTCCTTCAAGTACAAACCTCAGTTCCAAAAAAGTTGTGACATTGTGTACAATGTGAATAAAACAGAAGACAATGATTCGCAATCTTTTTCAAACTATATTCTAAAGATTACAGCACAAAGTAAAGTTCAATGTTCAACTAATAAAGTTAATTGATTTTTTAAAATAAACACAATCTGAATTTGATGCCAGCCTCAAAACATTCCAAAGTATGCTGATAAGGGGCAAGAAAAGGTTAGGAAAGCTGTAGAATGTTCCAAGGAATACCTGGGACTTTCCACATGTAAGTAAGTTAATTGGTAACAGGTGAAGGTACCGTGTTTGTGTATGAAAGTAGCCCTTCTGAAAAGCTCAGTAGTTCGCAATCAGTGATGTGCAAGGTTCTCAGAAGAATGTGTTAGCAAATAATCCAACAGTTTATGAACAGCAGTCCTCGACATCATCAAAAGATTCAGAGAATCTGAAGAAATCTCTGCATGTAAAAGGCAAGGCTGAAAACCAACATTAGATGCCCATGACCTCAGATACCTCAAGTAGCACTGCATGAAAAACTGGAGTCATTCTGTAAAGGATATTACAATGTGGGCTCAGAAAGACTTGGAGAACTATTGTCAGTTAGAGCATCTGTGATGGTGTGGGAGTGGACTAGTGTCTGTGGCATGGGTAACTTGCACATTTGTGAAAGCACCATTAATACTGAAAGGTACATACAGGTTCTGGGAGCAATATATGCTTTCATCCAAACAATGTATTTTTCATGGATGTCCTCGCTTATCTCAGCAAGACAAAGCTAAACCACATTTTACACCAGATACAACAGAACGGCCCCTCAGTGATAGAGTGCAAGTACCAGACTTGCCTGGTAGTGTATGATGAAGCGCAAATACAACAACAGAAATCTTTCACTGTTGAGCAGCTTAAGATATGTACATGAAGAAAGAGCGGGAAAGGATTCCACTTTTTATACTTCAAAACTTGCCGTATTGACCCGAATATAGGACAATGTTTTTTTTTTCGTTGAAAATAATGTTAAAAAGTGAGGTTGTATGCTCTGTAAACAGTAGGCATCAGTTAATCCAGATTAAGGTTGTTCATCATCTGCATTATTCCAAAGTCACCTGCATACATTTTATCCCGCAATTTCACCACTGTGTGACAGGAGTAAAGTGTGGGAGGGTAAGCTGTCCCACACATTTTGGTTTTGCTCATCATTAACAGCATTCTGGTCTAAAATATTTGACTGGTATTCAAAAGCTTACAACAGATCTCTCAAACCAGAATGTGGTCTTGCAATCTTTGGCCACTCAAGCTCAACTAAAGGACTTCCAACACCCTTGAAACAGGCACTAATTTTGGGAATGATTGTGGCCAAGAGACTCATTCTTGGTGACTGGAAATCCCCCTCTCCACCTTCTTTCCAGAAATGGGTTTCTAGTACGTTGTCAGTCATATAGACGGAGAGACTCAGATTTTTAAGGACTGACTCTATAAAAACTTTCTCTGCTTATCTGGGATCCATTTGTCTGCATGCAAACATATCTTATGTCCACATTATATTTTCATTTTTACATTTACCTATTACTCTCTGCCTCAAAATTTGATGCACAGCATTTTGAGTCACATTGTATGATTTGTAGCTTTGCACATTGTTTTGTTTGGTAACTGACTGTCTGAGCCCTGTTGTTTGTCTTTATTTTTTATTTATTTATTTATTATTTCCACTTTTGCTGTTTCTAGACAAAATTGAAAAATTACAAATTATATATATATATATATATATACACACAAAGTGAGGTCGTCTTTGTAATTGGGGACTAACCATAGACACATGCTGGTAGTTGTCTAAGGAGGCTACACAATTGCAACAGCAGAGGGAAGCAGTTTTTTGTAATGCAAGTGACTTCACTATGGCTTTGGTCATCTGTCAATCACAGTGGAGCTAAAGTGACAGGAGATGAAAAATGGAGAGGAGCAGTGATTGTTTGGAGCAAAGAAGATTAAAAGTGGGGCAAGTTAAAAGACAACTGAGGTGGAGTTATGAGGCTAATTTTAAGATACTGGTTGTCAATGCAGCAGAGATGTCAAACAACTGTCAGGCAGCCAAGAAATAATGGTGTTACGGAGTGTAATGTCCAAAGATGGCGCGTGCAAAAAGACCATCTGAAAATTGGTAACAGTAAGAGAAAAGCTTATCGTGATCCTCAAAGAGGCTGCTTCCAAGAGATTGACAGGAGGGTTTGTTATTGAGTAACGTAACGAAGGCATGCCCACCATTGGCTTTGTAAATAGATCCCCTATGCATGGGATGAAGTAACACCAGAAAGCACCATCAGTGGATTTAAAAAGTGCTGCATATCAAATGCATTGGATGGTAGTGAGGATGGCGTTTTGTGGGAGGTGACGGGGCAGCAGCATGGGAATGGAAGTGACAGTGAGCACAGCAAGGCAGAGGACATAGCAATACTGTGGTTTCTGTTTCTGTCAAACTGCTTGACGAATTGATCTCACTATTATGGCTCATGAAGTACTAGTATTTAAATTCTAAATTGCTCAGTGAGTGGTTCGTGTATACTTAGGAATTGCTAATGATTGTATTTATAGCCAAAAATGGAATCTTTAATTATGATTTCAATTATTTTTTTCTCATAATTTCAATAAAAAAAATCATTTCTCTAAAGGAAGTAAAATTTGGTTATTAGAGTCTTTTTCTGAAGATTAGTCTTGAAAAGAGGGGGGTTTGTCTTATAATCAAGGTCGTCCTAAATTTGGGTCAATACGGTAGTATCTTCACTCCCCAGATGCTTATAAAGTGTGCTAAAAGGCGATGACACAAAGTGCCCCTGTCCCAACCTATGTGGAAGGCATCACATAATAAAGTGTATATATTTTCAAGATGACAAAGTTTATCAGCTGAAACATTTAACATCACGTAGTCGTGTTGTATTCATTTGAATATACTGTAGCATACTGTAATGATTTGCAACACTGTATCATGATTTTATTCACATTTGACACAATGTTCCAACTTTTTTTGGAATTGAAGTTTGTATGGAAATAAAAATAAAAACTTAAAATGTAAAGGTTTTAAGACCTAATCTAATAAAAGCATTTGATAATTAGGAAGTAAAGTGTAGGGGAACGTTTACATATTAGGACTGATCTTAGAAGTGACACCATGAGATATCTTCAGAGCCAGAGGTCAAAATCATGTTATAAACTATTTTAGCTTGATCCTAACCTCTGTTTCCTTTCTACAAAATGCTTCCTTCAATTTCCCCACCTTTGGCTACAGGACAAAACTTTTCAGGTTGATCCACAACATTTTTCACAGTAATTCCTACAGCCAAAGACAGCCCAGATCACTTCAACACAAAGTTTTTCCAAACCTTAAATTTAAAGAGTCAGTTAAATCTTCAGCTGTTCCTAGGATGTTGTTAAATCAGGATGATTCTTTGAAATCTACTTTCAGAGCAAGCATTGCTGCTAAAATATGCCAACTGACTAAATCCTACTCTAAGCTTATTCACTTTTTCACACTGAGCTGTCTTTGACTATAGGAATCATTCTTAGCGTTCACATCATCATGTGCAAAAGAGGAAAAAGGAGGCAGAACAGGAGTGTGACAGCTAACAGTGACTTACCCTCGTCCACATCATCATTGGACATGATAGCAACACACTTCTCCCAGACCATGCGGATGTCTGCACGATAGCGGTCACAAGCCCAAAGGAACATGGGCAGCAGGATGGACTGGACAATGGAGCACCACAGCACACACAGCACCATCCAGTTGTAGGAGCGGTCAAACTTTAGACTGGCAAAGCTCACAACCTGAACATGATCAGAAGAGGATGTGATAAGTACATAATCCCTCTCAATGTATTAACAAATGTCAGACTTCTTACTGTGTTACATTACACAGTCTCAACAAAAGACATTCAGTGATATTTAGAAAATATTTTGCAGACCTGATGTTACACAATATATGATATGATACAACACACTTTATTGTCCCCTTGGGGAAATTTGTCAGGTACTCCAAGTATTGTGCTCATTTAGCTGCCAACATAATAACATAGAAATAAGTTGAAACAACAGCAATAACAATCCACCAGTACATGAAATAGCACACACCAATGAAAAACACAAGCATCATATGCCAGCAGATATTTTAGGGAAGACTGTTCCAGAGTTTAGGAGCTGTCACTGCAAATGACAATAACCTCTGGATTTAAAATATGAAAGACAAACTATTAAAAGGCCCTGATCAGATGATCTGAGAAAGTGGCTGCTAGAACAAGGGGACAGTAATTGTGTTATATATGTAGGAGCCAGGCTATGCAGGGCCTTGTCTGTGAAAAGTAAAAATTTGAAAGTGGTGATGAACTAAACTGGAAGCAAAAGAAAAGAGGCAAGATTTAGGGTAATACAATGATAAAGCATTTTTGCTGCATTTTAGGCCAATTGTAGACATGATATTGAGAGTTGATTGATTCCAGTAAAGACTGTTAATGTAATCCAACCAGGAGAAGATTGAAATGTGCATTAAAAGCTCAGTGAGTTTGGTTGTTACTATTGGTTTAGATTTTTTGCAGTGATTCTTGACTGAAAGAAGTAGGATTTAACCAGCTTAGGGATATGACTTAAATCTTAGGCAAAAACAACATCAAGATTCTCAGGGGACTTGAGAGGGGTATGATATACTGGCCAACCTCTTCACTAAAATTATCAAGGCCAATGACTTCAGTTTTATCAGGGCTGAGATGAAAGAAATGGTGCAACAAACAGGAGCAACAATCACCCTACTGATTTTTAACAGGTATACATCTAAATTCTACATTCTTTGATTTCCTTCAGAATCAATTAAGTATCCAACTATCTATCATCTTATATATTTAAATAAATTGTCATGTTTTTCTACAGTCATTCTTGCATCAGTACATGTGGTGATGGATTGCACAATATCAGGATTCTGGGGATCATGATGCTTGTAAGGTTGATGAGTACTTAATTTAAAAAGCTTATCAGTAGAGCTCTAAATAAGTGTTACTGGTATTTGATGCCCAACATGAACTTTAGTATGAGTCTATTTGCAGTGACTGTGATGCACCTATTACAGCTGCAGGGTGGTTTACAACAGTGGTTTTGTGTAACTTGTACCATGAATAAATACATTGTGGCTACTGCTTTTAAATACAACATCCCATCAAGGGAGCAACAGATTGGTGAAAAAAATCTATTTGGGATGTTTTTTTTTTATTGTTTTTTAAATGTCCTCAACCTTTCAATTTTCATCCAAAACATAATTCTATATAAAAAACCATGTCACATCCCCTGGTTAAGTTAGTTAATTCTTCCCTCATGTTTCCAGTCTTGTCATTTTCTGTTTTATTACCTCCGCCAAGGAGGTTATGTGATCGGCAGGGTTTGTTTGTGAGTTTGTTTGTTAGCAACATAACTCAAAAAGTTATGGACGGAATTTGATGTAATTTTCAGGAAATGTCAGAAATGGCATAAGGAAGAACTGATTAGATTTTGGGAGTGATCAGATCACCGTCTGGATTCAGGAATTTTTGAAAGGATTCTTTACTATTGGGAGATGTGTTTCACCTGCGTTGATTGTCTGAGTGGCTGCACCTGGTGATCCCCATCTGTAGCTTCCCTGTCCTTGTGCATTTAGTTCATTCACTCGCTCCCCTCTGTGTGAGATTGTCTTGTTACCTCCTGTGTGCATTACTTTCGAGCCTTCTTTTTTGATAAATCCTAGTGTTTTTTGACCTAGTTCTAGTCCTCAGTTTCCAAGTTTTTGCCTGCCGATTTTGTACCTCTGCTTGTTTATATTGACCTCCTGTGAACTGAACCTATTTTTGATTAAACGAATGGAGACCTTTTTCCTGTTGTCCTGAGTCTGCTTGTGGGTCCTTTTATCTGGCCCTTCATTACAAACCAATACAATGGTGAATAGATTTAACCAGGGCTGAAAGATTTGGGAAAAAATGTTTTATTGCAATTATTCTGACTCATATTGCAAATTTTATATGGAGTGTTGCATTGAAGAGAAAACAATTTTTTATGCCTTTCTCATTTTTAATAAGAAAAACATCTACTAAAATAAGGAAAGTAGGATTTTTTTGCGCTATTCTAAAAAAGGCACTTGCAGAATGCGTAAAGCACAACATTTCTGCTACAATAAAGTATTAAACTCGTATTTTGCCACACATTTCCAGTAAAAAAAAAAAAAAAAATCCTCTGATTTGAATATTGCAGAAGCCAAAATTGTGATTTAATCTAAATTGTGATTAATTGTCCAGCCTTAATCAATCATAGCTTTGTTTTCATATGAACAGTGCTACATGTAGAAATGATGAGTTTCTGGAAGGATGAGGAATATATGCACACTTCAATAATTCTGTTATGTTTTGATTTGCAATCATATTATTCCCCAAGTGCTGATTCTGTTTTGGTCGTTTTGTCTCCTACCCAGTATTTATATGCGAGTCACAACTCTCAATGCATTTAAATTACTCATTACATCCAGTTATAAAGAGGCCAAGCAGCTCTTTTGTTTCTTCTGATAGTGCACTAAAATAGTATATTTTTAATCAACACATCAGTGCTCTACCCTTTTTTGTATCCTTTTTTGTATAAAGTGTGCACAGGAAATGTTAGTGTTGTGTTTTCGTAACAGCTTTCAGCTTATGAAACAATAGGAATGTGGTTTCACCTCTGATTTCCAGTTGTCATAATGGAGGCTTGATGCTGTTGAAATTAACAAGTAACAATGTTATACACTCTAACTTGGCCATACATAAACTAGACTTGGTTAAAACCTAGTATATGGCTTACCGCAACTATCTGGGATGCCTGTTGAAATGCCTGACTGGCAGAGTGATTTTGTCCTTATTGTTATTTTTTGTGAGCCAAATTTATTGTGGCAACTTAAATGTATAGCTACATGCTGTCCTCTCTCTCTGTCTCTCCTGTTAATAAAGCTCTTCTTTGTGTACGTATGAAACACTACAGAGACATGTGTCACACTTCACTGATAGAGACAGACACTGAGTCACTGGAAATTAAATGTTTATTTGGCAGATATAAGTGTTTAATGGTAGTAAGTTTATACTAACAATAAAACACTGCAGCAGGTTTCATGAACATTTCTCATTCCCCTCAGACAGGTGTGCAAGGGTCTTTATATGTGTAAAATTAAGCTGAAAATCTATTTTAGTGTTACAATTGTTTTTTTATATGTTAATTTTCTATAAACAGCATATTTATCATATTCCCTGCAAATAAAGGCGTGCTAAATGTTTAAGTAGCGTTCTCTTAACAACGCAAATGCGGGGATTTTAACATTTATTTGTTCCCCATAATCATATAGTATTAAGGGAATATTTACCAAATATTTTTTAACATAGCGCACAACCTTGGCTCACGCAAGTGACAGAGAAACACAGCAATTGAACTCAGCTTTCCAAAAACTGTAGTTAATCACAGTTAACTCATGATTTAACAAGGGGGGGCAATTACTTTTTCACACAGGGCCAGAGAGGTTTGGATTATTTTTATTTATTAAAAAATGAAATAATCTTTCAAACACCGCATTTTCCATTTACTTGGGTTGTCTTTGTGAAATATAAAAATTGGTTTGATGATCCGAAACATTTAAGTGTGATAAATATGCAAAAAACTCAGGAATCAGAAAGGGGGCAAATACTTTTTCACACCACTGTAGTTATGCACTAATTATGTTCCCTCCTACAGCTGTGTCTACTAATTAATAAAATGTGTGCATAAATCTCCCAGATAACAGATTCTTTGAGGAAAAAAAGCAACTATGGTGCCTTAAGATCGACAAGCCCACCAGTCCACACTATTTGCTGTTACCAGCAAGGGGTCAATATGTTTTTGTCTCTTCTTTTTCTAAATTCATGCTGTTGCAAACTGTAGTAGCAAAAATCTCCCAGGTATTTCAGCCAGGCCCAACAAGCTAATTCCTATCTTGGTTTATTTTTCACATTTCTACATACCAGGTGTTGGAAGACCTAGTAATGCTTTCTTTCTATGAGGCTTGCCTCAGGTGTACAAAGCTTCATTGAAAAAAAAAAAATCTTATAATGTTGTAAAATACTACCAACAGATGGCTTGTGGAAATGATAACAGAGCTCTGGTACTTTATGGCATTCAGAGTAAGATCGTTTTCACACCTGATAGTCTGGAGGACTCGGTCCGTTTTGGAATGAAAATTGCAACATTGTTGCACTTTCCTTTGGTTTGGTTCGCATTCACATTGCTCTTGCTCCTGAAAATCCTCTACCATGGAGGCTTACTTTTAAGATGACAGGATGACTGTTTTGGCTGCATCACAAGAAGTAAGCCTTGAGCCTTCTACTGGCTCTATGGTGTGCATGGAAAAACAATGAATTGACTTGTTAAAAGATGGATGAGAACCTGAGAGTGGAATTTGTAAACCAAATGGCAACTCACTAAGACAGAACCCCCTCCCTTCATCCTTCATGTAGCTATAATGCACTAGGAGAATCAGATTTCCCTGAAGGAGGAGGGATCTTACACTAGCTTCTTAGTCAACAAATCTGGATATATCCCAGCAGTTTTTGTTCATAGGTCACAGACCATTTGGCAGTTAGGCATCAGAATCATCTACACTATTGAAGACCCGAACATTTTCTTAATGCTAGTATCATAGACAGACCTATCCTCCCACACATATAGCCCACAAATATATAGTCAGACACAAAACATGTTCAAAGCCTGACCTACTTAAAGCCCCAGATGGGAGGACACATTTAAGTTTATGTAAATAATACCACAGTTTGGTATGGTCAGACATGCTACACTCCACTCTCAAACTGTTATTTTATTATTATTTACCATTTTTCCTCTGACTAACCCGTACAACCTTCCTCACCTCAAGAGAGTGATGCAGAGGTACAAAAACTGCTACTTCGAGCCTATCCCAGTATATAGTGTGTTTGTTTCTGTTCCTTAAAAGGGGAACAATGTGCTATATACACATATCTAAAAAAATGGATATCTAAGTATCTAGGTGAACTAGTTCTGAGTATAAATACCCACAGTCTATACATAAGCTTTGGTATCTAGAATATGCTTACAAACTTTAAAATATATTTATTCCTGTCACAACACGAAAAAGATGCAAAGTTCTGCTTCAACTGGACCTTTTGATTTGTAAGCCACATCTGTTCACTGATTGATGATAATGTTCACACATGCAGGTTTAGTTTTACTAACCAGTATGGGGAATCCAGTCAGGAAGTCATAGATGAAGACGATACCGCTGATCAGGTAGGTGATCTGCAGTGAGGTCTTCAGAGGCTCTGATCCATCAATAGATGATCTGCGCTTCCCCTGGGCATCCTCCACCACTATGGTGGGGACATTGAACTTGTTCTTGTCAGCTTTGTGTCCCGCCTGAATTGAAAAGGTCTGGAAGAGAGCAATGCCGATGCAGATCACACCCATTGCCACACTGCCCCCTATCAGCAGCAGAAAGCACACACCAAAACCAAGACCAATCTCCGTCACAATAAATCGACAGTCAGAGGTGTAGAAGCGATCAATGGTGTCGTGCCAACCAACTGCTGGAAGTGTGGACAGGATGAAGGAGACCATCCAGATGCCCATCACTGTGTGCACCGCCTGCTTCTTGGTGTTACTCAACCTGAAAGCAGAAAAACAGTTTGATGCATTGGGTAAGTCAACTTCATAACAAACGACAACAAGGACCTCAAATTAAAACAAATATGGACAGCTAATATGTTTCCAGAACATTTAATTCTACTACCTCACTCCACTTGCTTAACTTCTTTGAAAGAGTTTTTTGGTCAAGAATATGTTAGAAATATTCAACAGATAACACTTTGTCAAACTACACTTTACACAAGCTTTTCCTTAACTCAATTAAGCTGTCTGTGCTTCTAGACCATACCCATACTGACCATACTGATAGACCGTGTTTGGGAAAGGGCAGAGCCTTTGAAAAAAAACTCGGAGAATGATTGGATTAACGTTCTGTCTGTCAAATCTTTACTGGCCAATCAGAGCAACAAAACACGTGACATCGTAGCCACTACCAAGGTGCGCGTGCACTGCTACCGAGGAATAAACTCCATATAGAACATCATAACGCGAACCATGGCAACTATAGACATGTCCGTACCCAACTTTTGTCGTTTTTGAATAGAAAACAACTCAGTGCCGTTCTTTGTTCCTCTTTCAACAAAGAAATGTTGTCAAGTTCTGATAAAACTGGCGCTTTAGCAGCATCCAGGCTAATGTTCTCCGCCATAAATGCACCGACTTCTTGTTGCCACTTGCTTACGTCACGACTCCGCCGCGCCTGAAAGTACTGCCCCTCGTCACCGATTGGTCCTCTCACTTTCTAACCAGGCCCAAACGGCTCAGAGGGGAGCTTTGCAAGATGGATTCGCCAGTGAGAAATATGGAAACGGGCAGATCCATCTGCTTTGCAAGGTTAGACTTTTGACAGAGGTTGCAGAATAATGGGTGGATATACAGAACAGACGTGATGAGAGTTTCTGTGCTGCAAGCGTCAGGAGAGAGAGAGGGAGAAAGAGCAAGCGAACACTGCGTATATATATTTGTTATGGCCTCTTATAAATGATTAATTTAACCCACAAAAATAAGGCTCGTACAAAAGAGACCAATAACATATATAAAAAGGACACAGACAAAGATTTTGAGTGTCAACAAAAATTCCAAGCTTTATTTAAACAGTAATTAATTAATCAATCAAACAGTAAATAAATCAATGAAATAAAAAGGGCTGCAGGCACCGGCCAAAAAGAACAAAAGAGGGGTGGTGGACATGGCTAACCGCGCAATGGGCCATTGGACCAGCCACCACCCCTAACTAAAACTACCTTACCAAAAAGAATCTACCTATTTAATCAGAAAAATAAAACAATGAGAAAATAGGACTACCGGCAACTACAGCCAAACTAAAATAACAAAACCCAGCAATCTTAACAGGCATGGGGGATATAAACGAACAGGGAAAAACAAAACGCTTGGAAAACGAATAAATTAATTCACGAAAAGAGAAGGTTTAAACAAACAAACCTCCTCACGTGTTTGTCCAGGAGTGCGTGTGGCTCTGTATCTGGCTCAGCTCAGCTCAGCTCAGCTCAGCTTAGCTTGGCTCGGCTTGGCTCAGCTCAGCTCTGCATGCTCCTCTCCCCTGCCACTATAAATACTCCCCTCCTCCACCCTGAGTGCTAACAGCACTCAGGTGTGCTGCAGCCACACAGGTAGAGGGAGGAGGGGGACCAGAGAGCCAGGGAGAGAGAGGGCATGCAGCACTCCAGGCCACACGTAACAATATTACCTTGATCATATTTCTTATACAAACACCGGACTGATGTGCAGAGAGAGAGAGAAAAAAAACAAAATTTCAAAGTGAGACTCCCCACTATGTTGAGGCCCTAAGTCCTATGCGTAGTTTGCATTTAGGCAGGGGCGGGCCTGCTTGGGAGTGAGCATCTGTCATTCATACTCTTGTCAAGAACTGTGCATGCTCAAGAGTGTTTGACAGAAAAAGAAAAACAGAGAGAAATGGCGGTGCCTGATGCAACATCTGCATGTACTAAAACTTACCTTACCTAGATGTTAACACATTACATAGGGAGTGATGGACTTCACCTCTTGTCAAGAATTGCGCATGCTCAATGCTGATTGACAGAAAAAGAAAAACAGAAACGGCGGTGCCATCTGCACGTCCTAAAACTTTGAAATTCCAGGAGTATTTCACTGTCAACGGTTCAAAAAGAAAGCTTGTAAAATATGTAAAGCAGACCTTACATATCACAGGAGCACACCAGCAGTTCAGGAGCATTTGAAAAGATGGCACGTGGGACTCATGAGTGATGCAGCGAGCTCAGCCAGCTTTGGTTTTTACTTTCTATGCTAAAGAATGTGGTCATCTACTGTCGGTTGTCTTGGCTTTTAACATAAATGTAACACTACAGTGCTGTAGACAGAACCCAACACTCTTCCCTTTATTCTTCTAACTAAAAGGTATGACATAACAATGGCATTTTTTTTTCCCTCATCCCATTTTCTACCTCTGATGTTAACACATTATATAGGGAGTGATGGATTTCACTCTTTCACTGCTTGTCAACATTTAAACAGTGGAGCGAACTTTAACTAACATATAATAATTAGTATGATATTCAATTGATAATTAATTTCAATGTAATTAATAATTATTAAAGTATTTTTTATATATCAGCACTTTTGCCTGTCCTTGGTTTTAAATGGACAAAAACATTATTTTTTTACACATCTTTTGTATTAGAGCTGCAACATAAGCAGTTGAGGCCCTGTCCACACAGAGTTGAAAACAATATATTGCCGTTTTGTTTTGAAAAAGTTTACCGTAAAGACGGGATCGTTTAAGAAAATATCCGCGTAAGCACGGAAACGCTGAAAACGTTGTCTTGTATATGTCAAGCCTGTGTGTGGCGCTGTAACGCTGCCACAGACATTTGCCAAACGAGAGAAGAAGATCACAGAAAACTGACACAAACTTTCTTCTAGTTGCCCTTCTGATTGTTCTCTGTGTTGGATTTAACCCTCGGTCCCTTGTAATTTTTATCTAAATCTGTCCTTGTTTGTCCTGAAAACAGACATGCAGAAAGATGTTAATAAAAAATAACCATTTTTCAACATATTTTTTTTACTTTCACTGCTTCAAATCTCTTCAACAACTTCAACCCTGACCACTTAAAAAAAAAAAAAATTCAATTCAATGTTACACCCTTTTTATGCCAGATATTGTACACCATGTCACTGCTATTTTTTATCGGAAAAAAAAACACAAAAACACCATAATTCCCATATAAAATGATCTAGAATTTTTTTTTTTTTTTTTTAATAAATAGAGTCTGGGCCATCCCAATGATTAGTAGTAAAACTGATTTTGATGCATTGAAATTTTTTCTGTAGTGCCAAATGCCATACTTAAGCTACATCTGTCCTTGTTTGTCCAAAAACAGACATGCAGAAAGGTGTTAATAAACTACTAATTTTTCAACTTTTTTTTTTTGAACTTTGACTGCTTCAGATCTCCTCAACAACTTCAACCCTGACTACTGGAACAAAAAATTGAAAAAATTTCAATGTTAAACCCTTTTTATGCCACTTATTGTACACTATGCCTATGACTTGGATTCGTCCATGGTAAACAGATGAGTCCATCCGTGCGTAAAACACGCCAGTTTTACCATCCTTTTCTCATGCCTCCTCTTCTACCAAATCATATGCGAGCGAATGCATTTGTTTATGTTAGGTTTATTTTATGTACAGGCATAAAGAATCAGAGGATATATGTACGATATGAATCACGAACACGTGCATTTCAACCTCTAACCAAAATGTGACCATAAATATGCCAACTATGCGCAGATATAAATGTACTGCATCTTTGAGATATGATATATTCTTACCTATTGATCGCAAGGACCCGTGCATCCTCATGCATGTAAATCCACTTGCTATGAAGTGAGGGCAAAGTTGAAATTGTCCAAATGTCCCTCTTTCTTAGTCCCAGGCTGCAGAATCCACAGGCAACATTTCCTACTGTAAACAATCCACTTACAGCATGTCCGTCTGGAAACATAGACGCAGATTCGCACCCGATCACACACGTAGGAGCACACGAACTTTTCCTTACACATGTAGCCCACTCTCAGACAACCATATCTAGTGGCATGAATCGGTTCATTTAATTCTGATAATGTTTAACGGGTGAAATAGTGCTCCAAACAGTCTGAGCACATGGAAGGTAAATCATGTCTGCACTGCTGAAAGGGTTAAAATGGTGTGCTGGCACTATCTGCTGGATCACTGTGGAATGGGGAAATTTAGATCCCTGGTGATCGACTGCAAAAAAACAGTTGCTATAAGTTGTTTTGGTGCCCTAGACACACAGTCAAAAAATGTGTTTTTAATGGAAGTCTATGTGTCCGATTTCGGACAAACATGGGTGGATGGAGCTATTTCGTCATGGGCGTTCTGTGGGCAACACAGTTTTCATTTTTTAATTTTTTTTTAATATGAAGGAAAATAATAACTTTGGCCAAATTTGATGCCTCAATCGATAAAAATGTGACTATTAACTAAAAAAACAATGATTAAAATGATGAATGTCCTCAAAACGGACATAGTAGGGTCAGAGGGTTAAGAACATATAGTGTATGCGTTTCCCGGTGGTGGTAAAGGAGCATCAGATTTTGCTATAAAAGCCATAACAAGCTCAGTAGCTTCTGCAGCATGAACACAACCCTGTACTCAGCCATTGTTGTTTTGGTCAGACCTGCGCAGGCGTTGTAAGAGAGCTACGCTGTGTGTGACGTAATCGTTTCAAGAAAGATGCTGATAGCTGTCCACATGGAGACGGTACGTCATTTACGGATTTATGCACTCTGGGACCAGTTTTCAAAAAGTACCTTTTACAGTCACCTGAAACGTCGTTTCTATGGAGAGATTTGTGTCAAAAAGATTCGAACAAACTTTTTCAGCATCATACAAAAATTAGCATTTGAGAACAAAAAAATGTGATCCAAGCAAAAAAAAAAGTTCAGATCAAGAGAACAAATTTAAAATAGCAACCAAATTATTAGACTTTGAATTCTGAACATCTGTCTTGTTGTTCAGCATTCCTGTTTTTCTCTCTTCTGCGCTGCCTGATCCTTTGCATTTCTTGAGTTTTTGGTCTCAGTTCTGAGGGCGTATCCCTATTGGCCAACGAGTTTTTGAGTGATGGCTCAGTCCATATGTTTCCATGTGGATCCAACAAAAAATTTTGTGTATATGCCTGAATTCGTTTCTGTGTTGACGAGACCTAAGTCTCATCAAATACATTTTTGAATGAAGAACTCTGACTTATTGTCTAGATTTTTAGTTCATACATGTTTGCAAGTACGTCAAAGTTCTTGTTTAAGCTGTTAGTAGATCCCATAGCGTGCCACCCGACTAGTCCACTAATTGTTTCAGTGGTCCGTGACTAGTCGACTATAGGAATAGTCGTTAGTTGCATCCCTAGTGGTTGATCAGTTTAGTAACTTCCCCAGAAGAACCGTTTATTTGAGGACAGCTCTAAGACACAATGATACTAGGGTTTAGGGCTGAATGACATATTGTTTTTCAATCACAATGGCCATATGCGCATTCACAATAGTCATATTGCAAGAACTTGCAATTTTTGTCGTGACCTGAAGCACATCAGGCTGCCACTTCCAAGCCAAAGTATGAGTTTTCTCTAACCGTGCCTTATTTGAATGTAAGTCAGCCTGAAATCACCATCAGAAGTCAGAGAACTGAAAACTGTGCAGGTAGAGTGTGTGTGTCTTCAGTAGGATTGGGCAGTATCCATTTTTTAATATCATCATACCCTCCCCAGATTTCACCGGGGTATACGGTATTACCACCTGTTAAGTAATTTTAACGAATGTTAAGTATACATATGAATGATAAGTATAAGGATGCATACGTACCTCCTCGCGAATGAGAATGTCCGCTGAATTGAATACTGACGGTGGCAAGGTGCTCGTGGAGTGATTTTGCTCTGCTTTTCCACAGAAATCAATGGCCAAATCACAGGCAAGAAAACACTTCATCTCATCATGAACAAATACTACACAGGACCGAACACCGCCGTAATTCCGCCATTGAATCAACTTCTCACTGAGCTGAGATACGGAAGCTACAGCAGCCGATAGGAATGCTCCCTCTGACCTGAGCCTGATTGGCTGCGAGTACTAGCCTCCTCATTGGCTGGACCCCCCCCCCCCCCCCGTCCCTTGCTGGTTTCCTCAAGTGAGATAGCAGTGCCATGGCCCTAGTGCAGCGAAAAATAAACCAGTATTGGAAGTGTTTAGAGAGTGCTGCTGCTGCTGCAGGATGCGCGTGTGTGGTTATTAATAAACCTCATAATTTGTAATCACTGATCTACGCTTAGAAAGAAGGGTTAAAATACTTTTAAACTCACGTTCTCATGGATTTTAGTACAGCCAGCAGTGAACGTTTCACAGTTTGCCTTTACAGAAGACCATACCGTAATGCCATGCAGCACTGTGCCATGCCATGGTGCGCAAGTTTCAATGCGCCGCTGTGTGACAAAATACCAGTTGAATACATGTTTTTGTTGCAGATATGTTATGCTCTACACAACATGCACATATTTAAGTGTCAATATTCCAAGTGGTTTACAAAGAATCATACTCTCCTTTTTGTATGCTTTTCTTGTAAAAATGAGAATGAAATAAAAATGATCATTCCCTTTAATTTAAAAATTCATATCAAATTGGCACTATGAGCCAAAATGATTGCAATTACATTTTTTTAAATAGTTCAGCCCAAGTTTAACTTTGTAATAATGTGTTGGTTATGATAAAGAATGATTTATTGCCAGTGTTCACTAAACACTGCACAAGATAAGGAACTTTTAAATTATTGCATATTAAATGGCAGTCACTTTATTGGAAAACCAACTAGATTATTTTCCCAAGTCATTTAGCCATACTCTCTAGGGAAGGCTTGAAACATCTCTTTTTGGCTGACCGCTGAGGTCAGCCCTAGCCAGAGTGCAGGTGGAGTCTTGAAGATGAAGGAAGGCAAAGGTGAACCAGTAACCAGCACATGAATGCCAGGCAATGCATCAGGGGCATTAAAGGAGCCCAGCACAGTCCGAAGGCGCAGGCTAGGTTAGGTGACCCAGTCACCCTGTCACCCCAGTGGTGTGGTGTAGAGGGCAAACAGATGGCTATGTCTGTGTCTGACTGAGTCAGTCACTCAGCCTGCCTCCACTGTGGTAACAAGAGCCATACATAAGTATTGAAATCACTGTTTCAACCTAACTTCGGATCAACCTAATGGCCCGCCCACTAAGCTTGACTACCTATCAGCTGGCTAGCTAGCATTCTGGTTGACAGAAACGTAGCTTCTGCTTGTCAAGCTATTTGTCAATCAAACGAGATATGCCAATCAGTGCGCAGGAAGATTTTAGCTAAATATAGTCGAAACGACTGTGGTATACAGGGTTGCCAGATCCGCGGTTTTACCACGGAATTGGGCTACTTTTAACGTACTGCTGCGGTTAGATTTTGTTGTCCGTGGGTTGAGCAGACCCATTTTTTATGTTTTGTCAGTGGCACAAAAAGTGGGTATGCACTATATGCGGCGCATAGGAGCACCAAAGCAATGGGGTAAAATTATTTCAAATTGGCATTTTCTATATTTAACAGCTGTTTGTGCATGTGTAAATGATACGATCAATAACTGAGGCACTTCTCTGATTAGGCGCCCCTCCGCTCCTTCACCTCCCCTCCTCTCGCCCCCTCCACACACACTATAAGGCTCTCCAGTGCGCGCTCCCTCGAGCACGTGGGTGCTTTCATTTGAATCGTGGCTCTTACAAGGCTTACTTTACAAAAAAAATTCCCCCAAAATCCTCTATAAAAGGTGAAAACTGTCAGCAGTAGCCTAAAGACTGCAACAAGTCATATCAATAAATCTAAGTCCACACAAAGAAGACAGACTTTAACTGCCAAATTCAAATGAAAACTTGTATATTATTACCGTCGGGTGAGCCCAGGACGGAGGACAAGCGTAAAAGAGCGCAGAGGAAGTCCACTGACGGCGCGTCTCTTCAGTAAGTCCATAATACCTTCATAAAGGTGTGCTGTGTTGTGTTGAAGCTTCTAATGCTCTCGTTTTAACACATTTCTTCAGTCATTTCCTGCCGATGCTCTCCCATACTCGTATTTGATGATGACTTTTGTGATGCGCATCATCATCAACGAGCCAAACACACACGGATCACATCTTAAAATAATGTAAAACTGAGTAAAACTTGTCCAAACGTGGGTGTTTTATTTGATCTTAAACGTACCAATGATAAATCCTGTCAAAAGGGCAGAAACAGAAAAATGAAAACAACAAACTGGCAGAACAATTTGTGAGGGTAAGCTGCAGGTGTGAGGCAGGGTTGGTTTAAGCTATTTGGAGGCCCAGGGCAAAGAAAAAACATGGGGACCCTCCCCCTTTAGCTAAAAGTATCAAAAATTAGAGAAAAAAAAGAAAGCATCCCTTTAAATTAACAGAGTCACACCTGTGTCTTGTGTATGAGTATTTAATATCTGTAGCAGAGAAACTACTGTATTTACACTCAAGTACAACTAAAACAACCTGCAGAGAGGCAGGAAAACATGGAACATGGCACAGATATACACACCACCCACAGAAAAGCAGAATGTCTGCAGGCACACAAGCAATATATGCAGTATGGGAGAGGTTTTAACTGTAATATTTTGAATTTCAGCATTGGGCTTGTTTTTGGACTAGTTTTATCGGTCACTGGGCTGGTTTTGGGCTAGTTTTTATTGGCCATTGGGCTGATTTTGTCACACAGACCTGGCAACCCTGGTGGTAAAAATTCACCTCCAGTATCATGAGAGCACATGAAGACATTAGCTAATGACACACGTTTGTTTTTTAAGCCAGGCTGTAAACCAGTTTATTTCAAGTGTAAAAAAAGTTTTTTAATATGTGTTGTGTATGTGACTTCTGGTGTTCCTGCAGCCAGCCTCAAGTGGACACTAACCATATTGCAATTTTTTGCATTGGCTTCATTTTTCAGGACCAGAGGTTGCTGATTGGTGCTTTGTATACAAGGCCTGTTAGTGGAGCTGTTAGTTCAAAATTAGCCATAGTGGTCCTTTTTTCAGAAATGGATGGAATTCCTTTATTAAAGCAAGCGCAGAGAGCAACACATAAAGCTTTCCACAACAGAAAACATGCTGTCGCTCTTCTGCTGACCTGCTTTGCCGGGTATAGGTAGTCAATAGATACGGGGAAAGGGTTTGTGGTTGTGTGTGGTTGTATACAAGGCCTGCTAGAGGAGCTGTGGGGTTAGCTGCCTGCAGCAGCGGTTGTGTCTGAGCTGGAAGATGTGTCTTTATTAAAACACACGCAGAGAGCAACACTTACAACTTTACATGACAGAAAGATGTATTCACCCTACTCCCGCTCTGCTTTGGTATAGGTTTCCCATCATTTTAGTCGGCTTGTCCAGTATGTTCAAGGCCTGCTAGCCCTTTAGCGGTTAGCTTGGATGTCCCTCTAGGAACGCCTGGACCATTTTCCTTGTTAAAATCAGAGCAGAGGGCCACACTGAAAGCTCGTCTTGGCAGAGAAGATGTTTGCAGGTCTCCCGTAGTGACGTGTCCCCATATTAATAAGGATGGTACCTGGTTGTATTACATAAAATGAAGTCATTTTTTCTGTTTTTTTATTGTCCCCATGCTATGTTTATATATATATATATCAGGGCTGTCAATAGATTTAAATTTTTAATTGCGATTAATCTCACAAATTTCATAGTTAATTCGAGATTCATTGCAAATTAGTCACACTTTTTTTTTGTCTGTTCTAAATGTACCTTACAGGACTATTTCTCAAGATTTAAATACCTTTATCAATACAAGTGGACAAAAATGCTTTCTTTATGCAAATGTTTGTTCATGTTAACAACCCAAAACAACAACAGATAAAGTCCAGAAAATTCTCTAGCCCAAGTTTAAAGATACTGAATGCTCCAATAATCTGTTGAGAGCATAACATGGTAAACTCAAGCCCAATAAGGACAACAGATAGAGATACTGACCTTAATGTAACATTACTGAATAATACCACAATAGTGTTTAACTTTAAAATTCTAGAAGTTAATTCCTCTGTTCTCTGCAGCTTAACACAGAACAACAGATCTCATCATCACACATGGACATAAAGAACATGGTCAGTCAAGTTTAAATAATTTAAAGATCATTCCTGGGTCCTTCACACTAAAGCACAGAATTTCAACCTAAAATGGGGGAAATAAAGGTTCACAGAAACATCCCTTTACACCAGGAGGACTCACAACAGGACAATACAAAAAAAGAGAGACTAAATACAGTTAGAGAATTACACTACAGATTACTGAGAGAAGTCAAGTCTCAGCTGAGAGCTCAGCAGTAAGGCACAGACACATCTAATGGTGTTTCACTGTTCTGATGTGGTCAGAGGTGAGTAAGGTGGACACATCTGCCCTACCCAAGAGAAAAAGCAAGTAATTACTTTAAAAATGTCTGCTATTATTTATCATATTTTTACTTTGAAATTAAAAAATGCCCAAATGTAAAATAAATGCTGACAGTAAGAAATTACTGTCATCAGTTAAAAAAAAAAAAAAAAAAAATATATATATATATATATATATATATATGGTCATGGTCATGCATGCAATCTGAAGATGAGGATTTTTCCATTTGTTGTAGTGAATAAAAATGCTTTTAGGATTTTTATGAGAAATTTGAAAAAATAATCAATATAAAGTAAATGTACCCAAATCTTTTATATTTCACGGTATATCAGCTTGTACACTGCTTTCCACATTATTATGCAAATGAAATTTTTCTCTTATTTTCCTAAATATTAATGCAAATGACAGAATATTTTTCAAGTCATCAGCCATTGGAGCATAATTCAAATGTTTTTGAACAAACTTCATAATGATAACCATTTTTTTTTTTTAAATAAAACCTCAAAATGCACTGTTCCACATTATTAAGCACAACAGAGTTTTAAAAGATTTCATAGGTTGTAAAGAACTGAAAATGGTCATTTGTTGAATTTGCAGCATTAGGAGGTCATATTTACTAAAATTAAAAGCTATTTCAATCAAAAACATCTTAACAGGCCAAGTTACATGTTAACATAGGAGCCCTTCTTTGATATCACCTTCACAATTCTTGCATCCATTGAACTTGAGTTTTTGGAGCGTTTCTGCTGGAATTTCTTTGCAGGATGTCAGAATAGCCTCCCAGAGCTGCAGTTTGATGTGAACTGCCTCCCACCCTCATAGAGCTTTAGCTTGAGGATGCTCCAAATGTTCTCAATAGGGTTGAGGTAAGGGGAGGATGGGGGCCACACCATCAGTTTCTCTCCTTTTATGCCCATAGCAGCCAATGACACAGAGGTATTCTTTACAGCATGAGATGGTGCATTGTCATGCATGAAGAAAATTTTACTACAGAAGGCACTGCTCTACTTTTTGTACCATGGAAGAAAGTGGTCAGTCAGAAACTCTATATACTTTGCTGAGGTCATTTTCACACCTTCTGGGACTCTAAGGGGCCTTCCAGCTCTATCCTCATGAATCCGTCCCAAAACATGACTCCACCACATCCTTGCTGACGTCACAGCCTTGTTGGGACATGGTGGCCATCCACCAGCCATCCACTACTCCTCCATCTGGATCATCCAGGGTTGCACAGCACTCATTAGTAAACAAGACTGTTTGAAAATGAGTCTTCATGTATTTCTGGGCCCAGGGGTGGCTGAATATAGATTAATGCACAACTGCAAGCCTCTGGAGGATCCTACACCTTGAGGTTGGTGGGACTCCAGAGGCACCACAGCAGCTTCAAATACCTGTTTGCTGCTTTGTAATGGTATTTCAGCAGCTGCTCTCTTAATTCAATGAAATTGTCCGTCAAAACCTTCCTCATTATGCCTTTATTTGCACAAACCCATCTGTGCTCTGAATCAGCCACAAATTTCTTCACAGTACGATGATCACGATTATTTTTTCATGAAATATCTAATGTTTTCATTCCTTGTCCAAGGCATTACACTATTTGACACTTTTCGGCAGCAGAGAGATCCTTTTTCTTTCCCATATTGCTTGAAACCTGTGGCCTGCTTAATAATGTGGAACAGCGCATTTTGAGGTTTTTATTTAAAAAAAAAAAAAGGTTATCATTAAGAAGTTTGTTCAAAAACATTTTAATTATGCTCTAAAGGCTGATGACATGAAAAATATTCTGTCATTTGCATTAGTATTTAGGAAAATAAGAGAAAAAATGTCATTTGCATAACAATGTGGAAAGCAGTGTCTGTCTTTATGTAATGACAGAGTGCTTGTGGAGAGAGACTATGGAACACAAGCTGATCCTCATGTCCAGCTTTAAGGACTGATAGACTGTGTTGTGAGGAGGACATGACTTGCCAGTGTTTTGATCATATTACGGAAGCCATCATTACTAAGGTTCACTACACAGCGGACGTCCTTACAAATAAAACAAAGTATTGACTGTATTTACGGTTGCATGAGTAAAAACCAGTGGTAGCTTCAGCAGGCTTCTTTCACATTAGCTGTTAGCTGCTAAGCTATTGCTATGTTGTCAGGTCCGTCGTGTTGTCTGAGTACTTCACTCTGGTGTGGCATATCTTACAAACGAGTTGACTCCTGTCTAAGTTTGTACTGTCTTTAATGTTTTGGAAACCTAAACAAGTCCACATATCCGCTATGAATGCAGCAGAAGCTGCACTGCTGTGTAAGCATGAGCAACCGGCTCGCTTAGACCGGAAGTCTCACGTGATCTCGTTGTCTAAGCAGAAGAAAAGAGGGAACAGTTAACTGCTTTCTGCCAGCTGGTGGTACCTGCTGCAAACTAGCAGTCAGGGGGTGAAATTACACCACAAACTACCGCACCAACAAAGTAAATTATTAATTAAAAATTATCGATACTGCATTTTTAAATATTGATACAGTATTGCGCCATGAAATATCGCAATGTATCAGTGTATCGATATTTTCTTACACCCCTAGTACACGTCATAGTACTGGTGCTTGATCGTCTAAAAAAATATTTTATATCAAGCATTAGCTAACATGTTTGCTATTCTGAGAACAAAGATTTAGTCCAACAGTTTTTGGCAAAAATACAACATGCTGTTAGCCTAAATCAATCAAATGCTTAATTTCTGTAATTTCAAAGACAAAGTGGTATTGAATGAAGAGCCTTTTGGGAGCTTAAAGAGCCGGCTCTTCTTGCTGAACTGAACCATATCATCCAGATCTCTGAACTGAGCAGGAATAAAGATCCTTCAATCCTCAACCCACATAGGGCCAGCACAATTACACACCTCTACAAAAAGTCACTCTGCCAGAACACACATTTCAGTCAGGCATTTCTACAGACATCCCAGACAGATGCAGTCAGCCATATACTAGGTTTTAATCTAGTCTTGTTGATAAAGTTAAAAGGTAGGGCTGGCTCAAGCTCCAACCCTTAGTTATGCTGCTACAGGCTTAGACTGTAGAGTCCTGGCACAATATATGAATCTGTATGCAGTCATATCATATCAGTAAGTGAATATTCCAATACCAGCTAGGACACTTAACATCATACAGTACACATCTTACAAGATATGTAAGACAGCATGATGATATGCTAACATCGAACATACTGTTAGCATTATTACAGACATGGGTGGCCTGCTCCTGTGGACGTGCCCTACAAGAGCCATAAATGTATCTTTTTATTGTGGTTGGTGACTTTGTCTCTCTCTTTTTCTGCACCACCTTCTATCCCCTCAGAGCCCAAACACAGCTGGGACAGATGGCTGTTCAACATAAGTCTGGTTCTGCTTAAAGACTGTAACTTTGCAAAGTGTTGTGAAGAGAATAAATGTATGATCTTTGTGATTAATACAAAAAGATCAGTGTCTAGAACTGTCTGGTTTGCAAAGTATCTTAACATTACTATTGTAAACCAGCTCTGTACAATAAAGACTTCTATAGCAAAGCTAATGCAAAATGCTGTAAATGCTACAAAAACCTGTAGTCTGAATATATATATATAAAAATCTCACACACTCATCACTTAGGTCAACTGGACACAAATGGAGGGAAATCAATGCTTTCTCAATGGCAAAAGATTGCTTTTCACATCCCTCGCTCTATTTGTCATCTAGGTCTATTTCAGCATGAAGGGATTTCTATTTCCTCTCACCTCCAAGTAATTGCTACAGTTGAACAATTTGTTTTATGTCCTTTGGTGGTGTGCCTCTTTCAGGTTTGCAACAGAACACATATATCTAAAAATATGACTATCGTTTACTGGTGTTCCCAAACTAAATCAAAGTCTGTGGTATCCTGCCAAAACATTTGCAAGTAAAGCATTTCTGAACTGTAGACTGCATAAGCAGCAAATCAAAGATAGAGATCAATCTTTAATAGCTCCTGACAAACATAGCCACAATCCTTTCATGTCTTTTGAAACTTTGAATTTTATCATACACTTAGCTGAGCACTTATAAATAGGTTATTTTTTAAAAGTGGATGAAATGATCTATAAAGGTAATGTTTCTGTCTCATGTCTGTCTCTTTCATTTAGTTGTGAGAGAATACAGCAATTCTCTGTTAAGCGTCACTTGTCGAGGAGCAGATTTACAGGAAACTCAATCCATCTCCCTGAAGAGAGCCAAAGCACATGTGGCCTGTCCTCTCCTCCCTCTCATTAGGATCCTCTAGAGGGGCATCAGCTAGATATAGAATATATCCCCTCACATACTAAATGATTCCAAAATATAGCTAATGAAATTTAACACCATATGCATTAGCTTCCATATACTGGCACGTTATGAGAGACTTAACAGAGGGCAGTGCTGGTCTCTATCTTTGGCTCTGTGCAAAGACAAGTAGGTCTTGTTGTCACTGTGAATAATTATGCTAGCCTTTCCTGAATGTGCCTGGGGTGCATGTGATGTGGAGATTACGTCATAAAGCTGCTGGATTCTATTACCAGAGAGAGAGCTTTGCGAGGGAAAAAGCTCTTTAAAGATGGTGAGCGCAGGGTGATGAGAACAGCTGCCAAAGTACAAGGTTAAAATTCATAATTCAGGACTTCAGTGTGTGTTAACGTCAAAGACAAGGCAGCCATGCTACCTCAGCAGGGCAAAGTGGAATGATTTAAATGAAAGATGAACAGCAATTACACGCCTGGGCAATTACTTTGCCATATCATTGTTATAAGTGACTTGAAAATAAGAGCAGGAGATGCTAAGAGGAAAGTTAGTGTTTTCAGACAGGAGATGAGGATGTACTCAGATGAGATAGAGACCAGACAAGGTGGATAAAGCATTTGTGCAAAGCTTGATATCTCTTCATGGACATCATCCATCAACAGCAGCTGCACAAACAGTACAGAAAACAACACTGAGCAGAGATTAAAGAGAAAGTTTGCATATCTAATTTAAATATCTGCTTATCTGCAAAATTTGCAAAGTTGTCTGCAGGTCGTGCACACTTGAATGAGTTCGTAAAAGCTTTATTTTAAACTGGTGCCAAAAACAAAAATTAAGTAATGGCAGGTTTAACAACCATCTGCAACCCCGAACAGGGTAAGTGTTATAGATAATGGATGGATTTGACTATCATTAGACTAGAAAATACTAAAGCATTGCTTGTGTCTCTCTGACACACAGAAAGAAAAAGAAATGTAATCCTTGTATTTAAGTGTCAATTTTGCTCTGAACATCTGACTATGTGTAAGGAGCAGATTTCCTGGGAGTCTAACAGAACCACAATAGTGTTACTGCTGCAGGGAGTTGACTGTCAACATGAGGTGAATGTGATCTTAATCATTCGGTGTTAGCTGGTAATATCACTTGTTGTGAGGAGCCAAATTAAGGCAGAAGCAAGTACTAGCAGTTGTTCAGTCTGGATGGTTATACATGGTGTTACCACAATTATCAGCAACAAGCTGATGTGTTGGCCAGAGAGATTTCACCTGATGCTGTGCATTCCTCTCACATTTAAAGTACATGCAAAACAATACTCCAGCTGAAGAATAACTAAGGGGCCAAAAAAGAGCAGCTACTCGCACCATTTCTGTCATATTACGTGACTGCAGCAGAATCTGCATTAATTATTGCAAGATGTTTTTATATGTAACAAATTAAAAGTTCTGTTTTTTTTTAAGAAAATTTAATGGCTTGATTCCAAACAAGCAAAGCTTTGTAAGTTAGACATCACAGACACGTTTCTTTACCTAGAAAAATGTGTTAAAACAGATGTGATTACAAATGCGACAGATCTGTCATAAAAAATACTCTCTCTGCTTTATCTTACCAAAGGGATCTAGGTAAAGGGATCTCTGCCATGAAAAGCTTTTAATGTTGTTCTTTGCTCTTTTATAAGGAAATGTGGTCCAGCTCTGATAAAACTTCTACTATACTAAAGCTACATCCAAACTAACAGCTACAGTAAGCGTAAGCCATTGTTATTGGCTCACAGTACAACTAAACCCAGCCCACAGCTACTGCCTCATTGTCCTCAAATGACAGTGATTGGTCTGGACCTTGTTTGGTTCTGCACAAGCGTTTTGGATTGAAGCTTTTCAAGAAGAATTTGCCTGATGACACAGAGTTGAGGCGATCCACTGGCTTTGCAAGGTTACCATAATCCTGGTCAAACACTGCCTAAACTGTAACACAGTTGTTTATCAATAATAGCCACTGTACCTCCAGTTAACAGCTACTGTCATGCTGCCACAGATCTTTAACCAGATGAAAACATCACTGAACTGACTGCATTGATAGCATCAAGTAGGATCAGCACAGTTTAGCTATAGCTGTTTTGTTCCATAAAATGGGGGGTATAGTTGTACATGTGTCTGTGGCAGTGATCCTTTGTTAAATAGAAAGATTTCAGTTTTGACTGTTTCCTTAGTGTTTTGTTGTGTTAACACTGGATGACTAAAACCAATTCTATAATTACATTTAATCAGATGGTAAACTGTTCACCTAGGAACATCACTAACCTTACTAGAAGCATTATCCCCATATTTCTTTACCAAATTTGAAAAGAGATCTTCCAGAGTACAAAATTAATTATCTAAACAGAACCTGCATGCCAAGTTTGTAATGAGTATGAAATCTGGCTTTTAAAAAAATCACCACTCACATTGGCATATTCTGAACAGGCTTAATTTGTTTGCTTACCTGTAGTTCACAGGCCAGCGTACCATCCACATACGGTGGTAAGAGAGCGAGGTGACAGAGAAGCAGGTGACCAGTGTGAGAGTGTAGAAGGTGGAGACAAACACCTTGCAGAGCCCCTCGTTCCACTCATAGTTAGAGTGCTGGCGTCGCAGCGTTATAACACAGTACATGGTGATGGGGATGGCCATGTTGAGGATGTGTGTGCCTGCCAGCGTGCAAATGAGGAACTCCAGAGGCTTCCACTTTTTCTGCTTGGCACTGACACTGAGAATGCTCCATGTGTTGGCAAGGATGGACACACCCGAACAGACCAGCCAAGCCAGCGTGTTGGCGTTGATGACATCATCCTTCATGGTGGTTACCTCATCCACCATGCTGGAGTGCTGCAGGGTGGAGGCCGCAAGGAACTGTTGGCGAGAGCAGGTACACACAAGGAGAAGGAGGTGGTGATGGGCAGGAGGGGAAGCAGGGCATCAGACAGGGCAGGCATCCTATCTAGGTGGGTATGCATTCTCCATGGGATGAGCACAGAAGGGAGAGAACATGGTAGCCATGAGACACAGTGGGATGTAGAGGGGGAGGATGAAGAGCTGGGCCAGTTTCTTGACGAGCCTAAGGCTGAAAGGGAGAGAGAGAGAAGTGTGAGGCACAGTGATCCAAAACAGAGGGAGGGAGGATGCAAGGAAACTTATCACTCACCTCAAATTAGAATATTCCTTCATCTTACATAATTTCTCATCTCAGTGAACTAACAGGGTTATGTACACCATTACAGATTATCTATCACTATCTCCACTGAAAGCTATTTTTTTCATATGATAACAACTGGACAGTGATCAGGCTTATTTTAGAAGACTCATGAAAATGCTAACAGATTGAGAGTTGTACTCCAATTATAAATTAATTCGTATTCATTATTGGTGATACTGTCTGGGTAATGTTGGTTTCATAACATTATGCAATTGTTGGTAGTGCTACTAAATTTAAAGACACTACCTGAACACTGACTTAAAAGTCACTTTCTATCGCTTTGGTTTGTTCTTTGGACCCTTTCAAACTTTACCTAACTCAAGCCAGAGAAACGCCAAAGAAGAGAACTCTATTTCTGTTGTCAGTTTCATCTGTGAAGTGAAAAATGTTTGGCACAGCTGAAGCATGTTGTCACATCCATTTCCTGTCTTTTGGCTTGTCTAAACACTGATAGGTTGTGGGCAAAACCCCTGAGAGACACTGGAATTGACAAGAACCAGGTCATCATTGCCTTGGTCTCTTCCACTGATCTCATTCACCTCACACTTTTTACTCCAGTGCCAATCTGTGAGCCAAAATCAAGTTTAGCTTCTTGGCTCCTAATTCCACAAGAACCATGTGAATATTTTGCAGCTTATTTTAGTAGGATAATAAAAACTTGACCAGCAAACTAACACACTGACTTTACTATTTTGACCATGAGAGAGAAACACCAATAAGGTTCCAAATTATGATCAAAATTTAAGGTCCCCTTGCTGTCATAGTTCTAGGAGGAAATTTATGGAGCCACATTGTGCAGCGCTACCAAGACAGACAACAGGCAGTGTCTCAGACTTTATAAATGTATAATTTATACAATATTTTAAATTTGGGGCAAACGTGCTTACACTGAGCTTTATCTTTTTTATTTCTTTCTTTATAAATCACCTTTATGGGTAAACTGCATATTATAATAAATTAAAGGAACATGTGTATTAATTTTGACCTTCCTGCTAAGTGTTACATAGACTTTTGTTATTGTACAAGTTGCTTAGTCTTGATATAGTGTGTAAACTATGTAAAAACATATATTTATTCATATATAAGTTTTATCAGATGCTCAAAACCTTATAAACCCTTTAAAGCGGGGCCAGGATATAAAAGGAATGATTCAAAGCTTTGATCCAGGAATCCTCAGCTGGTTGAGACAGACTGAGAATCAATCTGTCTGTTGACTGAAACCTCTGTGGAGTTAAACAATTAACACTTCAAAAGTGCAACAAAAAACATGACAGGTTGGAACATCTAGGCTAATGCCATGGTGAAAAGATGGTAATACTGTGGGTTTTTTTTATGAAAGCATCCAAACCAAAGGCAGAAAAGCAATTAAAGTCTAACTGATACCAATTGTGAGTTCCGTTGTTTGATCTGCCAGTGAGGAAATGTTAATTTTATTAACGTTCCCTTATTTTGTGCGACTCCCAGCCAAAGCAGTCTAACTCATTTTTAGATCATAGCACAGTATGGATCACTAACTTCAACACAGCCTTTGGTGTTACCCGAAAAATCATAATTACATCTCCTCATTTATCAGCCTCTGAGTCATGAGCTGCTACTGACAGTATGAACAAAGTTTGTCTCTAGATCACCCCAACCTTGTCTAATCTCACCCACAGGGGGAACATAATTTACTGTGTCATGCTGACCATTTCAAGTTTTGTTATCTTCTAAGTAACTGCTGAATTTGTGAAAGAAATCAAGCCAGCTCTAACTTTTTCTGCAAATTCAGAGCCAAAAGAGATGAAAAATTCTACTGAAACTGCTTCTACAGAAAGGAAAGCCAAATGTAATAATATTTTGACATAACACCTCTAAAAATCAACATCACCATTCAAAGCAGACACTGAGGTTGAGTTTAATTGGGATGCAAAGTTGACAGTTGACAGTTTTCAAGAACTTAGGGGAGCTTCATAGGGAGTGAATTGGCTAGAGTCAGTAAGAGCCACCACACAGACATATCCAGGAAATGGGCTACACATGCCATGTTCCTAGTGTCGGGTAACTTCTGGACCAGCTATACCACAGCATCTCGGCTAGGCTAAGAGAAAAAGAACTGGACTGATACTAAATGGTCCATAGTCCTGTTTTCAGATCACAGTAAATTTAGTTAATGTTTGTAAATCAAGGTCCCAGAGTCTGGAAGAAATTTAGAGAGGCCCATAATCCGTGGTGTTTGAGGTCTAGTGTTTTCAGTTTCCACAGTCAGTGATGGTTTGGGATGCCATGTCATCTGCTGCTGTTGGCCCACTGTGATTTATCAAGTCCAGATTCAACACTGTCAGCCGTTTACCAGAACATTTTTGAGCACATCTGCTGAGAGGCTTTATGAAGATAATGATTTTCTTTTCCAGCAGGACTTGGCACCTGCCCACAGTGAAGCCAAAACTACCAGAAACTGATTTAGTGACCATGGTATTACTGTGTTTGACTGGCCAGCCAGTTCACCTGACGTAGAGAATCTCTGGGGAAATGTCAAGAGGAAGATGAGAGACACCAGACTCAACAATACAGATTAGCTGAAGGCTGCCATCAATGAACACTTGGCTTCATAATACCTCAGCAGTGCCACAGACTGATTGCCTGCCTTCATTGCTATGTTGCATTGTTGCAGTGATTTGTGTTAAGGGGGGGTTGACCGACTACTGAGAACATAAATGAACATAGTTTTCCAGATGGTAGTTATTTCTGCATTATAAATCTTTTTTTAATTATTGTTAAGCCTTAGGCCATGTTCACACCTGATAGTCCAGGGACTCGGTCCCTTTTAGAATAGAAACGGCAACATTGTTTCACTTTCCTTTGGTTTGGTTCACTTTCACACTGCTCTCTTGGTCAAGCGGACCAAACCATCTGAACACCTACAACCTCTGCCCTCTAGGGGCGCTGTCGCCACAAACAAACGGCGACCAAGAAGAAAAGAAGGCATAGAACTAGACGAAACTCCTTCCGCCAGTCTTTTCTTCCACATACACAATGAAAAAACACAGAATTTACGCTGTCTTGTGGTTTCTGCTCTTGCATTTCGACATTATGAGCAGCCAGCAAGGTGGTGAGCTGTCCAGCATGTCGTCCTTTACACGAGACGAATAAATAAGCATGGACTACAACGTGATGCCATGGCTACCCAGATGCCAAGGGAGGTACCGACATATATTTCAGTGTATTAAATCACATATAAATCCATATATCATTACGGTTTATGCCTCATCCTGCCTTTGGTTCACAAGTTGGTCTGCTTTGCGTTCACACCTCCAACGAACCACACCAGGGTTCATTAAAGGACAGACTGAGACCACCTATTTCAGGCGGTCCAGAGTCCGCTTGTTTGGTCCGCACCAGTGTTCATGTGAGCATTCACACCTCTCGAAACAAACCGGACTATCTGGGGAAACGGATCAGAGTTCGGTTAAAGCAGACCAAACAGCTCTGGTTTGAACGCACCCTTAGCCATCATCAAGATTAAAACAAAAAAGGTCTCAAACTCTCTAGTATGAGATGAATCTAGAAAATGTGAATTTGTTTGTTGTTTTTTTTTTTAGTTTAAGTCACAGAAAAAAATGAACTTTTTTGTGGTATTCTAATTTTCTGGCTTTGGAATGCCTTGGAAGCCCCCGGGAGGAGCTGGAAAATGTTGCTGGGGAGAGAGGTCTGGGCTGACTTGCTAAGCCTGCTGCCACCATGCCCCCAAAATCGATAAGCGTAAGAAAAAGAAAGGATGGATGGATGAAGGGGGCATTCAAAAATTTGGAGATTCTAATTCCCTTTTTAATTACATAGTATATAGACTTAATTAGAATCATTCTGAAACTTTTCTCTGCTGTGTGTTTGCTTCGATAAAGACCAGGTAATAGAAATTATAGAAAGTGCTAAATATGCAATTAAAAAATACTTCAGCAAATGAGGTCCAAAATCTTAAATGCAATCAGTCTTTAAATCAAATTGACTCATACAAATGGAAGAAAATGCAGTTAATAATTGTAAAGGATGAATGATAATTTCATTCATTAACTTCCTTAATTCCCCCTCCCTGAGCTGCCACCTTAACATGGTGGAGGGGTTTGCGTGTCTCAGTGATCCTAGAAACTATGTTGTCGGAGGGTTCATGCCCCTGGTAGGGTCTCTCAAGGAAAACAGGTCCTAGGTGAGGGACCAGACAAAGTGTAGCTCACAGACCTCATATGGTGGAGCAGCAGGATAGAAATCAATCTCCCTCGCCCAGACGTGGGTCACTGGGGCCCCCTACTGGAGCCAGGCCTGGGAGTGGGGCTCGATGGCGAACGCCTGGTGGCTGGGCCTGCACCCATGGGGCCCGGCCGGGCACAGCCCGAAGAAGTAACATGGGCCCCCCCTCCAATGGACTCACCACCCGTAGGAGGGGCCATAGAGGTCGGGTGCGTTGTGTGCTGGGCGGCGGCCGAAGGCGGGGACCCTGGCGGTCTGATCCTTGGCTGCAGAAGCTGGCTCTGGGGACATGGAACGTCACCTCTCTGGTGGGGAAGGAGCCTGAGCTTGTGCGTGAGGCTGAGCGGTACCAGCTAGATATAGTTGGTCTCACCCCGACGCACAGCTTGGGCTCTGAAACCAGTCCTCTTGAGAGGGGTTGGACTCTTTTCCACTCTAGAGTTGCCCTTGGTGAGAGGCGTCGAGCAGGTGTGGGCATACTGATTGCCCCCGGGCTGGCAGCCTGTACATTGGGGTTTACCCCGGTGGACAAGAGGGTAGCCTCCCTCTGCCTTTGGGTGGGGGGACGGGTCCTGACTGTTGTTTGTGCGTATGCACCAAACAGCAGTTTAAAGTACTCACCCTTTTTGGAGTCGCTGAAGAGGGTGCTGGAGAGCGCTCCCTCTTGGTACTCCTTCATTCTGCTGGGGGACTTCAATGCTTATGTAGTCAGTGACAGTGAGACTTGGAAGGGGGTGACTGGGAGGCATGGCCCCCCTGATCTGAAGGGGTGTTCTGTTGCTGGACTTTTGTGCTTGTCATGGAATGTCTATAACAAACACCATAATTAGGCATAAGGGTGTCCACATGTGCACTTGGCACCAGGACACTCTAGGTCGCAGTTCGATGATCGATTTTGTAGTCATATCATCGGACCTGTGGCCACATGTCCTGGACACTCAGGTACAGAGAGAGGGGCGGAGCTGTCAACTGATCACCACCTGGTGGTGAGTTAGCTCCGCTGGTGGGGGAGGATGCCGGTCAGACCTAGCAGGCCCAAACATATGGTGAGGGTCTGCTGGGAACATCTGGTGGAGTCCCCTGTCAGAAGGCGCTTCAACTCTCACCTCCGACAGAGCTTCAACCATGTTTCAGGGGAGGCGGGGGACATTGAGTCCAAGTGGGCCGTGTTCCATATCTCTATTGTCAAGGTGGCTGAGATGAGCTGCGGCCGTAAGGTGGTTGGTGCCTGTCGTGGTGGTAACCCCGAGCCCGCTGGTGGACACCAGCGGTGAGGGATGCCGTCAAGCTGAAGGAGTCTTATCAGGCCCTTTAGGCCTGCGGGACTCCAGAGGCAGCTGACAGGTACCGGCAGGCCAAGCGGTTTGCGGCTTCAGAGGTTGCCAAGGCAAAAACCCAGACGTGGGAGGAGTTTGGGGAGGCAATGGAGAACGACTTCCGTACGGCTTCAAGAATATTCTGGACCACCATCCGGCGTCTTAGGAGGGGGAAGCAGTACGCTGTCAACACCTTGTATGGTGGAGATGGCGCGCTGTTGACCTCAACTCGGGACGTTGTGAGTCGGTGGAAGGAGTACTTCAAAGACCTCCTCAATCCCATCGACACGCCTTCCGATGGGGAAGCAGAGGCTGGGGATCCGGGTGTGGGCTCTTCTATCTCTGGGTCTGAGGTCGCCAAGGTGGTCAAAAAGTTCCTCGGTGGCAAGGCCCCAGGGGTGGATGAGATCAGCCCTGAGTTCCTTAAAGGCTCTGGATGCTGTAAGGCTGTCTTGGTTGACACGCCTTTGTCTGGGTCTCCCTGCTTAGGCCGATCTCGGATAAGCGGAAGATGATGGATGGATGGAGATGGAACTTCCTTAACTCAACTCACCCTTTAATTCTGAGAATTCAACTTAGCACTAGAGAGAAAATCAAGAAAATTAAAGCTTCTTTTAATCAATAAAACATGCTTTAACTCTCTACTTTGTAGTACATTTACTTTGTGATATCTTTACTGTTATGGTAAATAGATCATTTTGAGGTTAAATTAAAGCTTTACTTCACTATGTTGTGCCTTAACAACAGAGCTAACCAGAAATGAGGAAACTGTTTCATCCGCAGTAAAGGACATGACCTTTCATTCATTTTGAGTCATGTTGGAAAATGTTCCATAATGATGTTGTGCAGCCCTGGAAACAACACAAAAACAACCACTAATCCTAGACTGTGTCTTAATAAGTCATGTTTTAACCTTGCATGAAGCACAAAAACAATTCCACTTTGACTCTATCCAGCTGTGCTTCTCATTTACCAACACAGAATGAGAACAGTATAATATACATTCTAATCTCCTCTGCTAGGGTGATTCACTAGACCCCAGAGGGACAATGGCAGATTTCAATTAAAGAAATTGCAATAAAGTCTAACCATGTTATAACAGGATGTTTACAGGCAATGGCTGTTTCTCTACCTCTTCGACACTGCTCATCAACTGGAGACCCAGGGGCCAAATCAGGCCCCCCACAGCTTCCCATCCAGCCACCAGAAGCTCGATTAAACTCAGAAAAAGTGCTGAGGAAAAAATATTTTGCTGTATCTAGGCACCTTTTTTTTTCCTTTAATGATCGCTACAGATATTTAAGTAACCAAAGTAAGTGAAATTGAAAAATTTTCAAAATGGCTTAATGTTTGATCAGGTTTGCTAAATTCGAGCTATTATTGACCATTATTAGCAAATAAGATGCATGACAAACTTACTCATAAGTTCATTCTTGATGAAATCAGCAGATTTCTGCGTAAACTTAACAGTCAGGGGGGTGGGTGTTGAGAGTTTATTTTTAAAACAAAATCTTCCCTCATCTGCTTTTCACCAATGAGGACACCGCATATTATTCACACCAAACTACATGGCAGCCCCAGAAATATATGGCTTAAATATCTGAATCCCCCTTGTGGCTTGCTGCATTATAGGGTTTTAACTGCTTGAATAGGGACTGAATTCACTGCTAAAGGCTAAAAATAAGGGACATTTAAAAGAAATTACAATCATTGAGACAAAAATTTTTCTTTTATTTAGTTCATTTTATGCGCCGGCCCTCATAGTGTTGGCCCTTGTACAAATGTAGTTGATAACCCCTGCTCTAGAAACATCTAGAGGTATTACTGAAAGCAAACTATCCTTTTCATGAAGTCACTCTCGTTCTTAGTTTTATCTATTCTTTATCTGTTTAAACTAACCTTGGAAATCGAAGGATAGGCCAAATTCCATGTCTTTCATCAGGCAAATCCATCTTGTAAAGCTCCAGCCTGGAACATTTGTGCCAAGTCTGAAAAAACTTACTAGATCACTGAGCATTGTTTGAAGAGAATGAGCAGTAGCTACAGGCGTGGTTTAATCGAATGGCAGGCTGGTAAACAATGAATGTCCTCCAATCACCCCTCTAGATTTTTTGAAAGGTTCAGCCCTTTCCCAAACAATTTGTATGGACAGTTGCCCATGCAAATGATATACGACCTAAAACACTTGAAACACACAGGTTGTAAACTGTAATTTGGGACAACAAACATAAACATTTCAGAGTCCACCCACCCTAGAGTAAAATGGCTTTTTTCAGTCTTATCTTCTAATTCTCTCACTCTGTACCTTGGTCTTTCTGTCAGCAGACTGCAGTACAGACTAGTGTTGCACAGTATACCAAAATTTTGGTACTTTATCTGTATGTTTTCTTCCAAATGGTCCAGTATTAGAATTCTCTGCTGTTCGGCATCTCTTTGCAGGTCTTATGTGGCTCTGATATGATTGATAGAGCACATTCAGGATGGAGGATTACATTCTTAAATGCATCACCACTAGGCGGCAGTGTGAGCAAGGAAAGCAGGTCAAAAAGATGTTCCTGTAAGCCATTTATCTTTACACAACTTGGGCACCAGCCTCCTCTGACAGAGAAGAAGCGCCTCTGCCCCAAAATGTCTGCTACCCACAACAACAATGGATCATCCTCGGTGATAATACTTGCTCGTCCTCACCTGGTGAATAGAACGAGCTGCCAAAGTCTCTTGTGTGTAGGGCTGAATGATTTGGGAAAATATTTTTTTTCCTCAAATATTGTGATTGCGATTTGATATGCGATCATTTGTGAAGTTCCTCATCTTATTTATTTTCCAACAAACCCAAGCATTAAATCAACTATATTAAAACCAACACAATATTAAAGGTAGACTATGTGATTTTTTTTCCATTAGGTGTCGTAGGAGAGCAAAGCCTTGAAAATGTAAACAAAGAGGAGTTTTTGACACACCTCTGCCACTTTGAAGCCTCCCCCTTTAAACTCTGTTGATCCTAAACACCGATCATATACAAGTTTATATGTAACGTTCAAGGCAACCTTTACTGCTAATATCTTTTGCTGCAGTAAACCATTTCACGAGCTCTTCTTATCCTGGCCGGTTATGTTATAGCATCAATTGAAAGCATCAGCTTCAAACAAGACTTGGGTGATTTGAGATAAACAAAATTTGAGACACTACCTGATTTGAGTAGAGCTACCTCCATCTGCAGCCTCCATTTATTAGCAGCAGGCTAACATCAGCATGCCTAGCTTCCATTCAGTTTTACCCCACATTTATTTCAGCCGCGCTATCACACTCAGCTTAAATGTCCAACCATAAGAATATTGCTGTGTCAATAAATCAACACTGGACAAATGCTGAGACAATGCACACAATGAATGAAAAGATGTAGCCTACTTACGAATCCACGAGAAGCAAAGCCAGTTCTGAGTCATGCAAGAGCTTTTTAGCATCACGTAGCCGAGGAAAAGCAAGTCCGATATTAACTCTAGTTTTTCCTTTCGCTTTGTCAGAGGGTTTCCTAGACAAATGTCGAGGCATTTTAGGTGGAGGGGAAGCCGGTGGCAGACCTTCGGTCTGCCACTTCGGACTGGAGTCTGCTATTTACACTCCTCTCAGCTGTTTGGGTGAAACATTTACCTGCAGCAGCACTGCTGCCCCTGAAGGCACTTCTAGGAGGAGAGGGGCATGTGCCAGAGGAGAAGGTTACCACCCCAATCCGGTCCGGACAGAGTTATAAACATCCCATATACACAAAAACTACAGGGTACCGAAGTTTTAATTCAGTGTGTTGATACTGTACTCAGAAAAACATTTACATAGCATATGTTTGATTTTTATTACATTTAAGAGTAAAATTTCGGATATTCTACCTTTAAATCAAAGTAGGGCTGAACAATAAAAAAAATAAAAATAAAAATAAAAATAAAAAACTTATAGTGATGATTTTTTGACTTGTATTGCAAATGGGCCTCTCTATTGCACAGCAGACAAACACATCAGGTAAAAAATAACTTCTGCTGTAAAGTAAATGATCAGGTATCCTGTTACCCTGAGGTAGTCTAGACTGATTTCCAATGGTCTCTTGACAAAATTTTCCCATTTTTATGTGACATTTGAACGCATCACAACATATAGAATATAGTCGTCCAATTTACTGAGGTTACCTGAACGCCTCATATTTTCCATCTTTCAGCTTGTAAAGTTTGCTAATTTTTTGGAGCCCTTTAATCATTTATCTGAGTAGCTGAAGAATAAAACTGTCCTGAAGAAGCTGAACAGAGTGGTAAGAGTCTGTTTCCTCAAGCCAACAGTTAAAGGTACAACATTCTGGTTTAATGTGATGCACAATATTGATGTGCTATTATGTTCCCCTTGCAAAAACTGATGAAGTTTTGACACCGGTTATATCTTAAAAGGACATTATGTCATAGAGCCTGTGAGACTTGATAGCAGTATCATAAAGCTAAAATGTTATTGATTTTTGGGTATTACTGAAATACAGAAGTAGGAAAAACAGCAAAAAATAAGTGTAAAAGTGACTAAAATGGGCAAAACTGTGAGAAAAATGGTCAAAAAGCAGCAAAAACATGGCAAAAATAAGTGTAAAGGTAACTTAAATGGGCAAAAATGAGAGAAAAAAGTCTAAAAGTAGGAAAAACAGCAATAAAAGAGTATAAAAGTAACTTAAATGGGCAAAAATGGGAGAAAAAGGGTCAAAAAGCAGCAAAAACATGGCAAAAAAAAGGGTAAAAGTGACTAAAATGGGCAAACGTGAGAAAAATGGTCAAAAGCAACTAAAATATGGAAAGATATAGAAATAAATATATACATATTTATTGCAAGGGTGGGTGTGATTCTGGATCTCACTTATTTTGAAATCCTGGCTACAGCCCTGACCATCCCCCCTTATTATTTTTTACAACTCGACTACTGAATGGGACCTACTACAAAGTTTGGGAGAATTTTTCACTGCCCATCTTGGCGGTTAAAGAGGCAAAAGCCGTGTGAAATCTGAGGATTGCTTTACCCATCACGCAGCTGCAGAGTCCCTCTCCCCCTGCTCCGAGGCTGACTGTTGAAGGTAAAATTAAGTTGATACACAAAGCCAGAGCACCATTGTTATAATAAAAACGATCTTGAAGAGTAGGAAATTCATAGCTGGCCGGTGAGACTTTTTGTTCTTCCTCCTCATTACAGTGACGTCTTGTTTGAGTGGAGCTTTTTAAAATGCTTTGATTGGTCTGCTGAAGGATGTGCTGTCAGCGACACTACTGAATAATATCAGCACTACTGTTGTTGTCTTTGTCCACTGTTGTATTTTACTGGCAAACAAAGTGTCCCTAAACAGGACACCTTTCAGGGTTTCTGCTACATGTAATTGATGGTGGCGCACCGCCATGCTAAAACAAAAGCCGCCATGCCTTCAGAATTATATTTTTTTTCAGATGTTAAAAATGTAAATTAAAAATGTAAACATTATAGTCTACATTTGCGCACATTTACATACCATAATAAGGGTATGAAATTGTAATCATGAAATGTGACACTGCTCTGCAAGTAACTTAATTTTGAAAAATGAACAACGGAGTCACAACTTCCTGTCTGTCGTCACACACGGACTGATAATTTACTTTCGCTTAGTTTAGTACTTCCCTGATTATAATCCGATGATAAGCGGTAAACTTGAGTAGATATATTCATCATCAACCGAGTCTCATGATGGAGATGAGACGCTAGCAATCTAAAAATAGCTTGTTGTCGTAAAGACTCTGGAACTTTAGTTTTGTTTCTGTTACAATACGAGACTGGATAAAAACAACAGTGATGGACTGTCAGGCGTTCATCTAATCCATGATATTTGCCCCACTTTGCGTTCTAAGTGTCCGCTAAAACAGGAGAGAAGAAGGGAGAGTGTAAGCTGCAGTCACAGGGAGAGAGAAGCAGTTGGGTGTGGGTCTGTGTATGTGTGTCAGAGGGGAGAGTTTGTGTGTCCGTCCATGAGTGCAGGTCAGTCTGATGATAAGCATGAATGAACTAACGTTAGGTGGTTGAATACGTGAGTGATAAATGTTTATAAGTTACCATAATATCAACAACTTTAAGAGGCTGAGGCTTGCCTGTGGCTCCTCTGGGATAAAATAATTGCAAGAGGACTTAATAAAAGCAGAACCCCACCATAGGAGTCTTATCCCCGGGTTGTTGTCATGATCTTAAATTGTTTATATATGTTTGTAAGGAGGGAGGCAAAGTAAAAGCATAAAAAATATCATTCTTTATTTGATTTTTTTTTTTTTTTTTTTTTTTTTTTTTTGTATTAGTGTGTTTATGCTGTGGCATGTTCAAGCTAGTTTTAAGAATATAGACATTTAAACTCTAACATTACTTTGACAGCTTTGGAATATCCATGTTCAATTTTTAATTAAAGGACCCCAAGGTTTTTTTTTTCCAGGGTCGGGGGGGTAGCCCTCAAATTCCTCCCCCACAGTTTTGAAAAATCCTGGAGGAAACCCTGCTTATTCAGGCTGTAGCTGTTGTTTGCTGTAGTTGTGTGGTTGCCAGGACAATGTGACAGTGAGTTGCGCTCTGGTTTTCTGTCTGTATGTGAGCTTTGATCCACATGTATTCATTCAGTACACATCTGAACCATACCGAGAGGCCCGTACTGAATAAGAAATACAGCAAATGAACTGGACATGCTGACATTGTCAGAGTAAGAAATAATTATTTCAGTGAAAAATGTTCTTTAAGCTTTTCCGTCATAGAAAAAAAAAACACCCTTTGCAGCAATTACAGTCATGCAGACCTCAGGCATTCTAGTTGTCAGTTTTTCAAGGTAATCTGATGAGATTCCACCCCATGCTTCCTGGAGCATTTTCCACAAGATGGACTGGCTTGATGGAGTCTTCCTTTGTACCATACGGTTACACTGCTCCCACAACAGGTCAACAGGGTTCAGATCTAAAGACTGTGCTGGTCACTCCATTACAGTCAGAATTCTGGCTGACTGCTTATTCTTTTAATATTTCATAGACACTTTGTAGGTGTGTTTTGGGTCATTATCCTGTTGTAGGATGAAATTTGCCACAAGCAAGTGCTGCCCATAGGGTATGGCTGATGGTTTTAAGCACTGTACTTGCATCTTTTCATTTGTTCTCATTTCACAAATATTCTTCTGTTTGATCCAAAGACCTCAAACTTGGACACATCCATGCACAGCACCTTCTTACAGTCTTCCAGTGTCCAGTCTTTTCGCTCTCTTATTATTAAAATGTTTTTAGTTGTGCAACATGATTAACTTGGATTAGCAGCCATACTAGAGAACTAACAGTTGCTGATAACTGTTTGTGAACTGCATGAAAATGTTTTTTGATTTCTTGTGTTTTAAATACATGGACCAGACATGGCCATCAAACAGGCCGGGTGGATCTGGTACCGTGTAGTTCCTAGAGCACTTCCTCTTTTGCATTCTTCATATGGGATGGAAAAAAAGTAACACTGGTTCAGCATGTTGATCAAAGGTTCGTAGGTGTAAAGCAGAAAGCTTTCCACAATAAGGATGTGAGCCTCTTCCTTAGTGTCAGACTTTGGGACGACTCAGTGTTATTAACGCCATGAGATTTCTCAAACTTCACCAGGTTCTCCAACCATGCGTAGATCGTACTCATCATGGCGTCCATGTCCAGAGCAGTGATGACATCGTACTGCTTAAAGCCATCTTCACCAACTTCAATCTGATCGTGGGACTTGAAGAAGTCATCCTGATGGACCACACAACAGTTGGGCAGGTTTTTGATCAGTCTGTTGGTGAGGGTGGTTTTCCCTCCATTGGTTACGCCACTGATGCCTATGATGTACTGCATGATGAGAGCTCATTAGAAAGTCGCCAGTAAAACTGGTCAGGGATCAGAATGATCAGACGGGAAGAAAGCTTAAAAAGAGAAGGTTGCAGCAAGAAACATCAACTACTTGATTCCTCCATGGCACTTGAGTTGAGTGAGTAAGGGTAAGCGCATGGACGGAGGTGTCATTCAGACATTGTGTTCCAACAAGAAAGAACCATCTGTAAATAAATTTGCCAGTGAGCCCAAACTTTTATATACATATGAAGTAAACATCAGAGATTCTTTGCCACAAGCTGCAACTGCAGGAACTACGCTAACTATGGTGATCCAAATTCTCTTCCGAGATGGTATTCCTTGGAGCATCCACATTGTTAGAAATCCTTCTGCATCATCAGCAGGGATCTCAGGTTCACAGGTGTTTTCCCCCTTAACCTGTAGATCTCATCTGAGTGGGGTAGTAAAGACTGATGAGCCTTCACCTGCAGAAGGGTTCCACTGTGGGCTCTCTTCAGCCACAGCCATCTTGAGCTGGTCTTGGCTGTTGCGGTTATGTCCCTGGTGGCTTTCTTCAGCTGTTTGGGCTCCAGCCCAACCCTCTGGAGGAAGTAGCACATCGATCTTGCTGGTAACCCGTGGCAGCCGGCTTCAATGGGCCCTGGAATACGACGCCCATAATTTCTTAATGTTTCCAGTGGGATTCTGCTTCCGTCATTGCTTACTGGGGCTTCCCCTTTCTGCCACATTTGATGGTCTTACTTGCGTCTTACTTTCCCATCTTCAGACAAAAAGAGCGTACTGATTGCCCTTGCCTTGGTGGCTTTAAACTAGGGGTGCACGATCTCAGATCATAAATAAATACAATGTATTGTCGATCTGCTTATTCTGTTTTATTGTAGGATCAGCTCTACTACTTCTCGCTCTTTGCCCCCCCTTCTGCTCCAGCAGTGATGCAGTAGGGACTCGCACTGCAAAAGTGAAAGTGAAACTTAAGATTTAGTTCTCATGACGATTTCTAACTCTTATACGAAGTTTCATCTTGGTTTCCTGAACCATCAGTGTGCAAAAAAAAAAATGTATTTGCACAATCTGCACAAAGCTTATCAACGTTTTTCTGGTGGGCTCTAAAGACAGCGTCCTCCGGTCTGCCATCCGTATACTGCGGTTCAGCAGGGTAAAGTGTGTCTGAGGCAGGTAGCCTACTGTTGTAACTGTTACAGCCAACATTGTTTGGCTTTTAATTATTATTTTCCGAGTTATTTACAAGCCTTTCCACTTGGCAAGTAAACATAAAGATAACACAGTCACGCCTGAAACGTTATAACATCAGCATCTTTTTACGGAGGGAGGTGGTGATGTCCAAGAGGTCAAGACATGGATCATCATTAGAAAATGTTTTAAACAGTAAAATCATTGATTTACATGCATTTCTTTGGCCTACAGTCATACTATTGCAGCACGTAATCCTGTCTTTCCTCCTCTTCTCTCCTTCATTGTAAGCAGCAGACAGGTGCCAGTGTTACAAGTTAATGTCACTGCTCATCACAGCCTTATTCAAAGCAGTAAATCCACGTTTACATGACCTTTTTTATAATAAAAATCAAAGTTGTGTTAAAATAACATACAGTCACTACTTAACTGCATAACAACATGTCTCAAAAATTCATCAAATTTGTGTCATATTAAGATTTTCTTTATTTGGCAGTCTGTAAACAAGGCTAAAGAAAATGTGATGTTAAACTGCAAACTGTATGAACTGGCTACTCGTTTAAAGCTTCAGCTGCAGGAATTCTTTTTAAAGACCATATACTTTAAAATGCAAATCAAAGTGTCAAAATGTGCATAATAATCAGTAAAGTAGATTTTAAAACACAGAGGAAGACACACATAATAATTCTAAAGTGGTGCAGAAAATTTAGAAATTGGTTCCAGAAGACAGAATAGATCAGAATGCAGGAAAAGAAATGTTTGGAACTTTAATATGATTTGAGATAAGACCTCTATACATATATATATGTGTGTGTGTATATATATATATATGTGTGTATATATATGTCTGTGTGGGTGTGTGTGTGTGTGTGTGTGTGTATGTGTGTGTATATGTATGTGTGTGTGTGTATAAATATATATATATATATATATATATATATATATATATATATACATATATGTATATGTACACACACATATGTATATATGTATACACACACACACACACACACCCACACACACACACACATATATAATGCATTGGCCAACAAGATGGTGCAGAAGAAATAGAGAAAAAAATCAGAGAAAAGTTTGTTTTTTCTGGTCACTAACTTGCAAATTTATCTTAATAATTTAATGAAAACAATTGTGATAAAACTGAGATCGTCATCTGGCCATAAAAAAATGGTGATATGATTTTTTTTTTTTCCATATTGCCCACCCCTACTTAAAATTTCACCACCACCAAAGAGACTGGCAAGTAGGGATGTCACGATTACAGATTTTCTTGGTGCAATTATTGTCAGAGAAATAATTGCGATTTTACGATTATCACGATTATTTTTGCATTAATTTCACACTAACATGAATACGTAAAATCACATGAATACTCCTTATAGGTCTTGTATTTTAATTTATTTCCATCTTAGGATGCTCTCATAACAAAATAATATATCAACAATGTAAAGTAACCAAAAACTACAATCAATATGACAATAATCCCATTTGGATGGACCACTGGAGTGGTCTTAGCTGAGTAGTGTTTGAGTTAAAAAGCTATAATTCAGTTGATCACATCTATTTTATATCCCTAAAATATAAACACATTCTTCATATTCACGTCTGTATTTATTGAAGTTTCTCGTCAAAAACTAAATTTTCCCACTTTTTGTTGGCATTTGAACACATCATAACATATAGACTACAGTTGTTTAATTTACTAAGGTTACCTGAACACATCAAATTTTCCATCATCAGCTTGTAAAGTTCACTAATTAACTTCAATTCTGCCGATTCCACCGCAGATGTCTACACTGGATTAATTAATAAGATTGTTAACAAACAGGACTTGCTCAAAGTTTTGGAGCATTTTTCAGCATTTATCTGAGCAGCTGAAGAAGAAAACTGTCCTGAAGCAGCTGAAGTGAGGGATATGAGCCTGTTACTCCCTGCACTGAAGGATACTGTATGATAGCATGCGACTCACAGGCAGCGTCTTTTTTCCTCAAGCCGACAGTTTAAGGTACATTCTTGTTTGATGTGATGCATGACACTTCTAGTGTATGTTCCCCTTCAAAGAACTGATGAATGTTTTTACACCAGTCTTATCTTAAAATGACGTTACGTCACAGAGGTATTTCAGAACACAGAACTGGGTCCTTATGGTCCCGGGTTTTGATCCCCATCCGTAACATTGACATGACTTTACCCAGTTACTATTTACCTTTATTTTGGCGTACAACGCCGGGTGGTTATCCCACAGGTACTGTATTGCCATAAGTACTGCCTGATTTCACAGCAACTTTTTTGTGGCATGTTTTATATTTAGGCTGGCCATCTTCCACAATGACACACTGGTCATTTTTTTGTATCCAAAAAATTCCTCACGGCTGACTTCAACCGTTTATTTGGAGGAAACAGCTCTTCCTCTTCCATGCTGTAGTTTGTTTGGGACTGTGACACGCCTCCGCCTGCAACTGCACGCAAGCAACAGGAGCCATTGACATGTGGTTGTTGTGTAACTTTGTTTTCATTCCGGACGAGTTGTGCTGACATACCAATAAAGGATAGACCGATTATCGGCACAAATATTCAGCATTTTGACGCATATCGGCATCGGCCTTTTTTTAATCAAACGGCTGATAAGAGATCAATTTAAAACTGGGTTATTTTGGCTCTGATGCAGCCACGCTTCTCTGTCTGGAGTCCCTACTCTCTATCCAGCACAGTCTGTGCCACAGCACAATCTAATTGGTTACATGCGGCACCACGGTACGGGTAACAGCCAATCAGCAGTGAAAGCTATGCACATGAACACAGCGGAGATTAGAGGAGAAAAAGTTTTGCCGAGTGGAGATGCTTGGGAGAGCAGTTATATGTTTCGAGGGTAAGTTAAGGCAGCAGACACTTCTGAAATTGTAATAAACATCCCAGTCCTCTACAACTCAAAATACTAGTAACGTTACTGTGAGCCCTATAACGTTATATAAACATAAACGGCAGCTCTGCTTGCTCGCAGTCCCTCCAGATGTGTCTGTTCATCACTGGAAACAAGGTTGCTGATAATATTGATAAGGAAATAGTCTGTGATAGTATAGGGGTGTGTGTGGGTGTGTGGGTGTGTGGGTGTGTGTGTGTGTGTGTGAGTGAGAGAAAGTAAAAACCTAATGAACTCAATTCAGTCCAGTTTTATTGCAGGAAACCACGTTGAGGTGAAGGCTGATTAGCTTTTAGCATAATGTTAGCCCACTGGCTAGCCCACCAGTCCACTTTCTCCTCCTCTGGCTCTAGACGCTCAGCAGACTGAAGTGACTGGGAGAATGTCTGTTATGGTGTGTTTGTGTAGAAGCCACGTGAGAAACTCTACAACTCACGACTACTAATGTTATTGTTAGTGGCAGCATGGCAGCTGTCTGTTACTTCTTCGTCTTCGGTTTTGTTTGTGTGAGAGGGCAATAATGGCTGTTTAACTACCAAGCTATTTTACTTTACATTTCTCTGTGTTGATTGAGAGATCCCAAGCAGCAGAAAATGACATCGTTAGATGAAGTGTGTCCTGAAGCTGTCTTTGATAGTTTCTTGTAGAGAGGAGCACGATATTGCTGTTCAAGACTTGAGACGTAACTGCCTCATAAAGCCTACATGAACTGCATGGTGTTCAGGAATGAATTGTCTCTTCTATTGCCATCGTACTATTTTTTCAGCTATAGTAACATTAATCGATAGTAATGTAGCAGCCTAGTTTTGACAAAGTTAGGTGTTGGAGTTTGTATTATTCAAAATTTTGATGCCAATATTTTCATTTTTACTGCCAACGAATATCGGCTCCAAATATTGGTTATCGGCCCTGAAAAAACAATATCGGTCTATGTCTAGTACCAAAATGGTACCCAGCATAATCTTTTCTGGAAATTGACGGTATTTAGGAAACATTGCGATTAACTTATCGTAAAGTTTAATACTGCAATAAATCATGAAAACAGGTAATCATGTTATCCCTACTGGCAAGGGAAGCTGTACAGGTTGACTGCGCTAAAGGATGGGGGACTCCCAGTCAATTTTGCAAGAACTTGCTATACAGTCTTTCCATCCCTTCCACTTGGGACATGGGCAAGTCATACAGTAGGAAGGGCCATTGCACAGGGGTATGATGCCATAAAGCACCAGACTTTAAATCTCTCAAGCAGTTGCCTGGCTATATAAATTTATATATTGATATTGTCTAAGATCCAATATCATGCATCCCTGGTCCAGACTGTTCTCTCTGTCATATCATATCAAAGCCTTGTTCTTGCTTTAGTTCTGGAACCAATTTAAAACATAGGATTTTATGTATTAGTGTTTTCTGTAAGCAAAATTATCAACTACTGTCTTCTGCAGGCTGGAAAACACAAAACATCTAAAGTATTTCTATGATCTACAATGCGTTGCTTGTAGGTACAGTCGTGTCATTTTATCCACTAAATTATGTAGCCATCACTTTCAGCATAAAGCAGCAGTCTAAAGCATTTATAGACATGCCATCAGAATATTGTGCTGCTATGAATAAAATTGCTGCGTAGGACTGTTTTCTCTCCTGACTGACATCACTTAACAAATGCATTACATTTTGCTAGAAATGAAATATTTACATTTTTCCTCTGAAACTAAATCAGCAGAGAGACTGAGAGGAGAACATGAGTGTTCCTGGATAGATCTTGGCAGGATAAAGAAATATGATCTTTTTCTTAAGACAAAAGCCAACTGAATGATTGTGTGTCTGAATGAGGCCAGAATAATAATTACATAGAAGGAAACCTAATTATTTTCAGGGCTCTATTTATGTCACATGTTGGTCAGTGTGTGGGGTTTCATACCCAGTGACAGCTGGCACACATGTGTGATGCCCACTCACAGTCCCTTAGCTTCAAATTGACATGAGCTGGAAAAAGCAAGGAAAGGTCGATCTTTCATATAAGCTCCCTGCTGAAAGGTGTGATGTATGGGGTCTTATTTCCTGAGCAGCCACTTGTCCCTGGAGCTGTCAGAGAGAAAATACTAGGGCCCCTGAGGTTACACAGCTTTTTATTAATTTATATAACATTTTTGTGCAGCTGCAGCCATTTTTGACATTAACACATTTTCAGACACTTGAGCTAAGCAGCTGTCTGGAACAAGCACAGTCCTCTGCAGCTTTGAGGGTTCAGTGTTTTCCACAGGAAATGCCAGCGGCTGTGCTTTATTTCTCTGTCCCACTCTAAAGCAATTTGGCTATAAAATATCTTAATATGATAAAGCCACTATAGCTTATTGCCAGTTTTAAATGTGTTCTTAATGTACAGGTTGTCCTGTTGTCACTCAGATCATTTGCTGTGTGTTAATGGGGAAATACTGTTTCCATATTACTAATATGGATCCATATGTTTGAACTTTCTAATCAAAATCCCCAATCAATTCAATTTCATTGTTACAGAAATAGTTTCCCTCGTTTAAAGGACATGGTCTCAATGAGGGTTGTTGCATCTGGTGTATTTTTATGCTGCTGATGAGAATCAACAGCCAAGACTGACATCAAACTGTGATGTCTGGTCCAAGCTTAACAAATATGATTTATAAACTAACTCTGGACTTTTTTATCTTCCTAACAGAAAAAGATGATTAAGGGAACACATCTTCCAAATTCAGCTAAACTTCAGTAATCAAAAACTGATCAGAAGCCACCTGCTTTTTGCAAAGGTTGTAAAAGCTGAAAATTTTGCAGCCCAAAAGCACAATGAAAAACCGTTTCTTCCATTGACAGCCTGCTGTTGTTGTTTACGTCATTACAGGCTAAATTACCAGAAATTAGCACTTTTAAGATGTTCTGAAAGGGTAAAGTTCCACCAATGGCACCTGATGTGTATCCAAAAATCTGAACTATGCTGTGAAGACTTTCAAGCAATGATGAATCATCTTTTTGTGAAACAGGTGGATTTTTTTTGTCACACTCCTGAACAAGACTGTTCATGGAAAGGTGAGTTTATTTGTCAGGATGAGTATTTCTAAAATTAATTTTGATTTTCTAGTGAATGTTTTGAAAAGGCTTTGAGACATGTTCTCCTCATATTTAGAATACAGATTCATATACATACTCAGGTGATTTATTGTAAACCCTTAAAACTAATCCACAGTCTGAACAAAAAGTTGAAACAGAGTGCATGGTGGCACCCTTTCAGAGCAGGTGAAGAACTCTCCCTCTCCCCATGAGGGATACAATGGCACTCACAGGCAAAAATATCATCAATCTCACTCAACTCCAGTATCATCATTCATTCAGTGAGAGTCCAGGAGAGGTCCCTACTTGCATGACAAATTATCTCCAGAGTCTGGGCTTGAACCAACAGTCCTGCCCAAGCCACAGACAATGAAGGCTGGCCACACACTTCAGGATTTCAAGCTCCATTCGAGGCCAGATTTGCCTCCCCGGATGATCAATTTGGGCTTATCTAGAGAGGAGGCTCATTGCAAATCGTTATTTGCCTAAATAATCCTTACAGATACAATGTGTAAAATTTGGCATTTTAGCAACATCTAGCATTCAGATTTCAGAATGAGCCGATCTGTTACCAAAATGTCACATCACTAAGCGACAAGGGCCTGTGAAGACCAAAAAGGATCGTGAGCCGGACATCAATTACAGCAGTGATGAGGTAAGGGTTTATTCATTCATTTTTGTAACCATTATTTTTATAGATTATAGGTCGGTCGTCTTCTCCACCTGCCTTCCAGGTAGCTTTCAGGACCGGCGGGCAGGTTCGTATTTAAAAATCGCGTTTCGCTCTTTCTGTCCCCAAAACGTTGCCGTAGACAACATGGTGGTTCGTTATGTCAGCCTCCATGAGGGCAACCCGCAGTAATGTAAATTTAAAAAGCTTTTTTCTAATTTTGTGAAAAGAAAATGAAAGTTTAAAGGGGATGATTGTGCACTTACATACTTCACATAGATATATAAACATTATATCCCATGTACACCGTTTCTGTTTGGTAAAATGCAGCCAAATTTTACACATTGTACCTTTATTGTGTGGTTTCACCATGATGATTATACTGCTTCAAATCGCATGTAGCCTCCCAGACCCTGTATCAAACTTGTTGACTATGTACGATTCTAGGTCATAATGCCTCCAACAGAAAACCCACAACAACCAATGAGAGTGAGCTGACTGGGCAGCATCACCAGCCATATTTTACGTAATTTCACTGCTCACAAACTTAAACACAACTGTATGTTCATTTCAGACAGGATTTTATTCTGATCATTTTCCTTGTTTAATGCTTTTTTCTGCAACTGTAACACACACTAGCTTGTTGTGGAGGGACAGCAAGAGGGTATCGATATACATCCATGTTTTTCCTTCTGAAGTCGTGATTTCACAAGGTTGTTAATAAGTCAGCATGTGTGTGGTCTCAGTGGTCTCAAAGTCAGGCCAAGCAATCTAGTGTGTGTAGGGATGGGTACCAAATTCGGTACTTTTATAGGTACTGACCAAATGGCTGGTACTACCAAGTATTGATTCACGTAAAATCAAACGGTACCATATTTCAGAACCTAAACACATTGTGACTGTGAGAGAGAAGAAGAGTAGGTGATTTTCCATCCTGCACTCAAATGCAGCATTGCACAATAAGGGCATGATGTCAAAGCAAGCACAGCTGATAGGAAGAGATCGAAGGTATGGCTCCACGCTTCAAAATACAATGCAGATTCCACTACAATATTTGTGACGTGTAGTACAAGGCTTACCACAGCAATACTGCTAATCTGAGGTAGCAAAGAGATACTGCTTCTGCTTCCCTCTCTGTTACTCACTCACCGACCTACCTCTCTCCCTCTCACGCACCGAAAACTTTAAACAGCGTGATTTGCCCATTTATCATGTGGATATCAACCACGGAAATGTACCAGATAAAAGCAGCACAACTCTGTTCTCTCTAACAGAGACTCAATTAAGCTCTAACACACTCAAGCACAGCACGGATTGCTCAGTGTGAGTGCATCCTAAAAGTTGCTCTGCATCTCTCCACAGCTGGTGCTGTATGAAGCGCTTTGTCTGGATCGCTGTATCAAGTGTGATGTTTATAGAGTGACAGAGCCACAAGCTCATTCTCACTGCTTAGTTTTATGGCAGTTCAAAACAATTTGTCACATTTTACTAATTTTCACAGTAAATACAAGTAGAATGCAACGGACACAGTGTTTAAGGTTCGGGTGTGTGACGTTTTTTTCAAATTAAGTCTCGGTTATGCTTTTGCGTGGATGACCGCATGATTGATTGACTGTGGCGAGGACTCTGCTTCTTACCTGAGAAAGCTGACATTATAGTGTTGAAAAAGAACTGCACAAGGAAAGACGATGCTGTTTGATGATTTGATGCTGTTTTGATATTGAGAAATAAACATCTAAAATTCAGAAACTTTTAGATTTTTCTGATTAACTAAATAACAGGTATTATCACATACACACACACAAAGTACTAAAAATGGGTAACGTTGTGTGCCGGTACTGGTTCTAAGATTGGAAAATTGTCTAATGTGTGGCCAGTCTAAGACCGGAAAATCATCTAGTGTGTGGCCAGTCTAAAATTGGAAAAATCATCTAGTGTGTGGCCAGTCTAAGACTGGAAATTCGTCTAGTGTGTGGCCAGTCTAAGACTGGAAATTCATCTAGTGTGTGGCCAGTCTAAGACTGGAAATTCGTCTAGTGTCTGGCCAGTCTAAGATTGGAGAAATCGTCTAGTATGTGGCCAGTCTAAGATTGGAAAATCGTCTAATGTTTGGCCAGTCTAAGATTGGAAAATTATCTAGTGTGTTGCCAGTCTAAAACTGGAAATTCTTCTAGTGTGTGGCCAGTCTAAAATTGGAAAAATCATCTAGTGTGTGGCCAGTCTAAGACTGGAAATTCATCTAGTGTGTGGCCAGTCTAAGATTGGAAATTCATCTAGTGTGTGGCCAGTCTAAGACTGGAAATTCATCTAGTGTGTGGCCAGTCTAAGACTGGAAATTCGTCTAGTGTCTGGCCAGTCTAAGATTGGAGAAATCGTCTAGTATGTGGCCAGTCTAAGATTGTAAAATTGTTTAGTGTGTGGCCAGTCTAAGATTGGAAAATTGTCTAGTTTGTGGCCAGCCTAAGGTGGTTATTAAAATACAGTGATAGATGGAACTTTCCAAAATTCAAACCAAGAGAACCTTTTTACCTGCTTTCCTTTTGAATAACATGCTTTAGTGTTTTCTGTGCTAACAGAGATGAGATAGAAAGAGTAATCCTCATTATATGACTACATTTTTTTAATGAAAAATATATGATCTTAAAGGGATATTTCAGGATTTTTGAAGTTGGGACGTATGAGGTGCTATGAGGTGTAGTAGTGACAGTAGCCTTGAGTAATTTTTATGAAAGTTGATCTGATGGTTATTACGAGCTGAGAGAGATCCACTGCACAGTGGCTGGGAATGTTTTATCCGCATGGTTTAAGGATTTTTACATAAAAATGGGCCAATAACCTGTTGGTTCGCCTGTACGCTGTGTCCAAAATGTACAAAGCACTTCACTTCTCCCAAAAAAACCCTCTGTGACAGGCACTAATTTATGATGCAGCTTTCACCATTTTGTCTCCTTCCACCACGCACTAATATCCTCTGATCAGCTGTGTGGGTCTGCGGGCTTCTACAGGAATAATAACACCACACCAAGCTAAAACAAAGATAACATGAGTTTCAAGCACTGTTGCTCTTCATTCATCATCTGTCTGATGAAGAGCAACAGTGCTCGAAACTTCACTAAGTTGGTGCAATATATAATTGTATTTCTGGAGCCCTGCAGTTTGAGAGACATCTTTCTGTTTATTGATAATCTTATTTTCGACTTGGCACCTGCCTATGTTGGTTTTGATGTGCGTGTAGACTTTTCTCCTTCAATCAGAACAATAAAACATGACTTAACCTCTAACCGAGGTGCATGCCTACCAACAGGTAAACTCCATAGAGATCCACATCACGCAAACCATGGCAACTGTAGACATGTCTGTACACGACTTTTGTCATTTTTGAAAAGAAAACAACTCAATGCTGTTCTTTGTTCTTCTTTAAACAATGTCATCAAGATCTGATAAACTTATGCTTTAGCAGCATCCACGCTAATCTCTTCCACCATAATTGCACTGGCCTCTTGTTGCTGCTTGCTTACGTCACGACTCCGCCGTGCCTAAAACTACTGCCTCTTGTCACTGATTGGTCCTGTCACTTTCTAATCGGGCCCAAACTGTTCAGACGGGAGCTTTGCAAGATGGATTCGCCAGTGAGAAACACAGAAACAGGCGTATCCATCTGCTTTGCAAGGTTATCATTAATCTTCACTGATGATGTAACACATGATGGTAGCAGCAAAATGAACTCAAAAGTCTGCAGAAACATTTTGTCTGCCAATGTAAAGAAAGATGCAACCAGACTGGTTGGGAGATCCTTCATCATGCAGCAACATAATGGCCTAAAACACACTGACAGAACAACAAATTTGTTCATCAGAGGCAAGAAGTGGAAGGTTTTAGACTTGCCAAGTCAATCTCCAGACTTGAACCCTATATAACATGCATTTTGATTGTTACAAAGGAGACTGAAGGGAGTAAACCCCCAAAACAAACAACAACTGGAAGAGGCTGTGGTGAAAGCATGACAAAATAAGAGCGTAAAAGTTTGGTGATGTCAGTGGGTCACAGGCTTGATGCAGTTACAGCAAGAAAAGGATTTGTAACTAAGTATTAAGTCTTATTCACTTTAATCTATTTTAAGTCTATCTGTTCCAATACTTTTGCTCACCTAAAAATTTGGTGTTCCATTACAAATAAAGTTGTGTGTCAGATCCAGATGTAAATACCTGGAAATAAAAGCTGAAATGTTGATCTATTGTCTCATATTCATCTTTTGATGTCAAACTCAAATGTTTTAAGTCTACAGCAAAAAAAAAAAAAAAAAAAGGAAAAAAAAAAAAAGGAATTCGGCCAACTGTTCCAATACTTTTGGAGGGGAGTGTATAACCTACGCAATGGATTGTCAGGATAGAGAAAATAGGCATCCAGAAAGAGAGAAGAGGAAGATGCAGATATTAAAAGGCAGAGCAACAACAATGTGTAAGATAAATGTATGGCTGTCCTGGCCTTAAATCCATCTCACTGTAGTTTACCTGAGAAACACCATGTTTAAGTTTGCTTTTCAGTAGCTGGTGAATTTTTATAAGTTATGAATTGAAAACTGTCTTTGAGGCTTTTTTTTTTTTGGAATGATGTCCCTTGGTCTCTGTTATCAGAGATGACAACTTGCAGTTATCCAGTACAATGATCCCTCTATGGTAAACTACTTCATTGCTGTCATTTTAAAGTATCCACTTACAACATATGACACCAGCTGACACATATCCACAAGCACTTGTAATCGAGGACTGAAACACAAACAACAATAAAAATGATATGCTGAGAGCAAATGCCACTTTCTGTTTGATCACTTAGTTTCAGTGATGCACAGTAGGAGTGTTGGCAGTAGGCAGTTAAACTAGATGACCAAGATTTTAGTCCCTGTGTAAGCCTGGTTCCACTTAAGTCTCTAAACCAAGTGATGGAAAAGCTATCCTCCAGTCATTAGAAAATAGCAACCTTTAGACGGACATCAGAGGCTATGACCTCTGACTGTGCCACCAAAACAGGTAAGCAAAATAACTTTGTCAAAATGTATAATATTCTGATATTTTTTTAATCACATTTTAAAACTATATACCGCCCATTGTTTTAATGACTGATAGAACTTAAAAGTACATACATTTTTTTAAAAGGGCAAATCTTCAGTCATATTTAAACTAGTGCTGTTTGGAAAAAAATCAAGTTAATCACATCACTACGCTGTGATTAATCATGGTTAATCACAGTATTTTTTTACAGTTTAAGTATATTTTGATTATGCCTTGAATTGGTATAGGTATGTAACCTGACACACCATTTTTTTGTGTCTTAATTTGAAGATTTATGTAAAATGAATCAGAAAACACTTAGTTTGTGTACTTACTATTTTTAATCCTGAAGCAGTGTATCTATCAGTAGGGCTACATGTACTGACTAGTGATTCGCTCGCTACACTAGCTAGCATGACTCATCTTTTCACATGAAACTAAATAGTAAGAAATGACAAAAAACTACTTGTCTATACACAAAAACAAATCAATAATCTCTCAAATTACATAACATGAATGTATTTACCAAGTCAGTGGCTGAAAATAGTTGAAAAGAGGTTCTTTCTGAGGGGTCCCAAAACACCAAAGTTTTGAGGCGACTTTATCTGAGCCTCCTTGAGACTGCAGGAATGTAGGCAAGCCTTTTTCAGTATCGACAAATGTGATTGGTGTCAAACAAAAACTGACATTTAATTAAGAAATTGTGTGATTGGAAAAAATAATGTATAACATCAGACAGGCCCCTCTTTTTTTTTTTTTTTAATTGACTTCAAAGTTGCAAGTGGGCTTAAATGGTGCCTGGGCTTAATGGGTACACACCTTATTATCAAGGGAAGATTCAGTAGGAGACATGCAGCATGTAAGTGAGCATGTGCTACAGTTACCAGTAATGACATATAAACAGATAGTAGCATGTTTACAAGAGCTTTGAGATGCAGAGATCTTGACCTCCAGTAATTTTCTGCTTCGGAAATGTTTCTCCTTTCTCAAAGACAATCTGCTGTCCTGTCCTGTAGCTTCATCAGCAGAATGTTCTATCAAAGCACCTAAATCTGTATACAATAAACAAGATGCATGAACCATAGCAGTTCCTTTTACAGCACTGTATAAAATAAATAAAACTGTGTTAGTTAAAGCTGCTTTGAACAAATAAGTCTGAGTACAACTACTGACAATAATAATCATGTGAGAGACCCTGCATGTATTTCCAACAGCTGATTTGTGGTAGGATTCCTTGGTCTTTCTGAGAGGTAAAACTCTTATTAACTCTCTTATCTTGGTCAGAAATGTTGGTTTGTAGTGGGATCCTTCCTCCTTTTAGAGAGAAAAACCTTTCACTGACTCTCCTACTAAAGTCAGATATGTTTTTAAACGTATTTTTCTATGAAGAACAGAGCCTGAGTATTTAGATAACTGTGTGTCTCTGTGACCACCTCTCAGATCCAGCTGTTTTCATCAGTACTGTGATGATGAAGACTCACAGTTTCTGTCAGAGTGCCCTGAAGGTTGTTGTCCATAAAAGAAGAGTTCAGCTTAAAGTTTGCCATGGTATAATAAGGAGTGCACTGCTACAGGAGTTTTAGGTGCTGCAGCAACCAGTGGTATTAAAAGGAACTGTTCTCCCTGCAGCAGAGGTGTATTTTGGGTGAAAATGAACGCAAACAAACTGCAGATAACCTGCAAACAAATGACTGAGCGATGGGCGACTTGAAACTAGCCCCGATCTAGTTTGAGCGCGCTGATCAGCTCATCGGTACGTCACTCATTTCTATAGTAAATCAGCCATTGGTGAAACCTCGCCTTAAACCTGGGGGGGGGGGGGGGGGGGGCTGTGCCCCAGCGTCCCCTCTTGGCCAGCCGCCACTGGTCACGACTCTGCCGCACCCAAAAGTACTGCCCCTCGACGCTGATTGGTCCTGTCGCTTTTTAACCAGGCCCAAACTGCTCAGACAGGAGCTTTGCAAGATGGATTCGTCAGTGAGAAACATGGAAACGGGTGAATCTATCTGCTTTGCAAGGCTTATAGGTATGGGCATTGTTAATTTTCATTGATATTGATACCCTTATCAATACTTTCTTATCAAGTTATCAAGTTTCTCATCAAAAACTACATTTTCCCATTTTTACATCATTTTTGTCATTTTAGCGTCTTTGCTAACACTAGCAAAGATGTGCTTTGCTCGAAGGTGGTACTTGAGACTCGTTGTGCTTCGGTGTACAGACAGTCCATCACTGCAGTATGTACCCACAATTTTGGGTTTATCTTAAAGGGACAATGTGTAGAATTTGGCATTTTAGCGACATCTAGCATTCAGATTTTAGAATGAGCCGATCTGTTACCAAAACGTCACATCACTAGGCGACGAGAGCCTGTGAAGACCAAAAAGGATTGTGAGCCGGACATCATTTACAGCAGTGACGAGGTGAGGGTTTATTCATTCATTTTTGTAACCATAATTTTTATAGATTATAGGTCAGTCGTCTTCTCCACCTGCCTTCCAGGTAGCTTTCAGGACCGGCGGGCAGGTTTGTATTTAAAAATCGCATTTCGCTCTTTCTGTCCCCAAAACGTTGCCGTAGACAACATGGCGGTTCAATATGGCAGCCTCCGTGAGGGCGATCCTCGGTAATGTAAATTTATAAAGCTTTTTTCTAATTTTGTAAAAAGAAAACGAAAGTTTAAAGGGGATGATTGTGCACTTATTTTAACATACTTCACATAGATATATAAACATTATATCCCATGTACACCGTTTCTGTTCGGCGAAATGCAGCCAAATTCTACACATTGTACCTTTAACTAACATTCGCCAGCTTTGAGAAAGAAAATTGCTGTTAAGCAGACCTGGGTCTGCCTCCTCCATCATCACTGCTGGCTGTGTCCAACCCACCTCTCACCTCTTCACCCCTAGGCACGTAAACATCCACACTAGAGGACTATGGGAGCAAGTTGTGGTCAGAATTAGTCATTTGATTAAATTCTGGAAATTTTTTAACGCGTTGAGGTTTCAAGATTAATCACAAGCATTAAAGCATTAAAGTTAACAGCCCCAATTTAAACCCTACACTACTAAGCAAAAGAGCAGCAAGGATCCATTAAAGTTTATATAGGTTCAAATGGTAGTATAGGTTTTGACAACATAAAGCATGTCTCTAAAGTGCTAAGTGATATGGGGTATAGCTATCTACATTTTGCTATCTTTATGGCAGACAATCCCAGTGCAAGCCCAGAGCAAAAAGAGAATGAATTATGTGCCCTATTTATACGTTGGCAAATTTAAGGCATATTATCACTTAAAATGAAACAGAGGCAAACCAACTCACACAAAACACACATGGGGCACTGTTTGAATTATGTTGTTGGTGTATTCAAGTTATATCTCTACAACATCACAAATAATCAAAAAGAATGACAATTCCTCATGGCAGAATAAAGCGTAACTACATGTTTTGTTTTTTTTTGTTTTGTTTTTTTAAAGACACCTCTACAGCATTGGACAGATGTAAATCTATGGGCTGAGATTTGTGCCACTAGAAACTGAATTTGAATTTAATGTTTTGAATTTGAATTTAATGTTTTGAAACTGAATTTATTGTTTTGAAACTGAATTTATTTGCTTTGAAATTGAATTTATTTTCTTTGAAATTGGATTTTTTTGCTTTGAAATTGAATTTGTTTGCTATGAAATTGTATTTTATTCACTTGAGCATTCAAATCTGTATATTCCTTAAATTCAAAAATATAAAATTCAATTTCAGTTCATTCAATTCAAATTCAGTAATACCATTCAATTTCAGTTCAGCGTGGCAAGCCATTTACATCATCCACTTCTGCGAGGAAGAGTAACCGAGCACAGATAGTTCTCAACTGAGCAGGACTGCCGAAAATAGCCTACAAGAAGAAGAAGAACTAAGCGGAGCTGGCGTCTTTTCTGCGATGTCTCAAGACCAGGGACACAATAATCAGGTTTGTATTAAACTTAAAATTATTCATATTTATCATCGTTTACAGGAAGAAAAACACAATGCAAGTCCTAACATTACTGTAGCTATTGGAGCTAGCTACTAATATGGTTCAGCATAGCTTCAGTCAATATAACAGGGATAGCTGGCTTATAGCATTTTCCTCCAGTGCATGAAATTCACAGCTAGATTGAAGTAGAAGCCAGCTGGGGGTGTTGGAAATTGTTCCTCTCAAACAGCCAAGTTACTTTAACGCCATTTAAAATAGTAAACATTTTTGCAGGAAAGGAAACGGGACAGACAGGCTGTCTGACAGCCGCAGTGCACCTGTTACTGAACAGGTAAGCATGAACAGGGGGAATGGCTGTCTGACAGCGCAGGGTTTCACATCAGTGATCAGTTATACCTGTTTGAGAGGAACAATTTCCACCACCCTCCCAAAATTCAATATCATTATTCAAATTTAGTTTCTAGTGGCACAAATCTCAGCCGATATAAATCAATCTTCTGTGAACTCAACATCAAAAAATGGGCTGCACACATTTGTCAATTATTTTCTAAATTGAAATCCTTTATTTTAATCTGTAATGCATGTGTGACAGGTGTGCATGATTTTACAATGGGTGCCATCATAGTTATGAGCAGTGTTGGGCAAGTTACTGAAAAATAGTAACTACTTACAGTTACTAGTTACTGCTAGCAAAAAGTAACTGAGTTACTGCATCGTAAAAGTAACTAGTTACTTTGAAAAGCAACTAAGGTGTTCCTTTTTTGCTTCAATCCTCTTATTGTACACATCACATTAATTTGGGTTTTTGTAGCAGTGTGGGAGGAAATAACTATTTTCCTGTAACATTGTAGCCATTATCATTATGTTAGAAAGTGATGAAACAATAGAACACAGTACAAATGTTTCTCAACTTCTGACAGTGTTAAAGCGTTTGTACACTGTTTAAGAAGTCTAAAATAGCTGTACTCTATTTACAGTGTACAGATTAAATCCCAGCTGCTCTCCAAATGTCTTTCTGTATGGCGGTCCTATCTCTTGTCTTACCTGTTTTTTCTCATTATTTCTCTGAAGGCAGCAGCCTCTACAGCTTATATCAGAGGCATGTCTTGAACAACATACCTTGCTATCAGGCTGTTTAATGCTTCCTTGGTGTCACACTGTGCAGCTGGTGGCGATTTAAAATCCAGCCTCGGTTGTTTGCATGGAGTGGCTGCTGCTTGATCTGCCAAGCTAACGTGAGCTGCACCTGGGTTACCGGTGTTTGTAGCGTCCCGCTCTCTGGTAACTAGCTGTAGTGATGGGTAGTTCATAAACGAGCCAGTCCAAAGAGCCAGTTCTTTTATATGAACGATAAGAGCCTGATCATATTTTTTATAACTATTATTTTTAGTAGTATTATTATTGGTATTATCATTTGTATATTGGTTGTGTGTGTCTGTGTGTTATTTGATTGACTAGTAGGGATGATCTTTTATCCTCTACCACAGGCACACCATGCATTAAGGACTCGTGTTACAAAGACAAGATCTTAAGTTTTAGTAATTTTATAAATTTTCACAATTTAAAGTTTGTGTTTAAATGCTTAAATGGACTTGCTCCTCCACCTTTCTGCACATATATAAGGATACTACAGAGCTGCAGCAGATCCACCAGAGCAACATCAAATGGAAACTGTGTCATTTCATTTTGCAAAATATCATTTGCTTAGACTGCACTCTCTGTGAAAGGGGTGAAATTCTGGAATTCTCTACCTGAACACCTGAAATGTATCACAAACTTCACCACCTTTAAGAGAGCTAACAAATCCTGGTTATTTCACAACAGAGCTGCTCTCATGTTTGATTTTCTGTAACACAGTCACTTTTTAATGTGTTTTTTACCGTCTCTATTGTACCCGGTCATTTTTTTCCCTTTTTAATCAACTGTTTTAGCTTTTTATTCTTACAAAAGCCCTTCTAGGGAGGGGTGTTGCAAATTAGCATTTACTACAAACACTATGATACTTGCATGGGATGCCTGTTCTCAGTTGTCTGTGTTTATTGTTTCTGTCCCTATTAAATAAGCCTTAAATAAATAAATAAATAAATAAATAAATAAATAAATGTTTGATGGTGTAGCATTAATGTTTTCTGTCAGTTGTATCATACATCCCAGCCAGTGAGCAGATTTCATCTGACCCACAAGGTGTTCTGGGTAGACAGTAGATTTTGAAAAATTACATGATATTTTCATCAATTTTAAAAATTGAGCATAGCTGGGGCAAAATACCTGCCCAAATATCAATCATATGTTATAAAATTGCTAAAAGTGGCAGGTCAAATGGACCGAAGCTGGTACCTGAATGAAGAGCTGTTTGGGAGCCGAAAGAGACAGCTCTTTTTGCTTAGCCAAGCCAAATGAGCCAGATCACTGAAAATAGCAGAAATTCTCATCAATATTTAGCTGAAGCTAAACTAATCCTGCTGAAGCAGGATGCTGCTACGATCCCGTCATTTTGTCTGGCTTACCAGATGTTTACTAACCTTTACCATCAAGTTGTCAGTTCTAAAAGTAACAAGTGATTGAAATTCTCTGTAACTGTAACGACGTTATGAGATTGAGGTCTTGTCTACACAGAGACGGAAACCATGTTTTTTTTTTTGTTTTGAAAGCATTTGCCACAGAAATGCATCCAAAAGAGAGAAGAAATTACTGAGCATACGTGTAATCTATTATAATATTTCTGCAGTGGATCTAAGAACATCTGGTGCATGCTGTTCTCCATGACCATTTGTTGTTCGCAGTAGTGGTAAAGAAGCATCAGATTTTGCTGTAAAAGCCAGAATAAACTCAGTAGCTTCGGCAGCACGAACACAACCCTGTAATCCACCGTTGTTGTTTCTGCTGGATCGATGCATGCGGCTGAAGTGGGCTATTCTAAGTATGACGTAATAGTTTCAAGAAAGATGCGGCTGGCTGTGCACACAGAGACGAAACGGTAAACGTATACAGATTTGTTCACTCTGGAACCCGGTTTCAAATAATAGCGTTTATGGCCTCACAAACGCTGTTTCTGTGTGGATGAAATGCCGATATGACAAAAAATGTATACTCCTAAATTCATGTGTGTGTGGATGGAGGCTGAATCTGAATCCAATTCCCTGTAGCATGAGAGCTTGTGTGTGCTTCTGCATGTGTCTCTGTTATGTATTCCTGAATAAGGCTGCACAGAGGAGAGCTTGGGAACAAACAGTCACAAAGCCTTCTGTCTCTCAACCCCCTTTATATTTGTATTTTATTTGAACATATAGCAAATAACCTGTTAAATGAACATGCTGCACGACCATGCTCAGTGGATATGCCCATCTTTCTAATGCATCCTCTATCAGGAACACACTGTGCAAGAGTTTAGACTTTGAAGGAGGTTTGAAGGCACAGTCGTTTTTTGCATTAACAAGATGGAAATGTGCCAACTTTGCACCTGGGCGTAAAAATTATAACTGCATCAGACATAAAATTGAAAAGCAACCATACATTAAGACTCTGGATATTTAAAGACAGATCAGATGGTTTTTTGGGACAAACAAAGACATTGTCTATATTGCACAGAACACTCCCTGGCAGCATTTCAATAGTGAAGCAATTTACAGTGTGCAGGATTTTTCTTGCAATTTTTGGCAATTAAAAATACAAAATCATAAAGCTTTTTCAGTTACCTTTTTTTCATGCTAAGTCACTTAAGTATGTCTTTTTATTTATTTAAGTTTTTGAAATAGACATATTTGCACCATTAGTTATAAGCACATTATCTTTCCATCAGTCATTAACAATTTACTTTGAATAGACTTGATGATGTCAGAGCTTCTTTTATTAAGTATCACTGATTAAACAGCCATCAAATTAGAAATAGAATTATAAAACAGTCTCAACCATGTATTCTGCAGAGGCACTGCATGAAATGACAATATATGAGACCATTGTGACTGGGATCACTTCAAGCCAGTATGCATTTTTAGATTTAGCTGACAGTGGTTTTCTTTAGAGCCTGACCAATTTATCGGCAGGCTGATTAATTGGGCCGATTATAGCGTTTCACAGATTAATCCATATCAGCCATTATGTAGCCGATTCACTTTTGTTGGTGCGGGGGTGATTTTGTCTTTCTCTTTTTGCTTCTGTCACTCTGTGTGTATCCGTGTGGATACGTGATTTAAGTGATTTAAGCAATTTAAGTCCTACTTAACCAGCTAAAATTAATCTGTTGTTAATTTTTTCATTTTTACTTTTATTTTCTGCTTGTATAACTGTATAAAAGCAATATCTAACTCTAGGTCAGGGTATGATTCTGAATATTATAATCATCATGCCTACAATGGAATCACAGCAATAACCATTTTTAACCCCCTCTCGACTACTACTTCTACTGCTTAATTATACTTTAAGGAAGAAGTAGGCTGATCATTGGCCTGGTCAATTATTGATGCCAACATTTGGCATTTAGCCAATTACTGGTAATGGCAGGGCTTGACATTTACACCCGCCGACTAGCCAAATACTGGTAGATTTCAGCCGTGGCGGGTAACAGCGTGACTCTTAACTAGCCACGATGGCGGGTTGAATTTATCAGTGTTGTAACTAATGCTTCACTCTGACCATGCTTGTCTGTTAGCCGTTATGATTTAGGCTTACAGAGAGGCCGTTCAGCACACAGAGGCTCAAATTTCTTTCTAAAACAACTGAAGGGACTGGTCTCTTCAGTTGTTTGTGCGTTTTTACGCAGCGCCAAGGGCTTTGATGCTGCATGACAAACATATACTGACACACACTTGCACTGACATGCTGGTAATGTAGACTGAAGGCTTCTATCTGTTTAGGGAAAATGTTTCAGAATGTTGGAGGATGAGCTCAGACCTGAACCTTCTCCTTCTGCTTTAAAGCTTCTCTCTGCCCATGGAGGATCAGCGCGTCAGCGCCGTTTGTGTGTGTGTGAGCTCCAGCTGTGTGTCTCTGTTGCTCATGCAAGCCAGGGTGTGTAGTGTGGCTGAACATTGTTTGATTAATACTCCATCTATATTCTTTGTTTGTTAAGGGCGATCTAAATGATAAAACCTCAGCAAATAAGAGCATAATTTTAACATTATTAAAACCTTTGATACGTTTGTATAATGATTTGCCATATATCGGTAATTAACGGATATAAAAGACGAGAGAAACACAGAAACTTTGAATCAGTTCACTGAGGCAGTGAGAAACAGATGCAGGAGGATAAAAGTCTGTAACTGTTTACTTAGGAGTCAAACAGAATTCAACTAACCAGGGATTTTGTTTTTTTGCCTTTTTTTTGCTTCTAATATTAAACAACAGACAGTAGAGTTGTTTAATGTTCTCCAAACGTGATCTTCATGCACAAAATGTAAGTCATCTATTATTTAAACAGATATTCTAATTAATTTTAGACACATATGAAGACATTTCCAACCGTACAGTTTAAAAAGGAATAGAGCAGAGGACAGGAGAAGTTTTACAGTCAACATTCTCTGGTGAGGTTAGTCAGAGTGAAAATTAGGTTCTTTCACATTAGGCCCAGTTGTTTCGAATCGCGCCACAGCGATTCCTCCCCTCCCCCTCCCCCTTGACTTGCTTTCACACTTGCAATATCAAACCGTGCCCGGGTGCACTTGTGTATTTACTCGATCTGAAACAGCAGGTGGCGGTATGCAAGTAGCTGGTTTACAACTCTGCAAAGAAGGGAAAAGAAGAAGAAGCTACCATGGCAACCACTGGGGTCATGACCTGAGTGAAGATTGCTTTTGTTTTGACCCGGCAAAAATTCCATCCAGCAGTCATGGATGATTAAAATCACTTTTTAAGATGCCAGCAACTTTGCTCTTTGTATCTGCACATCTACATGCAGCTCAGAGGATTAAATGGGCTCGTGCTGCACAGATATAGCAGTTTTTGAGGTGACAAGAGACTTTTATTGCCTTTGCACCCCCTCTCACTGACTCCAACTTGTGTTCATCCGTAAGGTGAGTCACAACAGACTCACCTTACGGATAAAATAAATTGCCGTGCTTTGAAAGAAGTTTCGTTTTTACGCTGATGTCATAAAGCTGATATGACACTCTGTCCCGTATCTGAGTGTGGTTGCATTCACCTCTCATCTGAACAGTGCCAGAGTCCACTTGAATCCCGCCCGAGACCACCTCCACAAGTGGGCCCGGTGCCCAGGCGCGGTTTGTTTGCATTCACACTACCAAAACGAACCAGACTTTGGGATCAAGTGCTCTCGGATCTGGGACTGGGCCCCTAGTGTGAAAGCCACCTTAGAGATGTTCATGTAATCTGCTGTAGTTTTTCCTAATAAACAGCCAATTAACAGTATTTTAATATTAGCATAAACTTAATATCATTGAAGAAAATAAAAATCGAAGAGTTTTGACTGCTGTGTCATGCTGTGTACAGGGAGAGGTGCTTTATTAAAAGGAGAGCTGATATTGATCATACTGATGAGGGAAAGTAGAGCACGTGTGTCATATCATACCCTTTGTACCAAATTTGGCATATAGCTCATAGTTTCCAAACACCAAAATTGTGGCTAGTGGAAATACAGAGTGGCTAGTAAGTTTGCAAAACCACTAGCCACCGTGGCTGGTGAGCAAAAAAGTTAATGTCAAGCCATGGGTACCGGCATTTCATTTTACCGGTAGTTTGTGAAAACAATTAATTCAAAAGTGACTTTTGAATTGGTTGTAACTTTGTGATCTATTGAAAGCCAGAGAAACTTAGACTTGGTTTAGATTTACACAAAAAAGTCATTTTTTATTTTTACCTCTCAGGGTACATGTCCAAACTACTGTTGCAAATACACCAATCATTTAATTAATAATTGTGTGTAGCAGTCATTGGAAGTATATGTGCCATATCCTTAGCCTCAAAGCATTATTGCCTGAATCATTTTTTGGCCAAATTGTGATATCTGCCTAACTCTACTCTCCTAATGCTGCTGATTCATTGTGTCTTACTGCCAAAATCCTCAGCCAATCAGAGAGCTTGTTACAGTCCATAATCACAATATTCCTAAATTATCTATTAATCATTATCTATTGAGTCACTTTTATTCGTCATGTAGTCCTTGTTGTGGCTGTTCTTTTTTAAGAAACTCGTACACACATCTGGGTAGAACTTTGACTGTACTGTTACAGTATAAATCAAAAATCCTATGTGTCTGCCAAAATGTGTTTTTTTTTTCTAAAAGAAACTTAAAATATGACTTTGCCAATTATGCTATGAGGCTAACAATATAGTGATAACTCCTCTCCTGTCCTTGTTTTATAATATCATAAATCTTTAGATCATCATTAATCATCCAGAGTTAACAGAATGATTAACCACTATTATTTTTAACAATATGCCTCACTACACATTGTTAGCTTAAAATTACTTCCTTAACAAACAGATCAATAAATTTAGTTAAAATGGTTAGGCCCTAAATTATTTATGTGGTGAAATTATAATTATCTGGTCATACCCCAGCTTATCTTTATCACCATAGTGAGCAGTAGCTGCCTATAAAAATGGGCTGAATTTAACACCTATATTGTGTACATATAAAACCTCTGCGTTATCTTCAAACTTCTGTTCTCCCTCGGTGAAACATTTTTACTATTATCTGTAAAGGAGGATGGGGAAAAACTGACAACTGGCACACCAAGGAGAGGCAGAGTAGCCGAGGTTAAGCGAGGCGAAGTTGCGGAAGCGGAAAGGAAGGCTAAGAGAAAAGCAGCTAAACTGCAAGGGTGCTTGTTGTTAACTATACGTACGCGTAAGCACACAACAGCAATAGAGCAGTTGTGATAAGAAGTACAAAGAGTAAGAAATTGAACAGGAGCTCGTTCAAAGCCATGACGGACGCTCAGAAAAGTCACATAAACAGTATCAAAGAGGAAGTGATACAATATGCTGACCATACGTCAGCATGTCAGCTGTACGGTGGATGGGGACGAGGTGGAACAAACTAAAGCAGAAAAACAGCAATTTTGGAGTTTCATACAAAATCCAGACATAATCATGAAGTTGTTATGGTTCCAGTCTCAAACCAGTATACCCAAGAAGTCCTTTGAGAGGTATGAATGACAACTGGAGCAACAGGGAGGTTTGCAAATCGAGACAGACAGACAGACAGACAGACAGACAGACAGACAGCTCTCCAATTATAGTAGTAAGATAAGATATAGGGTCTGTCACAGACCACAAACTAGCATTCTGTTTAATTATCTTGAGGCTAATTACAAGCATTTTTGTAGCTGAGGAACTGGTCTGTCAAAGAGTAGTTTAATTTTCCATCACAAACGTAACCCTGGAGGCTCTCTTCCTGTTTTTATTAAGCTACCTCCAGCTATGACTGTCGCTGGATCACTGTTAGCCATATGGCAGAGTTTAGAGTTTGTCCTGGAAACAGAAATGACTTCAATGACAAACTAGTCATACTGTAGGATTTTTTATTATAATAATATTACTACTAGTATTATTATTGTTATCATTGTTATTATTCAATGTAAGCCAGTGCAAGGCACTTAAAGTGTTCAGAAGAGATTTTAAGTTGTCAATACCCTTCTCTAATGCAACATTAGCATATTATTCGGTCTCAGCAGACTCTGGACAATGTTTTGTGTGTGAGTGAAAAACAGTAAAGTGTGAACACAGGCTAGCACTGTCATAAAATGACAGAGCCAAATGTGTGACAAACAAAATGTCACATATGCCCTGTGAAACACTGAGATCTGTTGCAAGGCTTTGTGGTGTAGCACCAACTGTCACATGAAGAATACAGCACTTTCTCTGTGCAGTGAATGTGATCATTGGCCACATGGCCTCACTCTCACCTGTGACACCCTCCTTTCCATTTCTACAGTGAATTCTCTATAGGGAGATTTATTTAGAAAGTATTTGGAAGAATGTGAAGATAAATTCCCTACTGATTCTCTGCCATTTTTTTCCATGTAAGATCCGAAATTATTTTCATAACATTTTCCATATTTCAAGCCAAAACTCTGTCCACTCTGACAGCAGTCAATATTCACATAAGGACAGACAAAAACCATACCATCACGAGCAGTCTTCCACAAGCCACAGCAAGAATTCACAGGAGAAAAAAATAGGATTGCAGAAGATGACAATCAATTTAAGCCCTCTCCCAAAAGTGTCCTCAGGACTGATATTGCACTAGATCTAAGAAAACAGAGCCGCCATCTTTATGATCACTGCTGGATACTTTCAAAAGAGAGCTTCTTATGGTTTAAGTTGCCTGTACCTAAAAAAAACTATTAGAATGTGTTTTATGTGTCTTTACTCAACCATTTCATTTTATTTCATAAGATTCCGCTGGGAACTCTTACAAACTGTGTGAATCATGTTATCTAAAACTGTCATTCTTTAATCTAAACTTTGAATTGTTGATTAACTTTGGAAACATGGATTATTCTGTTTAAGTGCACGTCTTAGGAACATCACCAAACGTAAAATTAATGATAGCCCAAACAAGAGCGGTGGGCTAGATGAAAATAAGATGAGAAGAAAGTCATAAAACCAGAATGAAGGGATACACTCATTGAAGAAAAATGGAGGCGCTCAGCTTGTACCCAGCATGTTCGCTAAGATTTGTCAACGCAGAAGACTAAATGTTCTTGTGGCACAAACTGCCTCAAGTAGCCTAAATAACAGTCCAATACCCACATTATTGTATCCGTCTTAATGACTTGTGTGCTCTCTAACCAAGACTATCAGCCCAGTATCTAATCTTGCTAATTTACTGTTATCCCAGCTCTGTGGAGTCACACTTCCTAATACAGCACAGACTGGATGCGAAAGAAGCGTTTTGCACAGTGTCAGCCTACACTTTAACGGGAATCTGTGATAAATGTTCTTATAAGGGCACTTCTTCATTTGCTTTTCTCTTACATATAATTTGACACTAATATGGTACATAAAATGGGTCAACTTCCAAGGTTTGTTAGATGGAATCTTACGCTACATTTCAGCTTTTTTCGTTAAAAAGCTGCTCGTGCTACAGGACACCACCTGTATGGACAAAGCCTTGTTTTGTTAACTAGCTAAATTAGCTTAATGCTGGCTGATTTGACGATATTAAAATCAGCTGAGATTCTCGTCTTACCTTCTACGCATCGACTCCTAGTGGTTCATTGTTCCCGGGAATGAAGACAGTCTCTCGAAGATTGCCATATCAGTTCGGGTCCGTTGGAGAGACTTCCAAGCGTTTACATCCCCAAACTGAACAGCGTCATCGAGTTAAAGGAATGACCTGCGAGATGAAGGGTGAGCCCCGACATGAATCAACACAGCAGGACCCCTTTAGTGTATTTTTGCCTATTGGCTCATGGAGAAGGGGGAAACAACTGATTATCGACGTGTTTGGAAAAATTCTAGATCTTCACTACGAGGCGAGCAATCGCGCGAAAGCAAGAGCGCTAACATATTGCGAGATTTTCGGCAAAGACGAATTCCATCTTCTGTTTCCTGACAATAGTGAGGCGAGCGAGGGATGAGGCATGATTGCAGCGCGCGCTCCCGAGAGTACAAGCTCGTTCACGTTTCAGACGCTCCATGGCCGTGGGAGTGAACCGCAATAAGAAATAATTCATAGAAAAAAGGTCGGCATTGAGACTTGAACGGAACTGCTCTGCATCTTGCACGTTTGCTTTCGATTAAACCTACCGTTTTGCTGCTGAAGCTCAAAAAGGAAAATGAGAGTAGGCAGTCGGCCATATTTTAGGGTCTAGGTTGAGCTGATTAGCTGTAAACTGACTTCACTGAGTTTTGACTAATGGACAGATGGAAATTAAATCCTTGACGTCTTTCACAGCCAAACTAATCATTCAATTTGACTGAGTTTTATTATAACATTTTAATGCGAACTACACTGACCATCTCAAACCCATTGATGCACGATTTTCTTTCATGTCGTTGTTCATTCTTCTGTTAATGGGCCCTTTTCATTGACATTATACGACTTGTTATGTAAGACTCCTCTGGATGATTCTGTAAGAGCAGCTTTTCCTCCCTTAGGGCTTACATTGTACCCAGTGAGAAAACTAATAGGCCCCACAAGAGAGAAGCGGCGCAGAGAGGTCCCTTGGTTTTTTGCTTCTATATTAAGAATTATTTTTATTTGGTTGATGGTCTGATGAGCTGTGTACACTCTCAGCTTCCCATTCATTAAACAGGCACACACATGGCACTCAGGAGCTACCCATGCAGCACTACACAGCTGTGTTCAGTACTGAAGTGCCTTAAAAGAAAAGCTCCTCCAAATGCAGAGGCAGGGTATGAAATTTACCCTTAGCTTCACAGCCGATTGAGTCAATACTTATTTTAGCTACAGTTGCAGCCTTTTCTCTTTATTCACATCTCAAAGAGAGTGCAAAATAAATAGAGATTTGTCCAGTTTGCCTTCAATTTTCTATTCCAAACAGGACCAGATGGTTTACATGATTTACAAACATCTCTATTGCTGCAACTAAGATCTTTTTTGTTTCATTTCATATTCTCATCCTGACACTGTAACTGACCCTACTTTTGTAAGGATATGTTAAAATGAAAATGTACAGCATAAGATGAGCAGAGACACTAATGATGCACAATAAAAGCTTGAAAGATGCAAGCAAGAGAATAAAAGAGAAGTTGAAATTTGTGTGCAGCCCACAGATTTATAAGTAATAGAACACAAGATGGGGGTTTGTGAAGACAAGTGAGTGCAAAGTTTCCCCTGGTGAAATATTTACATTTTTAGCAACTTAAAAGCAAAATACAAACCAGCCTTAATGCACAGCAATGTTTCATTTTACTGTGTGTGGCTTTGCAGGAATTAGCCCTTTTCTGCCTTTGTACTAGAGAGTCTTAAAGGCTACATCATGAAGTCCCCAAGTTAGATGGGACTGTAAATTGGTCGGAGGATGCATGTATCAGCCATCAAGTTACAGATTTATTTATTTATTTATTTATTTTTTCTAAAAAGGGCATTGAATAATTGTGGACTACTAAATAATGGGCTTGCAGCAAATACACCCAGCATATTTCACATTTTATTTAAATGATTTTAGATGGGGCTTGTTGATTAAATGAGCAGATTCCGAGCATTTAAGTGAGTTTGAGTTTGCTGAAAGAAAATCACTGTCCATCTCCAGCTTCTCCTGTGTGATGCTAGGTGGCCTGGAAGTAAAAAGCAACAGAAGGCATTCCCGCCCACTGGCTCTACTGGCAATTGGCTGCCCCCACTCTTACCATCAGCTCTAGCGTCACACAGCACATCACACACACACACACACCCGCACACACACACAAACACAAGCACAGTCATAGAAGCTGTTTAATAGTTAACATTGTTTTGAATGTCCTGCTGATGTGCCCTCTTATGATCTACTTTTCATGTCCTCTAAAGTGTTGCCACCTCTCCTTGTGGGGTTGTGTGTCAGAGGCAGTCTAACTGAGTAGTAGGCACTCCCAGTGAGGTCCCCTGTGAGTGAGGAAAAAGGGAGGTTCCAGGCTAGACAAAAGTGTAGTACATCACCTACTCCTCTGCAAGGAAAGCCCTGCTGGCTCCCAGCCCAGATAACAGGAGAACTAGATGTAGGACTCATCTTTCAACTCTGTGAAGATGTTCCATGAAGCACAAACAAACATTTAAAGAATACATTGACTTGATTAACCTTTGTCTGTTTAAAGCCCACACCTTAGAGCATCTCTATCATCTGCCATTGCACAACAGTAGCATTTCCTCACATGAATATTGACAAACTTATTTCCACAAGTGACCTTGAATTATGATATGCACACGGTTAAGGTTTCTGTGTTGTCTTATGTGTAAGCAAAGCTCAGTCAGAAAATGACTGACAACTGAGACCAAGAGAAAATGCTGAAAGGGTCACCTGGGAGTGAAAGATGAGACTTTCACCAACACCACCTTATTGTTTTATCCTTTATTCAGAGTCCTTAATGGTTATTCTCCTTCACCAGATGATCATTCATCTTTGGAGTCATCTAATCATTTCCTCTTTACTTAGAGGGTCCAGTGGGAGAGCTGCTAGTCCCCTTATTTAGATGTAAAGACATGAGGAGAAATATAAGATCAGATTTTTCTGGTGTCTTAACATTATGCACTGATTGGAAAATACTGTTTGGCATATAATTCCTCTAGTGTCAGTTTCTTCAGCAGATTCCTATAAATGTAAGATTTATGTGTAGCATGGATTCTATATGGGGGGACTAAGTCAGGTTATTTAATTAGATTACGACTGAAAGAGAAACACCCATTTTTTAATGATGTCATCTCTTCCATTTCAAGTCTGTTCTTTCACATAAGTAACCATGGTTACCACATTGTGTGTCTACATATGGAGGCCAGCTGCTATCAGCTGAAATGGCTGTAGACAGTAATGAAATTAATCATATATTTTTTAAAATGTTTTCTGACAATCAGGTATGCCTGTGCTGATAGATGTTTGTGTCAAATTACACTGGAATATTAATTTTCCATGTAAGAAGGATATCATATACCTGTATCGTGTTTTCTCTCCTCTCCCTGTGCTTTCCTTCCCCCACAAAGTGTGATGACTTCCAAGGATTAAAAATAGACGTAAACCCCTGCTGCAGCTTGAGCCTAATTTTATTTTCATGGAGGAAATCAAAAGAACATAAAGAGGGACAAAGAGATTACAATGACAAACTAATAAATCAATTCCTGTCAGTGCAAGAAAATCTAGAAGCCAAGGTACAAAAATGCATTATCTCTGTTCTTGTAGAGCTCTTTCTTTCCCTCTGTCACTCTTTATTTCTCTCTCTCTCTCTCTCATATTTTCATATATATATATATATATATATATATAACGCAATCTAATCATATGGCTAAGTTTGACCACAACTTCCTCCCACAGTCTTCCTGCGCGGATGTTTACGTTCCTGGGGTGAAAAGGTTAAAGGTGGGTCAAACGCAGCCAGCAGTGATGAATGAGGAGACAGACCCAGGTCTGCTTCATGGCAAATTTAGATTTATTAAGCTGTCTAATGGAAGTCTGGATGAAACAAAAGTTGTGTGTACATACTTCGGTGATGAACTGTCTATACGCTGAAGCACAATGATGCTGAAGTACCACCTCCGGGCAAAACACATCTTTTCTAATGTTAGCACAGCCGCTAACAACCATAGACATAATAATATACGTATATAGTGTCTATGCTAAAAACAACATGGGTAAGCCATGATAGCTACTGTAAGCAAGACACTAACAACTATACGGGATCAAGCAATAATGTCAAGCTACACCGACGCAGTCCATTAGACTCAGATTTGTCCCCAAAATGACAACATCTAAGTGAACTATGGACATCATTAACAACAAGGTGCTTCAAGACATCATCCGGGTCACCTCTGATGATCCGTAACACAGAACATCTACGAGAACTACTGTCACAAGAATCCGTGAACTGTATGACTGCTAAAAAGGCAACTAAAGTGGAGCAGCTTGCCCGAGCTACATTAAAGACCCCATAAATTGAAATCCCAAGTTTTTGTCTTAACACTCTAGAAATGTTGGAATGTGGTTGCTGTAAACATGTGAAAACTCTGAGATCTACATGAGACTGAATTCTGGATTTAGGCCATTTCATCTCTTTTGGCTTGGTTTCATGTGGGCGGGGCCAATATGTCAACTCATGATGTCATGAGCCCACAGTAGAGAATGACCCTGCCCCTCTAACACTACAATATTGTGGAAGGAAGCAGTCACCTGGAGCAAGGACCTCTGGTTCATTTTGTGCAAAGGAATTCAGTCTTGTGCTCTTGTATTGTTCTATAATGTTCATGTTTTATTGCAAAGTTATAGTTATGCATGTTTTGTTTATTGGTTCATGTTTTAAGGGGAAAGTATTTTTCCAAGTATGACACCATGAGTGAGGGGGTTAATGCTGCAGACTACCTGTGTCCTGAGTGGGAGTGGCTTCAGCTCATTCAAAAGACACGCCCACACCATCCTGGAGCAGATTTTGCTGCCTCATTTTTCATGATTTGATGCTTAATTTTATAAACTTGGAGATGCTTTATGTGACTGAAATTTGACCTGGGGGTTCATAACACAGTGATCTATCATACGACAAACCTAAATACAGATTTATTTTTACTTTACAGGGTCTTTAATTCCACCGATGAGAGACCACTGGACATCAGCCAGCAACTTCAGCTACCTCATGGTAACAGCACACCTGATCATTCACTTTACAGCACAAGTTGTTTTGTGCCTGATGTGTTTGTCTGCTGGGCTTGTTTGCAGTTTATAAATGTTATTGCTCAGTGAATTAAGACGCTCTGATTTACAAACCACAAATAAGTTTAAAAACTCTAGTTTGTTTAATATTTCCTCATTTAAACACTATACTTTTACAAATTTATCTTAACCAAAAATACAAGTAAATGGTAGTATTTTAAATGTTAGTTTATAGATAATAATAATAATAATAATACTAATAAAATAACAAGCTTAATAAAAATACATTTTTTAATAAAAAGCACTTTCAAAGTGCTGTACATAAAGATAAAATAATGAAAATGAACACTTGATAGTAAGAATATTTAAAAATCTAAAAATTACTAAAACTAAAGAAAACAGCATAGTGATGTGATTACCTTGATTAATTTTTAAAATCAATTTACAGAACTAATATATATATATATATATATGTATGTATACAGTATGTAAACATATATGAATATATTTATATATATTCATATACAGTATGTACATATATATATATATATATATATATATATATATATATATATATATTCACACTACCGCTCAAAAGTTTGGGATCACTGACAAATTTATTTGTTTTCCAAAGAAAAACATTTTCATGCAGTTTACAAACATTTCTTAACAACTGTCAGTCCTCTGTATGAATCTCCTTGTACGGCTGCTAATCGAAGTCAATCCTGTTGCACAGCTAAATACCATTTTACTAATAAGGGAGCAAAAAGACTGGACACTGAAGAAGGTGTTGTGAAAGGATGATTCCAAGTTGGAGGTCTTTGGATCAAACAGAAGAACATTTGTGAGATGCAGAACAAATGAAAAGACGCAAGTACAGTGCTTCCCCAGTTACATGAAACTTGGCCTTCAGTTTCAGAGATGGTACTAGGGCTCACTCCAAACAATGCTGCAACTTGGTTTTGCAGAACACCAACTTGAAGTTGCCCTATCACACGGGCCGTATCCAGATCAGTCAAACGTGGCATGCCAATTCTTTGAGCAGATACCTACTGACCACTGTAAAAGGGCCCATGGTCACAGGTGCTGCCAATCAGGTGCCAATCAGGCACCACTGGCAGTACCTGGGGGTACCAGAAGCTCAAAACAAGAGTTAGTAGAAACAGCAAAATAAGTTGTTTGGCATTGGCAGAGAAGATTTGGTAAATTTTTCATGGGCACAACCCACAAACTCAGCTCTGCTGCTCATCCCACAAATGCATGTTCCTTACAGATGTGGCACCATTTAAAAGGGAAATAAACAGGCTTTCCAATGGTATAAGATTTTTTTTTTTTTTTTTGCCAAGAAGCATTGTTACAACAAAGAAATAATCTACCAAACACAAACTTCCTTACTTTTTGTGCTAAGTATACTTAGCACAAAAGTGTGTGTCCATATAAAAATTTTCCAAATCTTCTCTGCCAATACCAAACAGCTTATTTTACTGTTGTTCTTAACTCATTAAGCCTCTGGTACCCCAGATGCTGACAATCAGGAGCCTGATTGGTAACCTGTTAATTTCAGCACTGAGTCCATATGTGTGAAGAGGACATAGAGAACTCTAGTTTGATTGCTGCACCGATAGAGTAACATCTTTTGCAGGAGTGATGGTTTGGGGCAGTGTCTCCCTCACTGGTGGCTTGTAATCAGAGGCAATCTCAGTGCACCAAGATATTGAAATCAGATTCTGCAGCCAATGGCAATTCCATATCTCCACTGTCTGGGACTGAACTCTTTCCTCCAAGATGACAGCAGTCGCCCCACAGAGCAAGGTTTATCAGAGACTATTTTCAGAATTTGGCAGTAGAGATGGATCATCCAATCCACCAAACACCACACAAGAGTCAACATCAAAATAAGCTGTTTGGCATTGGTAGAGATTTGGCAAATTATTCATGGCATCAACCCACATAACTCATCTCTGCTGCTCATCCCACAAATGCATGTTGCTTTAAAAGGGAAATAAACAGACTTTCCAGTGGTATGAGATTTCACTTTTTTGCATACATGCATGCATAAAATGAGGATATATGCAGAGAGAGAGGCCCATACAGACATATTTATTCCTATATCTGCTCCATTGAGCCCTCGCATGTCATTTAGAGACAAAAGGAGTGAGACTGTGAGAAAATTGGGGTAGACAGAGGGACACATTGAGTGAATGAGAGGAGGAAAAGTGACATTGCCAGAGACTGGAGGTGGATGAGTACACGACATTAGGCAAGTGAGGGAAAGGCGAGCATGGCAGGGCACAGTGAACGCTGGATTCACAGTGTGACAGACGGGAATAAGAGGAGGAGAAGCAGGGAGGGAGGGGAAGGGTGGGCGTGGGAGATGCAAGTTGAGTCAAAGCCCCCAAGCTCCCCTGAATTCTCTGTGAAAGACACAGAGCTGAAAAGATGGATAGCGTGTGCCATCTCTACAAAGGGCATGCCCAAGACAATGACATCATCAAACAAGCAAGGACATGAAACAAGAGCCCCAAACTCACACTTGGATCTTTTATTCATTATTTTTCACTCACTTATTCATCATTTTCTCGCACTCAAATTTTTGCGTTGCATTCACATTTATCATAAAGTCTTCACCCTAAAATATTCCTACAACAAAATAGAAATCTTACTTGCACTGACAATGAAATTGCTTCAAACTATAGCTTAATAAAGATCTCCCCAAAAATAATGGATTACTTTGACATATACTCAGCTCAATGTGGACACTTTGGTGTGCTTTACAGAAAAATAATAGTCACAGGTTCAGGTTTAAAAGGAGGCTACAATTACACAATAGGAGACTAGATTTTTATAGGGTTTTACTGCAGGTGTGCCGTGGGTTATACTGTTGGTGGTGGGGTTTAACGTTGGTGAGCAGTAGCAGCAATCTGGCGCTCCTTTTCTGCCTGCCTCTTTGCTTTATTCTGGAGGTAACGCGCCTTACCCTCCTCTGCACGCCTTTGCTCCTCCTCTCCATTGATCTGAAGAAACAGAAAAAAAAAGAATTTGTTTTCAGACACATTTATCATTTCCACATATTTTGCACTGGAACGTTTCCACAACTGTTATTCTATTAACTGTGGGCATAAAGCTCTGATCTAATTTATCAGTCTGTGCTCTTGTTATTGCCATTCATCTTCTTAATGAAATATAGAATACATCATTAAATCACAGAGACATTGTGTGCTTTCAGAAGATACTTGGAATCTATTTAACCAAAGTTAAACACAACCTTGCAGAATCTGCAAGGCATTTGCAGGACATTTGAAATCTGTGAAACTGCATTTGTTTCAGAAGGAATTCACAAAATGTGAGAAAGCACATTACATTGTGACTCTGTTTTCTTCGTTCTGCCCACCGTATTTTTGATCCAACGTTGGCAGCAATGCTTAAGGATTCAACTGTCATTCAATCATGCTGTCTGTGAGGTGAGTTCTTTGTCATAAAATATCACTTTACCAGGACAACTGCATTCCAGTTTTCAAAACATTTTTTGTGATTTTAACAGTTAACTGACCTATAGCATAATTCCTATGGCTTGTTAATGATGATAAATGGTGACTGCTGCCCTTACAGTTGACATAACAAACAGGTCAGCAATGTTCAGGGTTTTTTTTAGTAAAAAAAAAAAAAAAAAGAACAAAAATCACAATTTTATCATATTTTATGTCTGGAAAGGAACAAGAGGAAATGAACAACAGGGTGAAATCTCCACAAAAAATGTGGATTCAAACAGAATGTATCCTCAGATTTTAAGCAGTGCAATTTAATAAAAAATCTACAGGTTGTGGCATAACTTCAGTAAGTATTTAGACCATAATCACTAGGATGAAGCATGATCAGTTTTCTGACACTGCTGGTAACAGTTGCTGCTTGGGTCAACTCACAGGGAGGTATCATAACAGTATCTTGGATAATTGAAGTGCCAAAAGCATGCAGCTTATCCCCTGGGATTCCTCAAGGGTCAGAACATCTATCCCTCTCTTCTTAATACACATACACCACTTGGTGCAGTCATTGTCTCTGAGTTTTTCTCTTAATATTACTTTGCTCTTCTTGTCATTCCAGCCAGATAACAAAACAGCCTCATTGATATCTCTAGATCAGTGGTTCGCAAATAGTGGTACACATACCCCTGGGGCTCATGAAGGCACTCCAGGGGGTATATGAGATTTAAAAAATAAATAAATAAATATATATATAAGAAAAATAGTATCCATGCAAAAAACCCTTGGATGTAACTTTTAAATATTCCAATAAAATATAAGTGTAAGTTCATAAACCGAAGTTAATATTTAGTAGGCTATTCAGTTTTATTATCCTAAAAGACCCAGAGTCTCCCCCATGGCAGGATGGTTTGACCCACCCTGGCACATGCCACATGACATCACCTGTCAGTCAATATTGTCTCAATTACTCTGTTAATAAATATGTGAATGATTTCTTTTTTTTTTTTTTAAGTTTAATTTTTGGGCCTTTTCATGCCTTTATTAGATAGAGAAAGAACAGTGGATAAACAAGGAAACAGGGCCAGACCCGCGTACATGGGTAGTGCCTTAAACCACTCAACCATCTGCGCACATGATTTCTTTTTTTTTTTCCTTTCTTTTTTTTTTTTTGTGAAGAAATGTTAATCTTTAACTAAGGTTATGATTTGAAGGGATATTTCAGAATTTTTGAAGTAGGGCCGTATGAGGTACCTCGCATTACAATTAGCCCCCAGTGATTTTAGTGAGCATTGCTCCTTTAAGAAGACTTGATGGTTGTGCTGGCCAGGAAGCTAGGCTATACAGCAAAACAGATGCAGGCTTTGGCTATCAGTTACATGCTCTTGCACTGAAACACTGGGACAAAAACACAGAGGCTTTCTAGGTATAAAATAAAATTCTTCAAAAATGTTGATAGCGTGTACGGTCAGGCCAACATTGTTTTATGACCCATTTTTACAAAAAACTCACTTCTTAAAGGAGCAAAGCTCAGTGAAATCACTGAATTTTGGTGTGCATATATCTTTATTTATAATGAAGTTAATTCTTTCTTCTTCTTTTTTTTTTTTTTTTTAAAGAAGTTGAAGACGTTCTGTGGTCTTATTTCAAACTAGTTCAAGAGAGACTTCTATAAAATGAGCAATGTTTTGCACACTGTTGAATTTTTTTTTTTCAAGATTTTTTTGGGGCCTTTTTGCGCCTTTATTAGATAGAGGAGAACAAAGGATAGATTTGGAAACAGAGAGAAAGGGGGGCAAGACATGTGGGAAATGGTGCCGCAGGCCGGATTCAAACCCAGGCTGCCCGTGTACATGGTGCACGCCTTAACCACTCAACTACCGGCGCCCCACACTGATGGTGAAAAGGACAAAAATGGGATATAGTGGCAAAAAGAAGTGGCAAAAAAAGGCAAAAAAGAGGAAGCAAGTGGTATTTAATGGCAACAGGCAGCTTAAATGGTTGAAGAATGGCAACAAAAATGATGACGGGGCAAAAATGGGATAAAAGTGGCAAATAATGGGCAAAAAGTTGCAAAAAACTGGTCAAAATGGGTAAAAAAAGTTGAAAAAAGTGGTGATTAATGGCAAAAGGTAGCTTAAATGGGTGAAAATTGGCAATTTCCCTTTTAAGGTTTTCTGGGGGAATAATATTTAAAATCAAGATATAAAAGAGCCACAAATAGTCACAAAAGAGCCACACGTGGAGTATCACTGGTTAACAGTTTTAAATCTATTATAGTATAAGCTACATGTATGTGATAGATAAAGGGGAGTGTTGATACATTTATTTGTGTGTTTGTGTAGGGCTCCTAGGTTGCTATGGTAACGAGTGCCCGCATTACATCATAGCTAATCAGTCACAGCTGAGATCAAAGCTAATTAGTCACACCTGTTAAATTTTCAGTTTGAGACACCTCAGAAAACTGAGTTGAGAGAGGAGTACATGCACTCAAGTCAATTTAAGCTTTGGTTGTAAAACCTAGCAGAGTACCAAAGATATCATGAGAATCAGCAGAAGTTGCTGAACGCGGTGATATGTTTTTTTATGTGTGGGAAGCAAAAAATCATGGTTCAAGAGCGAGTTCAAAAAGGGGTTCTGAAAGCCCCCCACTGAGAACCTCAGGATGAAAATTTATATTAAAGGAGACAGCCAGCTGTAGGGGTGTCATTCACGCTTTGAAGCTCACTGTGCCATAACTGTTGATCCTTTGACCTCAAATTTTTTGTGTGAGCAAGAGGAGATGTGTGGCAATGTTTGCAATTTAAATTATTTCTCTGGAGCAAACATTTTTTTAGAAGAGCAGTTTGTTTGGGAAGTTTTGCTTTCGAATCCTGAGCTCTGGCCCGCTCTAGCAGTGATTTCATCACTCTAAGCCTCTCATCTACTCCACTGTTAACGTGTGAGAGAGCCAAAATCTTCATTGAAGTTTGATCAGTGATTTTTAGAAATCTATAGAAGATATAAAAAATGTGAATCATTCCTAAATAGCTAAAGAGTTTGTCTTTGTTTTAAAGCAAAAATGAAGTCTGTACATGGCAATGAGCTGAAGTTAAAAGTCTTAGAAGTTGAAAGAGTTTTAGAGGATTCGAAGAGCTGATGCATCTGAAATAGTGTTATTTTAGTTTTAGAAAAAGCCAAATAGTTCAAAAAGTATAAATACTATAAAAAGTATTAAAAATAGCTGAAAAGATCACAAGAAGCTGAAGAGTATGGTAGTAGAATAGTGCAAATAGCCCAAGGAATGCCAAAGTAATGAGGAGTTGAAGAAAGCAGATTTGTGAAATTCTGCTATCTGTTTAACATTGTTAAACAAAGTTAAATATTCTAAAAATTATAAAAGTCAGAAATGAGAAAAGTCATAGCAATCAAATTACAAACAAACTGAATTTTTTAAAGCTTAAACAGTGTTGATATGACAAAGTATGAAGGAGGAGATAGCGGACACGTAAGAAGAATAATAACTAGAGAATGCAATTTCTGAAGAAATTGCGCTGATTTGCTAATTTGCTGAACAGCTGCGCTGAACTGCTAATGCTGAGTAGAAAAACACCCTGAAAGAAGCTAAAGGTAATCTTGAACAGCCACACAGACCTGCTAATGCTGGGTTGAAAAAATCCCTGAAAGAAGCTAAATGAATTCTTGAATGGCTGACACCTACCTGCTAATGGTGGGTTTGAAAAATCTGAAAAAGAACCTAAAGGTTATCTTGAATGGCTAAAACTGAACAACTAATAGTGGGTATGAATAATCTTAGAATGAAGCTCAATGTAATTTTGAATGGCTAAAGCCAAACTGCTAATGCAGAGTTATTAATTTTCCCTGAAAGAAGCTAAATGTAATCTTGAATCACTGATGCGACACTGCTAATGATGGGTAGACAAAAATCTCAGAAAGAAGCTAAATGTCATGTTGAATGGCTAAAGCCAAACTGCTAATGCAGGGTTTTCAATATTCCCTGAAAGAAGCTAAATACTATCTTGAATGGCTAATGCCAAACTGCTAGTGGTGGGTATGAAAAATCTGTGAAAGAAGCTAAGTGCTTTGCAGTTTGGCTCAAGTAAAACTGCTAATGCAGGGTTTTTAAAATTCTGCCAAAGAAGGTAAATGCTATCTTGAATGGCTCGTGCTGAAGTCCTAATGGTGGGTAGGAAAAATCTTCAAAAGAAGCTAAATGTCATTTTGAATGGCTAATGCCAAACTGCTAATAGTGGGAATGAAGTTTGTAGGGCAGAAGCTTATTGTAATGTTAAAAAAAAACCTGCATCAGTAAAGAAAAGAAAGACAAGTTTTAATCAAATAGAAAGTACTTTGGAAAATGCAACTAAAAATAATCCTTTAAACCAGCTTAATATACTGTTTAAAGGCCCAGGGCCAACTGCTGTTGTTTCAACTGCAAAGTAGTTACCAATAGAGACTCTTGATGTAGTGGTTGTAAAAAGCTTGTTGTAAAGAATTCTAACCTGATTAAACAGTAGCTGATCAGAAATGTCTTTGAAAGAGCTAAAATGAGAAAGAAAAAATAATCCATGATAAATGAGGTGTCAGAATTGGATCTACAGTGACAAAGTTTGACAGGTCCATCCTCCTCATTGTACCTGACTGGGCTCAGCCCAGCCCTCTGTGTGTCCCTGGTTTGATTTGGTTCACTTTCACACTGCTCTTTTGGTCAAGTGGACCAAACCGTCTGAACACCAACAACCTCTGCCTGCTAGTGGCACTTTCTCCACGAACAAACGCTGACTAAGAAGAACAAAAGGCATAGAAGAAGATGAAACTTCTTCGGTCTTTTCTTCCACATAAACAATAAAAAAACACCGAATTTACACTGTCTTGTGGTTTCTTCTCTTGCAATGTTGCATTATGAGCAGCCAGCAAGGTGGTTAGCTGTCTAGCATGTTGTCCTTTACATGAGACAAATAAATCAGCATGGACTACGACGTGTTGCCATGGCTACCCAGACACCAAGCGAGGTACCGACATGTATTTGAGCATATTTAATCACATATAAATCCGTATATCATTACGCTTTATGCCACTTCCTGCCTTTGGTTTACAAGTTGGTCCGCTTTGCTTTCACACCTCTAACGAACTGCACCAGGGCTCGTTTGGAAGCGGACCGAGACTCCCTGTTTTAAGCGGACCAGAGTCCGCTTGTTTGGTCCGCACCAGAGTTCGTGTGAGCTTTCACACCACCCCAAACGAACCGGACTATCCGGGGAAATGGACCAGAGTTCATTTAAAGCAGACCAAACAGCTCTGGTGTGAATGCACCCTGAATTAACTGCCAAAAGTTCTCTCCCATTGAAATGAATGGGGTTAGAAGTGACAGGAGAAAAATGGTTTAGTGAATTTAAAGGATCGCTGTGAAGAAACGATGAAAGATACGAAGGAGCTGAATCATTCTGAGATAGGCAAATCTCCGTGAATATTTAAGAGCTGGAATGGAGTCTGTAAGTGAAAGTATGAATGAGTTATAAGGTGTTGAATGAAGGTTAGAAGATGTGTGAAATGTGGAGGTTGAAGCCCTTTTGAACATTCTACCCATTGATTTCTACGGGGGGAAATTTTGGTGAAAAAAACTGAATATCTCAGAATGTTTAATGAATATTTCTTAGAAAAGTCATAGCAGTATTGTCCCTAATGAAGCTGAATCTTTTGAAATTTGAACGGTGAAAATCGGTTGAATTTTGTGGGAGAAGAAGCACGGCGAAAAAGTGAGCGGAAGAATAAATATAAAGAATTTTCACGCAGAATAACAATAGCTGTGGATGCTAAAGGCATTCGCAGCAATAAAAAAAATGGACGACGTGAATATCAATAGTGTGGATGCTTACTCAGCATCCCCACTAATAATGATACAGAAAATGGCTGACGCGAATATCAATAGTCTGGATGCTTACTCAGCATCCCCACTAATAAAGAAAATGGCAGACGCGAATATTAATAGTGTGGATGCCGACTCAGCATCCCCACTAATAAACCAGATACTTATAATACAGCACTGTTTAACATATTTTTTTCAGCCAAAAATGCTTTGCGTTGGGGGTACTTGGCTGAAAAAATATTCCTCTGGAGGTACATCACTGAAAAAAGGTTGAGAACCACTGCATCAGATGAAGGAAAGAACTGCCCCTTTAGCTCAACCTTTGTAAGACTAAGCTCCATGTCATTACAACCAGTTACCTTGTTCAACTGAAATACAGCTTGGACAAACTAAACTCATGTGCACAAAGTCTGTCTAAAGTCCCTGAAGAGCCCCTTTCCTTTTAAAAAAAAAAAGAAAAAAAAAAATAGATCTGTGATGAACATGTTTGCACAAAATGATCTTGATGCCGCTGATGATATTTAAACAATACTGATGATAATGATGATGATGATAATGATATTAAAGAGCTGTTGCTGTTAATGATGATGATTAAAAAAGATCTATTCTGTACCATCTAAACATGGCCTCTATGCATTGCCCATCAGCACCTCTATGAGACGGGGCTTGAAACTATTTGTTGGCACTTACTGACATTGTTTCCTCCTTGCTTGTGTTGCCTGTGTTTAACTTACAGATAAACATCACTGTGGACAAAAGTGTCTGCTAAAAAAATGTAAAAATGTAGATGTGGCCTTCCATTTATGAAATACATTGGCATTAAACTTTACTATTGATGGCACTTAGAATTCTGTGTTCTATTTTTAAATGTGCAAAGCACACTAAGGCTAATGAAGAGAAAAAATCGTCTCCTTATCTCAGTTTGGTTGCTGATTCATAGGTGGAGGCACTTAGCCTCCACAGTATAATTAGACTACCTAGCAACCTCATAACTCTAACAATAATTCCACAACCAGCAACAATGTCAACACTTACTTTCATGGTGCTGCTAGCTCTCCCACTACCTCTGCATACTGTTCTGGGGGAACAGGGGAGTGTGCTGTATGTAAGGATGTGCACCTACAGTCCCCTCCAAAAGTATTGAAACGGTTAGCCTGATTCCTTTATTTTTGCTGTAGACTAAAATCATTTGGGTTTGACATCAAAAGATGAATATGAGACAACAGATCAACATTTCAGCTTTCCAGGTATTTATGTCTTGATCTGATACACCACTTTGAAGATATTATTTGTTTATTTGTTCTCATTTTTCATGTGAGCAAAAGTATTAGAAAATTTGACTGACAGATGTGTTCTGTTGCCCAGGTGTGCCAATGACATTTGATTAGTCACACAATAAATAGTGCTGGATGTCTACGCTCAGTTTCAGATTTGGGTTTTGCCTGTGCAGACTGCATTTATAGAGGTGATTCCAATATGAAAACCAGAGGGCTGTCTATGGGTGAAAAACAGGTGATTGTGAAACTGAGAGAAGATGTAAAATCAATCAGGGCCATGGCAAAAACATTGGCCATAGCCAATATAATCTTTAGGAATGTCCTGAAGAAGAAAGAAACCACTGGTGTACTCAGTAACAGTCGTGAATGGTTAGACCCAGGAAAACAGCAGCAGTTGATGACAGAAACATTGTGAGAGCTGTAAAGAAAGACCCTAAAACAACTGTTAGTGACATCATCAACAACCTCCAGGAGCAGGAGTGAAGGTATCATCATCTACTGATCACAGAAGACTTAATGAACAAAAGTACAGAGGCTACACCAGAAGATGTAAACCACTCATTAGCAAGAAGAACAGGAAGGTCCTGCTGGAATTTGCCAAAAAGTACAGGGACCACCCTGAAAGATTCTAGGACAATGTTTTATGGACTGATTAGACAAAAATGAACCTTTACCAAAGTGATGGAAAGGCTGAAGTTTGAAGAGAGAAAGAATCTGCTCATGATCCCAGATATACAAGCTCATCTATGAAACAAAGTGCAGGTAATGTCATGGCTTGGGCTCGCATGGCTTCTTCTGAGACGGGCTCATTAATTTTCATTGATGATGTAACACATGATGGTAGCAGCAAAAGAAATTCAGAAGTCTACAGAAACATTTGGCCTGCCAATTTAGAGAAAGATGCAACCAAACTGATTGGGAGATCCTTCATCATGCAGCGAGATAATGACCTAAAACACACTGCCAAAACTACAAAGAAGTTCATCAGAGGCAAGAAGTGGAAGGTTTTAGACTGGCCAAGTCAATCTCCAGACCTAAACCCTCTACAGCATGCATTTTACCTGCTAAAGAAGAGACTGAAGGAAGTAACCCCCCAAAACAAACGATTGAAAGAGGCTGTGGTGAAAGCCTGATAAAGTATCACAAAAGAAGAATGTAAAAGTTTGGTGATGTCAGTGGGTCACAGGCTTGATGCAGTTACTGCAAAAAAAGGATTTGTAACTAAATATTAAGTCTTATTCACTTCAATGTATTTAAGTCTCTCTGCTCCAATACTTTTGCTCACCTCAAAATTTGATGTTCCATCACAAATAAAGCTATCTCCTAAGTGTGTATCAGATCCAGATGTAAATACCTGGAAATAAAAGCTGAAATGTTGATCTCTTGTCTCGTATTCATCTTTTTATGTCAAACCCAAATGTTTTCACTCTACAGCGAAAGTAAAGAAATTGGGCCAACCACTCCAATACTTTTGGGGGGGAGTGCATATGTTTGTGTGCTATTTGTTAGGTAACATATTAAGCTGTTTTAAAAGAGGGTTTTTAGATGGAGGTCCTGTTTATGCACACCAGGTGGTTGACAGATTAAAGAGCACCTGTCACTCAGCACTCTAGGTATAAAATTAACAGATGGCACCTTAACTTCAGCAAGAGAGTAGAGTAGGAACAGATTTGACAAAATTTCATGCAAGGGACAAGCCCAGAGGTCATGGCTCAAATGCAATGAAAACATTAAATTAGTGATCCTGAGCCACAAATGGTGAGATTCTCTTCCCTGTAGAGCAGATTCAGGTGCATAAAGATGTACTATTGGTGTGTTTGTTGTATGCTGGTTACATAACAGTGAACATACTGCTCAGTCAATTTTGCTTTTGCCATCCAACTGAAAGTAATGGATAATTCCAGTTTGTTGACTTACAAGGAAAAAAGAGACCACGCTTCCCTTCAATTCAAGTGTTTTTAGAAATGCATCTCAACAATAACACAATTCTTGCTGTTTTTTCAAAGTGTGAATTTCTTACTCAAAATCTGTAACAAAATGCTCAACCAAGAATTGTCAGATCACTTTCAACTGTGTTAAAGTCACTGATTGTGTATAGACTGACAGCTGTTAACATTGATCTCTGCATGTGTAGACTTCTTTCATATCCTGTGAGGAATATCAGTTTATCTTATTTTGGCTATATTAGTAATTATTCTTACAAACATATCGTCCATCTAAATAGTACATGATGATGGAACAAGTCATAAAGAAACAGTAACACCCAGGGTTTTTTTTTCTTCTTAATCACTACATAGTAAGCATGCATCTTCTCTAAAGTGGTGACCTGAGTCAGTGATGCAAGTCATTATACATTACATTATAACTTGCTCCCACTTCTTCCTTGCTCAGCTAACATGGTGCTCTTCAAATACTCGCCCCAGCAGCTTCTCAACCTCATCTCTTCTGGTCGACAGCTGGAGAGACTTTCTAAAAAATCTGGCCTCACCGTCCATCTGGAGGCCTATAAAGAGCATGTGCGCTCCTACAAAGAAGCTCTCTCCAGAGCAAAGTCCAGCTACTACTCATCTCTCATCAGTGACCAGCAAAACCATCCCCGGATGCTCTTCTCCACAATAAATCGCCTTCTCCGGCCCATTGACAACCTTCATTCCCCAGCCAACTTCGACCGCTGCCCTAGAAACCTGCAATTTTTCCAGGATAAATTTGCCTCCATCCAGTAGCAACTTTCATCTGGACCTCCACCTCAGGATTTCACTTCACACCAGGACACCGCTCCTCCGCCTCACTGCTGTCTTTCCTGCTTCACACCCCTGGACACTCTCCAAGTGACCGAATGGGTCAAGAAGGCCAAGGCATCCACCTGCTCTCTCGACCCCATGCCCACACCACTCGTGAAAGCATCTCTGTTCTGTGCCCCATCATGGTAGACATCATCAACACCTTATTATCATCTGGAATTGTCCCCTCATCCTTCAAAACTGCCTCAGTAACCCCCATCATCAAGAAGCCCGGGTCAGACCCAGAGGACCTCTCCAGCTATCGACGGATCTCCAACCTTCCCTTCATCAGCAAAATTCTCGAAAAAGCAGTCGCTGCCCAACTCCAGCAACAATGTCCAACCATGAGCTCCATGAACCTCTCCAATCAGGATTTCATACTCACCACAGCACTGAGACCGCCCTTATCAAAATAACCAACGGCGTCCTCACAGCTGCAGATTCTGGACACAGTAGCCTCCTCATTCTCCTTGACCTAACCGCTGCCTTCGACACAATATCCCACACCATCCTCCTCGACCGCCTGTCTCACCATCTTGGCATCACTGGTACAGCTCTCTCCTGGTTTCACTCATATCTCTCACAAAGAAAACAGTTTGTTACCATTGGCACCTCTCACTCATCCCCCGCCCCAGTTAACCAGGGCGTGCCTCAAGGCTCTGTTCTTGGACCTCTCCTTTTCACCATCTACATGCTTCCCCTTGGACAGATTATTCACAAACACGGTCTCAGCTTCCTCTCTTATGCAGATGACACCCAACTCTACCTCAGCACCAAACCATCCACCCAGCTCCCTCCCCACTCCCTGGTAAACTGCCTCCACGACATCAAAGCCTGGGTGACATCTAACCAACTCAAACTCAACAGCAATAAAACAGAGCTCATGGTTGTGGCCCCCAAAGCGCTGCTGCAGAAGGTTGGAGATCTCATGCTCGATGTGGATGGGACCTCCATCTGTACGTCCTCTGAGGTCCGAAACCTGGGCGTCATCCTGGACTCCACCCTTTCCTTCTAGTCCCACATAAAGTCTGTTACCAAATCTGCCTTCTATCATCTCAAGAACATCTACAGACTCTTAACCATCACTCCCTGATTCTGTGGCTGAAACACTCATTCATGCTTTCATAACCTCTGGCCTGGACTACTGTAATGGAGTCCTGTCTGGAGTACCCAGCAAAACCCTGGACAGGCTTCAGTACATCCAAAACTCTGCAGCTAGAGTTCCCACCTGCACTAGACCCTGGCAACACATCACTCCGACCCTCATCCACCTCCACTGGCTCCCTATTAAGTCCCCTATCAACTACAAAGTCCTCCTCCTCACATACAAATCTCTCCATGCTCTGGCTCCCCAGTACCTTTCTGATCTCCTCCATCCATACACACCATCCCGTAACCTTCGATCTTCAGATACCGGCCTACTTTCCATGCCCAAAACCAAACTCCAAACCTATGGAGACAGAGCCTTCAGCGCTGCAGCTCCCACCCTCTGGAACACTCTTCCTGCAGACATCCGTAGCGCTCCATCTCTGGACATTTTCAAAAAACGTCTCAAGCACCCCCTGTTCACCACAGCCTACAGTCTTCACTAAACCCCCCCTTACACTCATCCTACCCCTCACATAGTTTGTCCATGTCTATGTGTTCCTGTAAAGCATCCTTGGGTTTCTTGAAAGGCGCTATATAAATTCAAGATATTATTATTATCATTATTATTATTATAACTTTTGAGTTTTTAACTATGCAGATATGGATATGCAACTGCCTTAATACTGTTATTGTGTGCAGTGATTAAACACATATAATTGCTATATTAATTAACATTGCCAACTGGACTGCAGGCACAGTAAACTGAAATTGTCATTAACAAATTATTATATTAAACCCTGACACAGCTGGGAAGACTACCTCAAAGTGAGGTCGTTAATCACCCTATTTTAACTCTGCTAATGTACTGTACTTACCAAGCACATCCTTCTGAAGGGCTGCGGCCCTGAGACTAGTGGAAGATATATTTTAGAAAAATTTAATTAAATATTGTGTGAGCAGTAGATTTTTCAAAAGTTATTATGTTCAAACTATTACTGGAAGAGTGTATTTCTCTGCAGTCAAGATATACAGCTATTGCTATGTGGTTTAAGGTGACAGAGAGTGACATAATTAAATCTAATAAAGAAAGCCACTGAGTAAAAAAAGGCATCCTCCACTATTTGAGTTTTTGTGAATATGCAGAACTGATGCCCAAAGGCTTCAATATGATCAATAAAGTAAAAAATAGGGATGAAAATCAATCAAAAACACACAATAGTCCCTCTCAGCTGCAGTGGAGCAGGAGACGTTCGCCCCTCCACGTCGCTTTGGCAGTTTTTCTATTGTCTCTTTGGTTCATTTAGAACCAAAGAAAAAAAGAAAAAACATTATGAATCAAATGGTTAAAAATGTTCATGTCTCACTGTGATTTGTTGCAGGCTTTTAAATGGACCATAAGTTTCAAAACTTAACCAAAATTAAGAAAACTAAACTTATGAAAAATAGAATTTAAAAAACAACTAAAAATACAATTTGAAGTAACTGCCAGACTATCTCTCTTGAGTCATTTTTGCCAGTCCTAAGCCCAGATAAAGAATGAGGGTTGGAATTGTGACATTATAAAAACAAGAATCAACAGAAGGAAGTTCATTTGTAGTTCTAAACATATTTAGGGTCTTTTTTATTCACTTTTTTCTCTCTCATGACATTATTCCTCTCTCTGACAGCGTTCATTAAAAAAAAGACTCCAGGTCTTAACACACATTTGACAATATCTGAACTGTCAAACTGCTCAGTCATTTTTTAAGGAGGTGGCCCATTTCTAATGTAGCCTACATAATTATTAGGCTGCTATACTACCTGTGTATTTGATATGCTGATAACATGACTGAACTACATCACAGAAATCTTCATATGAACAATCTACATTAAGCTTATTTCAATTATCAGTATGAAAGAATGCTCAATGCATCTCTATGTCTCCTGATATAGGTGGTTGAGATTGAGATTAAATCAGAGGCAGGGGCAGTGGAGACAGCTCTGTTGCTGAGGTGAGTGCTGAAAGGTGACAGGCAGTTTTTTTCTGCAAAGAGTAGGTCAGTGCTTGCTACAAAGCCCGAAACAAGTTTAATTTCTAAAAATCAGATGCAAATAGAATAAAAATTAAATGAAATTAAATAGAGAATAAAGTGTCAAAAAAGTTGTCAGTGTCAGTCCTCTGTGTATTACACCAGAACATAGTAGACAGTAATTGCAGACCATGCAGGCTCCAAGAAAAAAACAATGAAAGAGGGAGATAATTTTCAATCTAAAAACATGATAAAATGCACCAGCATACGAGAAATTGCATCTGCTTCTTGTAAAATTTCAAACTAAATTCAACCACTAAAACTAATTTTTCTGTTCAGGAATGCAAGTAAATAACTATTATTTGACATATTAATCAAGAAATAATAATGTGCTTTACTATTTTTTTCTGTTTTTTGTAAAACAGTAAATTTGAAAATTCATGGATAACAATAATAGTAATTCTATTTTAGCACTAAAAATATCATTTGGGTTAAAGAGCTTCTACATACTGGTGTATTAACCATTGCAGAAACATAAAAAATGATTTTAATAATTACCAATGCTGTTAGTTTAGGACAGCTGTGGCATAAACCTTACTTTGGGTGGTGGTCAAAAAAATTTGTTAAGCACTGAACATGCTACTTTGAATTTGAATTTTGGAATCTTTTAACCTTGCAAAGCAGATGGAAACGTCTGTTTCTATGTTTCTCACTGGCGAATCCATCTTGCAAAGCTCCCGTCTGAACCGTTTGGGCCCGGTTAGAAAGTGACAGGACCAATCAGTGACGAGGGGCAGTACTTTCAGGTGGAGTCATGACGTAAGCAATCAGCAACAAGAGGCCGGTGCAATTATGGTAGAAGAGCTTAGCGTGAATGCTGCTTAAAGCGCCAGTTTTATCAGAACTTGATGAAATTTCTTCATTTAAAGAAGAACAAAGAACAGCAGTGAGTTGTTTTCTTTTCAAAAATGACAAAAGTCATGTACTGACATGTCTATAGTCACCATGGTTCACGTTATTCCTTGCTAGCTGCGCATGCGCACCTCGGTTGAGGCTACGTCACGTTTTGTTGCTCTTATTGGCTCATAGAGATGTGACAGACAGAATGTTCATCCAATCATACTCTGAGTGTTTTTAAAAGCCTCTGCCCTTTCCCGCATTCTTAGTATTGAAGGTTTTCCAGATCTGACGTGTCACGTTAGGAATCTTTCAGAGCACGGCAAAAGAAAGCATCATGCCACTTTAAACCTCCTGTCGCTGAATGATGCTGAAGGAATGAGCATGATGCAAACACCAAAAAAGCAGATGAGGCAGAGAGGCAGAGATATATACATCTAAGACAATATCTTAGATAGAGATTCATTCTGTCTTTTGTTTAAACTGTACTGTAACAATTTCTTTTAGTCAGACAGGAGCGTTTGTTTACCTGCCTTACATGTTTCAGCTACTTCCTGTAGCCTTCCTCAGAAAAATCACATGATGGTAATGTGACATGTAGGGACGGGACCGATCCGGTACCGATCCAATCCAATATCGGTATCGGGTCCGATATGGACGTAATTAATAGACCCTGTGGAGGGTGCTCTGGGAGTATGGGGTGCCGGACCCCTGATAAGGGCAGTTCGGTCCCTGTACGACCGGTGCCCTAGCTTGGTCCGCATTGCTGGAAGTAAGTCGGACTCGTTCCCAGTGTGTGTTGGACTCCGCCAGGGCTACCCTTTGTCACCAGTTCTGTTCATAACTTTTATGGACAGAATCTCGAGGCGCAGCCAGGGCGTTGAGGTTTGGTGGCCTCAGGATTAGGTCTCTGCTTTTCGCGGATGATGTGGTCCTGTTGGCTTCATTAGACTGGGACCTCCAGCTCTCACTGGAACGGTTCGCAACCGATTGTGAAGTGGCTGGGATGAGAATCAGCACCTCCAAATCCGAGACCATGGTCCTCAGTCAGAAAAGGGTGGAATAACCTCTCCAGGTTGGGAATGAGATCCTGCCCCAAGTGGATGAGTTCAAGAATCTCGGAGTCTTGTTCACGAGTGAGGGAAGAATGGAGCAGGAGATCGACAGGCGGATCGGTGTGGCGTCAGCAGTGATGCGGTCTCTGCATCGGTCTGTCGTGGTGAAGAAAGAGCTGAGTTGAAAGGTGAAGCTCTCGATTTACTAGTTGATCTACATTCCCACCCTCACCTGTGGTCATGAGCTGTGGGTTGTGACTGAAAGAACGAGATCGCAGATACAGGCAGCTGAAATTAGTTTCCTCCGCAGGGTGTCTGGGCTCTCCCTTAGAGATAGGGTGAGAAGCTTGGCCATCCGGGAGAGACTTGGAGTAGAGCCGTTGAGAGGAGCTGGATGAGGTAGCTCGGGCATCTGGTCCGGATGCCTCCTGGACGCCTCCCTGGTGAGATGTTCCGGCCAAGTCCCACTGGGAGGAGGCCCCGGGGAAGACCCAGGACACGCTGGAGAGACCATGTCGCTCGGCTGGCCTGGGAACGCCTTGGGATCCCCTGGGAAGAGCTGGACGAAGTGGCCAGAGAGAGGGAAGTCTGGGATTCTCTGCTTAGGCTGCTGCCCCCGTGACCTGATCTCGGATAAGCGGAAGAAGATGGATGGATGGATGGATAATAGATGGGATATCTGACTGGCGGCGCCGATCCAAGTGACCGATCCAAATCCATCCTACAGTTTGTGGTAGACCATGAACGCACCACAGTCTAACACAAGACAGTCTGTGTGTAACTGAGTGAGTATTAGTTTGGATATTCTTAGCGGTATAATTACCTAGTAGATTAAATGTAAATCTGTATTTAGAATAGTCAAAACTAGTCTAAAGATGAGAGAGCACAAAGAAGAGTGGGTGTGACGTTAGCCTGATAACAGACGGCGCTAGCATTGAAAGCTAGCGCCACTAGCGCCTTCGTTCCTCTTTGCAGATTAATATCATGCTCTGATATTTGGCCTCTTTTCACTTCGGATGAGTAGTCATACGTGAGCTTAACCCTTGACAGCCTACCTACCACTTTATTTCCATTTTACTCCTCTTAAAAACTGTCGCTAACTGCCATTAGCCACCAACAAACTACTGATTGTTGACATCGGGTAAAAGGTCAGAGAGGAAGGCTGCGGCCATTAACTGAAGCTACAGCAGTCTCTAGTGGCAGGAGGTCCGTTACAGTTTAAAAGAGCATTATAGACAGGGATTTCAAGCACATGTTCATAAAAAATGATAGGTAATTATTTTAACCGACTAGTAAATCAGTGTTTAGTAGTTCAACTAAATTTGTTTGGAATACATTAAAATTCAATTCAATTTCATTTTTTTGCTTTTTAACAAGAGGAGCTGGGTGGTTTACTACAGCTTCATGTAACCTCACACATTATACCAACAACAATATCAATTGTTAAAAAATATAAATGTATTGGAATCAGTATTGGTATTGGCACATATTTATCGGAATCGGATCGGAACTGAAAAAAAGTGGATCGGTGCATCCCTAGTGATGTGTCTTGTAGGCTGCTTTTAAGGTTTTGTCAGACAGTAGGGGGGAGGCTTATGCCCCCTACTGTCTGACACTTTCTCCAAGACCGCATCCCATGTGCGTGACAAGGTGTAGGCTCCCTCGTCCCGGTTTATGCTCCTCGGACCTCGTTTGCGGATCTCGATGGCCTCTCTGATCCAGCGGTGGTATTTGTTGCTTTCGGCACGGATGACCCTGGCGTTTTTCCAGTCCATGATGTAGTTTTGTCTTTTGCAGTGCTCAGATATGGCTGATTTCAAGTTTTCCTGCTCTGCTTGTTCTTTTATTGCTCTTGTTTGTCTGTTTACAGTTTTTTTTGGTGTTCTTTTTTCTGAGTTCTAAAAGATCTTCCTGTTTCCCCCACATATGTTTTATTGCATGATAGACATGGTATCTCATATATATTACATCACTCTTGTGTTCTGGCTGTATTCTGTCCTTTGGTTTGACTGGTAACTGTCTGAGTTTTGTGTGAGGTTTGACTGCAGTGTTTATGTCGTGTTTCCTCATGGCTCTCTGTATGCGTTCTGTGACCCCCCCTGATGTTTGGTAACATGACTATCGCAGGTTTGTTGATGTTGTGAGTGTTCTGTTTCCTCTTTTTCTTTTCAGTGTTTTGTGCCCGCTGTTTTCCTTTGTCTATAGCCCATTGTGGATACTGACATTTGGTGAGTGCATTGTGTATGTGTGCCTCCTCCTCCTCCTCGTCCTGAGCATCTGTGATGATGGTGGTCCAGTTATATAGCGTCCTGACTACTGACAGTGTATGTGCTGTTGGGTGCTCAGATGTCCATAGTAGGTATTGGTCCATGTGTGTGGGTTTCCTATGTATTTTTATGTGTATTCTGCCGTCCTTGTTATGGTGTATTTTAAGGTCAAACAATGCTATTTCCTTGTTTGACTCCTCTTCTTGTGTGAATTTGATGCAGCCAGTGTGGTCAATGGTGTTCAGATGGTCTGTGAGCTGTTGTGTGTAGCCTGTTTTGATTTTTTCCAGAATGTTGTCAACATATCTTTTCCAGAGTGTGACTCTGCAGTCAGATGGTGCTGTGGTGATGGCTTGTTGTTCCAGGTCTTCCATAAAAAAAATACTCAATATTGCTGATGGTGGGTCTCCCATGGCAAATCCTTCTTTTTGTTTGTATATTGTTCCTTGGTATTGAAAATAAGTGGATGTGGCCACGAATCTGAGGAGTGTCATTATGTCTTCTGTTGTGAGTTTGGTTCTTTTCCGGAGTGATTTGTCCTTGCTGAGTTTTTACAGTGCTGATCCATGAGTCCTAGTAGTGGTTTGATTATTTCAACTAATGATTTTGAAAGGTTGTATGTGACTGATCCTATGCTGCGGATTATTGGGCGAAGTGGTGTACCAGTTTTGTGTATTTTTGGAGTTCCATATATCCAGGGTGTGATGGTAGCTGTGGGTATGAGGTGATTGTAGGTGTCCTGGGTTATTTTATTTCTGGTCAATAGAGGCTTGAGTAGTGATCTGAGTGCCCTTTTTAGTTGTTCAGATGGATCTTTCTTGGGAATATGGTAAGTGCTGTCATCCTGTAAAGGTTTCTCCATTTAGTCCTCATAACTGTCTCTGTCCATAACAACTGTGGTGATGCGCTTATCTGCTGGAAGTATGATGATATCTTGTTGTTTTGCTAGTGTGTTTATGGCTCTCCTCTCCTCTTTCATGACGTTGCTGGGTGGTAAATGTGCAGTTTTTAGTATGCCTGCTACTTTGTTGTGTAGTTCTGCCATCTTTCCCTGATCGTGTATGGATTGACATGCAAGTTCTGTGGCTAAATTGAAAATTTCGTACGGTATTTCCTCTGGTGTGACAGCATAGTTGAGTCCTTTAGCTAACACTGTTGTTTCCATGTATGTGTGACTTTGTGTTGTTTACCCAGTTGTCCGGAGTTGCTGTGTGGTTAGCGGTCCTCTTTTTGGCTTTGGTGGTAAGTTTTTACATTTTTTGCATGTCTCTCTCTTTGGTTTTGATAAATTCCCTTTCGTGTTTCTGTTTGAGATGATCCGTCATGTCCTTTTCTAACTCCATTTTTGGATGATAGGTCTGTTTGAAAGATCGTCTTTTTTCTGCTATGCCGGAATTGATTTGCGCGATGTTATTTGTTATGCACCGTATTCTCTCCTTTACCAGGGCCATCCGTGCCTTCTTCACGATGTCCTCAGCATTTTTGGTCTTGTTCAGGTTTTTGATGTATAAACTCTGTGGGGTAAGTCCTTCGTCCCGGCACCGCAGATGGAAACAGAGATGGTTTCTATAGCACCAATTTCTTGTGCTGTTGTTCTAATGCCTGGCAAGCCTTGACAACGCTTTGTCCAAAACTTTCTTTGAATCTCAGATAGAGATTTATTCCGTCTTTTGTTTGAACTGTACTGTAACAATTTCTTTTAGTCAGGCAGGAGCGTTTGTTTACCTACTTTACATGTTTCAGCTACTTCCTGTAGCCTTCCTCCGAAAGTGTAAACAGACAGACAAGAGCAATAAAAGAATAAGCAGAGCAGGAAAACTTGAAATCAGCCATATCTGAGCACTGCAAAAGACAAAACCACATCATGGACTGGAAAAACGCCAGGGTCATCCGTGCCGAAAGCAGCAAATACCACCACTGGATCAGAGAGGCCATCAAGATCCGCAAACGAGGTCCAAGGAGCATAAACCGGGACGAGGGAGCCTACACCTTGTCACGCACATGAGATGCGGTCTTGGAGAAGGTGTCAGACAGTAGGGGGCATAAGCCTCCCCCCTACTGTCTGACAAAACCTTAAAAGCAGCCTACAAGACACATCACAGCACCATCACATGACACTTCTGAAGAAGGCTACAGGAAGTAGCTGAAACATGTAAAGCAGGTAAACAAACGCTCCTGTCTGACTAAAAGAAATTGTTACAGTACTATCTAAGACAATATATGGACTATAAATACAGGGATGGCTAGACTGTGGTAAAAATCATAAACATGATCAATTTAATTGACAATGGGATCATGACTTCTAAACATAATTAGTCACAAAAGACAATATCTGCCTTACATGCATTTATTGAACTTAAACACTCTTTACACTTCAGTAGGTGGCTACGGATTACAGGCAATTAATTTTGTGAAGGGTGACATTCTGCTAAAAACAATTTGCATCAAATGGCTGCACTTATGAACTTTCTTTAAGAGCCATTATTGTAGGTAAAATACTAAATGTCTTTCTCGTCTTCATGTCTGCTCTCACCAGAGACTTGATTTCTCTAGTGTAAATTCGGTAACTGTGTTTATTATATCTTTTCTTGTATCATCCTGTTAAGCCCTCTTGGTGGAAAGGGATGTTTCTGTGAGCTTTTATTTCCCCCATGTGAGGCTGAAATTCTCTGCTTTAAGTGTGAAGGAGCCAGGGAATGATCTTTAAGTGATTTAAACTTAACTGACCATGCCGTATGTACATGTGTGATGTATGAGATCCGTTGTTATGTGTTAAGCTGCTGAGAACAACAGAGGAGTTAACTTCTAGAGGTCTGAAGTTGAACACCACATTCTGATGTTATTTAATAATGTTACATTAAGGTCAGTATCTCCATCTGTTGTTGCTTGTTGGGCATGAGTTTACCATGTTATGCTCTCAGCATATTTTTGGAGCATTCAATATCTTTGAGCTTAATCTAGAGATTTTTTTGGACATTAATGTTTGTTCATTGTTTTGGGTTGTTGCCATGAACAAACATTACATAAAGAAAGCCTTTTTGTACACGTATGTGTTTATAAGCGTATTTGAATCTTGGGAAATATTCTCGATTGGTGCATCTAGAACAAACAAAACTGATGTGATTCATTTATGATTACTCATGAGTTAATTATAAGAGTTGTAAGATTAATCGCAATTAAAAATTTTAATCTCTTTACGGCCCCAAATATAAAATAATAAAAATGGTAGATATAAAGAAGTTACCTATGTTTTCAATGAAGTGGTGATATACTCCTGTGGCTAATATATAACAACAAAACATTGACACAGGGAGGACTAAGCAGTTTCTTAGGCCTGTCTATTGCTAGCATCAATTTTACAGCCTTTGTTATATTTGTATGTCTACAGGAGCTGGTTGGGTATGCAGCTGTATTAAAGGCATGTCCTTAAAACATGTTTTGGTTGACGAGCTGAGGAGCTTTTGCCTTTTATTCCTATATTGCAGTGTCATACAAAGTGGTTATTTTTATGTGTTAATTTCATATGAGTTACATAAATCTTAACCTTGACTGGCAGCCACAACCATGTAAACAATCCTTCAAGTTATTCACAGGCCAAAACTAGAATTGCTCCATATGACAGAGGTTGCTTTACCTTTATTTATTTATTTATTTATTTATTTATTTAACCAATGCCAGTTTTTCTGTCATCACCTGTGGCTCTCTATATAAGCCACAACCAGAAAATAGTTGGTTCTTCCTTGCGAACTGTGACATCATCAGTGTGCGTGTCATAATCTGGGTTGTGAAGACGAGTGGAAAATGGAGAAAAAAGTGCCATGTTAGGTAGGGGTGTAAATCACTAGTTTCAAACCAATACGATACGATTTCGATATTTTGGACAGTGATACGATTTTTTCCGATATCACAAAATCTGCCATGGTACGATTTCGTTTCGATTTGATATGGGCCCAGGAACGATATAAGGCGATTTTCTGCAAAAAATTTCACACAGTTACAGGAAAAAAAAAAAAAAAAAAAAAAAACTTCTTCTGCAATTAAATTATTGACAGGTCTCTATTTAATATGTTTTTAACAAAAACAACAAAGACCTGATTTACCCCTGATTACCTTTAAATTAGGAACTATGCACATTTGTGTTAAAACATGTTGATTTAAAACAGCAAACATTTTCAGTGCCATTTTATTTCCCCACATCCCTAGATCACTCTAAAGCACCAATAGCTACGGACTTTTTCTGCAACCCTTTATAGTAATGATCAAAATGTTTGGCCTGTGTTCCCATTTTAGATTTTTTTTCTTAAACTTATTTACACACATGCGGACTTAAAACAGATATTTCTGCTCTATATCAGCCCTTTATACCTTACACAGGGGCCTGTTAATGTGGCAGATAGTTCATTTAGTTTATTCACCTTATGAGATTTAAATGAGGTAAAATATGGGGCATATGATTTATATAATGATTCTTCATCATATTTCATTTATTGCATCCTTGATTTTAATAACTGGAAAGGTTAGACAGAATACTAGAGCAAAGTTTTATTATAAAAGACGTTCTTATGATGTGCAGCTTTATAACAAGAGCGAGGGGGTGGAGAGTATACAGAAAACAGTTGTCCTGCTTGAACCACGTTAAGTTCGGACAGCTTATTTTCATTATAAATCTAACGTGAGATGGCAATGTAAAATAAGTGCATCAAAGGAGATTTGCAGAAGTGGACTTTTTCCTCTCTGTATATCTGCTGTCTGCTGCAGACAGCACTCGCTTCCTCAGCCATAACGGGTGGAGTGTTCTTATCCGTGAACAATCTCATACGGTGGTTATATACAGATAAAGACGTAGATATAGTCAGCAAACTAAGGGGAGACCCGTCCTGCAGTAGTGTCTGTCTGAAATATATCCTCACAGCAGAGAGAGGAGAGGAAATCCTCTTTCCCTTAGCCGCGAAACTTTAAGCCACGACTACTACTTAGTTTGCTTGCGGCTAGCTAGTTGAGGATGCTGCCTGGGGTGGAAACTGTCAATGGGCATACGGGGGGGATTTCAAAATAAAAGTATAGCTTGAAGCATCCATTTAGATTGATGTTTTGACATTCCATCGATCTGATTGGATCATTAATCAACCAATCGATATATTGATATACAGTGCTTAGCAAATTAATTGGACCACCTGTCATATTTGTCTCAAAGACCATCCAGCATCATGAAGTGCTTTAATGCGGACTCTTTCATTTTCAGTGAGCTCTCCACATTTTACCATTTTGAACAGGAATGAGGGATTTCAAACTGAATTCACCCATATTTGAACCGGCTCACTGTGCTTCTCTGAGAAGTCAGAAATGAATCAAGCACAACATTCAACCACTAAAACTAACTTTTCTGTTCAGGAATACAAGTAAATAACTATAATTTGACATATTAATCAAGAAATAATAATGTGCTTTACTATTTTTTCAGTTTTTCTTGTAAATCAGTACATTTGAAAATTCATGGACAAGAATAATAATTCTATTTTAGCACTAAAAATATTATTTGGGTAGTAGCATTAGCTGCATCGTAAATTAGTACCTGACACAGAGGGGGTTTTTGGGAGAAATGAAATGCTGTATACGTTTTTGACACAGCGCACAGGCAAACCAACATATTTTCTTGGCCCATTTTATCCTAAAACTCATCAATTTACATGGACAAAACGTTCCCATCTACAGTCGCTATGCGCCGGCTCTCTCTGAGCTCGTAATAACAACAGGATCAAATTACACGGAAATCACCGAAGGCTAATGCTACTACTATAGTCAAGCACCTCATACGACCCAACTTCAAAAATCCCGAAATATCCCTTTAAGTTTGGCCGCAGCATACTGCTGTTTGGTGTAGTGTATTACTTTTTGAGTAAATTCCCTAACCCTGGCCCTGTTCCATTTCTTTTGATGTTTTTGGCATCAAAGAATTTGGCACCTTGTTCTTACCAGTTTTAATCATCATAAAACAATGATACAAATTGTTATAAGCCCTAACCTTGGAAACAGCACAGAGGAGAGTTTGCAAGAGTTGTTTTCTGATTTATTAAGGTTAGTTCAAATGGATATTTCTTATTTCTTATTTCAAAACCAACACTGCAGAGTTTATGCTTTTTCTGTTTTTTTTTTAAACTATAGTTTAAAACAGGCTTATCTGTGCATAGGATGAAATAAAATTCATAAATTGAAATTGAAAATACATATAAAATATGATCATAAGAAAGTTGAGCCACATCATATGACTTGTAATAACTACAGCTCTCCTCTGTCTAAACAACAAGTCACTAGCTGACAATCAAACAGCATGAAATTATAATTACCCAGCCTGCTGCAATGCATTGCTCTAAATAGGGATGCACCAATGTATCATTTTAATCTCAGTATCATCCCATATTGGCACTGTTGACAGACATTGGCCCATCTGCAAAAAATGGGACATGGATTTATGCCAGTAGCAGATGTGCATCCATTGTGTCATATTAATTTAGTTCTTGCATCAAGCATACCTAACTACTGATACAAAGAAGAGGATTATGATGTAATGGTCAAACATGAAAAAAAAGCTGACAGCATGGATTTATTACACCAATATGTAATTTGACATCAGTATTAGCCCTGATTTGCACACTTGGCGCAGCTCTACTCTAAACAAATAAAATGATCTATTTCAACACTGCTACCTAAAAACCAAAACTGGGTCCAATAATAATGACAACAATAAAAATAAAAACACAAAAGTTTATCATAGTGTGATCATGTAGACCTCTGAAAGGAATTTGACAAACTAATGGAGTGAACATGGAACAAGTACAAGCTGTGGAAAATTGACGCAGATGATGCCACCAAAGTGACAGAGGGGTTTCATTGTGTTGGCACAAGCTGTTATTAGAGCAGGCACGGGGTATCAGGGCTACTGCCAAATGCCAGTGTCTCAAAAGTAGCACTATGCTGAAAGCAACCAGCTCAAGAAAATAATAGCCATCTGGACTGACATGGGTATGGATACTAACATATGTTTATGTGTGAAAGACAGAGAGCGAAGGAGAGGGAGGGGTGAGAGGAACTGATGCACAAAGGATGGCATTCAAGACAATGACAAAATGAGTTTTATTTATAAAGTTAAAAAAAAAATTACTTCTCTCAAATCCTCTATGCTGGCTTCTTCTGACTACTGAAAAGAACTTTGCTCCTCCATGACTCTATCTGCTCAGTCCTTATTAATATTTGATGCTGCCACTTTTCCTGTCTTTACTTCAGAGTATAAACCAGTTAAACAAAACTGTCAATAATATTGATCTCAGCAACATCAGTACTGCATAAAAAAAGCACAACTGCGGTGTCAACTGCAGGAGATCCAATTGAGAGGTATCGGAACCTAACACTTACCCACAGCTCCACTATACTTTCTAGTTTAATTGTTTTCTGGAAACACATCATATTCTTCAAATTAAAATACGTCATACAGTAAATTTTCAAGTGTGTCTGAGCATTTAGCTGCAAGGAAGTATGTAAAAATTATTAAAAAAAAAATAATAAACCTGATCAACCAATGCTTTTTGCCTGCAAATAAATGGTCTCTAATTGTAATTTGGATAGAAGGAGATACATCCTGAACACATTTCTGTTAAAGATGGAAGCATGTATAAGGCATGAACACATGAGTGCATGCTAACAAACTAAGATGCATATATACGCATTCTAGAAAATGGTTGAACCAATATGATTTTCTCCACAAAACCTAACTATTTATATTCAGGATTTAACATTCTTTGTAGACTAATGAACCGACGCACAAGCATAGGAGATCAGTACAGTGTGAAATATCTGTAACTCTGGCTTGAGCTTGCCCGTTAACCCGTTGCTAATTGTCTTGAATTGGAGGCATCTAAAAATAAATGTGCATCACTTCATGTGGTCTACAGAAGGTTGCCATGACAACCATGCTTGTTTTTGTGTCACAGGAGGCCAGCTGAGTCTCTGGCAGCAAGAAGGAAAGAGAAGGAGTGAGAACAGTGGAGGCAAAGGAAGGAGGGAGAAATAAAGAAAAAAGGCTGCTGGGGGGATTGAAGGAAGGATCGAGAGAGAGACTGAACTAAAGAGGGAGGGGAGGGGGATTCATGAAAAAAAAGAAGAGAGATAAAGACATAACAAGATCTCAAAACCTAATGTATGTTGTCCATGATGGATTCACACATGAACTGCTTACTAAAGAGTGTTGCAACCACCTTGTCATTCATCTTGTTGTACACATACACTCAAGCTTTATGGAGTTAAAACCACAGAAAAGACAAATCTCTCCAAACCAGGTAATATTTAGATAAAACTGACAACCAACTGACCTTCAGGTTGCAAGTCAGTTTGTTTTTTACCTTTAGGCATCTGCTGTCCTAAATAATCACCAGGAATGACAACAAAGACACACTCTGATCTTTTATAAACTGGACCAGAGTGATGGGTGAGGCAACCCCCCCATCCACCCATCCCCACATACCGTACACCCACACATATACACACATCTTCCCCTCTTAAACCCTCTCTTCCTTCTTCAGCTTTAACTATATGTGTTAGTGGCAGCCAGTCGACAACACAAACCCCCATCCTTTACAAACAAATACACAGCAAACCCCCACGTCGAACTAAAATGGGAAAATCTAAAAATAGTAACTGCAGCGAGCTCACTGAGGAGAAAACGAGGATGAGAGAACTGGGGAAAAGCACCTGCAGTCAAAAATAGCAGAGCTGTCCTTTCAATCCAGCTATTTATAGCGCACAACTGGAGCACAATCTGCCACAATGTCATGAAAATTTTATCAGGGAGGGTTTTTACATGAGGATACATCTATGTTTCCACCAAACAGTTAGGTTCATGCAAGCTCTTCAAATGGAGCCATACACAGATATAAATCTGCATTAAATCTCCCTGGCTTTTGATAAAAGTGGGGAAATAGAGTGGGCTTTGGTAAGGTAACTGTTAGAGAATGGAGTATGGTATCTCTGATGTGTATCCAATCCATTTACAGTTGCCTATCCTGTTGTCCATAAAGCCCTACACTGACTACATGCATGTGCTACACAATGAGAAATCAATGTTAAGGATTCAGAATCACAGCATAGTGACGCAGATGCTGAAAACCATCCTCACTATAAACAACTAGAACAAGTAAAAAAGAAGGGTAAATCTAAGGCTACAACCAGGAGTCTGTTGAATAAGTATAGTTTCAAGATTGCTGAACAGCTAGCCTGGCTTCAATGCTAATTGCAGTAAAGATTATTTTTACACACATAACTCAAGCTAGGTTTAGCTTTTTCTAACTGAGATTTGCAGAAGTACTTTGCACATTGTCTGCTTTGCTCTGATGAGTAATGAACTGAAGACAGAGCTAAGGGAGCAGTTCCCTTGTTTTCAGTGTTTGAACTAAGCTGTCAGAACCTGTCAAGAAAAAAAAAAAAACATAAAAAGCACACGGCTTACTGTAATTGGCGCCATGTCTTCGTGTTTGTGTTTGTCTGTCTGTGTCAATTTGCACACCACACTGTTTCTCCAATTGTCCTTGATACCTCTGAGAAGACTATTAGATGTACTGGATTGAAATTGGGGCCATGAAAGGAATCATAAACATGTACAGATTTCCTATATAATCCCAAAATGTTGTGCCAAGTCATCATTCAGGAACGTCATTTACCTTGAAAGTCAGATGTCTGAGCTGGTGGTGATGTCCTGAGTTGAATGCATTCCATTTTCTATGAGCTCATAAGAGTACATTACAGAGCCAGAAAACAACTAGACTTTGTTTAAACACACCCACAAGGAAACATATTTGGATGAGAGGATACACCTGCTCCACAATCCCCAACCAAAGTAAGCTGTCTTTAAAGGGATACTTTAACATTTTGGCAAATTTGTCCATTGCCATAATTCCTATAGTCTTAGTAATAGGTTCGTTACCTTCAGTTGTCGGTGCAAGCTATTTTTAGATCGCCGCTGCCAAGTTCGGACCTGCTGTGCCAACTCAATGTAAGCAGATGGTGTTCCGGCTTTTTCTCATCAAACTCATCAAATACACAATCCAACAACTCCAAAATGCTCTTGTGGACAAGTTGTGGCCTGTACATTCACCACGCTATGAAATAATCATGGAACATTACGAGATGGAGATGTTTTAAAGCTAAATGCAAAGCCGGAACTACACTCAAGACATGGCTGCTGCACTGTGTCACTTCGCCCAGTGGTTTACTCAAGAAATAGTTCCGAGTATTTGCTTCATGCGTGGTAATGTTACATAATTATACATTATTGTTTCATAGCATGGTGAATGTGCAGGTCACAACTTGTCCACAAGAGCGTTTTGGAGTTGTTGGATTGAGTATTTGATGAGTTTGATGAGGGAAAGTCAGAATACCGTCTGCTTACATTGAGTTGGCACAGCAGGTCCGAACTCAGCAGCGGCGATCTAAAAATAGCTTGCACCGACAACTGAAGGCAACGAACCTATTACTAAGACTATAAGGATTATGGCAATGGACAAATTTGCCAAAATGTTGAAGTATCCCTTTAAAGCACTTCTCCATGCTCATCTTAAACAAGTTAACAGAGGATATGTATCACATGTTGCTGTTAGAATCATTCACTTAGAAATCCCAGTTTAATTGCTGTTTTGTCGCTGTAGTTGCCGATGCTGTTTAAACTATTTGAATATGGGTCTGTCTCTGTTTAGCCAGCATTACACAGTAGGTGTGATGCTATATTAAAGCTCCACAAAAAAAGTGTGTGCACTAAAACTTTGTAAACAACTCAAAAGGCACAGCTTTAATGCTCCCCTTATTGTGTTGTAAGCCTGTCATTGCACAAACGCACTGGCATGCAGAGACACTGCTCATATGCAGTTACATTTGGGGAAAATACACCCCTTTCCATGCAAATTGGCTTTATTGCATTAAGCATCTAATGATGAGGATGGGAACAGCATGGCATAATAGAGTAAAGAATAGCCTACTGACTGCAAGAACTGATGGAAGTGTGCTGCAGTTTTTATGACACACAAACTTTCTAGAGATCAGGACACAATATCATGTCCGTATGACTTAAAAATACATATCTAAATACGGTCAAAAATATCTCTTTACATTGCTATTACTAAGCAATAACCAGGTGTTCAATCTTTCTGAGGGATCAGGCATAAGCAGGATTAAGAAAAGGGTCCCGTTCAGGGCTCTAGTTAGTACAATTGAGAAGAGGCACTATTTGTTGTATATTGTGTATCTGCATCCAAAGTGTTTTAATACAGCTGGGGTTTTAAGCCTGTGGGGTTCTTTTACTGAACTAATCTTGCTCTCGCAAAACATTACACACAGACATAGTATACACTACATCACATGAGAAATGCCAGCTCCAACCTCTTACACTATGGAGTTAGAATCAAGCGTAACTGATGAGTTTGTGAAAGGTCTTGGGCGTGGGTGGGGTTAACTTGTACTGCATATCTGCAAAGAACAGTGGCCAGTAAAGGGATCAGCATGGATACAGCTACAGTGGTGGTTTCATCTGAACTGAACATTTCTTTATAATAAGAATAGCAAAGAATCACACTGAAAGCTTTTTCATGGTGAAAGAGAAGTTTGTACTCTTCTCCTGACTGACTTTGGTAGTTGTCTATTTTACCAACTTTCTCTGCCATTACCTGTTGAGCTTGCATGATGTCATTAACTCCCTAGGGTGGCACTGTCAAAATGGCTATAACATGAATTACAAGTTGAAGCATCACACATCCTATGTCAAATGTTTTATTGCCCTGATTGGCCCATAATTAATGAGACTGCCAGAACATTTGTCTGATAACCCATATAAGTTTGTTGTTTGTTTGCTCTTTTTTTTTTTTACAGGTTCTGCCTTTCCCAAACACTAAGTATAGAGTGTTGCCCTAACCTGGCACACCAGATGACCATTTCATATATCCATTGCATGAGTTACATTTCATATTAATCTGGGAAGCTTCCTATATAAAGTCTTAGGTAGGAGCAGGACTTTTCAAAAAATTCTCAGAAGGTGACTGGATGAAAGTTCTGTCTGTTGCCAATCAGAGCCACAAGACAGACTGAGGAAGTAGGCATGCAAAACAAGAAAATCTTTCGGTGTAGATCTTTGTGCCTCTTCAGAAACGTAATGCTGCCAAGATCTGATAAAAACTATTGCTAAAGTTACATCCAAGCTGACAGTGTCGCTGGCAGCAGTCACTGCCATGGCTTGCAATGTAACTAAACCTTATCCGTTACTATTGCAAACGCATGCCAAAGCAGTTTGTGTGAAAACATCTTTTCTGCCATAAAATACTTTCTTTGCAATCCTTTGCACTTGTCTCTTGTTTTAATGAAGAAATGTGGCTGTGGCTACATCCAAGCTAATCACATCACAAGCAGCCATTGTGTATACGGGCTCACAGAAAAACTAAACCCTGTCCATAACTATTGCAAATTCATGCCGAACCAGGTTGGGAGAAGAGTCAAAACATACCCTGACGAGCCAGACAGAATTTTTCATATATTAATTGCATGGATATATTTCACATTCATCTGGGAAACCTCCCAAGTGTTTAGGAAGGGCTGGACTTTTTAAAAAAATCTTAAAAGGTGGTAGGACAAACGTTATATCTGTTACATTTATGACAGGCCATTTAGATGGACAAGACAAAATGAGGTAGGAGACATGCACAGCTCTACTTTAAATATAACAGCTTGCACTGCTGTAGTAAATGGCAGAACCTATCAGTGTCTAACATTTATGCTGAAGCCCATCAGGAAAAAGATCTCTGCTTTGCTCTTGTTTAAATAAAGAAACACATTCCAGTTGTGATAAAACTGCAGCTATACTAAAGCTACCTCTGAGCTAATGGCTACTCAGCTTACCAAACAGCTCAACTTGGATTCAAAAGTCTTCAGCAGGGATTTAAAAATATTTGGCCACCAAGTTTTGCTGTTTAAATTCAGCCTGCAGATTGTTCCAAGCAAAAGGTGCTGAAAATCTAAATTCCTTCTTTCCCAACTCGGTCTGGACTCCGCAAACAATAAACTGCACAAAGTTCAACAATCAGGAGTTGTGCCCTCAGGCTAAAAAAAAAAAAAAAAAAAAAAAGGAAATACAATGCAGAATTTAAAGAGAATGGCTTTGTAAATTAAGCAGAGGTGGTTAGTAACATGTTACATTTACTCTGTTACATGTACTTGAGTAGTTTTTTTGAAAAATCCTACTTCTAAGAGTAGTTATTGAACAGATTACTTTTTATTCCTACTCCTTTACATTTGTGATGAAAAAACAATACTTTTACTCCATACATTGGGCAATACGCTGGTTGCTACTTTTACTTGTCTATAATTTATTTTCATTAAGTATTTTTTATTTTCATTAAGTATTGTTTTACACTTTTTACACTCAGCTGAGCTCTCACAGCAGCGTGAGGTAAAATCCTTAGCACCACAGAATTCCCCTCCCCCCCCCCAAACTATCAACAGTTGAAGATAATGGCTGTAGATGTAATACCTGCGTCTCCTTCAGATGAACAGGTTCATCCCTGGCCCAACACCAAGACTCTCTTTGCCTTTCAAACAACGAGGAACAACAGCCACATTAGTATGCTGCCTACCCTGTCTACCTAAAATGGTGGAAATATCAAGCTTCAAAAATAGCACGTCAAATCCAAGAAAGCTTGTTATGGTAAGAAAGCTAAATAAGCTAACAAAAGCACTTCTAGTTAGCTAAATGTATTAGTTCAAAGCTCTGTTTTAACTTGCTAACTTCAAAGACACAGTTGTTCAACCATCTATGCAACTCTGCCACAAGCGGGATTTTACACGCCATTTAACGTTATGTCGTAGGTGATATTGTCATCTGCGTGTGGCATGTCTCTAATATCAGTGATTATACCTAACATGTTTATAACGTGGGGCTAGTGGGCTAAATTTGTTGAGTGATAATCAGGATAAAAATTCATAAATTAGAGCAAAAAGTAAAAATTAAATTAAAAAAAGACCAAAAGTCGGAAATGGGGACAGTTCATAAGATTAATTTCATAAATACAAGCCAAAAATCATTAACACATGATGAAATAAATATAATGTGATTAAAAAGTAAGAACTGCAAGGTACAAATTCATGTGAGATTAAAATCATCATGTAGAAATAAGGTAACTATAACGAGAGAGTCCATTTTTTCTCATTATATTGAATTTTTTATTTCATGATTGTGATTAACAAACATAACGTGACTGCTGCTTTATGTATTAAGTTAGGTTTATTATTTCGTTTACTTTTGGCAAGTTATGCTACTTTATTTATGACAATGTGCAGTTTACATTACTACCCCTGAATAATATATCGTAATGCAATACATTTTAATAAATTGTACAAAATGAAGTTACTCATGAAGTTAGTCACTACCTGAGTAGTCTTGTAAGAAGGTACTTTTTTACTCTTACTCAAGTACTTATTTTTATGAGTACTTCTACTTGAGTAATTATTATTGTTAAGTAACAGTACTTTTAATTGAGTACTGTAACTGTGTACTCTACCCACCACAGAATTTAAGGCATACCAATGTCCAAGACAATATGTACTTAAATAAGCCCAGCTGACTTTAGAGCATAAAGTACAATGGTGAGTAAGAAATTGACAGTTTTACAGTTTTGCTTTACTATAACTACTCTGTAGCAGCTATTATTAATGGCTTCCAGCACAAATAAACCCTGCCCACAGCTACCGTCTCATTTTCTTCAAATGATGCTGACTGGTCAGGTCTGGTCTCAGACCAGGCACAAATGTTTCAGACTGGAGATTTGCAAGATGGATGCACAAATAAACATATCCTCCGTGTTGGGTAACTTCTCCATGCAGTTTGGGTTTAAATCTGATGGACTGCAGGGTGCAGGTAAGCAACATTAATCATTTGAAAAACACTGTCATTCTTTTTGAAAAAAGAAAAATGTCATTACTAAAAGCTTGAAAAAGAAAGGACCAATAATTCCTATGAATATCCTTATAAGACTGATTCAAAAAATGTCAGCTCACAACAACCTATTTCAGACTTAAACAAATTTACTGCTTTTACTTTTTGTCTCTCCAACTCTTTCACTGGAGAATGCAGAGAAAAGTATGTGCACCTGTGAAAAAACTACCTAAAATTACAGAATTACAAATCCCCCCCCCCCCTTTTTTTTTTTTTTGCATGGCTAACAAGGCTGATTGTTTTCATCATTGCATTTCCATCGCTCACAGTCCCATCTCACTGGCAGGGGAATCTCAGGTGTTAATTGATGTGTTAACCCTTATTTCCTGCATGTGATGCCTGTCTAAAGCCTACAGCCATCAGCCCCCCCCCCGGTTCAATCTAATCCTGTGTTGAAGCTCTCAGTAAATACTCATAAAGCCAGAAATAGCTCTGATTGAGCTTCATCATCCCTCTCTCACTCATTTAAATAAACACACAAATTTGTGCTTAGCGATCTGTTCAAGCACAGCCCATCCACATGCAATCTTGCTCTCTCTCACACAAAATTAAACATGCTTTATTTGTCTTCATTTTACACACAAACACACACACTCTGTATTGTACTCTTGCCCAATTCTTTTTCCCCTAACACATGAACAGCCACAAATGCTTATTCCTGCTATGTTTATCTGAAAGGGTACATCTGGGCCCCGGTCCTCGTACATGGTTCAAATAATCAGAGCTAATGTCCTTTTAACCTGATTCAATAACCTGATGATTGAAGGCTGGCTAAGTCCGTTCCTCCACGGCTGAATCGCGCTAAATCAGTGATGTTAATTGGAACCAGACATGAGTGATCAGGATACTTGCGCATGCACGTTGAAAATTACAAAAACATTGTAACTTTGAAATCCAACACCTTGGCTGCAGCAAAGGCAAGACATTCAGTTTGGCAAAGGATTGTGGACAAGTTAAATGCCCAAGTAAGGAATATGTAGGACTATAGTTATGCATTGCTGTATAAGGCTATAGCCTAGGCTATTAATTTAAATGTGTGTTTGCCGTAACCTCAAGTAATGTTATGAGCAACAGATGTTTTGCCTCCCTTAAGAGCTGCCATAGTTGTTGGAGCATGCATAGTGTTTACGAGCCTGATGAGCTGTAAGCTTACAGACAACCGTACCTGTAAGATGTGAATGAATGAAGTTACCGTTATTAAAGTATTTCTCTTTAAGTAAACCTGGCATATTAATGAAGAACCCACTATACAAACATGACACCTCGTAGCCTAATGACCTAGATTAATTACTTTCTATCATTAATGAACCTTGTGTATTTTCTAAAGGTACTAGAAAGCATACTAATTTGAGACAATATGTTTTATATAGCCTATAGGCCCAGCTATCTGTTTTTATATTTATATATTGTGCACTTTTTCTCCTCTTATCGCTTCATATAAAACAAACCCAAATGTCAAGTAAACTTGGGAACAAATTAAAAATAAAACACAAGAACATTATTCAGTGTGGTAAGGAAATATCATTTGCTCCATGGTGTTGAATTAGAAATGTTCCTCGTATGTGTCACTCGCAAAAAAACACAATCCTACACAAAGTCTGCGTGACACTAAGTACACGGCTGCGCCAGGTAGTATTGGCAATGTATGGCCCTATCAGCTGTTGCAAATAAATAATGCCTTGGGGACTGCAACAGTAATGCTCATAAAAAAAATCATCAGAAAATGATAAAGGATCTTGGCGATCTCGGATCAGTCTTTCCCTATGAAATGCAGCACGAATTATTATTGCTCCTATCGACTTGGTCTCTTAGGAATGGAGCTTCCTCTTTTTTTTCTTTTGGGTTGTGTGTCTTAAGATCCGGCTTCTTGAAATAAACCTGCCCCGGAGCAGGTTTAAGTTTATTGATCTGTTACTAGAGTGATTTAGCTTAACCTGCTTCGAGGCACGAAACAAGCCTGACATGACGTCAGGTTATCCTTAAATTATCCAGCTAACTGAGTCAGCCAGGTACGAGGAACGGGGCCCAGAAGTCTGGCAGCCCTAGCTCATTTAGACTTCCCTTTATAGTGATGATATTTTATTTAAAAAACACATTTTAGCCTATCTTTATAAAATTGAGGTTGAAAGGTACATCACAACAACCCTAATCACTGTAATTCACTGACATTAAAACAAAACCCACGGGAAGCCTGCGGTGATAAAAATAAAAAATAAAAAAATAAAACTCATGAATGTAAACAGCAAAAAACACAATAGCCGAAGCTCACATCTGCTCCACTGTTTGAGCTTTTGAAAAGACAGACCAATGTTGTATTTAGTTTTTATGCTGTATTTAGGTTTCCTAGTTTGTACTCTTTGGTATTTATGAGTGTTGGCATTTGTTCCCTGTCTTCCTTCCTTCCTTCCTGCCTGAGTTTCCTTCCACTTTGATTACCCTCACTAGTTTCACCTGTGTCTTGTTAGCCCTCACCTGTGTCTCATTGTCCTCACTTGTCTCCCTGTGTCTAATCAGTCCCTGTGTATTTAGGTTCTGTGTTTCTCCCTGTCTTGTGTCAGTTCATTGTTTGATGTCTGATATATGCGTTGCTGCCTAGTCCTCCATGTGTTTGCAAAGACTTCAGTTACCTGTTTTGTTTAATGTTTTAGGTGAAAGTAAGTTTTGTTGAAGTTTTTCCTTTGGATTTTTGTTAATTAAATTTAGTATGTTTTTATCTACACTTGGGTTCCGTTTTGAGTTTTTTCATCACAACCTGACACTGTTTTCAGATAAACATGTCCTGGGGGTATTCCATTAAAGTAGCTAATGAAGGCTGAGCTTTCCTAAATTAACCTGACTTGAACTAGCTACAACCTTCACTTAAGCCTCAACTCATTCCACAAACGCGACTCAGCTGCATCTGGGCACAGCTACCTCCAGTCTGGCTTAAACAATCAGCATGTGTGCTTGTGCATGCCATGTTTATGAAGCCCAAATCAATCGATAGTTGAAAAGAGGATACTAAATGTGAAAAAAAAAACAAGTTTTGACCAAAAAAGGAAACATTTTCCACTACTAACAAATCAAAGAGGATGTTATTGTCAAGAAATGTTGGATTAAAATTTATACAATCATATAGTGGTGATCCAGCAGTCACCTGGAGCAAGGATTTCTGTGATTGCTTTGTGGGAAAGAATATGTTATTTTACTGTTCTATAATGTTCATGTTGCATTGTTACTTGATAATTGTGCATTTGTTGTTCATTAGTTCATGATTTAGTGGGAAATGTTTTACACAGTGTGACAATGAGTGAGGGAGTCATTGCTGCAGAGTAAGCTGCCTGTATGTGGCTCAATTTAGTGAAAGATAATGTAAAAAAAAAAAAAAAGATTGTTCATGCTTACTGGATGAGAGTTCATCAAACATTAGATTGATATCAGAACCATTCCTAAACACAGCTTGTAACACGATATATTGATTGTTTTAACAAAGTGGACATTTGGGTAACTAGGTAGTGAGCATGACTATTATAGAAATATCTGTAAGATTAATAATTTCAGTCATATGCTTAAAATGAATTGACCTTCATTCGCTCTTCACTTTTTCATCTCTTTAAGTAATCTCAGCATCAAAGTAGGATGATCAAGCCAGCAGAAATACAGTATAAAGAAATTAATTCAATTGTATACTTTTGTTAAACAGTATGCAGTTATCTTTAAAAAAAAATCATTTTAACTAACATTGTGTTCATTAAACGCTTAGGTCCACCTTTTTACAAATCCTTCTATCATTAATTTTCCCCTCGTAGCTGTTGTCTAACCTGCTTTTTTTTCTTCTTCTTTTTTTTTTTTTTTTACAATTTTCATGAATAAAAAAATCATTTTAAATAAACTGTTGATAAAGATACTTAAAAAAATAGATTTTAGAATCATTCTGAAATAAAAATGTTTTGATGTCATTTTGCATCCATCACAGGTTGGATAGAAGCTTTGTTGTAAATTTCTTGTACAGTATTTGGAGTCTATTTGCACAAAATGCTAAAACTTAAAAACCATAGGTTTTAAACCTTAGGATAATTTAATAAAATAAGTTTTTATTTTAATTTTAAATCTTGGCTCCTTCTTTTAGAAATCAAGACATTTCAAAGTTTATGGTGATATTGACCCATAGCCAATGCTATATTTTCAATTTGTCTTTGAAACTACAATTAACCTTAGGAATAAGAAGTTTTATTGTGCAAAAAACAGCCTGTTTTTTCAAGATCAATTTGAAACATTGTCATGTGTTTTAAATGCATTACTGGAATTTGTTGCCTGAATGAATTAAATATGTAAACGAGGGCAACAATACACTTGGCAGAACCACGTGGTGTATCAGTTTCAGTCCATTGGGCATTTTTTGAAGCACAGCTAGACTTAGCTGGACAGTTAACCTGCCCCAGAGCAGGCTAGTTCTGAAGTCTAAGGGCGCACTCACACTTGGCCATCTGTACTGTGCCGTATTGTAACCGTGCTGAAGCCCATTTGACCCCTTCCCCTTTCTCCCCTTTGGCCTGCACTCACACTACTCAACGCATCCAGGCCTGGGCACGGATATGTCATGTGCCAACATCATCACACAAAGCGTCCACCATTGATGAATTTATATGTGTTTAGGCTGTAAAATAGCAACAGATATATACAATATCACCGGAGTTATTTCAGCTGACACCTGACATCAGTAGCTACGTTAACAATACAGAGCCTGGTGAAGAGAAGGAGAGAGAGAAAGCGGTTCATAGGGGAGAATTATCGCTCACAGCATATAATCTGGAGCCTGATCAGAGTTCCAGGCACTTCTGATGAATGAAACCCAGACTTTTTAACTCATATGAGCCCTTACAGCTGCTCTTCTGCGTGTCAATATACTATCTGAATCCCCGTGGAATTCTTTTACACACCATGAGCTGAGCCTTTTCTCTGTGTTTGGATGCCTTTCAGTGCTGCACCAAACAAGTTCTCATGTCGCAGGACAGCCTGTGTCCAGAGCAGGATTAAATGTTCAGATAAAAGATTTTTTTTAACGGTGACGAGAGAAATTTTAACCCTCTGATGAGCTGGAGGTGAATGTGCCTCAGGATTAATAAACGATGTTCCGTCCAAACATCAGCGATCAAGATCACAGTTTCAATTCTTGGTGACATGAAATAGAATTAGAGGTAAGTTAATTCAGTGGATGCTAGTTTGGCATTATAATTTTATAATAAGAGAGGTTAAATCAGCTGTGAGATTAACCCCAGCACACACTTGTCCACGTAATTGGCACTCCTTTACACACGGAGGATAAAAGGTGTGTGTTATCCTGTGAGCTGCTGTTTGTAGCTCAATCAAGAGAAGAAGCTTTATTTCACAAACCCAAAATCCTGTCACAGTGATTAAAGCCTGACTTTGCTCGAAACTGGTCAGAAATGTGGACTGGACTGGGAGCCATTAGAACGAGGTTGTAATAAAGCTGTGTTAAGTTAGTTGCACTTACACTGGCCAAACATAAACAATTGTTTATGATACCAGGGTTCACTGCAGCACTTGGCAGCCAAGCATCATGCCTATAACAGTCTCTTTCCAAGACTCACTCTCCACGCTTAGCTTTCTTCCAACAAATGTCTTATTAAATGACATGCTTGCATTATCTGAGACATAGCAGGACGTGCTGTTATGAACCACTTTCACTTAAAGATCTAAGGTTAAGTTACAAAGCTGTTGTTATACATCAAGTGTGATTTTTCGATATCCTTCTGGGTTCTTATTATTTCAAAGAACCCAGAAAGTCGTCTTGTACTTGACAACTGACTGCGTGTTTAATTGTTACTGCGTGGTCATTCAACGCATTTATCCCGCGCCCTTGTTTCTCTGCATCTTCTGAAACTTTAATGATTAACTCAGGTGCAAATGCTGAATTTTGTTCAATTGTGTACTTCAGAGTAATGGCCAGCTGTTGGTAGGTCAAGTTTCACTGGAAATAGCCATCATCTCCATTGTTATGGACTTTTGCTTAAAGCTTGGTGCAGCAACTTTGGAAAAAACAGCAAGGCTAAGTTGGATGTTGGAAATATGCAACTTCAGAGATCAAACACATAAAAGTGCTTTAATTTGCTGCTGTAAATATGGTAAAAGAAGTGCAATACATTGATGTAATTCCTGACAGAATCAAATACATGTCCCCGCTGTTCTTGAGACACTGGCTCTAAGATTTAGCAGAACAACTGCAGAGGCAGTGAGCTTTTACATATAATATCCAGTATATGAAGTGTGTATAAAAGTATTCACCCTCTTGGATGTTTCACCATTTTATTGTTTTTATACATCAATCATGGTCCAAATAATTGGCTTTCTTGACCAAAAAAAAAAAACTTAATTAATGTCATAGTTAAAACTGAAAACTATATGTAATGTCAATTGCATTAAAATATGTAATGTTAAATAAGTGACTGTATAAATATTCACCCCCTTTAAGTCAGTATTTAATAGATGCACCTTTGGCTGCAATCACAGCACTGAGTCTGTGTCGAAAGGTCTCAGTCAGGCTTGCACATCTGGACACTGCAGTTTTACTCCATTCTCCTTTGCAAAACTGCTAAAGCTCTGTCAGGTTGCAGAGGGATCAAACATGAACATCCCTTTTCTGTTCTTTAAACCCTTTCTGGATAGTTTTTGCTGTACGCTTCGGGCCATTGTCTTGCTGGAAAATAAATCTCCATAGTTGTAGTTCTCTTGCAGACTGAATAAGATTGTCCTGCAGGATTTTCCTATATTCTGACGTATTCATCTTACCATGTACCTTTACAAGCCTTCCAGGGCCAGCTGCCAAGTAGCATCCCCACAGCATGATGCTGCCCCCACCGTGCCTAATGATGGGGATGGTGCATTTGTGGTGATGTGCAGTGTTTGGTGTCTGCTAAACACTGTGTCTTGTCTGATGGCCAAAAAGGTACCATTTTGGTGTCATCAGACCAAAGAACTATGGTCTAATTGTTTTGTAACCATCCCCTGACTTATACTTTTCAATAAACTGTTCTCAGAGTTGCTTGAAGTGTTCTTTTGTCTTCCTGATGTAATAGTAGCCAGGAACCTTCCAGACACAGGTGTATTTTAATCAAATTTATTTTTATTTAATTGATATTAATTTGTAGAAATCTGCTTTCATACTGACATTAAAAAGTTTGTTGGTATTTTTTGTAAAAAAGATTTAAAAAATTAAATTGACCATGATTGATTTATAAAATCAATAAAAGGGTTAAACATCAAAGGATGTGAATACTTTTTATAAGCACTGTAGGTATACAGTATGTATGCATGCTGGTTGGCAGTCTTTGGCAAACCAATTTTTTTACATGAAGGCCCTCTGCATATGAAGGCATAACAACAAAAAAACAACAAACTAAATGAATAGTTTAACCTTATTTAAACTAGAACAGGGAATTCCTTTCTTTCATTTCAAAATTTACCATGTTGTGCAAGGTAGCCTCACAGTCCAAAGGCATCAGAAGAACTCAATTTAAAAATGCAGTGAAAAATTATATTGTTTTGATGTAAAGTTTAAATCTAATTACAATGCACTAAATCCTATACAACAATAGCTCCTATATTGTTTAAACCAATTTACTGCCAAGCTGACTTCATCTTACACAAAAGTTGGACGTGTTTAAAAGTGATTATCACAGAAGCAATCAGGTTGTGTAAATGGAGCCAGGAAATAATTCAAATGTGCTGAGTTAAACAGATGGTTGGTGTTTGCTCAAACAGCCAGTCTGAATCCTTGTGTACTGCGGAGCAAGAACAAACAGCAGGCGTCTCTCTCCAGTCTGCAGGTACACATGCACTGCTTACATCCTGACAATAAGTGCTGAGTCAGTCAGACAAACATTAGCATGCAGCCCTCAATGCTTAGAGATATGCAGACTCAGCAAAGAATTTGAAGTGCTGGCTTAACAGTGATGTACAAAATTACCATAGATTTAGGGAATTTGTGCTTTAATCCTTCAGTTACTGGTATGACCGTCTAAAGTAATGTTCCTCTAGGTCAAACAGCAGAGAGACAGATGATCAAATATACTAAAAAGTGCTTGAAGACATTGGATAGGATCTGACAAAGAATCAACAGCTTATATCTGCAAAAACATTCACTGCAAACTAACAAGAGATTAATGTTACACATTTTATTGTTTATTGGGATCCCCATTAGCATCGGCACATGGCCGCAGCTATTCTTCCTGGGGTCCAGAACATAAAATAGTTTACATACAAATAGTGTCATGATCCAGGTTCTGATTTGTTATGTTTTTGAGATTCTCTAGTGTTTTCCTGTGCTTATTCTGTATAGCTCAGTTTAGTTCTTGATCCCTCATGTTTTCCTTGTTTGTTCTGTGATTTCCATGTTTCTAGTTTTACATTGTACTTAGGTTTTCTAGTTTGTATATTCTGGTGTTTAGTTCTTAGGTGTTTCTTGTAGTCCTTGTGTTTCTGTGTATTTTGTGCCTTATGTTAGTTCATGTTCATGTTTAGTTACTCCTTGTATTTCATGTCTAGTTCATTCCTTGTTTCATGTCTAGTTTTACTCCTCGTGTTTCATGTTTAGTAATTCCCTGCTTCATGTCTAGTTTTACTCCTCGTGTTTCATGTTTAGTAATTCTCTGCTTCATGTTAGTTTTACATTCCCTGTGTTTCATGTTTAGTTTATTCCTGTGTCTCATGTTTAGTTTTACTCCCTGTGTTTCTTGTGTAGTTTTTTTTCCCTGTGCTTCTTGTTTAGTTATTCCATGTTTAGATTTACTCCCTGTGTTTCATGTTCAGTTTTCCTCCCTGTGTTTTAGTTTCCCTCCTTGTGTTTGGTTCTTTGTATCCTCCTGTGTTTCCTTTGTTCAGCTTCTAGTGTTTAGTTTTGTCATTCAGTCCTCGTGTGCTTCTTGTGTTAGGTTCCATGTTTCCTGTTTTACTTTGTAGTTTGCCTTTCCTTGTGTGTGATTCCAGTTTTGCTTCCTGCCTGAGTTTCCCTCCACTGTGATTACCTTCACCAGTTCCACCTGTGTCTGATTGTCCACACCTTTCCTCCGTTGTTAATCACTCCCTGTGCATTTAAGCCCTGTGTCTCCCTGTGTCTGTGTCGGTTCATTGTAGATGTCATTCCCCGTGTTACTCCTCGTGCCTCTTTTTGGATTTGCTTTGTTTCATGGACTTTGATTTTGTAGTAAGTTATTTTGTTTGTTAATTAAATCAGTTTTTTGTTTTATCTGCATTTGGGTCCTCCCTTTTGAGTTTTTGCCTGAACGTGACAAATACTACATTCAGTATTAAATGAAGTAAAACATACGTACACTGCGTTCCACATTATTATGCAAACAACGTTTTTCTCTGGTTTTCTAAATATCAATGCAAATGACAGTCATAATATTTTTCAAGTCATCAACAGTTAGAGTATAATTCAAATGTTTTTGAACAAACTTCATAATGATAACTATAATTTAAAAAAAAATAAAAACCTCAAAATGCACTTTTCCACATGTTCTACATTATTAAGCAGGCCACAGGTTTCAGCAATATGGGAAAGACAAAGGATCTCTCTGCTGCTGAAAAGTGTCAAATAGTGTAATGCCTTGGACAAGGTTCGAAAACATTCAATATTTCAGGAAAAATTAAGCATGATCATCATACTGTGAAGAAATTTGTGGCTGATTCAGAGCACAGATGGGTTTGTGGAGATAAAGGCATAATGAGGAAGGTTTCTGATGGACAAATACATCAGATTAGGAGAGCAGATGCTAAAATGCTATAACAAAGCAGCAAACAAGTATTTTAAGCTGCTGGTGCCTCTGGAGTCCCACCAACCTCAAGGTGTAGGATCCTCCAGAGGCTTGCAGTTGTGTATAAACCTACTATTCAGCCACCCCTAACCAATGTTCACAAGCAGAAATGGTTACAGTGGGCCCGGAAATACATGAAGACTCATTTTCAAACAGTCTTGTTGACTGATGAGTGCCGTGCAACCCTGGATGGTCCAGATGGAGGAGTAGTGGATGGTTGGTGGATGGCCACCATGTCCCAATGAGGCCGGGACGTCAACAAGGAGGGGGCGGAGTCATGTTTGGGCCGGAATCATGAGGAGAGAGCTGATATGCCCCTTTGGGGTCCCTGAAGGTGTGAAAATGACCTCGGCAAAGTATATAGAGTTTCTGACTGACCACTTTCTTCCATGGTACAAAAGGAAGAGCAGTGCCTTCTGTAGCAAAATTTTCTTCATGCATGACAATACTCCATCTCATGCTGTAAAGAATACCTCTGTGTCATTGGCTGCTATGGGCATAAAAGGAGAGAAACTCATGGTGTGGCCCCCATCCTCCCCTGACCTCAACCCTACTGAGAATCTTTGGAGCATCCTCAAGCTAAAGATCTATGAGGGTGGAAGGCAGTTCACATCAAAACAGCAGCTCTGGTAGGATATTCTGACATCCTGCAAAAAAAATTCTAGCAGAAACTCTCCAAAAACTCACAAGTTCAATGGATGCAAGAACAGTGAAGGTGATATCAAAGAAGGGCTCCTATGTTAACATGGAACTTGTCCTGTTAAGATGTTTTTGATTGAAATAGCTTTGATTTCAGTAAATATGACCCCCTGGTGCTGCAATTTCTACAAATGACCATTTTCAGTTCTTTACAACCTATAAAATGTTTTAAAAAGCTGTTGTGCTTAATAATGTGGAACAGTGCATTTTGAGGTTTTTATTTTTAAAAAAATATTTTTTGTCATTATGAAGTTTGTTCAAAAACATTTGAATTATGCTCTAATGGCTGATGACTTGAAAAATATTCTGTCATTTGCATTAATATTTAGGAAAATCAGAGAAAAATATCATTTGCATAATAATGTGGAACGTGGTGTACACTTTCCTCCCTACATCACCATTCCTACTCAAGACACAGCAAACAACACGTAAGTCGATGGACAATCCTGGATAATACCAAATATGCCTTAAACATTAAAAAGATAATTATAAAACAAAAAACCCAAACAAACAAACAACTGCAAAGCAGCTTATTAAGAGCAAGAAAAATCAAAGCATCAATCAAAAAAATTACAGAATTTTAAAGTACCAAAAATTGTCATGAAATTTTAGAGACATTTTTAATCCAACCTTCATCTGTTTAGCCACTTATTATTATCACTTTAACATTTTGCAATATTACATTTTCATTTAAATTAGGATTAGATTAAACATATTACTTGTCTTTATGCACAGGCAAATTTTTACATCCATTAAAAGAAACAAAAATGTCATATTTTCATCAACCAGCTACTCTTAAGTGGTTTTTTTAAATACACCCAGTGTACTGGATTTTCTGATATAATCAGGTAGTTTGTTCCATTCAGTGATGGCCCTATAAATGACAGATTTCTGTAGTACACACGTTTTAGCTAAAGGAAAAGCAAAGAGACCTTTTGCAACCTGTCTCATATTGCGACCATGAATTTCATCAACACAAGTTTATTAACTCAGGTTTATTTGATAAACAAATTTTTTCAAAAAAGGAGAGAAGATTATAATTAAGCCTGTCTTCAACTTTAAGCCATTGAAGCCTGTGATGCATATTATTTACATTAGCTCTGAAAGGGTAATGGAGGACCATGCGTGCAGCTTTATTTTGCACAAGTTTTAGCTTTTGAATGTCTTTTTTTGATGCACATGACCAGACTGCAGAGTAGTAATCTAAATGTGATAACGCTAACACCTGAGTTGCAAGTTTAACAGAATGATCATTTAGGCAGTAAGCATTTCTTTTAATTGCAGACACAGCTCTGCCCATTTTAGTTACAATATTATCAATGTGAGAGGTCCATGACAATTAATTATAAAGGATAACACCTAGAAACTTCACATTAGACACTTGTTCTATTACTATTTTATTCATTGACAATGAAAGTTGTACATCTTTTCTTAATGCATGGTGAGACCCAAAGACTATACATTTCGTTATGGGTATATTTAATATAAGTCTATTATTATCAACCCATTTAGACACAAGATGTAGTTGTTTCTGCAAAATAGAGTTAAACTGAATAGTTTTTGCAGCAGAGTGTAAAGTAGAATCATCTGCATACATGGTCACATTAGTTTGATTTAGAGCTAATGGCAAGTCATTTGTGAAAATTGAAAATAATAGCAGACCAAGGCATCTCCCTTGGGGGACCCCGCATTCTAATTTGTTAAACATGGAAAAACAGCCATTAAAGTAAACACATTGTTTTCTATGAGACAGGTAACTATTTAACCAACCAATAGCATTTTCACAGAAACAATAAGCAATTAATTTGTTTGATAGAAGTTCTTGGTCCACAATATCAAAAGCTGTACTAAAATCAAGTAATACACTGCCAATGATATTTTTCTTGTCAATTTGATTTCTCCATTCATCAGTCATTAGAGTCAATGCTGTACATGTAGAGTTACCTGTTTGTAAGCATGTTGATGAATTCAATCCAGTTCATTCAGAGAAAGATATTCAAGTGTTTGATTGAAAACAATCTTTTCCAACAGTTTGCTGAGTACAGGGAGAATACTGATAGGTCTGCAGTTATCACTACTGAAGGTTTTCTTTTTATTTTGATGATGGGTATGATTTTAGCAGGTTTCCATTCTTGAGGGAAGACTCCCTCTTGTAAACTACAATTGAAAATATGATGGACAGGTACAGCAATATAATCTGCCATTTATCGTACCAGTTTACCATCCAGATTATGCAATCCAAACTGAGTGTTATTTTTTACAGATCTCAAAAGCTTTGTTACTTCTTCAAGTGAGACTGACTGCAAAATAAATTGGCAGTTTTTATTTTTCATGATCATTTGCTTGATTAAATCAGAGGAATCATTGGAAGAATAACTCATCTTGGTCCGCAAATTGGATACTTTTTGAGTAAAGCTATTATTAATATAACTGGCGATTTCCTTTGGTTTGGTTAGAAAAGCACCACTGTCATCTTCTAGGAATGAAGGTGAACTGACTTTAGACTTTCCAAATAAGTTATTGAACAAGTTCCATAGTTTTTCCCATTGTTTTTATGTTCTGCAAATTTGTTGTGAAAGTAGACTTTTTTCTTCAATCTATTCAATTTTGCAACTTTATTTCTCAACCTCCTATAATTTACCCAGTTAGCTGGATCATCAGAACTTGATGCAGCACGATTCAATGCATCTCTCTGATTCATTAGTGTTTTCATTTCTTCATCTATCCAAGGAGCAGAATTACTTCTTACTGTAAATTTTCTTAATGGGGGCATGGGAGTCAATTACATTTAAAATAATGTCTGTGAACAATTTCACTGAAGCATCTGTATCTTGAATTGTACAGACAGCCTCCTAGGTCAATTTCTTTATGACACTCAGGAAAGCATCTTCATTGTAGGGATGACACGATTACAGATCTTCTTGGTGCGACTATTGTCAGAGAAATAATTGTGATTTTATGATTATCAAGATTATTTTTGCATTCATTAATTTCACACTACCATGAATAAGTAAAATCATATGAACACTCCTTACAGTTCTTCATATAGTTCTTCTTCTTCTTCTTCTATAGTTCTTCATTCCGGAACCTACGCCTCTGAAAGTGGCTGCAAAGTTTGGTGTCTCTTAACTGTTTTCAATTTTTGCTGTATTTTTTCATATTTTTGTCATGTTTTGTCAGCTGCTGATGGAGGTTTGCTGGGAGAAGAGTTTATTCAAGAGAGGAGCTTCTTTCATTGAGACAGAACAAATCTGGACAACAACATCCAATTCCAGTGGACATCTTGAGGTGTTTTCGTGGTTGCCGTGCTGGTGCAAAGGTGAAGGCTAGGAAATAGAGATAGAAGCCCTTTCTTCTATCAGTCATTATGGGAAATGTCAACTCTCTGCCAAACAAAAGCGACAAGCTGGAGACATTGGTGAAGACTGACAAAACATACCGTGAATGCAGTCTCCTGTGTTTTATTGAAACCTGGTTGAATCTAAACAACTCAGACTCAACTGTGGATCTACCTGGCTTCACTCTCATAAGGTCAGACAGAGATGCTAAAGCTAGTGGCAAGAAGAAAGGAGGGGGTCTGGCTTTATTTGTTAACTAGAGCTGGTGTAACTCCTCACACATAACTGTTAAGGAGAAGTTGTGCTGTCCAGATATTGAACTGTTGGCAGTTGCCCTTCGGCAATATTGTGTTCCAAGGAAGTTCAGTCATATCATAACAATACTTGTATACATTCCACCAAAGGCAACTGATTTGGTTCCGTGTGATGTTTTGCATGATACTGTTGCTAGGATACAGACTCAACATCCTGAGGCACTTGTAATAATATCAGGAGATTTCAACCATGTCAGCCTCTCCTCTCACCTGATTGGATTTACACAGTTTGTTAACTGCCCTACCAGAGAAAACAAAACCCTAGACCTGCTGTATGCCAATGTCAAAGAAGCTTACAGAGCTACTGCCTTACCACCACTGGGTGGCAGTACCTTGTGTGCTGAGGCAGCCTGCAACTAAAGAAAATCAGAAGATGGACTCCTCAAGCTAGTGAAGCTCTAAGGGACTGCTTCGAATCAACAGACTGGAGTGTGCTGCTGGAAACAGATGAGGACAGTATGAACATTGACAGACAGGTTGATTGTTTTACTGAGTACATCAACTTCTGTAGAGACACAGTCATACCTGCAAAGACTGTGCGCTGTTTTCCCAATAACAAACCCTGGAACACAAGCAACATAAAGGCAATCCTCAACCAGAAAAAGAAAACTTTTAGAGACGGTGACAAAGAACGGCTCAAAGAAGTGCAACCTGAGTTAAAGAGGAGACTGAAGATGGCAAAGCTGGAATACAAAAAGAAGATAGAGAGGAATTTTCAATATAGCAACATCCATGATGTGTGGAGAGGAATCAGTACCATTCTGGACATAACAATAAAAAGAAAAGGGAGCCAATAGTGGGTGATGTGGAAAGAGCTGATGAACTCAACCTGTTCTTCAACAGATTTGATACTGTGGACACACCTACTTCCACTGTTGCTTCTCCTTCTTCTCCTCAACATATGGAAATCCCCACTATATGTCCTCCTCCACCTTCTCCGTCTCCTACACATCTCCACAGCTGCAGCCACTTCCCTTCTAGCACCTGTACCCTTCTCTGTCAAAGAGACAGGGGTGAGGTTGGAGCTTGAGAGTCTTTGCTCTGGGAAGGCAGCTGGCCCAGATGGTGTGTGTCCAAGGCTGCTTAAAGACTGTGCTGCACAACTGTGTCAACCTCTCCACAGGATCTTCAACCTGAGTCTACAGCTGGGGCGGGTGCCTGCTCTATGGAAAACATCCTGTATTGTACCGGTACCAAAAATCAAATGTCCGGCTGAACTAAATGACTAAATGACCTATTGCCCTTACCTCACACATCATGAAAACTCTGGAGCGGCTGATTCTACGCCTACTGAGGCTTGAGGTCAAAAACAAACTCGATTCCCTACAGTTTGCATACAAATAACACATTGGAGTGGATGATGCCATCCTCTTCATGCTTCACCGTGCCCTGTCTCATCTGGAGGAACCTGGAGTTTATCTAAGAATCATGTTCTTTAATTTTTCCAACGCATTCAACTCCATCCAACCCACCATACTCAAAGACAAGCTCACGGAGATGGGAGTGGATCCTTCCTGTGTTTCTTGGATCATAGATTACCTAACAGGAAGGCCACAGTTTGTCAGGCTGGGGAACTGTGTTTCTGGAACATTAATGAGCAGTACAGGGGCTCCACAAGAAACAGTCCTGGCTCCATTCCTGTTCACACTGTATACATCAGACTTCAAATACAGCACTGAGTGCTGCCACATTCAGAAATACTCTGATGACACTGCTATCGTGGCATGTATCAGAAATGGACATGAAGCCGAATACAGGGATCTGATAAGTGCCTTCAGTGACTGGAGTCACAAAAACTGCCTACTACTCAACACCTCAAAGACAAAGGAAATGATCATAGATTTCCGCAGATCCAAACCCCCTCTTCAGCCAGTGAACACTTGTGGCGTGGACATTGAGGTGGTGACATCGTATAAATATTTAGGTGTACACCTGGATAATAAGTTGGACTGGTCTAAAAACATAGACTTCATCTACCAAAAGGGGCAGAGCCGCCTCTTCGCTGTCTTTCACTCTGTTACGCTCCGACTCGTCTCCTCGACCAGGCGTGCGTCTTTAAAACTCTATAAACTCCAAAACTTTTAATAGAAACACATCAAAAATGCTACTGGGATTGAAGTTACTCATGTCCGCCGTCTCTTGGTGTAAAGTGGTAACAGCGCAGACCTCCACCATTAGCCCTATCTCCCAATAGTAAAGAATCCTTAAAAAAATTACTGATCACCAGACAGTGATCCAGATCACTCCCAAAATCTAATCAGTTCTTCCTTATGCCATTTCTGACATTCCCTGAAATTTCATCAAAATCTGTCCACAACTTTTTGAGTTATGTTGCTAACAAACAAACTAACAAATGAACAAATGAAAAATGAACCCGAACACATAACCTCCTTGGCAGAGTTAATAATATATCAACAATGTAAAGTAACCAAAAATTACAAGGGAAATGATAATAATCCCATTTGGATGGACCACTTGAGTGGTCTTAGCTGAGTAGTGTTTGAGTTAAAAAGCTATAATTCAGTCAGTTACATGTATTTTATATCCCTCAAATATAAACACATTCTTCATATTCACAACTGTATTTATTAAAGTTTTTCATCAACAACTAAATTTTCCCATTTTTATGTGGCATTTGAACATATCATAACATTTATAATACAATTGTCTAATTCACTGAGGTTACCTGAACGCATCATATATTCCGTCTTCAGCTCATAAAGTTCGCTAACTAACTTCAATTCTGCCGATTCCACCACAGATTTCTACACTGGATTAATATTGTTAACAAACAGGACTTGCTCAGAGTTTTGGTGCATTTTTCAGCATTCATCTGAGCAGCTGAAGAAGTAAACTGTCCTGAAGCAGCTGAAGTGAGGGATATGTGAGCCTGCCTGCCTCACAGGCAGCATCTTTTTTCCTCAAGCCAACAGTTTAAGGTACATTCTTGTTTGATGTGATGCATGACACTTCTAGTTTATGTTCCCCTTAAAAGAACTGATGCATGTTTTTACACCAGTCTTATCTTAAAATGACGTTACATCACAGAGCCTGTGAGATTCGATAGCAGTATCGATAAGCTAAAATGTTATTGATTTCGGGTATTTCAAAAACACAGAACCGGGTCCTTATGGACCCGGGTTTTGATCCCCATCCATAACACTGACATGACTTAACCCAGTTACTACTTACCTTTACTTTGGCGTACAACGCCGGGTGGTTATACTGCAGGTGCTGAAGTGTTGCCTGGTTTCACGGCAACTTTTTTGTGGCATGTTTTACATTTAGGCTGGCCGTCTTCCACAATGACACCCTGGTCTTTTTTTGTATCCCAAAAAAATCACACACAGCTGACGTCAACAGTTTATTTGGAGGGAACAGCTCTTCCTCTTCCATGCTGTAGTTTGTTTGGGACTCGGGGTCCGTTCGAATAGTCCATTTTGCTTAGGAAGGTTCCTAACTAAGTAAAACAACCCGTAAGCATTTTAGTGACGGCCATGATAAAGGCTGTTCAAATTCTCCAGCTGAAAAGGAAAGGAGCTTCATAACTTCCTTTATTATCTCCTTTTGCCTAGGAAACACTGGACTATCCTTTACCAAAGGAGAGATGAAAAAATGACCCCCAATGCTTTGCGTAAACTTCATTTAAAGTGACGCACCTGTTGACCGCTTATCAGAACAAGCGAATAACTTGACTGTAACTTTACTAGCCCCAATTTAAACCGTAAAATTCAGTCAAACTTATAATCCATGTGATAAATGGAAGGGAGTAGGGATGAACAGAGGAATATTACAGATATGACAACTTTATCATTCAACTTGTGATAACGATTTCATTTCTTCTCATTTCCATTTTATTCAAACAGTAAACCGATCAGTCTGTATTTTAAACTGTATTTGGCTATTTTGAAATATTAAAGTAAATGTGATAAACGTTTGTAAATCACAACCAATTAAAGCAATAAAGTCAGCATGTTGCTATATTGTGAATATTAGGCTATATCTATCATCATAATTTTACAAGGAAGATGCGGTTTATAGAGCTTTTCACATGACGAGCTGAAAGAAAGAACCAGAATAGACTAATAAAATTGACAGAGACAAGAAAATTAAAGAAAAAATGGATAGGTAGGAAATAAAGCAAAACAATTTGTTGTGAAATAAAAGGACTTGAACATTATTCATCTCGTTGTATTGACTTAGCAGAAAGTTCAGATTAAGAGAAAAGTTTCTGCTGTTCTGGATGTTTACAGTCATAGTTCCTCTTCCTGAAGACACTCCGGCATATAAAAATCTTAATGAGCTCAGATTTATCTCTGATGTTTTAGTGTTTCATTCGCAGCACATAACAACACAGAGAACACACCGAATGGTGGATGCAATTTTTGTAGGCCATTAATGTTCAATTGTAGTTTTTACACAAAAAAACACACATCACGTCCGTAACATCCGCCTAGGGAAAGTGCAGTCGGATTCCTTAATCACCACAGTTCTCCTTTCCTTTCCTCTTACCCTCACCTTTCCTTAATCTGTGATGTTTTTCGTCAGGGTTAAGGAAAAGTGAATAGGAAAGGACTTAGGAGGTAATTTTTTGGACTTTTCAAACGGACCCTATGACACGCCTCCGCCTGCAACTGCAGGAAGCAACAGGAGGCAGTGACACGTGGCTGTTGTGTAACCTTGTTTTCGTTCAGGGCAAGTTGCGCTGTCGTACCAATATGGTTCCTGGCATAATCTTTTCTGGAAATTGACGGTATTTAGGAAATGTTACGATTAACTAATCATAAAATTTAATACCGCAATTAATCGTGAAAACAAGTAATCGTGCCATCCCTTCTTCATTGAAGAACTTATATTGTGGCTGATATAAAATCTTTGGCCCACATTTTGGAATTTTTGCTTTGCCAAACAGTTATGGTCACTTAGTCCAACAGGGGTTTAAATGACCTTAGAGCATAAATCGGCAGCATTAGTAGCATTACAAATGCTACTAATGCATTAGCATACATGTTGCTGTTTTTACCCGAGATGTTATATGAAACTCTAGTATGTAAGTCAACAATCTGAGTGATGTTGCATATGTTCAGCGTAGCTAATAATCTCTTTTTTAAGGCATATGTATTCGATAGCCAATCGACATTTAGGTCACCAAGAAGATAAAATTCTTTACCTTTATCCAATAACTTGTGAAGCATATCACATAAAGTTTCAGTATGCCTAACATTAGAGCTGGGTGGCCTATAGCAGCAGCCTACCAGAAATGGTTTAACATGTGGAAAGGACAATTGAAGCCATAATGATTCTGTTGTAGCATCATATAAATCATCTCTAGTTTTGACTGATATGTTGTTTTGTAAGTAAATGGCCACACCCCCTCCTGTAATGTTTCTATCACACCTAAAGACATTGTAACCAGGGATATTAATCTCAGAGTTTTTGACAGATGTATCCAAGTAAGTCTCAGAGATAGCCAAAATATGTATGTTGTTATTATGAACCAGTAGAGACAGATCATCTATCTTATTTCTCAAGCTACATATATTTAGGTGTGCAATGCTAAGTCCTTTTCTTTGTAGATTGAACGACATGTTAAGAAGTTAAGATGCAACTAAAAAACAATGGTGTAGGTATATCAAATGTTATACAGTTCAATTTCTGCATGTCTTACAGGTACCTGTCCTGATCTTCAAGTTGTTTGATCATCAATACTCTAGCTTCTTCAGGTGTCCTACCATGTAGCTTGATGTAGACTCTACAGTTGGATGTCCATGTTGATTGAATTTTGTTCTGCTTGCGAAGAAACGTGGCACATGAAGCAATCTTCAGGAGAGCCATCTTTCCTCTTCTGTTAGCAAACCGAATAATTAAAGTTGGCTTCTTTCTTTTGCCTTTCTGTGGAAGAGGATGGCAGCCTTCAATATCTCTGCTACTGATGGTGATATTCTTACGCTCAAAGAAAGAAAGCACCTGATCTTGCAAAGATGAGAGTTCCTCTTCATGGTGTACATCATTTGTATCATTATCTGTTGCAGTGACATTTGCATATGATCTGTGCCTTGTGTCTAGTCCATTCACTATCAGATCATTAATGCGAGAACATTGTTCTCATTCTGCAACACGACTTTCCAGGAAGGCAATTTTCTTATTTCTTTCTCCAGCTTGTCTTTTCAATTCACGCACCTCACCAAGCAGCTCCATGAGGCACTTCTGTTGCTTAACAATGGTAGCAATCTCTTCAGACATGTAGTTCAGGGATCTCTTCACCTCATCAAAGTCTGCCATGTCCAGAGACTTGGGCCTAGTGGAAGCAGCAGGTGTTACCTTCTGATGAGGCCTGAGTGAGGCTTCAGGTGAGGCCTGGAAAACTGCAGGTGCGGCCTGCTGAGGCAGACAGGCCTTAAAGTGCATTTGTTTAAGTGGAACTCTTAGTTGAGTTCTAATGACAACAGTGTAGTTTTGTGTAACAATTATTTTTTAAACCTGGGAAAAAACAATAATTTTTTAGAATAAAAGAAAAGTCAAGACAGGTTTGCTTTGTAAAGTAATTCTCATATTCCCTCAGGTTTTTCTATACTCAGTTATCTGCCTAGGGAAAGTTTTGGATTTGGTCTTTCTTTGCCTTAATCTTGAACTAAAGAGGGTGTAAAGAGATAACACCATACAAGGTAAGCATGGTTAAGTCCATAACCTTCATAAGAAAAGTAAAGTAAGGCACACCATAACAACATAAAACAAGAATGGCTGAGTTTAAAAGAGACTGACTGGTACCAACCTTCAGAGGAGGGACAGGAAGAGGCCTGTTGCTCTTGTCCAGGGAGATGAAAGTGAAGAAGGCTGAGACTGCACGGTATCTTCCTTTCTCGGCCTCCACCAGAGAAGTTGCATCAACAAACACTTCAATTTCCATTGATCTATTACTGACGAATGTGAGCCGACCTGTCACTGTCACCACGCAGCCTTAGGGAGATTACAAAAAGAAAAGAAAACCTTAATGTAGTCAGCCTTAGCCTTCCACAGATGTTTTATTATTTTGTGCACTTAATACTATGTGTAAGAATTAAAAATGGAACAGTTCAGAATGCAAATGTGTTAGATCCAAATAATAAGTCTAAATAAACACAGAAACACTAATAACTACATACAACCATGTATTTTAAGTTCTATTTACACTGAGATGTGAATTAGAAATAAGTTACTACAAGAATTTATTCAGTCCAGAACACCTTTAGATCTGTTCTTGCCATCTACTTCTCTGACTTGCATCATGAACTTGTTGAAGTCAGTTCCATTGAGAGAGTCCATAGAGTGAAGAATTTAAAAACTTAAGCCAACAGAGCTTTACAACGTTCAAATAAATATTATGGTAACCTTTAAAGATGTTAACATTTAAATTTCTGTACTATGGAAGGACAAAAACTTCAAGAATTGCAGTGCTTCAATCTAGGCCCCGACTTATCCATCTAATGCATGTGAATCATCAAAATTTGAGCTTGTATTCTTTTATCAATGCAGAAAAAGAGAAAAAGCAGTCTACTAATAGAACATGGTGTCACTGATGTCTTTACTTATTCACTTTGAAGTACTGGTACTGTATTATTGGTGCTGTTGCCATAGAGATGAGGGGAGAGGATGTTAAGCATCTGAGAAGGATCTTGTGTATGTGACTGGGATCTTATAAGACTACCAAAATCATAAATAATAAACTGTGTTCAAAGATTGAAATTGACCACTAACAAAGTTGAGTTTGAAAACTGTCAAGATATTTGTTCAAATTATTGCAATAGTCTTAGCTGGAGATTGGAGAGGCCTTAATGACCAGGAGCAAACCAACAATCCCTCTCACCAAGAACCCTCACGGCGAGAGGCCAGTAACTTCCTACAAAGGGCAATGGGTGGCTCTGCTCCTGGAGCCAATAGGATTCCATATCGAGTAATTACAGTGAACCCCTGAGGAGGAGACTCTCTGCTGCTGAAGCTGCTGAAGGTGGCATAGAGGAAGAGCTGTCTGCCAGATTAGCGGCACATGGGAGTTTGTTTTGTACTAATTCGTACCATTTTGTACCATCCCTCCTTAGTGTGAGGAGCAAAGTATTCTATGGAATCCTGGCAAACAGGCTGACCAACTTCCTGTTAAAAGTTAAATACCTCAGTTTAGAATTGGGAAGCTTCTGAGTTCCAGGTTGCATCAAGCACACTCTAATTTCTTCACCTAACTCATGTCTACCATGTCTTTGGTGTATGTGCAGGTATTTTCAGGAGGGGTCAACCAATCATTGATCTGGCCGATTATCAGCGCAGATATTTTGCCAACAAACAATATACGCATTTTATTCCACCAATCACAGATATAATGAATTAATTGAAAAGTCTGCTACTTTGGCTCTACTGCATGTGTTTCTTCCCCTCTAGTTCAACTCTCCCTGACTGTCTCACTTAATGTCCCACCCACAAGACTATCTGATTGGCTAAGATGTCACATGAGTTCTTCCAATCAACACAGCAGCCCAACGAGTAAGGTCCTTGCACACCAGATGCAATTTTTTCATGCGAATAATTTGCACAAAATATGTTTTTTCATTTATGCACCAGCAAAGTAATTTTACATAGCGGAATTGTGGGTGATATTTTTTCGAACAGAGGTTGTTGTTTTTTTTTGTTTTTTTTTTTCAAAGTTTTGCTCAGACGAGCACACATCTGACCAGTCACAACACTCGCGTGTGCTGAGTTTTAAGGCAGACAGAGGAGCAAAAACATCCATCAATAGTGAAGTTTGTAAATGGCTAAAGCCAGCCTCTAGTTACATCAATGAGATTTGAAACCATATACTAAGCAGCAGCTGATGTTGTTTCTTAAAGTTGCAGCAGTATCAGTATGGTAGGGACTTACTGAAGCCTCCTGGCTGAAAATGTAACATTACTTTTCTGTTTGAGATGGTGTTTTTTCATGTTATTTTAAGTAAATTTTGTTTAATGTCCAGTCTCCTATAATGTGCTAAATGTGTGAGAAAACAGATTTTGCTGCTTCATCTTTTAACCGGGTGAAGTTCTCTGTTAACAGTAACGGTGCTAAAATGACCTGAAGATGGTCTGGTAATTTTGTAGAGATGAGGGAAATTGCTGCAAAATTGCTAAAAAGTGAAGTACTTGACTGATACTTCACAAATACCTGCAATTGACTCTACTCTACCTGATGTAAGAGGGGAAAAAATACTGTTTTTTTATTTTAAAAAACTGATTTAGATGAATTAGTTAGTTACTCCAATTCAAATTATTAATATGAAAGCCTACTAATACATTCATGTTCTATTATAATTTAAGGTATCCATCTTAATAAGCTCCATTGTAACAACCAGTAACATTTAGGTGATTAAAACATTAATGCCTATATTTATAATCTAGTTGTGCAATATATTATTATGAAGTGATGTTTTTACTCTGTGGTTTTGATCCTTCTTCTTAAGTTGGAGCATATATTATTGGTTAATGTAAAAGTCAGAGATTAAAAACTCACCTTTATTACTGTTGTACTTATTTATCTTTACCAATTCAAATTCAAAATTTTCACAGATTTTAACTTTTGCTGTCAATAAATGTCGGTTTCAATTGCGGTTATTGGTTTCATGAGCAACTAATATCAGTATCAGTATTGGTCCCACAAAAAACTGCATCAGTCTATCCTTACTTTTCAGTCACTGTGCACAACACACATGCCACTGATATGATGCTGAACACTTTTAGGGAAGTTAATCTCAGAAAGCTCCTGAAAATGTGTACTTGTTGAAATTTGGCATCTCCTTTCTCCTCTTGGCTTTTTTTCTAAAGTTTCATGGCTGCACAAGTTTTTTAAGCCCCTGAAAAGCTACATCCTGCCTTTTTCATGCTGAACAAAAATCATCATGGCCACATCATCAGGTGTATCATTTTTATGAGTCAGCACGGTGATGGTCTCAGGAGCAACCTAAGAAAACATCTGCATCCCTTGGCTTCAGCTCATAAATATCACTTTTTAAGTAGCTGTTGGATGATTCTACAAAGCTGGTAATTCTCAGCTTTTATTAAATAACAATGTCTGTAGAGCTGTAAGAAAAACTTAAATCACTATTCAAACTAAATCCATCCATCCATTTTCTATACCGCTTATCCCGTTCAGGGTTGCAGGGGGCTGGAGCCTATTCTAGCTGTCATTGGCGAGAGGCGGGGTACACCCTGGACTGGTCGCCAGTCAATCACAGGGCTGACATACAGAGACAGACAACCAGGCATGCTCACATTCACACCTACAGCCAATTTAGAATCACCAATTAACCTAATGAGCATGTTTTTGGTGGTGAGAGTACCTGGAGAGAACCCACATGTGCACGGGGAGAACATGCAAACTCCACACAGAAAGGCCCTGACCAGGAAGCGAACCAGGGACCTTCTTGCTGTGAGGCAACAGCGCTAACCCCTGTGCTGCCGTGCAGCCCTCAAACTACATAGAGGTTTTACATTTTTTTTATCTTGATGGTGATGGGAAACATCTCCATTTATCAACATCAGAGACATTACATGACTGATATGGGGACTGATATGAAGGGAATGATTATAATCCCTCTGGGGGATGACTAGTAAAAAGACGACTAGTAATACAACCTTTACATCCATTTGCTAACATGCAGCATGCTAAATCAGAACATACACAGAAACTATATTATCTTCTTACCTGTTCTTGGCCCACAGAGTGTTTTGCATGTTACAGCCATTAGCAAACTTAGTTTTATTTAGATACACTGTTTCTGGTACAGAGATGTTAGGCTTAGTGTCACACACTCTGCTCTGCTGTTCCACAAAAACTGAGTTTGATGAGATGGGATGATTTTTTAAAAGACCCTCCAGATTAATAATTGATGAATAAAGAAAGTAGATCCGCGACTCTTACTGTGCTGAAGGTCAGACAATGAGCCCAGTCTCTAAGGAGTTGTTAAATTCAGCTCAAGAGCTGTAAGGATGTTCCATACAGGGCTTCAGGGACATCGTTAGGCCATTTTGGGGAGCTGAAGCCACCCCAAAATATTCCTCAGCCCCCCCATCAATAATTACAGTAAAAACAGTGACAAAATTAATTAAGGAATGTGCCACACCATTACGTTACTTTCTGCTTAATGTATCGATCAGAGATACTCAGCCCATGGCCAGAGCCGGCCCGAGGCATAAGTGTCATAAGTGGCTGCTTAGGGCCCTGTCACAACCAGGGGGGTCCCTGAGAGAGGAAGTGAATGTTCACAAGCAGTTCAGAAGCAAACTACACTGAAATCAGCCAGGCTGTGAAGGGGAATGAGGGGAACTCAGGAAGAAACAGTGCCCCACCTCAGATGTAGTAGTTTAAGTCGATGTTTTACAGCGTGGGATTCGTATAATGCTGTTTTAGGCCGTGTCTCAAGTCTGTTCATCAAAACGAATGCAACATAGTGTTCTTGAACACACCTCACAACAGTCAAACAGTGTCTCTGCACCTGACCAGTGTTACCTCTGACCAAGCAAAGCTAGAGCATGGCTCAGACAGAAATTCTTTCATTACTGCTTTATTTTAATGTCCCATTCAAAGTGTCATAACCAGGCAGGTTAAACACTAACTAGAGTCCCATTAAACTCCTGGTTATGCAAAAGTTTTTGTTACCAAATTACTCCACACTGTTTTGTCTATTCTTAGCAGGAAGCTGAGCTGTGTAGGGTCTAATTGTTTTTGTATGTACTGGGAGAAAGGACATGAAGTGGATAAAAGTTAGCAGACTTGGCGTCATGCCCCCATGTACAAAGACAGCCTCTGCAAACCGCAGGGATGGATAAATATGATCACAGGTAAGGCACGGTTTAATGAATTTATTCAGATTATGATTAACACATTTGTGAAGTAATGATGTGACTTTATAGGTCTGTAGCCTATTATTTTTGCATTTAATGAAGAAAAAGAAGCTTGCATTAAGTCAGCAGTCTATGTGTAATATCTGACTATAGGACAGGATTTCATGTTAATACTGATCATTAAAGAGCTGTAAAGCAAATGCTTATTGTATAAAACTAGCTGACTGTTACTGTAATAGGTTTTATGGTTGAGGTTAAAAGCATGTAAAATAAATGAACTTCTAGCCTTCTGTATTGTGTTTTATGGCTCTAAATGCTAAATGTTATGTTGGGGGGGTTAAAAGGGAGGGTGTAGGACATCAGCAGGTTTATTTCTGGTTGAGGTGGAAAAGTACTAGACTATTTTACTGAAGTAAAGGTAATTTGGATAAAATATTTTTAAGTACAAGTAAAAGTAGTAATCTGTAAATCTACTTAAGTAAAAGTAAAAAGTAAGTCATTAAAATTTACTCAAAGTACTGAGTTGATATTTTTGATACCTAAGGTGGTTATAAAGTAAAATATGATCTTTGAAGTAACTAAAAGAGAATATGAATCTATAACCAGGTTGTTTTTAAAAACTGACACTTAACCTAAAGTCAAAAGCAGCAGCTGTCTTAGGATGAAATGTGGAATTATTCTCTCTGCTGACAATCGTGCTGTGAAAGTCAAACTTCAGGCAAATTTCTTGGTGGCTGAAAGCTAGACTCACTTCAATTTTGTGTTTTTTTTTAGCTCAGTACTCAACACTTTTTAAAATGTAGTGAGGTACGAGACTTTCCTCAAAATGTACTTAAATAAAAGTAAAAGTAGTGATTTTGAAAAACACTCAAAAAAGTACAAGTACTCAAAAAGCTACTCAAATACAATAACCTGAGTAATTGTAATTAGTTACGTTCCACCCCTGATTTCTGTGTGTTTTGTACATAAATGTAAGTTATTACCATTAGCACATTTAAAAGATTGATTTTATTCTTTAGTTTGGATGCATGCTGATGAGGTGGGTCTTCAAAAGAATGACTGACAGATAAGAAAAAGAGGAAGAAGTCCATCACTTTCACAAGTGTCCACTCCTACACACTTCAGGACCTTAAGGGACTCCAACACAGCCATCTCCTAACAGACAGTCCAGAAAAAATAAGAGCGATAAGAAACTTTCTTCATCTGTGTGCATAAAGGTAAAACTCCGAACATCCCAGCAAAGCCAGAGGAGTGGAGGACTTCCTGATCTCCAAGGGTGTTTTCAGACAGACACGGTTCTGGTTCTGGCACTGGTTCGGTTCTGGAGACTCAGAACCATTTTGCTTTCTGGTGAACCAGCCCTGTTCACATCAGTTTAAGCAGAACCAAAATCGGAGGACATGATGGACATGTATAACCATGTCCAGCTCCACTTGTGCCCAAATCTTTCATGCAGTCTCGGTATTCCTTCTTCAGTTTCTTGAGTTAGTTATTTATTTGGTCCGGTGTTTAGGTGAACCCAGCCTTTTCCATCTCTTCCACAAGTTCAGCATATAACACACTCTTCCTTGTACTACTCTTCAGCTTCACCTGGAATTCTGTCAATGCCCAGATCACAACCAAACATTTAGTCTCCCCAGGAGACCACTTTTTCTTTTTTTTTTTTCTGCACATTTTCACAAACTAGAACGTGATACACCCAATGATGATGTCAAGGTTCCCAAAAAAGAACCAACTATTTTTGGTTCCAGCTGAGAACCAACTTTTTAGGTTCAGAACCTATTTTTTCCCGGTTTGAACAGGCCAGCAGGTTCAAATTTAGGTTCAGGAACCGGAACTGGCACGGAGCCCTGTCAGTCTGAAAGGCCTACCAGAGACAATCAGTCCTTTCCAGATCCACAACAGTCCAGCTCACAGCTCAGTTTACTGCATGGGGCCCAGAGTGTGAATCTAATAGTCACTATCATTATGTATAGGGATTATAATCAGTGGACTAAATAGACAGTTCATACACAATGGTCAAATACATGGCTCTAATTTAACTAATTGAAAGAATCAACGGAGACAAATTACTTCAGGTTTAACTAATGTAATGTACGCAACGTTATATGTTGAATTTCTCTCAGTATCTATAATATGGTTTGAAATAAAATGAACAAAATCTCAAGTTCTGTTACCTCATTTTTTTCTCCACTGGGGTTTAGATTAGTTGTATATGTGTAGATTATCTAGCATTGACTGCATCTGTAACAGTGATCGGCGGATTGGGGGCCCCCAATCAAACTTTGCTTAGGGCCCCAAGTTAGTTTGGGCCGGCCCTGCCCATGGCTCTCCAGTCGCCTGTGGCTCTTTTGTGGCAAGTCTAAATGAAAACTTTTATTTATTTTACTTTTAATCTGTGTATTATTATCGTCGGGTGTGCGTGACGGAGGAACGCACATAAGAGAGCAAAGGAAGTCTGCTGGTGGTGCGTCTCTTCAGTATGCTCATTCCTTGAGGTGTGCTGTCTTGTGCTCAAACTGAAGCTTCTTATGCCCTCGTTTTAATAAATTTCTTTAGTCACTTCCTGCCCATGCTTTTCCACACTCGTATTTTATGATGATCATTAATGATCATACGTGTCATCAGTCATACGTGACCCTAACACACACGGATCACATATTGAGATGATGCAATATCAAGTGAAATTTGTTCAAATGTGGGTGTTTGATTTGATCTTTAATGTACTGCTGATAATAAATACTGTCAAAAGAGCAGAAACAGAAAACCAAAGCTACAGAATGAGGCAGGGTGGAACGATGTGTCTAAGAGAGCTGCAGGTAAAAGGCAGGGCCGGTTTTAGTCATTTTGAGGCCTACGGCAAAGACCAATATGAGGTCCCTCCCCCTTTAGCTAAAAGCATCAATAATGAGTGGAAAAAATTACAAAGCATCTGTTTTATGTTAACAAAGCCACAGAACTACAGTAAATCTCCCAGTGTGAGAGATAAATACCCAAATAGCCAACCATAATTCATCAGCTCTTTGAAAAGCATCTCAGAACTCAAACTAATATTTTAACATGTCATTAGACCAGGAGGAACTTGCATTAATAAAAAAAAAGTATATGCTCATTATTAGTAACATATCCTTTCCTCTAACTCTATAGACATTTTATGTGGCCTATTGTATCCTATATCCTATTTAATTACAGCCAACAATTCACTGTTTCATTTATTTCATTTATGGATCAGCTGATCTATGGATCTTCCTTACATCCCTGATTTTGGAATGTGGCTCCAGCTAAAGTAATTTAAGACAATAAGGCTCTTGGGTAGAATAAGATTGAGTTCCACTAGTATAGACTGTCTTCAGACACAGAGAAATATCAGTGACTGGCAGAAATAGACTAGTTTTATTTGGAGAGCATGAACAGCCTGAAAGAAAAAAGAGAAGAGTAAAATGTATATTTCTAGATATTATATACCACATTTCTATTTTACTAAATGCATTGATTGATATGTTTTCCAACATCTTTTCCATGAACTCACCCCAACATATAGACTTTCAAATGCTAACTTATAAACTCACTCAGGCTGTTATTAGAAAAAAGGATGACCTCCTTTGGAAAGGAAAGACTTCAAACTATACACCAAGCATTACCTGGAACCCTGGGGGCAAAGCCCCCCCCCCCCCCCCCCGTCTTTCAATCCTACTGACGGCCCTGCAGGGCTTCATGTGGATCTATTATTTAACTTTATGCATAACAGAGGTTTGATTAGACCATCATAATGTCTGTTCTTTAAAGGCTTAATATGTTTTTACTATTCACAATTGTCTCCCTTAATGTACTTATTTTACATTTCAGAGCAAACACATAAAAATGTCAAATTCATATGCATCAGGATGGATCAGTGAAAGAGCATAAACAAACCAACAAAAAATTTGCTGTCAGTTGTCCTTATGCAGCCTACTACTCTTAAGGCTACCCCACAGTCTATGGATCTTTGGTTCTCCCTTCTCTCTCCCTATACTCTCCTTTTCATCATTTTTTTTTCTTCTTTTACCCTTGAGGCTTTTTACTGAAGTGGGTAACAGAAAGCACCAAACGTGATGGTACTTTAACCACCAACACCTCTTCAAATTACAGCATATGAAAGAGACCCTTTTTGTACAGTTTGACATCACAGCTGCTTCATACAAAAACTGTGTTTAGGGGGGAATACGAATGCTTCACAGTGTTAACAAAGAACAAGAAAAGATACTAATGAGCAAGTGACTCATAAGCTTTGACATGAATGCAGCCCACTCAGGCTTTCTTAACATAATAAATGACAAAAAAGAAAAATAAAAAAACTATATACATATATATATATATATTATACACAAACAGTATATCTTACTGCTATAATAGGCATCATGTCTATCTGTCTGTCTTGATTTGCATGCCACATCATTGCTCAAATTGTCCTTGATGCCTCTCAGAAGACTTCTTCAGTGTTCTGGTTCAAAACCAGTGCTATAAAAAAAATCATAAATTTATATAGATTTTCTATAAAACCCAAAATTGTTGCGCATTTCACTTCAGTTTGCTCCCATTCCCGTCCCCCATTAAATCACTACCCCTGTGAAACACATACGCTTACTATGCCACAATGCCCAAGAGGAGAAGGCCTTCACTCTCAAACACACACGCTAAAAGACGGAAAGCACACCGGAATCATGATTATGTCTTTTCTCCATAACTGAGAGAGGTAATGCCAGAGCTGGACTTTGGTGAAACACACCCACAAGGAAACATATTTCGCACACCTGGATGTGAGGATACACATGACTACGTTTCCTGATTAAAGTATACTCTCTGTAAAGCACATCTCACATTAAACAAGACTAGAAATAATACCAAAAAAAAAGCTTGTACATATCTAAGTATTAATGTTTGGACTTTGCAAGGTTATGCAGTTTCTTGTCATGTTTACTTTCTGTACATTGAGAGGAAAACTAACCAGAGTCAAATTCCAAGTAGTGTAACCGTACTTGGACAATAAAGCTGTGGTGAAATGTCTCATGTCATATGCACATTTTCGCTAATAGATCATACTAACTGTAATGTACATTACTGTGGTAAAATACCTCATGTCATATGCATAGCTGCACTAATTAATCCACCAACTGTAAAGTGAATCACTGTGGTAAAATGCCTCATGTCTTTTGCATATTTGCACCAAGTTAGCTATGACCATACTAATTGCTGATTTATTCTATTTACTGTGGGCAGATATTGAATCTTTTCACTGTAACTCAGATACTATAAGAAGGCTCCCTCATCCCATCTGCCCATTTGCATTAATCAACTGCTTTAAAAGAGCTTATCTCATGGAAAGCTACATACACCCTTACACATTTTATATTTCTGATCATGTCTAGACAGCAGTCTTGTACCCTTTACACATCTTGCAACCATACTATCAATACACACAGACCTGTATATACTATGAAAACTGTAACAGGGTCAATATCATTATAAGGTGCCTTTCAGACTTCCCTATTTCCAAAAATAAAATTGAGATTTTCCATTAAACTTCATATTCATTGTTTTAAGTAGATGTTATACTGTTACAAATGCATGTTGGTCAAGCTCAAACACTTTTTATAAATTAACTGCAAGCAGAAATTATACATGAAAACTGCATAATATGTCCACCCTGTTTGGGACAAATTCAAAGTAGAACAAATACATTGTAATTAAAGAGTGATTATAAAGTGTACATTTTCAGAAAGGTATTTATTCCCTTTGTCAAAAAAATTTAGTTAATTGGAAAAGTATCCCTCATTTGTTTATAAAGGAATCACACAAAAGGTTCTGCTAACCTGTGAATTTTTTTTTTTTTTTAATTTTCAATAAACATGAAAATGACAGGGTGGACAATGACATAGGGTGGACTTTCTGTATGACAGGGTGAACACGTTGTGAAATGTCATTAAAATGCCACATAAATGCTATAAATCTTAAGAAAATGAATGAATGAAAAACATGTCAGAGGTCCTTTTCCCATGTAGGGGGAATTTTAATTCAAAGATTTTACAGATTCACAAAATCAAAGATGTCTGACTGTCCCTCAGGCTATGACGGGAGTTGATATATTTAGCAGCGTCTATACAGACGATTCTTTGCTTTTCTAAGATGCACTGTAAAAAAAATTCCGTTAAATTTACGGTAAAACGCTGGCAGCTGTGGTTACCAGAGATTTACTGTAAAAATTACGGTGAGAATGTATGAGAAAAAACGGTGTTTTCATTCTACAACTGTAAATATTACAGTTCAAACCTGTTTTTTTTTAACTGTAAATTTCTGTTAAAAAAATACAATATTGTAACCGTTTATACAAGGATTTGCTGTAAAAATAACAGTTATACTGTAACCATATTTACGGTAATTTGCTGTACAACTTATTGTAATTTGATGTAGAAGTTACAGCTCTATTACAACATTTTCTACAGGGATTGGCTGTAAAAATAACGATAATGAAACAAACCTGTTTATGGTAAATTACTGTAAAAACACCAGAAATCCTGTAAACCTAAATACAATCTATCTCAGTAATAAAAACAGTAGACCCGTATAATGTTAAACGGTATTTTATTATAACTACTTAAATTTTACAGTAAATTACTGGCAGCTGTGGTTACCAGAAATTTACCGTAAAAAATACAGTACAAAACATGAGAAATTACAGCTGATATTTGCAGATTTTACGGTAGTAGCAAAATACTGCCCAACTTTAAATTTTACAATAAATTACTGGCAGCTGTGGTTACCAGAAATTTACTGTAAAAAATACAGGACAAAACATGAGAAATTACAGCTGATGTTTGCAGATTTTACAGTAGTAGCTTAATACTGCCTTACTTTAAATTTTACGGTAAATTACCAGCAGCTGTGGTTGCCAGAAATTTACTGTAAAAAATACAGTACAAAACATGTGAAATTTCAGTTAATTTGCTAGATTTTTGCAGTAGTGCCCTAATACTCCTACTTTTAACAAAAGATTCAAGCTCTCTGATAAACAATAAGAAACTCTGCAGTTATATGTTTGCAATAAAAACCTTTCAACACATCTGATAACTTGTCTGTATACTCACAAAGCAGTTTAGATCTTGGAAAAAAGCTTGTGTCCATATGTATGACAGGTAGTCCTTGGTGTAATGCATGAAGATGAAACAAAGTCACTTGCCCCTAAATGATTCAAGAGTAATGAGTCCAGTCTTGACTGAAGAAGGCCTTCCACTTGGGAAGCTTCACATGGCCAAGAAACTTCATCTTCTTGAAGACTTGAGCACAGTTCATCAGGTGTTCTACTTTGGACTGGCTCCATCCTCTCTGCAGGAAGTACATATACAAAACAAAGTTAGAGTGATTCAGTGCTTCAGTTTAATGCCTACACAGATGTAAATTTGAGAAAACTAGGCTCTAATAAGCCATGCTTACAATCAGCACAACAGAATAAAATAAACAGTGTGTACAGTACATACAGATCGCTTCTATAATAGAATATGGTGAAGAAACGCAAATGTACCCACAAGTGCCAGCTATTAAGTCAGCAATCACCTAACAACAGCCAATTACTTTTTCCGTTATTGATTATAATGAGACAGTTATGACATATTAATTGCAATTTGCTTTTCCTTTATAGTTTAGAGCTGTGGTGCCCAGGCTTGTATCCACTGAGCTCCTCCTTCACATATCCAAGAAGATATGGACCCACACAAAAAAGTGACATAGCTATTGCTGTAAAAACTAAACATAAATTTGAATTGATGTCATTATTTAAAGCAGTTTTAATTTTGGCAGATATTTTTAATTTTAGTCTTAGTTTTAGTCTTTAAGTGAAATGAATTTTAGTTTCAGTCACATTTTAGTAATTTCTGTCCATTTAGTTTTAGTCCATAAAAGTCCTCACATTTTAGGTTTTACTTTTAGTCCAAGCATTTATTGTCTTACTGAAATCTGGTACCAAGTCATAGTGGGATGTTCTCTGCACCCTGCCAAACCTGGGGTCCCTGCTTTCTACAGCTGAGAGACAGAAGAGCTACAGCTGCATTGTTTTTTGACAGAATTACCCACAGTGGAGAGATATCATGGATTTTGAATGTCCGACGAAAACTACATTACATTCTAGTCAAAAACTAAACTTAGTTTTTGTCAGTTTTAGTCATCACAGATCTATTTTTGTTAGTCTTAGTCTAGTTTTTGTCATGGAAAACAAAGCTGTCGATGAACATTTTTAGTCATAGTTTTAGTCGACGAAATTAACACTGGTTTAAAGCTACACACAATAGCCCAAACCACAAGTGTTAGCAAAAGACCTTGGTATGAACCATTCATAAGGGTTATATTGTGATTTTAGGTAGTTGAACCACAAGATAAATATTTGCAAACTATGCTCTTTATTTATATATTTACTTGTAAGACCACCCAAATAAATATAGAATTTGCTTTTACATGTAAATATAATATATAATTTTATATATAATTTCTATATAATTTCCCTTCGGGGATGAATAAAGTTATTATTGTATTGTATTAGGGTAAGCCTACCCATTAAGCCCAGGCACCATTTAAGCCCACTTGCGACTTTGAAGTCAATTTAAAAAAAAAAAAAGAGGGGCCTGTCTTATGCTATACATTATTTTGTCCAATCACACAATTTCTTAATTATATGTCAGTTTTTGTTTGACACAATCACATTTGTAGATATTGAAAAAGGCCCGCCTACATTTGTGCAGTCTCTAGGAGGCTCAGATAAAGTCGCCTCAAAACTTTGGTGTTTTGGGACCCTCAGAAAAAACCTCTTTTCAACCATTTTCAGCCACTGACTTGTTAAGTACATTCATATTATGTAATTTGAGAGATTATTGATTTGGTTTTTGTGTATAAACAGGTAGTTTTTGTAATTTCTTACTATTTAGTTTTATGTGAAAAGATGAGTCATGCTAGCTAGCGTAGCAAGCTAATCACTAGTCAATACATGTAGCCCTACTGATAGATACACTGCTTAATGATTAAAAATGATAAGTACACAAACTAAGTGTTTTCTGATTCATTTTACATAAATCTTACATAAAACTTTGAACAAGAATTCCTTGATAATTCAGAAAGTTTGGCAGAAGAGGAATAACTGTGATGGCAAGTTTTGCAGCATATTTAGCCTACAGGCATTTCTTTAAACATTTGTTTCATTTTGGTGAGAAAATATTATCTTCATTTCCTGGTAGTCACTGTAGTACCATTTAAGCCCAGTGTGTTCCATTTAAGCCCATCTGATGTGTTTCAATAGAAAAAAATGAAATTTTGAGGTTTGATAGCTTTTCGCTGTAATCCTGTGTTGGATGTTGTTAAACTAACTTCATTAACACGAGTACATCACAGATCACACACTGACCAGAAGAATTGTTATGTCAGTTAATTTTGCATAATCATTTGTTTATAGTGAGAAAAATGCCAACAAAAAAGAGGAATTACAGCAACTGTCCTAAAATCATCATTGTTACAGCCAAACATTAAATCCAAGTTCAATAAGATATTGTTGATTCACTGTAATGTCATTTAATACTTTTAAAAACAAACACATTTTTTTTATTTTGTCAATATTGAATCAAATTTTGTCAATATTAAATAAAATGTTCAATGAAATGTTAAATACTGAAGCCAATGAAAATTAGTTTTAGGCCTACTTTGTCATGTTTGTGGTGGTCCATTGTTACAAGCCAAACATTAAAGCCAAGTTCAAAAATAAATTGTGTTTAACATGTATAACATGTTACTGAATTAATATATGTTTACTACTTGAAAAATGTAATAATTTTTAAATTTCTGTCAATAAACATGGTTGTGGGCTTATTTGGAACACATGGGCTTAAATGGTACTTAGGTACCAATTAAGCCCATGCCAGACTTTTGACTTTATTCATAACATTTCTTTAATTTGTTCTCTAAAATATGCATAAGTAAATAAATATACCTTCAATTGAGGGATTAATCCTTCATTCTAACAAATGATCATGTTTATAAACCATCTTAGTATCTATGAAAAATACGTGAACTTAGATTTTGGTGGGCCTAATGGGTACACTTACCCTAAATGCTTTGGGGTACAAAAGGATTTTGCTGTAACAAAGATGATGGGCACTGAATTTTAAATCAATCATAATGAAAACATATGACTCACACAGAAAACTGTATTGGCCCCCATATGGTGTGGTCATCAGAACACTGAGAACAAGCTGGACAAAGCAGTGGCATGGCAGTATTCTGGGTATTTCTACATGACCAGATTAATGCAGTGCTTGGTGTAAACTACATAAAATAAACATAAAATGGCTTCATGTTGCTTAAAGAAAGATTAATCTAAAGAATTTATTGAGGTATGTACAAATGCTGTGCAAGGCTTACCATTATTTTTCCTTGATAACTGGCGTCTTTTAGAAGAGTGGAATACCGGAGACAGTATAAAGTAATGGAGTCCTAGTCACCACCAGCAGAAGAAACAGGACCTTAAAAAAGAGTAAGGAAAAATAGAAAGACAAGGTAAAGCACCAAATCATGTCAACTTAGAAGTTTTGAACACTTATGTATGCACTGATTGCAAAGTACTATCCAATTTTTGAATTCACTCAAAAAAGAGTGGACCCAATCTCTTCTTGTCCCGTGAGCTGAATGTCTTGTCACATCCCTTGTGTTTTGTGGCAGAAGCTACAGCAGACACAAAATGCAGACATACATGTAGAGTGATCCAGCTGTTAAGCAGTTATCAGACGGGTGTTGCTGTGTTTATATGTTCTTCTAAAATCAACACTAAGCTGTGACTGGTGCTACCCTCTCCACTTAGAGTGTGTGTTGATCCCACAGCTCTGTATGTCATCTTGCTTGCCCTTGCGCTTTTTCTGCTCACAACAGTCTTGGTTTAGAAAAAAATGCTGCACATCTATTTCTTTTTTGTTTTTTAAATTTGAAAATTTGGATACTATCAAACCTAAAAATCTGAACCAGAATCTTTATTGTCATTGTACACAAGTACAACGAAATTTTGCACAGTTCCATTCAGTGCAATTATTATTACCTCTGCCAAGGAGGTTATGTGATCGGCAGGGTTTGTTAGTTTGTTTGTTGGCAACATAACCCAAAAAGTTATGGATAGATTCTGATGAAATTTCCAGGGAATGTCAGAAATGGCAAAAGGAAGAACTGATTTGATTTTGGGACTGATCCAGATCATCGTCTGGATCTAGGAATTTTTAAAGGACTCTTCACTATTGGGAGATAGGGCTAATGGCGGAGGTCTGCGCTCTCTGAGTGCTTTTCTAGTTTATTATTGCAACTGCTCTGGGATATGTGCTGTTTTCAGTCTGTTAGTTTTGGCTCTTATTGTCCTGAACCGTCTTCCTCAGGATAGCAGTTGTTACAGGTGACAATAACACAGTTATAAAAATAACTGATATTGTATCATATGATGCACACGGCTGGAAGGAAATAAAACATTTTGCCAGCATTACACTATACCATATAACTACCTCTAAAGAGGAAAAATTATTACCTCTGTAGGAACTCCTGAGTGGATCCCAATGCTGGTCAATGCATAGCATGAGCTGCCTTGAAGCCTAGCAAGAGGCTCCTGGGAGGATGATAAAAGTAGAAAAGAATTACAAGCAAATCATCCATTACCATCCAAATTAGTCTTTAAAGTGTTTCTGAGATCCACTTACTCAAAAATACTATACATGGGTCAGGCTTTCCACTGGTACCCCATCTGGCAAGAATGTTTCAACAAGGCAAAAGAGGTTGTCTTCCTTTTTGTCGAAACAGGAGAGAAGCCCTTTATGTCCTCTGAGCAGCCCTCCAACTGTCCTCTCTGAATCTTGAGCTTTGTGGCATCCTGCAAAAATCAAGTGAGCTATTAAATCTTTAGTGCCATGACACTGACGTGCACATATCCCCATTGTGCATTTAGGAGGTGCTGGAGCCAACAGGTAGTGCCCAGGACCACCACAGTCCACCACCACACTATCCACCTTATTCCTGGGGCCGCTACTGCAAATGTGAATATGGGCGAAACTTCCGGTGCCAAAACGGAAGTAGGCTACATTAAATACATGTATTCTAGTACAGCAGCTAACTATAGACGCTAACAAAGAATGACAGTTGTTTCAATAGGAATTCTTCTGGAATTTGTAAATATTTATATTTTTGTTATCACATGTTCACATTGTTTGTATTATAAGCTGTAGATAAGTAAATAAGGAGGATACCACATTATTCCTGGTGGTCTACTGTAGCTATGAATGGAAGTGGAACTTCCAGTACAGTAACAATAATAGCAAAAACATGATTTTTCCAAAGGCTTACTAAAGTGATTTAGTGTCAACAGTGGTTGTTCTGAAATAAATAAATATTTGCTGTAATAAATACTGCTTCATTTTTGTTAAATCAATGAGCTGAAATGTTTTAATCATATTTTCTGTAATGCTCAGTACCTGTTGCTATGTTCATGGTACTAATATTATGACAAAGTTAAATATGTCTCTCACAACAGGCTGTCCACTGTCTAAGTGCATCGGGGATGTGATTCTTTCAGTATTAATTTATCATTAAATCTTAATACAAAACTTGACATTTACCAAACTGAAGAGCTGGCAACTTGAGTCATGGATAATTTTATAAATATAATTCCCATATTTAAGAGGGATTAGTTTGTAAAATGAGAATTTCAGCAACTCCACAAACTAGAAATGTATCTTTTATACCGATATAAAGCTACTAAAGTTAGCTAAATATGCCCTTGTAGGTTATCTAAAGTAATGTCATCAATTTGAACTCTCCAGTAGAGGCTAGAGAAATATAATAATATTATCCCGTCTGAGGTGAAGCAGTCTAACTTTATGTAGTTTGGTATTAAAATTGCTTTAATAGTCACGTTTAGCATCTCGTTTCTATGCAAAGTCCCATTTAGATATAAAGGAGCGGAAGTTGAGAACATATTCATGTAGGGATAGGAATAAGCAGGAAAGCCTACCTCAGGAGACTCTGAACACAGATAAGAATATGACACTGAACACAGATATGAATGTGACTCTGAAGGGGAAAAATCCTTCACCTTAGGTCGCTCTGAAGCATCAGTGCTGCAAGGGACTCTCTCTTTTTGGATAGGTGTCATCACGGTCCTAACGGTCTCTCCCAACTCATCTTGAAAACTCCGTCCTTTTTCTTTCCCTCTTCCCAGTGTTCCCATTATCCAACCGCCCATTTTTTGTGCATTTTTCTAATGTCTGAAGTGGGCGGAGTTAGCTCTGAGCTTGGGGTTCACTTATGGTCCCCAACACAGCAAGTGTTAAACGTTCTCCACGCTAAAATAACAGCAAAAAATACAAATCAAACAGCAATGTTGGCTGGTCTAGAATTGAAACAAAATGCCTCCTGACCCATTTAACTTCTACCTATAAACACGTGGTGTTACTGAATGAAAAGAACTCAAGAAATATTTGACACTACGACAAAAGAAGTTCTACATACCTTACCAATAGCTCGTAGGCTGATGCTCCGGGTGACGTCGAATTAATACACGCCAATGTCCTGCTTTGTATTCCATCTTCGTTTGCGGCTCGTTCTACGAGCAGACAGCAACTTTATGAAATATTTCCACGCACACGAGACCACAGAAGACACGAAAACGCTGTAGTTTACCAGGCAGCCGTTGGCGGTTTGATTTTCCAACGAACCACACACGCATGCGTATTAGGTCCTTCTTTCCCCGCGCCTGCGCGAAACCTTATTCGCGCATGGCAATTGACTGCAACCACAGTGCGCAAACGCATTTCGAGAAAGCAGCACTGTTTGTGTACATGGAGGGAGGTGACTGAAAACTGTTCACTCTGTAGCTCGTTTCCTAATTGTTCCATTTTTAAACACCCAAATCGCTGTTCTAGTACAGACACAATAGAAAACGTTCCTGTGTAGACAGGGTTGAATGGCGACGGGAAACAGTTTTTCAAAATTATTTTTATATATTTATTTTTTATATTGATACAACTTTATTGAACAGATTCCAATAGTTAATACAGCATTGGCACATGAAACAAAACGTATTTACTAGAAATAAATAACCCCACATACAGGTAAAGAGAAGTTTAGATTAAATTACATAAGGTATGAGAAGTATATTAAAATTTCAGAAACTAAACCATGGTTTCATATTGTTTTTTTTTTAAGAATTTTTTCCCTTAGAAATCAATTTGATAGACTATATGTACAGTTCCCATTCATTTTTAAAACTGATTATGGAGGGTTTCTTGTCATTCTATTTGCATTCATGTTTAAGTTGTTTAACCAGTAAAAATAACTATTGTATTTATATAATGTATATACTATATATTCAACTGTACTATATACATATTATATATACAGTATGTATCTCTCTCTCTCTCTCTTTATGTATATATAAAATAGTTCTTTCCAATTACCTTGTTATATTTCCTATCGGTAATATGTGTCATCCAATTTCAGTTCTGAAAGATTGACTGAAACATTAAAGTACATCAATGTATTTTGTGTTAGATGCATTAAAGGAAGTGGAATGGCTTTACAAATGCAATGGCATTCTTTGTGAGAGCAATTAACATCATTCTTTTCCAATAAATCAGTTAAACTAAAATAATTGACCACTTTCATCCATCAAATTAAGAACAAACAAAATGATTTTTGGTACCATTCTTGGTTTCAATAAGGTTTTCATATTAACTGTAACTGTCCGTTTATTTCACAAGGCAGCATCATGTGGTGTAGCACTGAGAAACAAATGTAAACATAACAACAAATTGGTGCTTGTTCACAGGTTTTGCAGGTTGACAGGTTTTTACTGTATTTTCTACAGAACTTTCCTGATCATGCAGTATTTTTAACCTCTTGTCCCTGCTAAAATTACGGTATGTGATTGCAATTTTTTTCACAGATTTTTACTGTGAATTTAAATGTACATGAGAGAAAAGTCTGTAATTTTAACAAAATACTACTGTAATTTTTAGAGTAATTGCCCGTCTTGAAGATTACAGTATTTTTCCTTTATTTTCACAATCTTCTTTCGTTTAAACGGTACAATTTTGTAATTATTACGTACTTTAATTGTAAAAATTTATGTTTCATACCGTTGCTTGATTTACAGCAATTCTGTGTATTTTATACAGTAATATATGTTTATTTGTTTTACGGTCTTTTACTGTTGCTATTTGACAGTCTTTTGCCGTATTTTCTACGGACATTTTTTACAGTGTGTATGTCATTTAACCTTCATCCTGTAGAGAATCAAAGTGAGGAACCCTTTATTTGATTTGATTAATGAATTTTCTTCTGATGTGTTCATATTTACTACAGTGCAGCAGGAAGTGTATTTCTGTTTCTACCTGGTTCTGAGTACAGAGCTGACACAGTCTGTCCTCTCTAGGTAGCCAGGTGTGTATGTGTATACCTGTCTCTATTTTCAGACAGTGATCATTGAGTCTGTACATGGTCAATGTCTTATCAGTTTCTCATCAGTCTCTGTGCTTAAATATTTTGCTACAGTGTACTGTCTGTTTAGCCCCAACAACACTGGAGTTTACTCTGAGTCCTTGTTGTGCATGTCCAATAGTTAATGTAATTGTCTTTTTCTCTCTCTGTAATCTGATTAGTTGGGATGGTGTCAGGGCTGTCCTGAGGCCTGGTACTGTAAGGTGAGCTGAGCCTCAGGATCAGCTGGCTGAGGGGGCTCTTCTCCAGGGTCTCCTTTTGGTAAAGTAAAGCTTTGTGATGGCAGGAACTGGGCTCACTGGTTTTTAGGTGTTTGTAAAATGTGATTGCTCTTTTTTGGATGGGGATTAAAAGTGGAAATTGGCTTAATTCTGCTCTGCACCCATTGTTGGTGGTGTTTCTGTGAACCCTGGGAATACTGTTGCAGACCTCTGTATGTAGGGTCTTTATGGGGTGTTTTTCCCATCTGTCATACTTTAGATTTGTAAGAGGACCACACACTTCAGTACCATAGAGTAAAATTGGTTCAATTACTGATTTAAAGATTTGGAGCCAGATTCGGATTGGTAAATGAACATTTAAAGATTTCTTAATGAAATAAAAAGCTCTTCTTCCCTTCTCTCTGAGCCCATTCACAGCCAGATTAAATTTCCTGTGTGAGTGACTTTTAGTCCTAAATATGTGTATTCGTGTGTGTGTGTTCTATATTTGTTGATCCCCAGGTAAATCTCTGCTGGTTTCTTTGACCTTTGGATCGATTCTGAAATATCAGAATTTTAGTTTTGTCCAAAATTTACTGTCAGAGCCCAGGTCCGACAGAAATTTAGCAGATGATCATGTTGCTGTTGTAACGCCTCCCTGGATGGAGCCCGCCGCATCAGGTCATCCGCAAACAGGAGGCATTTAATGTCTGAGTTGTGTTCTTCTGTCTTTCTTCCATCTGTCCCTCTCTTTCTCAAGGTACCTTCTTCTTCAGTCTGAGTCAGCATTAGAACATACCCGATATCTCCCTGCTATCTCAGTTTCTTTCGAGTTCATTTCTCAAAAAAGACAATTCAAAACCTTCCCTTACACACTTTAATTGGTGATCCAGGTAAACTATGCTTGCCTTATAGGCTTGCTGATACCAATATCACCAAAAAAGTCCATATTGTCCACTTTAAGTATCTATAGCACATACTGTTGTAAAATATGTATAATAGCTGTTAAAATATGTGTAACAATATCAGCATGTGGCATGCACTATGTACATGTTCTTCCTGTCTCAAACCATGTCCACCCTGTCATGGAAGGTTTTCTGATAGGGTGGACAATGACAGGGTGGACAATTTGGCATTTTTGACCATTGGTCGGTTTCTACATCACAAACTCTATATAAAAGGTAAAGCCTTACCGCCTCTAACTGACTTTACTATTCAGAGACCACTCCCATCCTCTCCTGCCTGCACCTGTACTGTCTCGGCTCTGAGAGCTCCGACTGTAGTTACGCTGCTGCTGGAGCCAGTGGACTGAACAGGTAGTGCTCAGAACCACTACAGTCCACCACAACACTATAGCCTGCGTCAGGGGGGCTCTAGAGGGGAAAACTCCTCTGCTTTAAAAGAGCGCTGTGCAGCAGCAGTGCTGTGGGACTCTGTAGGTGTCTCTCTTTGACAAGGGTACATCACTGTCACTCCCGTCTCATCTGGAAAGCCCCCATCCTTTTCCCCTCCTCCTCTAAGAACCAAACTGCCCACTTTCTGTGCATTTTTTTAATTACAGAGGTGGGCGAAGTTAGCTCTGAGCTGGGGGTTCACTTACACTTTAACCACTTACTACACACACTGTATTTAGCAGATAAGTTTGAGGGGCATGCCAAAATCACGTACATCCAATGAAAGAAAACTTTATCATTGTACTGACATGTGTGTAAATGTTTGGTCCTTTATAATAAGACCTCAGGGATTCATTATTCTCATGATAACTGAGTGATTCTGATGAGGACGCCTAAAGGCACTTTATAGTGATATTGACTCAACAAAGTTGTTTCACATTTGTTTGGTCATATGCAAATCATATGTCTTGTGTTTTAAACAGCACTGTAAGTTTCTGCATAGGTTTTGTTCTTGTATAGGCCAAAACGTATTTTTTGCTTAATATTGTATATAGGTGCGCTATGCGTAGTTTGTGTTAACTAATGGCAATTTCAGTTCAGCTAATAATTATTTATTTATTTTATGGCATTTAAAATGTTTTTTACATGCTTAATTTAGTAACATTTGCATTATTTCAATTCAAACGGCCTTATTATTTGTTATTTCAAGTTAATGTACTTATAAGAGCTAAGGATGAAAATAGGAGTCTGTCGCTTTAAGAAAGTGCGGTGATCTCTGTGATGCTAGGTACTGTGGGGGCAGACGGCCTGAGAGCCGAGAGGAGCTCACGGTTTTTCTGACCGTGTTCGGACTGTTTAGGTTTTGTACGTATTTAAAGCTGTGTCTGGCTGGAAAACGTGTCTTCTATTTTTTTTTTTTTTTTATATATTTTCTGTTCAATAAACGTGGACAAGACGAACTTTAGTGAAGACACACTTTTTTGGAAGCACGCGTCAGCCATAAGCTCCTGTGGAAGGTTTTATTGGAAAACCTACTACATTAGTCAGAAAAACCCTTCTGCATCACCGTAAAAAATGATCTTTGGAACGGACAAGGCTTGTGGAAACGGTGGATTGCTTCGGTGGACAACGAGGAAAAGTTCATTGAGGAAAGTCCGAGTGGATTATTGATTTTAGGAGCCGACGGCGGAGAAAGAAAAAAGAGAACAGCCCGATAAGCAGCAATAACTTTGCTAAGTCTATGCTAGCTGGCATTATGGATGAAGACTGTGAAGGGCTAGCATGTGGAAAGAGGCTATCGAAAATGACAGAGAAAGCTGTGGAGGAAAAGGTGCATCGTTTAACTCAATCCAGGAAAGCTAAGTTGGGTCATCTAACTAGCCAGGCTAACGAAATTGAACGGCTAATGGAGGACGATGCTAACGTAAACACAGTAAGACAGAAGTTACGTTTGGACTATCAAAGTTCGCTGGCTGAATTCAGCAAGACAAATGATGCTTTAACACACTTGCTGTGTGAAGAGGAGCTAGAAAAAGATCAGAGTTCATGGTTTGAGCCTAAATTAATGTGCATTCGTGGATTTATGCAGCAAGTGGAAATGTGGATAAAGGCAGCAGAAGATAAACTAGCTAAAGAATGTGATGCAGACATACAGCCAGCAGACAGTGTATCACTGGCTTCAGCTGCTCAAAGCTGCAGGAGCAGACAGCGTAGTTCTGCTGTTGGAAGCAAAGTGTCCAGTGCTTCCTCTGCGCGACTTAAAGCTGAAGTAGAGAGAGCAGCGTTGCTTGCAAAGGCTGCAGCTCTTAAACAAAAGCAAGATCTGGAACGTCAAGAAGCTGAGTTGAAAGCAAAAAGAGAAGCTTTGGACCTACAAACTGCTATTGCGGCCTCTGATGCAAAACTCAAAATTTTAGAAAACTATGAGTGTGAATGCCTTTCACATGTAAGTCCACTGGGTGGAAGGACTAGTGAGTCTGGATATATGCTATTACCTGTGAGTCAAAATCAAGTTGACAACATGGAGAATGGAAATGGTGAATTTAGACCATTGCAACCTCAGTCCATCACATTGCCACAGTACAGTAGTGACTTTGTATCAGATGAACATACCGTGGAGACTCTCTGCAATGTTATGGCACGACAGAATGACATAACGGAGCTAATGATAAAACAACAGAGAATGATGACATTGCCCCCTTTGGACATTCCTATTTTCAGTGGCGATCCTCTGGATTACAACTCATTTGTAAGAGCCTTAGAGCATGGTGTAGAATCCCGCACTGAAAACTCTAAAGACCGCCTCTACTATTTAGAGCAGTTCACTGAAGGACAGCCAAAGGAGCTAATAAAGAGTTGCCTGCACATGAAGCCAGATGTAGGCTACCAAAGGGCCAAACAGCTACTAAAGGAGCATTTCGGAAATAATTACAAAATCGCTGTAGCCTACACGAACAAAGTGATGGACTGGACACCAATCAAGCCAGAGGATGCAGAGTCACTTAATGCCTTCTCACTCTTCCTCACAGCCTGCTGCAACACCATGTCTGAAGTGAGTTACATGGAAGAACTGGATAATGTGGCAAACTTGAAGGCTATAGTAGCAAAGCTTCCTTTCAAGCTACGGGAAAGGTGGAGGAGTGTCGTGTGTGGCATACAAGAGGAACATGACAGGAGAGTCAAGTTTAAGGACCTAGCTGAGTTTGTCCACAAACAGGCCAAGGTTGCTCTTCACCCAGTCTTTGGAGACATAAAGGATAATCCCACAGCTAGAACATCCACAGCTTAACAGAGCATTCACAAAGAGCAGAAAAAAGGCATAATCAGGAGGTCGTTCACCACAAGTGCTGTGAAGATGGAAAAGGAGGATGCAGAACAAGTGGAACACTTAGCTCCTGCCTCAACAACACTGGGGTGTCTCTTCTGCAAAGGTGAGCATGTCATAGAGACTTGTAACAAGCTTAAAGGCAAGTCACACAAAGAGAAACTGGAATTCTTGAGAAGCAAGGGACTATGTTTTAGCTGTCTCAAGCGTGGACACATGAGTAAATTGTGCAAAGCAAAGGTGAGCTGTGAGGTGTGTTCTTTAACACATCCTACACTTCTGCACATTAAGAAGAAGGATATAGTGGCTGATGGAGAAAAAAGAAAAGGTAACACTGATGGTCAGACAGTCTTGAGTGCATTCGTCTGCGCTCAATCTGAGGCTCATGAGCTGACTGGGGCCGGGGAAGATGACTGTACCCTTGCAATAGTCCCGGTCCAAGTCAAGTCCAAGAAGGGAAGTGAGATAGTACAGACATACGCCTTCTTGGACCCGGGCAGCTCAGCGACATTCTGTACCGAGGCACTGATGAATGATTTGAAGCTTAGTGGACTAAAGACTGACATGCTGCTGAGAACCATGAATGAGGAGAAATCTGTCAGCACTTACGTGGTATCTGGCTTGGAGGTCAGTAGTTTGTTTGGTAACGAGTTTATTGATCTTCCAGATGCTTTCACATGCAAGACGATACCTGTAGGAAAGGAAAACATACCACAACAAAAGGATCTTGAAAGGTGGCCTTACCTTAAGGAAATACATCTGCCCCAGATTGAAGCAGACATCGGATTGCTCATCGGAGCAAACGTGCCGAAAGCTATGGAACCGTGGGAAGTAGTGAGCAGCGTTGGTAATGGACCATATGCTATCAGAACCAAGCTTGGTTGGACTGTCAACGGGCCTCTGAGAGAAAGTTGCAGTGGCACAGGTAAAAAGAAACTTACCAAGACCCTGGCAAATCGTATTTCAGTGACCAGTCTGGAGAGCATGTGGCTTCAGCAGTTTCGCCTGGATTTCCCAGAGGGAGGGAAACATGATGAGGTGGAAATGTCCAGAGAGGACCACCAGTTCATGGACATGGTCACAGAATCTGCTAAATTAGTTGAAGGCCATTATGTTATATGCTTGCCTGTGAAGAACAGAATGGATAACATGCCAAACAATCGCACAATGGCTGAGCAGAGAGCACAGAACTTGAAGAGGAGACTTATCCGAGATACCAACTTTCACAAGGAGTACACAGACTTCATGAACGACATTCTGCAAAAGGGTTATGCTGTGCAACTGTCTGAGGAAGAAGTGGAGTACAAGGAAGGAAAAGTGTGGTACATACCACATACTGCTGTGTATCACCCTGTAAAGCGGAAACTGAGAGTGGTGTTCGATTGTGCAGCTTCATATCAGGGAACGTCGCTGAACGACCGACTCTTGCAAGGCCCTGATTTGACTAGCAGTCTGATTGGTGTCATCATTAGATTCAGACAAGAACCAGTTGCGATCATGGCAGACATTGAAGCAATGTTCCACCAGGTTAAAGTATCTGATGACGACTCTGATTTGCTGAGGTTCCTTTGGTGGCCAGGTGGGGATTATCGGCAGGCTGTTGCTGAACACAAAATGACTGTGCACCTGTTTGGAGCCACATCCTCGCCCAGCTGTGCCAGTTTTGCTTTGAGGAAGTGCGCTGAAGATCATAGTCCACAGTTTAGGGCTGATGTGGTACAGACAGTCCTTCAGAACTTTTACGTGGATGACTGCCTCAAGTCTGTTGCTACAGACGAGGAAGCCATAACAATGTGCCAAGACCTCATGAATATTTGCAGCTTTGGAGGTTTTCGCCTCAACAAATGGGTGAGCAACCGCCGGAAAGTGCTAGATTCCATTCCTAAGTCTGAGCTAGCAAAGGAGATGAAAACCTTGGATCTTGACCAGGATGAACTTCCTATGGAGAGAGCCCTTGGACTCAATTGGTGTGTGGAGTCCGACATGTTTAAGTTCAAAATCACCATCAAAGACCGCCCATTTACAAGAAGAGGACTTCTCTCAGTTGTGGGTTCAGTATATGATCCATTGGGCATACTGGCACCCGTGGTTTTACCCGCCAAGACTCTCTTACAAGACCTGTGCAGGTTGAAGATCGGGTGGGACGATGACTTACCAGAGCACATCAAAAAGAGGTGGTGTGACTGGCTAGCTGGTCTCCCTGCTTTAGAGCACTTCAGTTTTCCCAGATGCATGAAGCCTGAGGGATTTGGAGCTTGTGCATCAGCGCAGCTACATCATTTCGCTGATGCAAGTGAGTATGCATATGGATCAGTCAGCTACCTTCTCATGCAGAGCACAGCTAACAAACTGCATTGTGTGTTCATGATGGGCAAATCCCGAGTGGCACCTCTCAGGTCACCTACCATTCCTAGGATGGAGCTGACTGCTGCCACGGTAGCAGTGAAAATGGATGGCGTCCTGAGAAGAGAGCTCCAGCTAGACCTCACACACTCAATCTTCTGGACCGACAGTATGGTTGTGCTAAAATATCTGCAAAATGAGACAACACGTTACAGAACATTTGTGGCAAATAGAGTGTCAGCCATTCTGAAAGACTCTGACATGGAACAGTGGAGGCACGTTGGCACTGACAAGAATCCAGCTGACTGTGCCTCTAGAGGGCAAAGAGTTGGTGACTTCATGAAGAACACGAGTTGGGTGGCAGGTCCAGATTTCTTGTGCAGTCCAGTTGAGTGCTGGCCAAAAACTCCATTGAATAATGCAGAATCTGCTTTAGCTGATCCAGAGATCAAAAGGTGCACAGTCAACTCCATAGCTGTGGAACGAAGTGTAGCTCCATTCAAGAGACTGGTCAATTACTTCTCTTCCTGGATGAAGTTGAAGCGAGCTGTGGCGTGGTTCATGAAGTTTAAAGCTTTGCTTCAGAGTCTCTGCCAAAGAAGGAAAGAGCTGTGTGCAGCTGTTGAAGAAACCAGCTCCGACAGTAGCCAACAGCTGATCCAAAATCAGATGAACAGCTTTAAAGAAAGCTACAAGAGTGCACACATTTCAGTGGAAGATCTGAATAAGGCAGAGCTACACATTATCAGATTCTGTCAGGAGGAAAAATTCTCAGGAGAGATTGCAGCTCTGAATAAAGGACAAAGTGTCAAGCGCAGCAGCCCCTTGTACAAGCTGAACCCCATCCTCCAAGATGGTATGCTGCGAGTTGGTGGAAGGATGAGTCGGGCAGCTATGCCTGAGGACAACAAGCAACCTATCATCTTGTCCAAGGACTTTCATGTTGCAGATCTGATTCTCCAACAGATTCATAAAGAAACTGGGCACGGAGGACGCAATCACATGCTCTCTGAGTTGCGTCAAAGGTTTTGGATCACAAGTGCCAACGCAGCTATCAGGAAGATCTGCGGAAGATGTGTAACATGTCGCCGCCTGCATGGGAAAGCTGGAAAACAGCTTATGGCTGATCTCCCACGAGAGCGAGTGTTACCAGATGATCCCCCCTCTACGAGAGTGGGTGTGGACTATTTTGGACCATTTGAAGTCAGACGTGGGAGAAGCCTCACAAAGAGATATGGTGTCATATTCACATGTCTGGCCGTGCGCGCAGTGCATATTGAGCTAGCCTCGTCATTGGACACAGAGTCGTGCATTAACGCACTCCGGCGGTTCATGGCACAGCGAGGACAAGTGAAAGAAATTCGCTCCGATAATGGGACAAATTTTGTTGGAGCCAACCGAGAGTTGAAGGCAGCCATTGCTGACTGGAATTCTTCAGAGTTCCAGCATCTGTTCCATCAGCACAGCATTAAGTGGACATTCAACCCTCCTGCAGCCTCACATCATGGCGGAGCATGGGAGCGGCTGATAAGATCAATAAGGAAAGTCCTCAACTCTACGGTGAGAGAACAAACCCTGGATGACGAGAGCCTTCACACTGTCTTGTGCGAGGCGGAGTCAATCATAAACAGCCGACCTATTACAAAGGCGTCAAGTGACCCAAACGACTTGGAGGCGCTGACACCGAATCATCTCCTGCTTTTGAAAACCAAACCTACCCTACCCCCAGGAGTGTTTGACAAGGATGACCTTTACACTAGGCGTAGATGGAGGCAAGTTCAATATATGTCAAACTTATTCTGGAAAAGATGGGTCAAAGAATACCTGCCACAGCTCCAGGAGCGCCAGCGATGGGCCACAGCATCCAGAAGCTTTGCAGAAGGAGATGTGGTTCTTCTTGTGGATGATTGTGCACCGTGGAATTCGTGGATCATGGGAAAGATAATAGAGACATTTCCAGACAAGATGGGTCATGTTCGCAGAGTTCGTATAAAGACAAAGACTAACACCTTGGACAGACCCATCACTAAGATCTGTCTGCTTGTGGGATCTGAATGGGCCAGTGGTAAAGACTGAGCCCCTACGATGAGCTAAGTGCTGGTAACCTCTGGCTCTGTTTCTCTCTACGTCTGATGAAGATGCGGTGGACTTCAGATGGACATTGTATCCTTGTCTGAAGCTAATTAACATAGCACAGAACATTCTCTATGCACGTTAAGGCATTCCTTTTAAGTTCAAAGGTCAAACATTTGGTTGCTAATGATATTTGATGAAGTGTTATAGAAATGTGGTAATTGTTCAAAATTGTTACACTATTAGAACAATTAGGGGCCGGTAATATAGGTGCGGTATGCGTAGTTTGTGTTAACTAATGGCAATTTCAGTTCAGCTAATAATTATTTATTTATTTTATGGCATTTAAAATGTTTTTTACATGCTTAATTTAGTAACATTTGCATTATTTCAATTCAAACGGCCTTATTATTTGTTATTTCAAGTTAATGTACTTATAAGAGCTAAGGATGAAAATAGGAGTCTGTCGCTTTAAGAAAGTGCGGTGATCTCTGTGATGCTAGGTACTGTGGGGGCAGACGGCCTGAGAGCCGAGAGGAGCTCACGGTTTTTCTGACCGTGTTCGGACTGTTTAGGTTTTGTACGTATTTAAAGCTGTGTCTGGCTGGAAAACGTGTCTTCTATTTTTTTTTTTTTTTTTTTTTATATATTTTCTGTTCAATAAACGTGGACAAGACGAACTTTAGTGAAGACACACTTTTTTGGAAGCACGCGTCAGCCATAAGCTCCTGTGGAAGGTTTTATTGGAAAACCTACTACATTGTATACAGGCTCATTTGTGTTCATCCGCAAAAATTTTTATTTTTTTGTCTTTCATTGTATATGGGCCGAAATAATGCTAATTGCAGTCCCATACTAAAAAACACATATATAAAATGTGTTAAATATTCACACCCTTGATATTTATTAATGTCATGTTATGATCTGTTCAATACAAATACATTAGTTGGGATAGCATTAAATTAAGTACACAAAACATCCTTCTTTATATGTGACTATGTATTGGGAAGTGGCTGTCCCAAACTCTAACGCCTAAATTTCAATTAATGAAAATATAATTTAAATGATGTTAACAATTTTTTCGAATGATCTATCAATAAGTTTTATTCTCAGCGGGTGTTTATTTTATTTAACCTTTATTTAACCAGGTTAGTCCCACTGAGACCAACAATGTCTTTTTCAAAGGAGACCTGACCAAGATTGGCAGCAATACACAGTATCATCAAACAATACACACAGACTCCTATAGCACACATAAGTGATAGAAAACAATTATAAGTCCTCAGTTAAAACAGTGACATTCAGACAGTTTGGATTCAAAAGTTTTCATTGCAGATTTGAAAACATTCAGAGACACCAAGTTTTGAAGTTTAAATTCAGTCTCCCTAGATTGTTCCAAGCAAAAGGTGCAGAAAACCTAAAAGCCTTCTTTCCTAATTCAGTTCGGACTCTGGGAACAAAAAATTGCACAAAGGTCAATGATCTCAGGTTGTGTAATTCATCTTTCAAGATTAAAAAGAGGAGAGATGTTTAGGAATTTTGCCAAAAATGGCTTTGTAAATAACACCTACCAATGTCCAAGACGACGTGTACTTAAAGAAGTCTAACTGACTTTAGAATATAAAGAACAATGGTAGGTAAGAAATCCACTGTTTGTGATAAATGTCAGAGCTCCATGACATTGTGCAACATAAGCAGACTCTGAGCAGAAGCACATGTTGCTGAGTGGGGAAAATGTGTTTGAAGCATGAAGAAGAGATGGATCTTCATCTTACAGCTTTGCTTTCCCCGTTCAGCCATCCACTCTCCCGGCAGCAGGGCCGGTGGGTGCATACTATTCCTTTTTACTGTGTCCTTGTAGCACTTTGAGATTTCTCAAAATGAAAAGTGTGTTATAAATAAAATGTATTATTATTATTATTATTATTATTATTATAAGGCTAGGAAAGGCAAGCCTACTCTAAATTTACTGAGTACTGACTGCGTGTGACTGTATGTTGCAGCCTGTGGGTAGGCAGGCTAAACAAACAATCGTCATATCGACGTAGCCTGTCACATCCTGACTTGTGCGCAAAAGCATCATATCGGTGAACACCCAACCAATCACAGAAAATCAAGCGCTATTTTCAAAGTTAATATTAGCAGCGAGAGTAAATTTCAGCTCACAAAATGGACAAATGAACATTTCTGAAGGCAAAAGATAAAAACAGCTGTGACCCAGAAGTCATCAGCAGCAGTCGCGACACTGAAACAACAGCCGATACACCTGCCGCCACTGAGTTACCGGTCACCTGTACAGGCAGCTGAGAGATGAGATGAGGATATTAGCCACATCCGCGAGCAGGCTACCATCACTGGGCACCCAGATCACAGTAGGACTAACGGGACCAATATGCGAGAAACAGACAATGGTCCATCCATGTCAAAATGTCACATATTGCTATATGAAGGTAAGACGATGTTTTAGTTATAAATTTGGTCGTAGTGCCTATATGAGCACATCATTTGCGCTGCCTATCATTATTTTTGGATGCATTTATAGTTTTATTGAGAGATAAAAACAAGCTGTCAGCAGATCATTCAGTAACACCTGAAGTATGTGAATTCTGCCATGTGACCAATGCAGACTCTGGTTTCAGCCTTTCTGCTGTCAGTTTTGGCATAGATATGATTATACGAAAGTCCCACAGCTATTGTCGTGGGCATGTGTACTGTTCACTGTGCAAGCAGCCCACATCATTTAGTTGTGTGTGTTTGTGGGCCCATTTGTGTGTGTGGCGAAGAGTGACCGTGGTATTGAATCAAAGAGGAGATGGGTTGGTTGACAGTTATGCATAATCTCATTGTCCTTTCCTGAATCGAGCACACCAGCTGATTTTGAGGTTATGTCTGGTTAGAGTTAGAAGTTATGACTGACTTAAAGCTAAACTCTGTGCACCAGCTGGACTTAAGCTGCTCTTATGTTATGACATGGTATAACTTTTTATGCCAGGGATGAGCAGGTGCGAGTCTAAAACACTGGACTTAACATATGAGCAGAAAACACAGAGCAATGGTCATAAAACTTGGACCTAGATGTACCATATGATGGCAGCACAGTTGTTAACAGATCTATTAATAAAAAAATATTAGGATAAGAGACGGATGGTCATCCATGATCGGACCATAGATGTGGAAGTTTACTCGGGCAGTCAGCTGGATATATTTATGTATAAAATCCCATTTTGTGATGCATTGAGTATTGTGATACCATATTTTGCGATATATTGCTATCAATACAATTTTTTTCCCCAACTATTTAGCCTTGGCATTAGCTTCGCTTTCATGTTTGTTGTATTTCCGCAGTATTTTATTTTCATGCGGCACTCTTTGCAAACCCCACATGTCATGTCCATCTTGTTCATGCCCTGCTTGCATAGACTTCAGTTCATATTACCAGTTAATTAAAAAAAATAGATACTTGGTGGATGTGAATTGAAACAATATTGCCACACAAAATTATTGTGATACCACGCTCTATCGATTTTTCACCCCCATAGATAGATAGATAGATAGATAGATAGATAGATAGATAGATCTAAATATATGTTCTAATGGATTTACATTTGAACACAACTTGATTTCATTTCACCTTTATCTAATTTTTCATTTAACCAGCCAGTATTAATTATATGATAACTGCATATTACCTCGAGTAGAAAATTTGGCTTTTAACATGGATTTTAGCTCTGTATTAATATTCACAACTTATGGGACTTCCTACATATCTGTGACATGACTTCTAATTGTGGAGGAAGAAGAGACAGCCAACAAGTTGACTCAGTTTTTTACACCAATAGTTGAAGGAGCTGCATTTCAGTTTTATTAGACTCCCAATGCTGGTGTGTTTTGTGCTTGTTTGCTAGCAGTTAAATTACCCTGTCTTACTACTTTAATTGGAGAGCTGTCTGTCTGGATGTCTGTATGTCTGTCTCGACTTGCAAACCTCCCTGTTACTCCAATTGTCACTCATACCGCTCAGAGGACCTCTTGGGTATACTGGGTCAAAACTGGAAGCATGGCAACATCATGAAATATATAGATTTTATATAAAACTCCAAAATTACATTTTTTACGCTTCACTTTGGTCCCCCTCAGGTACCCATCCACTGATACAGCTGATGCACAGTGAGCGTATTGCGTCACTTCCTTAGTACAGCTGCTCTTTTACTCTGTCTCTCTTTGCCAACCACCATTACACACCCCCAGATGGAGCAGCTGTTGTGTTTTCCTATGTCTTGATTGCGTTGAAGTTATTTTTTTTTTTTTACTCTTTCTACTTCTCATCACTGATGTTCGCTGATGTTCACTCCGGCTCCTGGCGTTTATTATTTTATTATCAGTCAGTATAAAGTTAGACGAACCCAGAACGCTCGGCTACATTAGGCTAACGTTAGGCTAACTTTAGCTAACGTTAGTGATATTAAAGATAACTTTATATTTCTTTCCAGCAAAGTGACAATATGTTGCCTCAAATACGATGTTGGCTTACCTTAGAACAGATGTTGTTAATTTTATCCATGTTGAGTTGATGTTGTGGTCTACTGCAAAACTTTTATCAAAAGAAGACACTTGTCTCGGTTTAGATGTGGCTTAGGAACGGCTAAAAAATACACTCCGTTGCCCAGTCTCTCAGGATACCTTGTGTTGGAGTCTCATGTGCCCCATGAACACCATTTGACCATTTTTAAACTTAAAATCTCAAAAAACCTCATAAAACCAGAGGAAAATGGACCTTCTCCCATTCATTTCAATGGACATCCAGGCAGCCGATGTCCGAGTGTATTGGAGTGGTATACGCACTGTGATTGGCTCATCGCATTTGAGGGCAGGACTTAGCCATAGGTCAATTATGTCAGACCACAAGACCATTTGTCACTCCCAAAGCTCAAAATTTGGCTCTACTTTTGACAATGCAGTCAGGTCAAAATCTGAGTGAATTCCAGTAGTCTGAGCCGGCTGGTCACACACTGTAGGATTTTAAGCCCGATTCGAGGCTAGAACCCCCCCCCCCCAACCGATCTGTGGGGGCGTATCCCGAGTGGAGCCTTATTGCAAATGAATATTTGTCTACAAAAAGTGTGCTGCTCCAAATTGCATCATAGCATCTCTGGTTTGTAAATATAAAGCATGTTTGATTTTTTTATAATTCTAGCTCATAGTGCCTCATAGGCAATCCCACAGGCAGCATCATTAGCTGGATCATACGTACTTTCACTGTTCACAACTATAAACACAACTGGACCTTCATTCAGCCAGGATTTCCTCTTGATTCTTTTCCTTGTTTTATGATTTTTGCTGCACCTGTAAAGCATACCAGGACAGCCTGTGGCGGAGGGACAGCCTGCTGATGGTATCTATGGACATGCATGTTGTTTTTTTTCTGAAGTCATGTGATCACGGTCACTGGCAGGTTGGCGTGTGTGGTCTGCAGTGACCTGACGGTCTGGCTGAGTCGTCTAGTATGTGCATTCAGAGGATTTTAGATAAAAAAATCACTTGAAACTGCCTGTCTGTGGTCTCCTGTGTTTTTAGTATCGTTTATGATTTGAAAATCATCTAGTGTGTGGCCAGCCTAACTTGAGCAAAATGAAATATCAAAACTCAGAGGATGAATGAGGACAGCTGATGGAATGACTATGAGCAGTTGAAGGATGGGGTCATGGTTTTCAATCTGCTGTTCTGTGTCCCAGCCCTGGAACTTCCATAAAGTTTTGTTTAAAATGTTTAAAGAGGCCCTTCTGACTTCACATCACACTATTTACTTTCATCTCAATTCAGACTGACTGCATTACCCTGCATGACTAAGGTAACATATATTTGAAACCATGTACAGTAAAAACGATAACCCTACAGATGACCTGGCTCTGTGAAATAAGAAAAAGAAAAAATAATAAAACAGTTCTCTCCACTTCATATTTAATAATAGGGAGAGACAAAGCTGTTCCATTGTTAACATCATATCCTGTAGTAATCATAACACCTGGGGGTCTGGATCCCATCATTTCCAGCACATGAACATTTAACACACATTGAGCTAAGAAAAGCTGCCAGCCTTAAATGTCATACTCTGTTCTACACCACTTAGGTAAGGCTGCTTTCAGTCACTTATGACAAGTTTAGATTCCACATAAAGGCTAATGAACAACTGTCAAAACAAATAATTAACCACAGCTTCTGTATCTGAACTTTCTACATGAACGACAGCCTGGCCTGGATTTTTGACATGGCAGTTGTGGGACTTTTGAAAAACTGATTATAGAAGGACCAACAAGTCCCTGGTTTGGTAAATGGTAAATGAACTTGGTTTTTGTACTTTTCTAGTCATTTGAACTCAATGTGCTCTTAACACTGCAGATCAGGGGACATAATCATGGGACAGTATGTTTGCTCCCTTTTGATTTATGTGCTTGCTTGTACTTTTGCTCCTAACTGTCCTGAGAAGCACTCTGGATTAACTGTTTGTCTAAAGAAGTACTGCCAATAAAACCATTAACACTGCTTTTAACTATGACAAAGGGGTGCAGCAGGACTGGCAGCAGCATTTTAAGTGGCTCCTATTCCTTTCTCTCCTCATCAGGATATTAAAGGATAAGGGAAGAAGAAATCTTTGAATGATTTTTTTCAATTAAGATGCTTAGAAATTGTCCACGTGGAAATCTTGAATGACAGACAAGTGTGGAAAAGTATAATTAATGGTCACACAGGGGTGGTGAGGGCACTGTTAAGGGGGGAAGCTTTGTAATGGAAAATTGTTCAATCATAATAAGGATGTGTTTGTTCAGCTGAAGAGACAGCCCAACAAAACACAACTTGTCTTGGTTAGTAACAGTCTGACATCTGTTAATGTTGGCTTTAGCCCAGTTTAAAGCAGCACTGCCTCAGGCTGAATTTATAGACTGCAAAGTTTTTCCACATTGTCCCATAGCTGAGATTTTACAGCGTGTAATTCATTAATTTGGTACAAAAACAAAAGTGAAAAACAAGTACAGTGAAAGATGTTGACACAGCTTTCTGCATCATTATGCCAATCCCACCTGTTTATTCCTGTCCTCATCCTCACCTTTCTTGATCTTGCGATGGAAGTTGATGGCATCCACAGAGGCAGTGACAATGTTGGTGTTGCAGTGGCGAGCTGCAACAATACCGGCCACCTCGTCCATCAGTTTCATGGTCACACCTGTTCAGGGCACAAACAAACACAGATGCCTTTAATAAAATATGCAGTAGTTTAGTACTGCAAGATCAATCAAAGTTTGCTACTTGTTCTGAAACTTAGGATTCTCTACTGTTCTCAGCATTTAAAAAACAAATTACAGTAACTAGATGAGAAAATAACATTGTACAGCAAAGTTTGTCCAAATTATAAAACATTTCCCCACAAGCAACCACTCATTTGATCTTTTTTTATTCATTTAAATTAAAAGCTAGCTCTGATGTGAAAAATCCTGTAAATGCAACCTATGAGAAGTTTTAATGTACTTCATCAGATTTTATCATCTCCCTCTTATCAATAAATTATCACTATATCATTACATTATTGGATAGACTGGACATACAGAACAAGCCCAATCAAAGGAAGTCTAGCAGTTTGATGATGTTATGTTTAACTTATGGACCTGGCTTGTATAGCACTTTTCTAGTCTAGTCAAAGCATTTTTACACAGCAGGTTGCATTTACCAAGTCACATCACATTTATACATTGATGTCAGGGGCTTTAATGTAAAGTTTTCATCCGCTTGAATTAATCCTATTCATACACATTCACACACTGCAGATTGAGTGGGAGAAATATGGGGTTCAGTGTCTAATGTCTAATCTAAGGACACGCTGACATGCAGAGGCAGAGTGACATACAGAGAAGCATGGGATTTCCCTGGTGGGTCGACGGGCTAATTGGCCCGATGGACCAGTTGGCCAGTAAAGACAGGGGAAAAAAAGAAAAGGGGTTAAAAGGAAAGCGGTACTATGGCCCACAGTGTTATGGACACAGGCCCTCTCAAGGAATTGTTTGTTGGGGGAGGGGGCTGGGCTGGGCTATTGTGATATGCTACCCCTGTGTTTTGTAAGGAAGTTAAGGAATTTCACCTATCGCTGCCTATGATGATAACCAATCACCTTTAGTGCCCGTGGGTGTGTCCCACCCATTTCCTCAGGCTGTTGCATCTGTCACTTGTCAATCACACAGCAGTGGCAAGAGCGAGCCAGCGCAAGAGAGTTGAGAGAGAAAGGGAAAAAAAACTTTCAAAGAAGGTGCAGCAACTAGCAAAAAGTTACCGACTTGTTTGTTGGTCGTTAAGACTCAGCCGTCACCAGCAGACAAGGATCTGATGTTGCTTTTGCCAGCATCAGCAGCATTAGCAGCAGTGAGCTTCGACAGCTGGAAACTTCCAGATATGCACTTGAGTCCAGCAATGATGAGTCTGACACAGAGTCTGAGACGGCAGAGCAGGTTACAAAGCGGTCTCCAGAGGCGAGTCAAAGAACCAGCGACGTAATGGTAAGTTGTGGTCAGGACTTGGTGATGCTTTATGTGAAAATGCTCATTTGGCTAACTGTAGTTTGCTTTTTAATGACCTTAATGATAGGTAGACCTTAGTGATAGGTAGCCTAATTTTAGCTTCACAGAGTCCAAAATTAGCACTAGTCAGTGTTTCCTGTATTTGTCGACATGCCTATAGATAATGTTACTTTCTGTTTGAAATTTACCAGTGTGTTTTAGGCCTGTCTGAAATGAAGAGAAGCTACAATGTGCAGTAATCCTGTTCAATTAAAAATTCAAGTCATTAAGGCATAACAAGATGTAATTTGTTACCATGTTTAAATGAACTTTCTTATTTATCTTGGTTCAGGCTGTTTTGACAAGTTAATATTGGGAGGATGATGAACAAACAATAAAATAAACATAATAATAATAATGAAAATAATAATAGAAAATCAAACAGATAATTTGTGCTGCCCTGGTGTGTATGTGCAAGGCTTAATAAAGTGTTATATCCTTACCTCATTTCATGGACATACCGATATTAAACAAACCTACTAATGTTTACTGATAGTGTTGTTGCACGGATGAACTAGCATGATTAACAACACCAATATCTTACTTAGACTGAAGATGTTCCAGATGTGGTGGATAGAGAGAGGCCTCACAACAGAAATGATAATGACACCCAGGGCAAAACAGGAGAGCAACTGGCAGAACGGCCTCAGGAACCCATACACAGCACCAGTATGATTATGGTGAGCTTGATGACCATGATGCTTGTTTGGCTTGTTTGCTTTTTTAGCCCTATGCATTAAGTCGTGAACTAATGTTTAATACTGCCATATTTGTATTTTGCTGATAACTTCAATAATGTGTACACCATGTTTTTTGTCTCTCATCCAGATAGACCAGCATATATGTTCCAGAGGGGACTCCAGAGAGGACTGTGGCCCCATTGCAGAGGTGGAAAAGTACCAGATTATTGTACCCAAGTAATAGTACACTTACTCTGGTTAAAGTTTACTTGGGTAGAAGTAAAAGTACTGGTCTATAAATCTACTCAAGTAAAAGTAAAAAGTACGTCATTTAAAATTTACTCTAAGTACTGAGTACTGAGTAGCTACTTTTGATATACAAGGGGCTTTCACAGTGAACTATGACCTGTCCTTGATGTGCAATAACAAGAAGAAAATATGAACCTCCAACCAGGTTATTTGATATAATGTTTGACCTAACCTAAAGTACAATGCAGCAGCTGTTTAGGGAAGAAATATAGAATCATTCTCTCGCTATATGCATGTACTGACCACCATGTGATGTGAAAGCCAAACGACTGGTCATTTTCATGTTGTTGACTGAAAGCTTGGACCTCCTTTTGGCTTTTAGTGTTTTTTTTTTACTCAGTATTTGATGCTTTTTAAAATGTCATTAAGTACAATACTTCTCTCAGAAATTACTTAAGTAATAGTTATTTTAAAAACCACACAAAAAGTACAAGTACACAAAAAGCTACTCAATTACAGTAATTTGAGTAAAAGTAATTCACTTTTTACCCCTGCCCCACTGTCAACATAAACCACTTCAACCCAGCCTTCATAAGCAACACATGGATGCACCTGGCATCCCTCACTTTTATATCACACAATCAAGAGGGGGATAGTTTGAGACAGACTGGCACTAACTGACTGACTTACTAGCTTGGCAGTATCGTAAGGACTAAAACAGCAGAGGAAAGGTGCTTAAGTCAGGAGAATCAAGTGAATGTCCTTCACCTTTCAAGTTTTTAGTTTTCAAATGTCAGTTTACTATTTTCAGTTTAGATTTAATTTTCATAAATGCTCTGGGTTAAGCTTTTATGCAGTTGTAGTTATCTTTGCTAATCTGTTTTTAAATAAAATGTCTTTTAAAATGGCTTCTTGTTGTAATTATGTTGCCCTAGTGGTTTATTCAGGGTATAGATAGTCAGTGTAATTCCAATGTCTAACAGCCTGGCAAATTAATAGGTCCTTATAGCTATTATTGAATCACTGATCTGTAGGCATTAAAATCACTGCATAAGAATATGCCGATTTTGGTTGGCTATTCAATTGGGTTCTTCAGGTTATTGATAACTGTATGAGTTATAGTCAAAATACCAATGCATAGATTTTTTTCATCAAGTTACATGAAACCTGTGCTGCCAGCTGGCTGGCTCCCCAGTAGCACGTATTAAATGGGCGGGTCTGTCAATGACTCCCGGGCCACTTTTTCCCCCCAGTCCGCCCCTGCTGACATGTGACTCTTGATTACTGGGGCAGGGTAAGTAGAGTTGGTCATCTCTACTAATCGAACCCCAGCTCTGCAGTTCACATGTTGATGTGCCCTTGGGCAAGACACCTAACCCCATTTTTAACCCACTGCTGCATCAGTAGCATGTGAACATGTCTGGATGCATGTGAATGGGATTAGGTAATACTGATGACCCCTCTGCACAGCAGACTTGGCCATCAGTGATTGAATGTGTCGTGATGGGGTCATGTGACCTGCAGTGTAAAATGAGTTTTGAGTAGTCAGATAACTAGAAAAGTACTTTAAATGCTTGAGTTTATACTTATTTATTTTTTTGAGTTTTTAATTCAACTATCCACTAGGGCTGGGCGATATATTGAGTATACTCAATGTATGCCGGCTTTTGCCACCCACAATGTATAAAACGACTGTATAGCGAATATCTGAGTATAAATTATGTGGAAGTTTTGAGCCGTCAGTATGCATTTCTCGCTGGAGTTTTGCTTCTCCCATTGTCCTTGAATGCATCTCTCACAGCAGAGAGCTCACTCTCTCTCCTCCACCAATCCAAAAAACTCCTCTGCACATGCGCAACAGCGGCGTGAAGCAAGGGAGAGGAAGGTAAACAGAGCAGCATGGCTAGTTAGCGGGGAGGTAGCTGACTTTGGAGACAGAAACAGCGCTGGGTCTGCAGCATTGAGCAGTCATTCAACTTTGAAAAGGAAGAAGTGGAACTCATGCGGTATTCGTTAAAATACACTGCAAGGTGACTCCAAGATAACGGCGGCAGTATCACAACACGTCGCTAAAGACATGAGCCAAGTGTTGTTGAAAAGACATTTAACCCAGAATACGAGATTTGCCTGGGCGCAAGTATTTTGCTGAAAACTCCCTGCCAGAGTCAAACAGGTCAGAGAGAAGATGGCCCAGCAATGGACAAATTTGATCCACATCTCCACAACAACGGAGACTTATCTCAGCCTTACAGTTTAAAACACCGACAACAAGGAGTTAAAATGTTCCCCCCTCCAGACAAGCTTTTTCCCCCATGATCGCACAGGACAGTTTCTTGAGTAAGGTCTACAGACGCTCTCATGTTATGAACTTGTCAGAAACTAGTCCAGCATTCATCAGCACAGTTAATGGACTAATATAATCACAGCTGTGAGCCTGAATGGTGGACTAGACTGCAGGATTTTGGCCATTTACTGCAAGCAGGATGGGTGAGTTTTGTGTAGGCTTGCTTCACCCTTAATGAGGAAAATAATCATTTATAGTCAGCAATAGTAAACATAACAGAAAACATTTTATGATTTATGTATTCCTGATTTATTAGTAAAAACTGAATGAAGTCCTTTTCAAAATAAAACTGCTAAATTTGACTTTATATTGATTTTTACTTTCTGCAAACAATTTTATTAACCTCTTAACACCTGTTGTCGCAAATTTGATACATACTTTTATGATACCTCTATTTAATCAATATGCTCAATAAATTACTCAAAAAAACTTAGGAATACAATCTGATAAATGATAAAAAAAAAAAATGCCCTCAAGTGGATTATCAGTTACCAAAAACACCTCAAGTGTTTTAGGTGTAAAGTGGTAACAGCACAGACCTCCACCATTAGCCCTATCTCCCAATAGTACAGAATCCTTAAAAAAAATTCCTGAATCCCGACGGTGATCCAGATCACCCCAAAATCTAATCAGTTCTTCCTTATGCCATTTCTGACATTTCCTAAAAAAATTTCATCAAAATCTGCCCACAAATTTTTAAGTTATGTTGCTAACAAACAAACTAACAAACTAACAAACCCTGCCAATCTCATTACCTCCTTGGCAGAGGTAATAAGCGTGAAACAAAGATATATACAGTGCTTAACAAATTTATTAGACCACCACCCAAAGTAAGGTTTATGCCACAGCTGCCCTAAATTAACAGCATTGGTAATTACCAAAATCATTTTTATGTTTCTGCAATGGTTAATACACCAATATGTAGAAGCTCTTTAACCCAAATGATATTTTTAATGCTAAAATATAATTATTACTGTTATCCAGGAATTTTCAAATTTACTGATTCACAAAAAAAAAATAAAAAAAATAGTAAAGCACATTATTATTTCTTGAATGATATGTCGAATTATAGTTATTTACTTGCATTCCTGAAAAGAAAAATGCGTTTTAGTGGTTGAATGTTATGCTTGATTAATTTCTGACTTCTCAGAGAAGCCAAGTGAGCCGGCTCAAATTTGGGTTTAAAAAGGTGAATTCAGTTTGAAATTCCTCATTCCTGTTCAAAATGGTAAAACGTAGAGAGCTTACTGAAAATGAAAGAGTCTGCATTAAAGCACTTCATGATGCTGGATGGCTTCTGAGCCAAATATGACAGGTGGTCTAATAAATTTGTTAAGCACTGTACATCTGTACAACATAAATTAGGCTTTAAGAAGCAAGGAAAAATTGTAAGGTAAAAAGTAAGAGCACATATATACAACAATACGGGAGTATGTACACTGAGTAAATACAATAGTGCAGAGTTGTTGTTATTGTTCAAGTGATGGTCTAACTCTGTGACCGCTCAAAGTTCGTCAGAGCGACAGCGTGGGGGAAGAAACTGTATTTGCAGCGGGTGGTTTTGGCGTACAGTGCTCTGTAACACCAGCCTGGGGGGAGGAGTCTAAACAGATTGTGTCCAGGATGTGAGGGGTCTGTGGAGATTTTAGCGGCCCACTTCCTGACCCTGGACCGGTACAGGTCCTGGATGGAGGGAAGGTCGGTGCCAATAATCTTCTCTGTAGACCTGATTGTTCTCTGCAGTCTGTCCCTGCCATGTCTAGTGGCGGATCCAAACCAGACTGTGATGGATGTGGTCAGGACAGACTGAATTATTGCATTGTAGAAAATGATCAGCAGCTCCTGGGGCAGGCTGAACTTCCTGAGCTGACGCAGGAAGTACAACCTCTGCTCGGCCTTCTTCCAAACAGAGTCTATGTGGGCGGTCCACTTTAGGTCCCGTGAGATTGTGGACCCTAAGAACCTGAAAGAGTCAACTGTAGGGACTGTTGTGTTGAGGATTGTGAGAGGAGGGGTTTGGGGGGGGGGGCTGTTCCTGAAGTCCACTGTCATCTCCACGGTTTTGAGCGGGTTTAGCTCTAGGTGGTTCTGACTGCATCAGAGGACCAGCTGTTGCACTTCCCCTCTGTATGCAGACTCGTCGCCGTCCTGGATGAGTCCAGTGATGGTGGTGTTTTCTGCAAACTGCAGTAGTTTCACAGAGGGGGTCCCCTGAGGTGCAGTCATTTGTGTAAAGGGAGAAGAGCAGTGGAGAGAGAACACACCCCTGGGGGGCACCAGTGCTGAGAGTCTGTGTGCTAGATGTGGTGCTTCCTAGTCTCACCTGTCAGAAAGGAAACTGGTGATCCACTGACAAGTGGAGGGGGACACAGTGAGCTGGGACAGTTTGTACTGGAGGAGCTCTGGGACGATGGTGTTGAACGCAGAGCTGAAGTCCACAAACAGCACCCTTGAGTAGGTCCCTGCAGAATCAAGGTGGTGCAGGATGTAGTGCAGAGCCATGTTGACTGCATCATCCACTGACCTGTTTGCCCAATAGGCAAACTGAAGGGGGTCCAGCAGGGGAGCAGTGATGTCCTTCAGGTGGGACAACACCAGTCGCTCAAAGGATTTCATGACCACGGACGTCAGGGCGACTGGTCTGTAATCATTTAATCCTGTCACGGAGTCTTCTTGGGAACCGGGATGATGGTGGAGGGTTTAAAACAGGAGGAGACCATGCACAGCTCCAGGGAGCTCTTGAAGATCTGTGTGAAGATGTGAGTCAGCTGGTCAGGACAGACTTTCAGGCAGGATGGAGACACACCATCCGGTCCTGGAGCCTTCCTGGTCCTCTGTCTCTGAAAGAGCTGACGCACATCCTGTTCACAGATCCTCAGCGCAGGCAGGGGGTCAGACAGTGGGGTGGTTGGGGTTGCAGGTAGACCTTTTGTGATGGAGATGGGGGGAGTGAAAGGTGCGAAAGTCCTTTCAAACCTGGAGTAGAAGTCGCTGAGGTCCTCAGCCAGGCAGGGGCTCCCCACAGGGTGGGGGGATGGTCTCCTGTAGTTGGTGATTGTCTGCAGGCCTTTCCAAACTGCAGAAGAGTCATTGGTAGAAAAGCAGTCTGTCAACTTTTCAGTGTAACTCCTCTTTGCTGTATTGATGTCTTTTGTCATCTTGTTCCTGGCCTGCTTGTACAGGTCCCAATCCCCACTCCTGTAGGCCTCCTCCTTGTCCTGGTGTAACTGCCTCAGTTTTGCAGTGAACCATGTTTTATGGTTGTTGAATGTGCAGAAGGTTTGGTCTGCACACACGTGTCCTCACAAAAACGGATGTAAGATGTCACAGTGTTGGTCAGTTCATCCAGGTCTGAGGCTGTAGCTTCAAAGACGCCCCAGTCAGTGCAGTCAAAGCAGGCCTGTAGCTGCATCTTTGACTCATCCGTCCATCTCTTCACAGTCCTCACTATAGGCTTAGCAGATTTGACCTTTTGCTTGTAAGCCAGGATGAGATGGACCAGGCAGTGATCAGAAAGTCCTAAAACAGCACGGGGGGACAGAGCGATATGCGTCCTTTATTGTAGTGTAGCAGTGGTCCAAGGTGTTCATGTCCCCTGGTGGGACACGTCACGTGCTGTTTATAGGCATTTCCAGTTTGAGATTTGCTCTGTTAAAATCCCCAAGGATGATTAGCAGAGAGTCCAGGTGTGTTTTCTCCATGTCTGTAATCTGGTCAGCAAGGGGCTGTAAAGCCTCCATTACGCATGCATGTGTTGGAATGTAAACACCAACCAGCACAAACGAGAACTCCTGTGGAGAATAAAAGGGTCTACAGTATATGAAAAAAGTCTGCGAGGGCTGCATGGCTTCTTTAACACTGTGACATCTGTACACCAACCTTCGTTAATGTAGAAGCACGTTTCTCCCCCCTTTGTCTTCCCAGACTGTTCTGTGCAGTGGTCCGCATGGAACAGCTGGAAGCCTGGCAGCAGTAGTGCGCAGTCCGAGATGTGTTCACTGAGCCAGGTTTCAGTGAAGCAAAGGGCAGCAGAACGGCGAAAGTCCGAGTTCTTGGTTAACAGAAGCAGCAATTCATCCACTTTGTTAGTCAGAGAGCGGACATTTCCCAGGTGTATGGAGGGGAGAGCGGTGCATAATCCCCGCTGCCGCAGCCTGATGAGTTCTCCTGCTCATTTCCCGCACCGGCGTCTCCGACTAAATCCACAGAGAGCTGCTGCTCCTCCAACCAGAATCTCTGGAAAACAGTCTGGCTGAGAAAAACGGAGAAAAAAGTCTGCCGTTGGATAGCCCAATGCGCAATAATTCCTCTCTACTAATTGAAATAGCAGAGGGAGTGCAGAAGACAACACTAAAAAGTAAAAAGCAACAACTACCAGAGAGCGCAGTACCGAGGCGACTGTCCACGGGGCCATCTTGGCCATAAGTCTAAAAATATATATGTTAAATTTTATGGAAATTTGAATTTTTAAAAAAATTTCAGTATAAAGTTAAATGAACATTTCAGTTCCAAAAAAATTAGAATTTTCTGGCAATTATTTGTGTTTTCAGGCTTTAAGGGGTTAAAAATCCAACCGAACCGTCTATTTTTATCACCAAACTAGTGTCATTTGGGGCTAAATTAAACATTATACAGCTGCTGAGAGGCCATTTCAAAATACCGGGATATATATCATGTATAGCAAAAATAAATTGGGATATCAATTTTAGGCCATATCGCCCAGCCCTGCTATTCACCGTTGTGAACACACCAATTTTGCCCTTAAGCTGTTTGTACATTTTTGCAGCTTCCAATATTCAAACAGCACCCTAAGTGGTGAATGGACTTCAGCTTGTATAGCGCTTTCCCATTTGTCTGACAACTCTTATAGCGCAAGTTGCACCCTTTCACTCCGTTCACTCCATTCACTCCACATTCACACACTGCTGGCAGAGATATCTCTGAAATGGAGAATTTGCCATCAATAGGGGTGTGACGAGATGCTTATCTCACAAGACATGATTTGGGCCCACGAGACACAAGACGAGACAAGATTTTACACTTTTTTGGGGGGGGGGGTTGAGTGGAAAATATGTCCTTTATATGGCTGAAAGTCATAACTGTGAAGCATTCTTCACAGTCTATTCAAAAATGTTTAAACTCCTCTTGTACTATAAAGGCTATCAGTGCTTACACCGACTTTGTCTTGTCTAACTCTGACTCAAACTGTTCATTTTAATGCTCTTCAACTCAAACCTTTCATTTTAATAGTCTACAACATCTTTTATTTACTACACTATGCACTCATAGCTACAATTAAAATAATAATAATAAAAGTATGTAGATTATTTTGAAATTAATTTAAAAACTATTTACAGCAGACTGATATATAAAGAGCTGTATCAGTAAAATCAATCTATTTCTCATCCTCTTTAAGGACATCCATATCTGAAACACTCAAAAGAAAATTTCTGTCACATTTGTTTTTTACAGTAATTTAGAGAAATAACTTCATTTTGTGGTTTTTCTCGTATGAGCTTTGACAGTGATACTCAGATGAGCCTGTGTGTTAATATCTGTGCATTGGTGAGCGAGTGTCTCTGCTCTGCTGTTGGACAACAAACAGGGCACGTTTAACTGCTATAACTTCACTTTTAGGAGCTAACAGTGGACTCTATGGCGCTTAAACAGAGTTTGAGCTGATGGATGATTGACTGAGACAGTGAGACGAGAAGGAGACATGAAACAAAAGTTGAATCAAAGTTACAGAGTCACAGACACCAGCACTTTGAGTGAGTCTGCGTGCATACACAAACTCGTGGACACTGCACCGGTTTCCAGCAGCAGCATTTAAACATTTCACACCGTTATGATGAACTTTTTATGTATTTGAGGATCATGTGCAGCCCCAAGTAGCACACACGGAGGAGAGGGCAGGGGATGATGCGGTGATCTTAATGAGTCACAGATCAGCTCCGTCTCTTCATTAGCTGGTGAACCAACAATTTTAAAATGACCAGGGACTCTTTGTAATCTTTTATAACTTCCAGTTAGGTATTGTTTTCTGTCAGGAGAGCTGCTGCTCCTGGTGTCTGGGCAATACTGATCTCGCGAAATGATTTTCACCTCTAAGAGACATCTTGTGACGTTTTGATCTCGTGAGATCTTGTAGCATGAGATCTTCTCACACCCCTAGCCATCAGTATAAACTAATCCCATTCAAAAGCATGCATGCCCATACACGCCACCAACAAAGCAGTTGGTTAAATGTCTTGCCCAAGGACACATCAACATGTGACTGCAGGAGCTGGGGATCAAACCCACAACCAACTCTACATTCTAAGGCACAGTCAGATGATCTGTATGATGACCTGATGCATTTAGCACTCCATTTTCATCACAGAAACAACATACCTGTCTCTCTTTAAAAAAAAAGCCCTTTATATCTCAATCTGATCATTCAGATTAAATGATTTTCAGTTTTGACGAAGAAGTAACATTTGCAATCTTGAAGTTAAAGCTTTATTATTCCTGATTGAAGGGGAAAAGATTTTACCTAAAGTTGATAAATCATGTGCCTCTATGCTATTCCTCTAGCATTACCCTCACTTTTTCATTCTTTAGAAAACTGTTGATGGCGGACAAGCTTTTCTCACCAAACAATATTGCCAATAAGGAAAGATCATATTTTGCTGTACAACAGCCTCTCAGTGCTCAGTTCTTTAAGTAAACTTTAAATTAATTACTTTTTACTAGTACTTAAGTGTTTATTGTCCAGTACTTTTACTATTCTAAATGTTCTTGTAAATTTAAACCAAAGTAACTGTACTTTTACTTGAGGGTAATAGTTTTGTACTCTTTTCACCTCTGCAAACAAAACTTTGGCAGCTTATAAAAGAGCTTCATAACTTAAATTCACCAGATCATAATAATTAACAGGCCAAGTTGAACTTTTAAAGAAAAAAGTATATTCTCACTATTGGTGCAACACTCCTTCTTCTGCAACCAAACCATATTTTAGGTACTGCATGGCATGTATCCAAACAGTTATCCATCAAATTTTCATTGTGTCTATAGGGATCAACCTAACTAGTTTTGTTTTTTACAAAAAAAAAAAAAAAGAAAAGAAAAGAAAAAAAGTGTTGGAGCCAGGACTCTTCAGTAGGATTTTTTAAGGGTAATCAGAAACTACTCAATGCTACTTAGTTGACTCTTAGCCCCTTATTTAAATTCCAAATATACACAGTGAATGTTATTGCAGTGAATGTGTCTCAAGTGAATGAATATAAAGGCACCTGTGTCTGGAAGGTCCAGTCACTGGTTAAACGTAAAATACGTAAAAACGGCTACCATTACATCATGACGAAAAAAGAACACTTAATGCAACTAAGAGAAAGGTTATTGAAATGTATACATCCGAGGTTGGATATAAAAAAAAAACAACCAAGGCACTGAACCTCCCCCAGAGTTCAGTTAAATCAATCATCAAGAAATAGAAGACATATGGCGAATGTGTAAATCTGCCTTCGTCAGGTCGTCCTCACCTACTAAGTGACTGTGCAAGAAGGAGACTAGTGAGAGAGGCCACCAAGACACCTATGACTACTCTGAAGGAGTTACAAGCTTCAGCAGCTGAGATGGCAGAGACTCTGCATACTACTACTGTTGCCCGCATTCTTTACCAGTCAAAGCTTTATGGAAGAGTGTCAGAGAAAGCCACTGTTGAAGAAAATTCTTAGTAAATTCTAACTAGAGTTCTTCAAAAGGCATATGGAAGACTGTGGTCAGTAAACAAAAGTTCTTTGGTCTAATGAGACCAAAATGGTACTTTTTGGCCATCAGACAAGACACTATGGTGGACACCAAACACATCACCACAAACACACCATCCCCACTGTGAAGCACAGTGGTGGCAGCATCATGCTGTGGGGATGCTTCTCAGCAGCAGGCCCTGGAGGGCTTGTAAAGGTAGAGGGCAAAATGATTGCGGCAAAATATAGGAAAGTCCTGGAGGACAATCTTATTCAGTCTGCAAGAGTACTACGGCTTGGGTGAAGATTTATTTTCAGTAATTAATGACCCGAAGCATGCAGCGAAAGCGATACAAAAATGGTTTCCATACAGAAACCATTGCTGTGATTGCAGCTAAAGCTGCATCTACTAAATACTGACTTAAAGGGGGTGAATAATTATGCAGTCACTTATTTTACATTTTATATTGTATTTTATTGATATTACTAATTAGACTGACCATTATTGGTTGATAAAATCAATAAAATGGTAAAGCATTCAAGGGTGTGAATATAATCCAATACAAGCATTTGGGTAGAATATCAAATTGTGTGCTGTGGCAGAAGATGATAGAGAAAGGGGCTTTAGGAGAACCATTACCTCAGCAATAATCTGAATCACACAGCCTCATCTAAAGAAACCATCAGAAGATTTTACATAAATGTTAGTTGCTGTATGTTTTCAAAAGCTTTGCATAATGATGTATGTACTTTGTGTCCATTTGTACTCTGCCAAGTTATTATAATATGAATTGAGCATTTCTGTTGGACAGATTAAACAACATACATAAATTTCCTGCTCAAACCAACATGAGGTGAGGATTTGATTGAAAAAAGACACGTTTGGAGTATCACTTTGAAGACATGAGAGCACATCAAATAATCCATCATCAAAAAGTTAACAGAGTACTTTGACAGTTCCACTCTAAAGCTTTGATTTGATGAGCAGAGGAACACTTTGAGCAGGAAATCAAAGTTACACTTTACACCAACACTGGGCACTTATTATTTATGAAGCAGTAGAATTCACACAGAAGAATTCATAAATCAACAACTTCATTTGTCTGCTTGTGCCACACATGCATGGCCTTGGAAGCTTCTATCAAGTATGAGGAACAGGAAACTGTTGTTTATGGGTCTCTTTAACAAAAACTGGGGCATCTTGCATGGAGTGGGTGGCTTGGAGATGAGACAAATGAAGAATGGGGTGGCAGCTGTTTACAATATCAGAAAATTGTGTGTCTGCGTGTTTATCAGATTTGTGAATATCTGCTCATTTAAAGATATTCAGACCTTTCAGACACCTAAATTGCCCCAAACATTTTTTCCTTTTTTGTATCCCTCATGCAACAGAAAATCAATAAGTCTGCCTTCTGATGGTTGGTGTGTGTTCCTACCATCTGCACTGTGTGGCTCTATTTATGACAGCCAAATGTGTGGGAGTACAAACAGAATGTGCTGCTTGCTCCCAAATGAAGAATTCACTGTAAAAGTGCTCCCACTGAGTTGATTAAGAATTAAACATGTCATTACTCTGACATCCTCTCCTCCCAAACTGCCTCAACACATTTCCATTTCTTTCTGCTGATGATGCCAAAGGTTTAAGAAAAAAATGCCCCTTCAGTTTAAACCTTTATCAAGGGTAAAAGGGAAAGTGCAAAAGTGCAACAAGATCTTTAAAGAAGAAAATGGCCTAATGTAGGATAAATTACATCAAGTTCTTACTTTAAAATCAAGTTTTTGGCTAAATACTTATCAGGCAGTAAGACAGTAAGTAATAATATATATATATATATATATATATACACACACATTTATTCAAATGTGTCTGGCCTTAGTTCAGGAAGGTGGCCTTAGTTCAGGAACAGCTTGTCAGGCTTAAGTGTTTGCAGGCAAGAAAGAACATCACTGCCTCACTTAAACATTTTGCAATATATTTTCCAAAGCCCATTTTCTTTTTTTCCTATCTCCACTCTGTTGTGAAAATTGATGGGATCTCACCTAAGATTGAAAATTTCCCCTGGGTAAAGGTACAGCAGGCTGAAGCTATTCAAAGCCTAGAGTGGTCGTGTCTGAGCATGTAACACTTAATGGAGAGGGATCATGACCTGACAAGGTGGTGAAATTGAACAGAAATGTTGAATAACCCATAAATTAGTCAAAACTTTTGGAATAAATTAAAAGACACACTTCATGAACAAATCAACATGGCTGCAAAATCTTCCATGAGCTCTATAGACAAATTATTAACACGAAAAGGGCGAGTGAGTTAAACATGCTCATGAGCAGTTTATAGTATTTCACTCACGCAGGTTAAAAGTCCTTGCACGTAAATTTAACCACCATGGGGGGGGGGATTGGCCTGCACGGGGAGAGCTTCTGCTCATGTGGACAAAGCTTCTGCTGGCGCGGGGAGAAAGTCATACGCACAAGTTTGCGAGTCTCTCACTACTCTGCTAGCCCTCGACTCTCTGCTCTGCTCGTGCAAGTCATAGTTAGTTTTGACAATTGACCCTCTTATGATTGGTCAGCTTTCAACTCGACCATGCCCCTTTGCATGTGTCTGCGAAGTACTTCCGGTTCAGCGTTTATTGTGCTGGACCACTTCCGGCAAAATGGACCATCTGCACGAAAGGCTATTTATGACTTTTTTAATCAATTTGCCAAAGCTAACATCATCAGATGTCTTTTATTTCGTAGAAACGTACTCATTGACAGCGTGGGTACAAGTTCTTTTTTGAGAACGCTATCCATAACTTTGAAGGTAAGTGATTGATGTAGTGTCGTCTGGCTATATTATGCTAGCTTAGCGATAAGCATTACTCACATTAAACAATATCTATATGACACGAACAGTATTGTAACTTTGTGTTTTATGATGTATATTTCATTTTTTAAATATCTTTTAAAATATTAACCACAATGTAATGTAGAGCTTGATGGTGTGCTGTTAGCAATAATGATTATACTCTTCCGTCAAGTCTCTGGCGTTGTAAACAGGGAAATTGTCGTCAGGTGTAGGTGTTCCAGGTCTAGGCGGAAACGAGACAAACCACATTCATTATAGGTTCTTTTGTGCGACCAAGTCAGAATGTTCCAATAAATTTAACCCATTCCCCTGATAGTGTGATTTAGGTTTACATGTTTTTGATGTCTAGATTAGATAGCTAACTCCTTGTCTGGATGTATGAGTGTACTCCTATATTATCCAGACCTATTGATATCTTGAGTTATTAGCTTAAAGTGCAAGAGGTTAAATATTTTACTGCTGTTGCAGATGTTCTCAGACTCACAATGAGCGTGAGGCTTTTATAAACCTGTTCCATATTTGATAACTACAGCAAGTATTTTAGGGCTGCAACTTTATGCTATTTTCATGATTGATTAATTTGTCATTGCTTTCTCTACTAATTGATTAATAGTTATTTGTTTTAAACACTGGAAAATGGTGAAAAATGTTAAGCATTGGTTCTACAAGTCTCAGAGGATATCATTTAGGTTCCTATTTTACACCTAACTCAAAGCTATTTAGTCATAATTCATATTAAAGACATAGGTCTAATTTTTATTTTTACTTTTTCCCTCAGAAAACTACCATCACGATAGTAGGTTATTAACTTTAAATACTTCCTCTTTTTCTTTTTTTAATCTGGGCATATTGTCTAATGTATTGTGTCTTTATTTTAGATTGTTTTCCAGAATAGCACAGATCCGCTTCAGTTGAATGGAACAACATGCACCTGTGCTGTCATGACCCAGGTTTTGGTTTATTATGCTTCTGAGTTTTCCTATGGTTTTCCTTTGTGAATTCTGTGATTTCTAGGTTGACTTTGTATTAGGTTTAGTTCTTAGATGTTATCTGTAGCCCTTGTGTTTCCTTTGTTCAGCTTTTAGTGTTTAGTTCAGTTCATTTCGTGTTTTATATAGTCTATGTTTCTGTGTATTTTGGGCTTTTGTTATTTTCCATGTGTCTAGTTTTTTATTGTACTAAGTAATTCCCTCTGTTCCATGTTTAGGTTTTCCCCTGTGTTTCATGTGTAGTAGTATTTGCCAGCTGGGGCGGTTAGCGGCTGTGCGCAATCAAGTCAATTGTGCACATCTGTGGCATATCTCCCTATATAAGTACACAGACTGCGCTGAAGCGTCAGCATAAGCGTCAGCCCTTGTGGAAGCCCAATTGTGTGAAGACCACATTGGGTAAAGACCAGCTAGTCTACCTGTGCGAGTCCACCGAGCAAGGCCACCGACAGGCAGCACTGCCTCATAACAGTCTAATGCACCTCAGCAGTCTAACGCAACATGTGCAACCAAAAAATACAAGTCATATATGGGAACAGAAAGAAGTACAATAGTTACAGAAAACGAAACCTGCATAATCTATCCACTTTGCAGAATGCCTCTTTTCCACAACCTTTTATCACAGTTGGCCTCTGGAACTGCCAGTCTGCAGTTAACAAAGCAGAATTCATCAATTCCCTCACTAAACTGTCTGACATTCAGGTCCTTGCCCTGACAGAAACTTGGGTCCGTCCTGAGAACACTGTAACACCAACTGCTCTATCAGTTGATGCAGTGTTCTCTCATACACCTCGCTCTTCTGGCCGAGGAGGTGGCACAGGCATTATTCTTTCTCATAGCTGGAACTTCAGCCAGTTCAAACCCTTGACCAATAACACCTCATTTGAATATCATGCAGTACAGGTCACTGCACCAATAAAGGCTTACATGGTTGTGGTATACCGCCCACCTGGGGGTCACCTAGACAACTTTATTGTGGAACTGGACATGTTACTCTCAGACATCCCTGATGATGGCACACCATTGGTTGTCATGGGTGACATGAACATCCACTTGGATAGAGCCCAGGCTACTGATTTTATTTCACTACTGTCCTCCTTTGACTTGAAACTGGTTCAAACACCTCCTACACACAAGGCTGGTAATACACTGGATTTGATTCTAACTCGCAATTGCTCCGCGGCTAATTTGAGTGTAACACCACTTCACCTCTCTGACCACTATTTCATTCAGTTCTCACTTGGCTTACCTGAACTTCAACAATCTACGACTCAATTAAGATCATACCGCAGAAACCTTCGGTCACTTGACCCAACACAGCTGTCTGACGAGGTCTCAGCTGCACTAGCCTCATGTAACAAGTCCTTCACACTCACTGTTAACGAGGCCACAGACACATTCTGCTCCTCACTGACCTCCTCTCTGGACAAACTCTGCCCTCTGGTGTCTAAGCCTATTTGAAATACTCCACCTTGTCCCTGGCTCACTGAGGTCATCAGAACCCAAAGGGCAGGGCTCAGGGCGGCAGAGAGAAAATGGCGTAAATCCAAACAAACCACTGACTTGAGTGCTTATCAGCAAAAACTGTCCTGTTCTACCTCTGCTCTAAAATCTGCTAAGAAGGCGTTCTATCAATCAAAGATCTGTGCTGCCACTGATGCACGCAAACTCTTCTCTGCTTTTAACTCGCTCCTCTCTCCTTCTAACCCACAACCCTCCAGTATGTTGACTCCAGACATGTTCGCCTCCTACTTCACTGACAAGGTTTCTACCATCAGCAACCAATTCTCTGAGCCTGTTCAACTCCGTTGTCTTCCACCAGCTAGTGATGCCTCACTTAGCTCATTCTCTCCACTAAGTGAGAGCGAAGTCACCAGGCTTCTGCTTGACTCTAAGCCCACAACCTGTCCCCTCAATCCGATACCATCACATCTCTTGCAGGCGAGTGAGCCCACAATCAGCCCTGCTGTGAGTTGTATCATTAACTCCTCTCTGTCCACAGGTGTTTTCCCAGCTGCTTTCAAGCAAGCGCGGGTTACACCACTGCTCAAAAAATCCACTCTCAACCCAGCCCTGGTTGAAAATTACAGGCCGGTCTCACTTCTCCCATTTCTATCAAAAATACTGGAGCGCACAGTCTTCAACCAGCTCTCAGAACACTTGCAGAACAATGATCTACTTGATCAGAATCAGTCTGGCTTTAGGCGGGGCCACTCTACTGAAACTGCACTTTTGTCAGTAACGGAATCACTTCGCTTGGCCAGAGCAGCTGGTCAGTCCTCAGTTCTCTTACTGCTGGATCTGTCTGCTGCCTTTGACACAGTAAACCACCAAATCCTCCTCTCCACACTCTCTTCACTTGGTATCTCAGGATCTGCCCTACAGTGGTTTAAGTCCTACCTCACAGGGAGATCTTTTAGAGTATCATGGAAGGGAGGAGTGTCTAAACTGCATGGCTTATCAACAGGGGTGCCTCAAGGGTCTGCGCTTGGTCCCCTACTTTTCTCAATATACACCACCTCACTTGGTGCAATCATCTGCTCCCATGGCTTTTCTTATCACTGCTATGCAGATGACACACAGCTATTCCTGTCCTTTCCACCAGATGACACAACTGTCTCAGCTCAGATCTCATCCTGCCTTGCTGATATTTCTAAATGGATGAGGGAACGTCACCTTCAGCTCAACCTGCCCAAAACTGAGCTCATTATCATCCCAGCCAGTCCCACTGTGGAACCGCAGATCAGTATCCAGCTTGGATCAAATAATCTCTTGCCCACTAAGTCAGCCCGGAATCTGGGTGTCATGATTGATGACCAGCTAACCTTCAAGGTCCATGTGGCCTCGATTGCTCGGTCCTGCCGTTTCGCCCTCTACAACATCAAGAGGATCAGACCCTACTTGACAGAGCATGCTACACAACTCCTGCTACAGGCTCTTATAATATCACGTATTGACTACTATAACTCATTACTGGCAGGCCTACCTGCATGCACAGTTATACCTCTGCAGTTGATCCAGAACGCAGCAGCACGTCTGGTCTTCAACCAACCCAAGAGAGCTCATGTCACGCCTCTTTTAATCTCTCTACACTGGCTTCCAGTTGCAGCTCGCATTAAATTCAAAACTCTAACCATTGCTTACAAAGCAGTAACTAAAACTTCTCCTGTTTACCTCGAGTCCCTCATCCAGGTCTACACCCCTTCTCGCCCACTACGCTCAGCCAGCGAAAGGCGCCTGGTACTTCCAGCACATCATGCTCCTAAGTCACTAGCTCGACTCTTCTCCTCTGTTGTCCCTAAATGGTGGAATGAATTACCCAACTCCATTCGATCTACAGACTCCCTCTCTCCTTTCAAGAGAAGGCTAAAGACACAGCTCTTCAGAGAACACTTTGCACTTAGCTAGGCAATTCTCTACTGTTGTCCCCAGTAGTAGATTGAGTCTCAGCCAGACTATTCTCCACTGCTGTCCCCAGTGGTTGAATGAGTTTCCCAACTATAGTTAGCTCGCACTGTCCTGCTCTACTTCTGGGATTTCTTTGCCCAGCTCTTTGGGAATGATCCAGCACTTGGTACTTGGTAAATAGTTGTTGTGAAGTCTAATGGTTGGCGATTAGTGATCCCACATTTTCCTTGATTCATTGTTGCTGTCTAATAACAAAAAAAAAAAAAAAAACACAACAAAACAAACAAAAAAAAAACACAAAAACTCCACAACAACGTATATTTTAGGTACTCTGCCTTAAACTCTACATGGCAGCACTTGCGTCCAATTGGACCTGAAGCACTTGATCACACTTACTGATGTTGTTTCTTCTTGTCTAGATTGTTGCTTGTGTTGTTCTTGCTCTCAAATGTACGTCGCTTTGGAGAAAAGCGTCTGCTAAATGACATTGTAACATTGTAACATTGTAGTACTCCATGTATTTCATGTCTAGTTTATTTCCCTGTTTCATGTTCAGGTTTTGCTCCTTGTGTTTTATGTTTAGTTAATTCCCTGTTTCATGTTAAGTTTCCCTGTGCTTCTTGTTTTGTTGTTTCATGTTTTAGTTTTACTCCCTGTGTTTGAGTTTCCCTCCTTGGTTCTTTGTATCCTCCTGTGTTTTCAGTGTTTCTGTAGTTTAGCTTCTTGTATCCAGTTTTCAGTCCTTGTGTGCTTCTTGTGTTAGGTCCCTTGTTTCCTGTTTTATTTTGTAGTTGCCTTCCCTTGTGTGTGATTCCAGTTTTGCTTCCTGCCTGAGTTTCCCTCCACTTTGATTATCCTTCACCAGTTTCACCTGTGTCTGATTGTCCACACCTGTCTGCCATTGTTAATCACTCCCTGTGTATATAGCTCTGTGTCTCCCTGTGTCTGTGTCGGTTCATTGTTGATGTCTTTGCCCATGCTACTCCTCGTGATCTCTCCTCGTGCTTCTTTTGGATTTTGTTTAGTTGATTTTGATTCCTGGTTTTTTGTTTCAAGTAAGTTATTTTGTTTAATTAAATCAGTTCTTTATTTTATCTGCATTTTGGGTCCTCCCTTTTGAGTTTTTTCCCGTAATCCTGTGACATGTGCAGCAGGAAAAGATCTGTGCAACCGTCTTGTGGCCATGCTATTTCAGAGTGCACATTACAGCATGATGAAAGTGTAGGCAGTACCACCAACAATTGCCAGCACAATCACTCTACAGACATGGCATTGACAACAGACACAGGTAACTGTGCAACATTGTGCAAAATCCTATTATATTAACTGTTGATAAATTAAAGAGAGAATTTCTTAAAGTCATTGGTTCTTTATATAATTGTGGTGAAGAGGAGAATCCTTAATTTTAGTGGGAGTTCACCGGACCTTAGCCCCGGCAAGGCCAGAACAGAGTGGTGCTTATTCAGTTTCTAAAGTTTCAAGACTGGAAACTTGTCTTCCTTTCCACCAAACAATGCAATATTACACATGAAGGAAACAGGCTCTTCTTTGCCCGAGACCTCTCAGCTGATACCATAAGACAAAGAAGTGAGTTCAACACGATCACAAAAGTGCTCGTTGAGAAGGGAATCCTCCACAGATTTCAACACAACCCATGCAGGATAAGGGTCCTGTACGATGGAAAAAACCCCATCTGTTTTCTACCACCAAAGTAGCGGAGGATTTCCACTGAGGACATCCTTGAGAGGTCCAACAAGGACAACGGTGAAGGTTTTTATTTTTTTATTTTTTTTCTGCATACCCAGGTAAAGCTACACTGACTGCCTGACAGGTACTGATTAAAACGTCCAGAGAGACTCTTTTTGTTTCATTATTGGAAATAAATAAGTTGCTATTGCAGCCTTTCTTTGGTTATGTTTTTAGAAAGACTTTTGCAACTGAATCGGACTTTACAATGATTTGTATTATAATTAATCATATCATTCTAAAAGAGACAGTTTTATAGGTGAAGATGCCTTTTTTATTATTACCTGTATAGTTCAGTCACTAACACCATCACATTTTTACAATATGGGTTCAGCATGTATGTTCTAAAAATGCTGAGGTGCCTGTTTGACGGACACCACAGGCGGTCTCTGGTGCAGGGTTTATGTAGTTCAGCTGCTCCTCCACTGACGGGATCAGCATAAGCCCTGTTTTTCTGTTTGAATAAGGGAATGGGAAGTTCAAGAACTTAAATGTGTATGTTGTATGTGCTTTTTATTTTTCTTTATGTATGTTGCGCTCTCAACATGGCATTAGTAGGCACACTTTCTTATTATTGCACTTGTATGACTACAAGGGGAGCTGGTCTCTTTAAATCTTTTTAAAAGTAGATTAAAGGCATTGGAGGATGATGCTACTAGTTGTAGATGTTTTGACCAATGACTTTGTGCTCTGTGATTGATGATTTGTTTGACCTGTGTTTATAACTGTTATATTTCATGTCTGTATCTCTGTTCATTGTGCTGCTGCCTTTCTTGTCCAGGACACTCTTGTAAATGAGATCATTGATCTCAATGAGGTTTTCCTGGCTAAATAATATTAAATAAAATAAAATAAAAAGATGTAAATTATATGGAACAAACAAAAACTTACAGTACTACCGACATTAAAATTATGAGCTGGAATGTCAGAAGACTTAAGAAATTGACAAAATTGAAACAGGTTATGAACTGAATTAAACATCTTAAATCAAAGATAGTTTGTCTTCAAGAAACCCATCTTACAACTTCAGATGTTAAATAAGAAAGCGATAGCCTGGTCAGGTATTAATGCAACATTTAATAACTATGCTAGAGGTATCTTCAAACTCATTCATAAAACTATACCATTTCAAACTATAAGAATTATCAAAGATCTAGCTGGTAGATATGTTATTACTCATAGCAGCACCCTTTCGCACACAAACCTTGTTAGTGTATATGGCCCAAATGAGGACAATCCCAAATTTTTTTTAAGACCTCTTCCTTACTTTAGCTACATTACAAGGAGCGTTTATCATTGGAGGAGACTTCAATTGCACTTCAATCCTGTTATAGAGGGATCTACAGGTGTTGATTCCTATAAAGCACAAACAAGAAAAATATTTAAACAATACATTGAGGATATAAATTTGGTTGTTATCTGTAGATAACAAAATTCCAGGAAAATAGAATACTCCAACCATGTATAGGTAAATCTTGCTCTGGCACTGATTATTGTCTTGTCTCAAAGGAACTTATTTCAAGGACTGAAAATAGTGGCTACAGCAGGATAGTAATAAGTGACTGTGCTGCTATCTCATTAATATTCATGTACAGAAATTTTGTAACAATTCACCTAAATAGTGATTTCAGGCAAAATGGTTGTAAAATCCAGAATTTTTACAATATCTGGAAGCTAAAACTGATTGTTAAACGTGTATCCCTTTCAGTCATAGCAACAAATCTAATGACCAAATGATACACAGACCTCACAACCCCAATTAGAATCCACCATCCCATTACCCCATGACACAGGAATACGGAGCCAGAGGCTATGTTTCCCATAAAATTTGAGGGCAATGTCCATGAAGGTTTGCCCAAAGGAGCTGGAGGATGTAAAACTGACTCTCCTTTAAACTTTTGGATTGAGACCTTCGTGGCACCTTACTTTTTCAGCCATGACCAGATACATTTATTCCTTTCTATATAATGAATCTTTCTCATTATTTGATGACATTTTTTACATTGTTATGGGCTCTATGCACGGCAGGGGGAGGCATATTTCCGGTGGAAAATAAGACCGGTTCTCAACTTCCGCCTAACGTTACGTGCTAGGCCAAAACGGAATCTAAACCCTCCTATACTGCCTTAATTTGTCCGTTTCATTGTTTTTTTTTTTTGTTTGTTTGTTTCGATTGTTGTTTGTGTTTACTCTACCATCATCGCTTGACATCCAAACATGCTAAAATGATGTTTCAAAAACAGGTTAAAAGCACTTCTGGACATCGTTGCTGCGTGCTGCAATGTACATCTTCAGCTAAATTTAACTCGTCATTGACAGTCAGCTCAGGTAACTCATGCAAACAGCGAGTAAACCGGAATGATTTTGCCATCATACCCTATTTTCTTCTCCCGACTGGAAGTGTGGGAACGGTCTAATGCCAAATGCAGAAGCAGTTCATGCATAGAGCCCATTGTCCTAAAGAGTTGGGTTTTTTTTGGGTTTTTTTTTGTTTTTTTTGGAGAATAACACGTTGCCAAACTAAATTGCATTGTTAATACACACTTTCAATACAGAAGGATTTAGAAAACAACCTTTTTCTTAAAATAAAATACAAAAGTACTATATTATAGAGAGTAAAAATCACATATCCTTGCAGACTGGTTTTTTAACAGGCTGCTCTCAGGCAGACCACTGAGATTGTAACTGATCTATCTCATATTTTTATGCAAGTTAAACTCAAAAAGAGAAATTAATTATGTGAACATATTTTTAGTAAAGACCACTAATGGACCCTTCGATATATCCATCATGGCCAGTTAAGGTGTCACCACTACTATACTTGTTTAGTTCCATTGCATGGGTTATGGCAACACGTTTCAAGTGTTTGTTTAGTAAACTCAACTAAGTCAGGTTTAGAGTTTCAGCTGGTATGTTTTGGCCAGTGTGTAATTGTTCCCTTTATCGACGCAGCATGCTTCGCGGCCCCAGCATGGAAAGACAAGATGGGTCTAGGCACAGCACAGATTCAAATGAAGGAGCACAAGCGCAGGACTGTGCGTAACGACAAGACGACCCGCTTCAGAGCGCAGAGAGCACACCAGGCACCAGCTGCAAGCTGCATGAGACAACAGGATTTTTCTAGAAAGACAGAGAGAGATCTATATATTTTGTAGCGGTGAAAAGTTAATCCGATATAGATCAGATAACCGAGCTTGACATCAGTGGTCCGAGTGCATTGGTCTGCAGAGCCCTGGATTGGTCAAAATGAAGCATGAACCGGTCTTTGGACTGGTTTTAACGTTAGTGATCAGTTGATGAGGCTCTCCTGCTTGTTTTCATAGCCTGTTCTGTCATGCTCTGGCTTAGCGTCTGTAATCTCACACAACCCGCGGTGACCTTTTACCTTTAAACAAGAGTTTCGTTTGCCATTGGTTCTCGCCAGGTAGCTGGATGTGTTTCACTGGTTGTTGCTAAACCTCTTTCGGTTACAGTTCTGCACCTCAGGAAAAAGTCATGTGGACTTTATATGAAGGAAGGATAACTTTAGAAATGTCTGCCTATCTGTATGCTTTGGAGAAAGGCAAATCAATAACTACGACAGCTTATAAATCTAACCTGTTGAGATGGCGGAGCTAAAGTTTAGCTAAGATGCTAACGCTAAATGCAGCACAAACAGACCAGAACATAAACACTTTTCTGAGTTAAAACTCTTCAGTTATCACCGTAACAACAGCCCCTTGATTCAAGGGGTTTACAACTGTAATGTGTTGTTAGGAATGATTGATTTGGTGACATAATCAATACATCTGAGCCCACTGATATGATATTAAACAGAGAGGAGTTCACTGAGCTGGAGATCAGCTGTTCTCCAGTGAACTAATTCCAGAATGAAAATGGTCAGATACACAGACAGAGGAAGGAAATAACCATGTTTTTGCAACATGTAGACTGAATACTCACATTAAGAGGAATTATGAAAGTGAAAAAAAAATGTATACAAAGCTGTTTTAGTTTAACTTTGTTTCAATATTATTTTAACCCCTTGTTCTCCTGTACTAGCAGACACACAGAGCTCTGTCTATCCAAATCTCCTTGTGACGTTAAATTTGTCTTAATGTGTGCTTCTTGGGAAAATTTAATATTTAGTTTGTACTGTTATTGGGATTAATAATGCTAAGGAAGTTACAAGTACAGAAGAACAAACAAATACCAGTAAAAACTCATTTTAATATTTATGTCCCAATTTCATGTCAGAGTAAGACACCTGGGCACCTGGGTGTGATGAAAACTTTCTTAAACATAATTTCAGAATTGTAGCACAGGAGGCCTGGCATTTAGTCTGTTTTATAAATAAGATCAAATAAACTAAGATTATTATGAAAATATGTTGTTTTCCCATTTTTTGCTATTTTTTGTCAAAGCAAGAAGTTAATTGGATTCCGTAATCAGATTGTACCAGATCGAATCGGACCGAATTGAATCAAATCAGATCGGACCAAATCATTCTGTATTTTAATGAATCATCAGTGAATCAAATCATGGTCTGTGACTCGTGATTCGAATTGAATTGTCTTGAGAAGGAGAGATTCCCACCCCCAATACTTTGTCTCACTGTAGTTGAACAAGTTACAAAGATTTTATCAGAGCTAAAGAATTTAATTTCACGCAACTCCACTACAACCTCATTCAAATGGATCCCTGTCCAGTCGACATTTCTGATAACCTGACATGCCAGATGGATTTGTTTTACACATTCATCTGAAAAAACTTGGAAGATAATATAATATAATTGGAAGAACATTTTGTTTGTCACATCGCCATGGGCCAATCAGAGCAACAAAACGTGACGTAGCTGCTATCAAGATACGCGTGCGCAGCTACCAAGGATTAATGCAAACCATGGCGACTATAGACATGTCAGTACACGACTTTTGTTGTTTTTGAAACAAAAACAACTCACTGCTGTTCTTTGTTCTTCTTTTAATGAAGAAATGTCGTCAAGTTCTGATAAACCTGGCGCTTTAACAGCACCCATGCTAAGCTCTTCAGCCATAATTGCACCTCTTGTTGCTGCTTACCCATTAGGTCTGCAATAATAGATTCTTTTTGTAGTCGATTCTTCTGACAATTAATTGAGTACTCCAATAAGAAATATTGCATTTTCTTAATCAGTCACTTTTGCTTTTTTAAGAGAAGTAGTACTAGACAAATGAGAAAAGAAGCTGGGTCCCTTAAATGAATTGATACTTTATTAAAAATTTGTATTAATAGATTCTCCAAAGAAAATATATTTTACAAAGTGCAATTAAGTTCTGATGACAATTTACATTTCTTAAAGTTACAAGGAAAGAAAGTTTAATAATTACATTAGATTATGCAATATTTGGGGTTTTAGGGATCCTCTCCCAGGAAATTTTGGGTGGCAACACTTTATTTCTTCTATAATAGTTTATTTTTATTTTCCAATTTTTCATTAAGGTAAAGGGACACTTAACCATTTTAACA